>NC_083352.1:102481050-103148550 GCF_030254825.1 Meriones unguiculatus
TGAATGAGGGAGTCGTCCGTCTGCTGGATGTACACGAGCCCTTTTCGTTTATCTGGGGTGACCGTAGTTCCTTTTAATGACATTTTTCCTGCCCGGAACTCCACCAAATACTTGGTAGAGGATCCCCGAGAGCCGGGCACCAGGCTTGGGAATAGAGCGCCTGAAGTCGTCATCCTGAAAAAGCAGAGCGAGGGCCGTCGTGCGGCGTCGCGTGCGCAGTGTCCCACCCAAACGCTGGTCAGCCCGCGGCTGCCCGGGAGCGGGAGCGCGCCAGGCTGCGCAAGGCCAGCTGGTGTGCGCAGGACCAAGCGCAGCCCCGCGAACTCCCCGCTCCCGCGACGTCACTGCCCGCCCGCGCAGAGCCTCGCCGCGGCCGGCCCGGCGCGTCCGGGGCACCGGCGGCCGGTCCGCACTGCTTCGGGCCCGTGCTGCTGCCGCGTCCCGTCCTCCCGCCGCTCCGCCGACTCCGGAGCCGCGTTCCCCTACCCCGCCGCTACCGCCGCCGGGGCCCTACCTGGCTGTGCTCACACTCGGCCTACGGGCGCCGTCCGGGCTAGCTCTTCCTCCTCGGCGCCTGCCGGGCCTCGCCGGAAGCCCGCGCTCGGCCCGCCCCACCGCCGCTCTCGCCGCCGATTGAGTTCCGTCAGCCGCGCGGCCAGCCCTGACCCGGACCCGATTGGCCTTCGCCGCCGTCCATCGCGTCCGGCCCGCCTCCGCGCCGGCGGCCTGTTTCCGGCGGAAGCGCGGGCCAGAGCGGCCCCTATTGTTGCTGTGTCATAGGGGAGCGGCGGCGGCCCCTGGCGGCGGCGCCAGGAACATCGGTCTGGTCTCCGCGACACCCAGAAGGGACCCCGCGGGGCGGCGCTGCAGCAGCGGCCGAGGTCGGACAGGGATGGTGAGCACTAAAGGTACCCATGAGTCGAGCTGTGACATACTCGCAGGGACGGCTGTCCTCTGCGTTATCTACCTGGTTCTGAATGGAGCCAGCTCTCCACAACCGCAGGAAGACTGCCTTATCTGATGTGCATTATTTGGTGAGCGATATGTCAAGGTCTGAGACATAAAATAGTCACATGGTTGAAAAAGTAGGAGGAAGTCTCATGACACGGGAGCGAGGAAAATGTCAGCTTCATGTCACTTTATGCTAATTTGACATACATTACAGCAAAGTACAAGAGACTGCTTGGGACAGGGGTGGCGGGTGGAGAAGGTAGCATGGGGTTGCTCAATTCTGCAAGAGGTTCACAAGGCACCAAGGGTCTTTGGTCCTAGTATCAAGGACCTAGGGGCTGCATGTAGCTAGCCCGGTGGAGCGCAGCTGCCTCCCATTAGTGCAGAGGCGCTGGAAAAACGTACGGCCCAGGAGGCCTCACATTTTCTTTTACACGCCACTTGGATTTCTTTGCTTTCTCTTTGACAGCTCAGGCTCATCCTCTGTCCCTCTCCAGGGCTGAGCAGTGCTGAATGAATCTCTAGCTTCCCCTGGCATGCTTCACAATTTACCATCTGTGTATGTGTGAAACACGTGTGGTCTTTTTCTGAAAGATAGAAAGGTGAAAAGTAGGTTTTTTTTTACTTAACAATACTTGTTTGATGCTGACACAAATGTGTTCCGGGCCAGCCTGAGCTAGAGGAGAGCTGCCTCGAAGATGCATTTATATTGCCACAGTGGCTCACTAATTTTAATTCCTGTCTAACATTCTGATGCATTAAGTTCTACACGGCTGCATCTGTCATCTTTTCATTGGAAGGAGTCCTGTGTAATTTGTTTTTAAGTTTTTTGTTTTATTATTTTGTGTACTCATGCTATGGCACACATGTGGTCTCAGCACAACTTTCAGTGTTTGGTTCTCTTTCCACTGCGGGTTGCTGTGATCAAACTTGGTTTGTTAGCTTGCCTGGCGAGCAATTTTACCTGTTGCATCATCTCACTGGCCTGGTTTATACCTTTTTACTACAAAACCCTTCGATCTTGCCAGGTGTGGTAGCTCATGTCTGTAATCCCAGCCCTTAAAAGGCTGAGGTGGGAAAACTGTGAAGTGTTCAAAAACAATTTAAAAGATTTAATTGGGGCTGGAGAAGTGATTCCGTGATTAAAAGCACTGGCTGCTCTTCCAGGGGCCCCAGGTCTGATTTCCAGCACCCATATGGCAGCTCTTGTCTGTAACTCCAGTTCCATGGGATCTGATGCCCTCTTCTGGCCTCAGTTATACAGACATGCATGCAGGCAAAACATACACCAAAATCTTTTTGATCATTTTTAACTAAAAGATTTAATTGATTTTGGGGACAGCTTGGAAAATATAGCTGTCATCTCATTAAAATGTTGTCCATAAACTGAAGGGTTTACTTTTGTTTGCTGCTATGCTAGGGATCCACCCAGGGCCTGTGCATTCCTGCTAAGTGCTTCATCACTGAGTCACATTTCCAGCGCAATTGTTGTTTATCTTACGTGCTTTGCCCAAGTGTATGTATAAACAATTCACATGCCAGGTGCCTGCAAAGCCCAGAAGAGAGTATCTGGGATCTTCGGGAACTGGAGTTACAGACGGTTTCGAGTCACCATGTGCATGCTGGGAACCTTACCCTGTCCTCTGGGAGAGCAGACCATGCTATTTAAACAAAACTTCTTTGGAGCTGATAATTCTTTTGTGTTTGGTGCTGTGCCACTATACAGCTTCAAGCAGCCCTCATCATTTCTAAGATTCTAAGTTTCTAGAGGGCAATGGTGGAGTGAGATCAACACAGGCTGAGCCTGCTGTCAGGGGCTGACACTACAGCCCAGTGGACTATGAAACATGAAAAGGGGAATAGAAGAAAAATCTAACCTGGCTTCCAGGCAAGTGGCCCCAAGCAAATGTCACTTGTTCAAAGCCGTATGTCAAAGCTGCCGCCGGAGGTCATGAGGAACTCCTATTTCAAAACCAGAAAACTTGGCTTCTTCCAGGTCATAAAAGTTGAGGGCCTTGGATCCAGTATCTTCTCTCATGAGGCAGGATCCTTGGGGTGGCTCAGAAAGAGTGCAGTTTTGCACAGACACAAGTGGAATGGCACCTCCCATCCCCTCCATAGTAAGCATTCTGCAGTAGAAAATGCATTACCCCGGCTGAGAACGGAGGAGGCTGTGCTGGTGTCCACCCCACCTGAGGGCTGCATGAGGGCACTGAGAGGACAGCTGCAGGCAGCCTGCAAAGATGCTGGCCCCACAGGCACTGCAGTGCACAGAGGCGATCCATGAAATGTGCAAGCCCATACTGAATCCATGTAAAGGTCCCAGAGGAGACTGAGGAAAAGCCTGAGTAGGTTGCAGTGGTTACCTTGGCCCCTGACCTGTGTGGACTGCTCTGTGGATGGTTTCCACAGGGAAGTAAGTTCTAGTAGCCCTGAAAAGGCAAGCCCTGAGCTGGGCGTGTGGCTGAGTGATTCCCTAGCATTTCCAAACAACAAAAGCTTCCCTAAACAAGGCAAACCCAGAGACCTGTGAGCCTTTGCTGGCGGAGAGAATGCTGCCTCACAGCCCTGAGCATGTACTTTACCTGGAGGAAGAACAAAGTTTTTCAGAGGGCAAAAGAATCTGAAAAGATGTTCATGTCCTTATTTACAAGAAAACACAGATGAAAATGCATCTTTGAGAACAAGTACAGAGAAAAGCAGTGACAGTATCAAGGGCTGGGGTCTTTAATACTAGAAATGCCAAATGGCACAGCCACCAGGGAGCTGACTTCGGCAGGTGTGGCTTTTTCCCCACTTGTTTTATTAATAGACTTAATTCTTCAGAATAATTTTAGGTTCACAAGAGAACTGAGCAGAAAGTACAGACAGTTCATAATGCCCTGCCCCCTGTGTCCCAGGCTGCACCTTCCCCTGGGTCTGTTAGAACCAGTCCACTTTACCCCACAATTCATGACCTTAGGGCTCACTCAGCAGGTGCTACCATGTACCTCTACACAAACACTTCTCAGTTTCTAGCAGAAAACCAAGGTCAAGGCGGGGCAGTTTCTGTGTCTAGAAGGACTGTTACTCAGTGGGGACAGATGTGTTTTTTCATAATGAAAGCTTCCAGGACAAGCTAGGGGAATATGGCAGGACACCTCCTTTCATTAAAGTTTAGTCCCATGCATAAGGGAGGCACCCTCTTGGTCTCCTCCTGTCTTATAGGTTCTTCCTCACAATGTTATCACTAGGTTTTAGCCGAGTTGTACGTGGTACAGTTAAACCAAACACTGTACAGCCCACATAAGTGGGCTGAGACAACTCTTACTAAAGATCCCAGGTTGGCCTCCAAATCTTCATCTTCCTGTATAAGCTTCCTGAATGCTTCTGGGGTCACAGATGTACTACTGTGCCGCCAGGCTCCCCATTTATACTGAGCTCACAGTTCACCTGCTCCCCAGGCCCTTCTATGTTTCCAAAACATCCTGTTGTGGTAGTGCACTGTGTCCTGCTTAAAGAAACTTCTCTCAACAACAGCAATTAAATTTCTCCATGCCTTTTTTTTTTCCTGTCTTTGTTCTTTGAGAAAGGCTCTCTCTGTGTAGCCTTGGCTGTCCTGGACTCACACTGTAGACCAGGCTGGCCTTGAACTTACAGAGATCTGCCAGCCTCTACCTCCCAGAGTGCTAGGATTACAGGCATGCAGGATTTAAAAAATGTGCATGGAGTTTTACCTGCATGTGTGCAGGTACCACCATGTGTGAGTCTGGTGCCTGCAGTGAAAACAAGAGGAAGAGAAGGGCATCAGATCCCCTGGAACTAGAGTTATTAGGTTCTTCTGAGCTGCCATGAAGGTGCTGGGAACTAAATCTTTTGTCTACTGAGCCATCTCTCCAGCTTCCCATCCCTTTAATGGTGTGGTTGTGCTAAGGCCTTTGTGTGGAAGTCAGAGCACAGTGTTCAGAGATTCAGGAGTTAGTCTCTTCTGCCATGTGAATCCTGGGTATGGAACTCAGGTCATCAGGCTACAGCGCAAGTGCCTTTGCCCACTGAGCCATCTCACTGGTCCTCCAATGTCGTTTTATGGCTTGAAATCTAACACCAACATTCCATGGTCTGGATGTACCTGTGTTCACTCACTTGCTCAAGGAGGTCTTGGTTTCTTCTAAGTACTTGTTATGATTCCAGCTACTGTGAACAGCTGTGTGCAGGCTCTATAGACACAGCTGCTCTGTTTATATAAGTGTTAAGAACCTGGTTGTCAGGTTGTACGGCAGGGTTGTATTTAGTTTTGTTTTTTTTTGAGACAGGGTCTGTGTACTTAGGCTGGTCTTGAACTCAAGACTTTCCTGCTTTCCCCTCCAAGGCAGGAGGAAGGTGTGCAGCACCACAGGCACAGCATGTTTAACCTTCCTGTTAATAGACAGGTTCCATGTATCCCTGGCTATCCTGGAACTCACTATGCAAACCAGGCTGGTCTTGAAGGAACAGATCCAGCTGGCTCCACCTCTCCAGTGCTGGGTTAAGACATGTGTTTAGTCCCTGCCACCTGCCTCTGCATGCCCCTAGCAGTACTGAGTGTCCTGGGCTCTGTGTCCACCTTCACCATAGGTCAAGAATATATGGTGCTTCCTTGTTTTAGTTTCACCTCCCTAATGCTCCATGGCAATGCTGAGCACTTCCTATTTCACTTGTCATCTACGCTTCCTTTTTGATGAGGTGGCAATGTTTTTATTTTGTTTGTTTTTAATGATGTTTAAGTGCTACTACTGTGTGGCCCAGCTAGTATTTCTTAGTCATCTATCTAAGAGAAGTGCAAGCTGATACACAGGCTAGGTGTAGTGACTCATTCTGTAATCCCAGCAGTGAGGACGCTGAGAGTAGTGGTTTCAAGCTACATGAGACTTGACCTCAAAAACAAAACAAACAAAGAAACAAAAAAGAGGGTCTGGGGAGATAAGTCAACTGTTAAAGTGCTTGCCCGAGTTTGCACTCCAACTCCAGGTAAAAAGGCCAGGCATGTGCTTGCAGACCCAGTGCTGGGGAGATGGTTCATGTAGCTCACTAATCAGCCAGGCTAGCCCAATCATGCTCTTCAGGTCCCAGACAGAGGCTGTCCCCAAAACAAGTTGCATGGCACCTGAGAATGACACCTAAGGATGAACTCTGGTCTCTGCACACAGAAAGGAGATGTCCACAGAAAAAGCTGGGTACAAATATCTCATGGTTTTCTTCACAATTGCTCCAAATTTGAGGCTGTCTGGTGAGTGGACAAAAGGAGACACCCCACCGCTTACTAACAGAAAAACAAATAAACAAACTTGGGCTCACACACACGTGCCCACAGTGACTTTCAAACGAACTATTAAAATGAAAACAGCCAGGCTGAAAGAAAGGGCAGAATCTTGGGCACAAAGCCAGGTGGGGGTGGTCAGGGTTGGGGAAGCCTGTATAATAGGGATCTACATAGTTACTCCAGTTGGCTTTTGCAGCATGTGACCACGCAACAGTATCAACTAGCTGGGAATCATAGGTTACACCTCTCAAGAAGAGGCCCCACTGTAATGAAGGTACGGGCCCCAGGCAGTTCCACCTTCTGGTGTTTGCTCCTTGGGGTCAGACTGGAGGAAACAGGCATAATGTGCTAATCATCAGGTGCTGTGGCTGAGCACCTGTGGCAATGGTGCCATCTGCCCTGCACAGCTGGAACACTCCAATCACAGGAATTCTAGAAGACCATCTGTTCCTTTCCACAAGAGTCATGATACTAGATAAACTTCTGGGCTCCCTCCCAAGCAGCCAGGTTACTCCCAACCCAGCTGCTTCATGGCTTCTAACAGCAATCTCCAGTCCCCAGGAGAGAGGACAATTAAACAGAGCTGCTACAACTCAAAAGTCTGAAACCCCCATCCTGACATGCCACCCCATAGTACCCTCCCCACCAGGACAAGCCATTTTAAGATATAATTCATTTGCTAGGCCAGCTCTACAGAACACCCAGTCAGAATACCTATTGCAGTTGGGTATGAGGACTTGTCTGCACCTTTTCCCAGAAAAGTCAAGAGCCCCGAGACAGTGAAAAATTATCTAATGTAAAATAAATGTCAACCACAAGCCATTTCCAAAGAATCTCTACTCAAGCCTGAAAGTTAACATTTATATACTCACAGATTGGTGCACAATCGTCAAAAACCAAACCAAAACAAACCCAGAAATGATTGGTTCTGCTAAATAAATGGTATTGACAGTCAAAAAAATAAATATGTCACTAGCACATTTTCTTGCCTGACATTTCCATGTGTGTGGGTGGGTGTTGAAGGGCCAGCCATGCATAGGCATAACGATGAGGAATGCAGACACAAAACAGCCTGAGGTCAAGAGCCAGACCAGAATGGACGGCAAATGTCACCATCATCTCTATATTTGCTTTCTGAACATCTGGTGAGTGCAGCTGGCTCTGAGAGCCGCCTAGAGAAGGATGACATCCACAGAGCTCAACACTGAAAAAAACCTCACACCAAGCACATGGAAGGAGCCGAGACGACACCAGTTCTTCTGAGGTTAGCTGGCTTTTGAGGCATGTGTCTGTTTCTAGCTAGGGTTTCTCTGTGTAGCCCTAGCTATCTTGGAACTAGCTCTGTAGACTAGGCTGGCCTCAAACTCAGAGATCTATGTCTGCCTCCCAAGTACTGGGATTAAAGGTGTGTGCCACCTCCACCTGGCAAGGTCAGCTGTTTTAACAGGCTGCAGGTCCCTATGTTTGGTACTCATATTAGACATAGTGAAGTCTACAAGATGAGATGGGAGGAAGCCATGGCTCTGAGGATTTTCTGTGCAACTTCTCCAGGTCCAAGAACTGGAGGCAGGGCATTCCCCCTTGCTGTGAGCCTAGAATCCAACTAGTTGGCCAGCTCAGGCATGCCTTGTACTTGCAAACCCTGATTTACACTCTAAGGACCTGGGATTTCAGGTATGCCCACTATTTGGTCTAGCTCACATTACAACTTTTAGAGCTGTCTCCATATTTACTCTTGAGATAGTAAGGAGGCATAAAACTTGCAACTCCCTTTCAGAGGGAGAACTTTCCATAGGAGCAGAGTGTGGCAGGAGCCTTCCTTGAAGCAGCTCCCTGAGGAGCTGGTTCACTAACAGGGAAGAGGTTTCCCAAGCTTTTCTTTCTGATTTTCTAGGCTTGAACTATGAGGACACAAGAAGTAGAGGGCATTTCCTCTATACATGAGTATGCTTCCCCAGATGGCTAGTTCAATCAGCACTAAGATTCCAGGGCCATTGGGGCTGTGTGGCATCCTCCTAGGAGCACATGTAGGGTCCTGTTCAGCCTGCTCTGTACCAGACTTTGGCTTGTGACACAGACTTTTTGACAGACACCAGTAATCGTTGTAAGCTTTGCGGAGCCTGCAAGCTGTGAGTGGCAGTGGGAGCTGTTCCATTGAAACTCTAACTGGTTTCCTGCTTCCCAACACAGGGCTATGAAAGCAAATTCACGTATGTGGGTGTAATCTCTTTCCTTCTTACAGGACTATGCTCCCAGAGTATTGCAGGTCCTCAGCCAAAGATTTCCTTCTGTTTACTCTCCAGAATTGAAAAGCTGGAATTGGAGGAGCAGATTAGAAAAACTGACGTGCATCAGGGCCAGGCCTGCTTCCTCTAGCCAAGCCCTGGCAAGAAGACGTGGATGCTGGTGACCCAGCTTCAGAGGACCATCAGAGCAATGAGATACAGCTAGTTGTTTCAATAATTTAAAAAAGTTACTTTTTTACATAAAACACTCCAGATGCGTTTATCTTCTCACCTCTAAATCTCTAATAGATTACAGTAATTTTCCTTGGGCTTGTAGAAATGTGACACAATTCTAACTTCAATTAGAATAAAAGCAAAAAACAAGGAGAGCTATTTGAGATTATCACTACTGGTGGCTCTAAGTTCTTTTTTGTTTTTTTTGAGATGTGGTCTCATATTTCCTAGGCTAGTCAGCTCGCTTTGTGGCCAAGGATGGTTTAAACTACTGATCATCCTGCCTCTACAACCTGACTTCGGAATATTACATTTGCAAAGGTCTGCTGCCTTTTTCCTTCCATGAGGATGTCTCAAGTGACAGGATTACTCTGTAAACACCAGGGCCCCATGCAAGGCTGCTCACAAGCAGCTGATTAGGAAGCCATCTTTCAATGTGTATCTTCCATGGAAAAGCTCACTGTGGAAGCTTCCGTGAGCTGCCAGGGTGAGGAGTCAGAGTGGCAGCTTCTCCATGTGTTGGTGCAGGCAGACTGCAGTGGTAAACTCATCACTGCTATACTCACCTGGCACAGAGCTATCCTATCCTTTCTCCTTTCCCCTTGTATTTCTGGTTTAGGCAAATGCACACAGGAACTGGGTGTGGGGGTTGTGTGCATAGTGATGAACCCTAAAACACCTGGAGCTTTGCCTCAGGAGATGATATGGAGATAAAAACCCACTGGCTTTTATTTCACTGATGAGAGAGGTCTGTCGGCTTTATGAAATAATCATTTCAATGTGCCTTAGACTTGTATTCTTTAACCTTTTCAGCTTTCCACCTTTTGGGGGAATGAGCTGTGTGTGAGCATAGATAGCCATGGTCTGGAGAGGCAAATGACCCCCTGGTTGCCCTTTTCTCCCATACACTTTATTACATTCTCCTCTTGGAATGATGATAAAGGCATAAACCTTCAGATGTATCTCAGAGCTATCCGAAGCTTTGTTAAGGGGTCTCAGTAGATACAGCAGAGACGCTAGCCCTGGGTGGTCCCCTGGCTGCCACAGAAACACCTGTTTTTTGTTTCCACAGCTATAAAATCAAACCTTCAACCCACGTTGGCTTTTCAAAGTGTTTTAATGACAGAGGTGGTTCGGAAGCCTGGACATAGCGAGAATACCTTCTTATTCAGAAGTGCCTGATATAGTAGCTCACACTCTATTTGAAGCATAGGTGTACATGTGTGCTCAAGCACAGGTATGTGCACACAGTAGATTGCCTTTGATGCAAAGAGCTCCACTGTGATCCTTGGTGTCACCATTTCTACATAAAGTCCATCACTTGACAGGAATGCAAGATGGACACACCTACTCGTGTTAAAACAGTTTTAATGACACCAGGTAAGTAGATCTTGCTTCTGACCTCCCACTGCACACAACCAAATGTAAATTGCCTGGACTGAAACATGCTGGGGAAAGCAAACACAAGACTTTGGGGAGCACTGAGGGAACACACAGGCGAGGCGAGTGAAGAAATGGCCCTTCAGAGACAGGTGTGGTCCACAGTGGCAGTACAGCTGTGGGAGTGCTGTGGGCAGAGGCAAGGCCTCCTGGTAGGCTGGGAGCAGTCGTGGGGGTGTCTCATCTAAGTCACAGTGATCCTGCCACTCTGGCTTGTCACAGGGACACTTTGTTTGGACAGTACACAGTGGTGACTATGTATTTGCTGTGTTTCAGCAGATCATTCAAGTAGTTTTAATTTAAATATTTTCTAAAGTAATCTTTACCTTATTCAAGATTGGTAGAAAATACAGAATCTGGCAACTTGTCACTTCATTCCACGGGTGCCCTCCACAAAGAAGGGGGCCTGGCCTACAGGTTACTTTCAAGATCCATGTCTCCCTCCTTCTTGGGTCTGGGTTTAAAATTCTTCCAGAAACCCACACTACCGCCTTGAGAGGAACACACAGGCCCTGCTGGTTCTTCCTTCGTTACAATTTTATAACAGTGTGCTGCCAGCTCAGCTGGCCTTGTGCACTTCTGTCACCTGCAAAGTTGACTGTGGAGGTCTTCTGAGGCCTCAGTGAAGGTGAAGACCCAAGTGGAGCTTCATGAAGGGGCTGCAACATAGTGAAGTGCTGGGCAATCAGAGGCTAACTGAAGTCCTCCATCAGGTCCGAGGCTATCTCCACAGTTGTGGCTGGAGAAGCTGGTATCTGCCACCGTGAAGCTCAGATGCTATGAGGAGTCCAACCTCACAGGCCTCCTCCTGGCTCCCAGGCCTTACTTAGTAGATGTCTGGGCAGTCTGAGAAATTACGCTCAAAGTAATCCCCTGCATACAACCAGTCAGGAGTTCCTGTGTAAGGGTTATCGCCTGGATAGAACCACCTGCAGAACACAAGGGAGGTGGTCAGCAGATGGCAGGATCCACCTAAGTCAGCCTTCTCACAGCAGTATGTGCTATGGAGAAATGCAGCCTGGGGCAACACTGCCACTGATGGTAACTGACCAGCTTCCCTGTGGCTGTGCTTCCCCACACATCCGACACATCACTGTCTCCCAATACCCACACGGCTACTTTCAGAGGCTGGCTCATATGTGCATGAAGAAGGGACACATGAGGTTGAACCTCACCAGGTTCAGTGTGCACTCCTGCAACTGCACTGCACCAAACAAAGCAACTAAGGCCATCAGAAGTACTCAGGAAGCACATTCTGTGGGCACTCACAAAGAAGTGATGGGCTGGTTTTATAGCTCAGTGGTCAAGCAGTTTACCTGGCATGTGCCTTTGCCCAGCACCACAAAGAAAAAAAAAAGTAATTACCTTTAATGAAAAAAAAATGTCATTTTCACAACGGCTTATCCTGGGTTTGTTTGTTTGATTTTTAATTTCTTGCTTGTTTTTTAAGACAGGGTTTACTTGTATAGCCCTGGTTGTCCTGGAACTCATTCTGTAGACCAGGCTGGCCTCAAACTCAAGAGATCCACCTGCCTCTGCCTCTTGAGTGCTGGGATCAAATGCATGTTCCACTATCACCCAGCCTGGATTATTTATTTTTAATTACTTATTTCTTGAGACAGTGACTCATTATACAGCTCAGGTTTGCCTGGAATCCAGGCTGGCCTCAAACTCAAAACTCTCCTGTCCAGAAGGCTGGAACTAGAGATACAAGCCATAGCACCCGCTTATGTTTTCAATACTTTAGAAGACCAATGAAAGAACATTATTTTCAAGTTTTACTCTAGATCAAGGACAAATTCCAAAAACAGACATTAAAGGCACAGTATTAAATCAGAAACCCATGCACCAACAGTTGGCTCAGAGACTGGAAGAGTGGCACAGTGGTAGAGTATCTGCCACGTACACAAGACTCTGGGTTCCATCTTCATCACAGCACAAGAAAACTTGTTTCAAAACTCCATCCCTGTCGGGTGGTACTGACACACACCTGTAATCCCAGCAGGGGTGGTCATGGGTGGTGTGTATGCAGAGGCAGGCAGATCTCTGAGTTTGAGGTCAGCCGGGTCTACAGAGTGAGTTGCCAGCCAGGACTACACAGAGAAACCCGACTCCAAAAACAAAACAAACAATCAAAAAAAAAAAAAAAAAAAAAAAAAAAAAAACCAAACAAACAATAACCCAGCCCTGTGTCATCAGAGATGGTTGTTAATATGACCTAGAAACAAATACCACAAGGAATGGAGCCTAGCAGGCACAGTGACACACATCTGTTCTTTCAGCTCCTCTGAAGCCTGGGATTCGGAGCTGCTTGAGTTCAAGACTGGACAACAGTGAAAGCCATCTTAAGAATAAAAAGCAACAATAAAAACAACCAGTCTGAGCAGGGCAGTGCTGGTGCTTGCCTTTAATCCCACCACTTGGGAGGCAGAGGCAGGCAGATCTCTCTGACTTTGAAGCCAGCCTGGTCTACAAAGTGAGTTCCAGAACAGCCAAGGCTACACAGAGAAAAACCTTGTCTCAAAAAACCCAAAACAACAAAAAACCCAAATCCAACAACCAGCCTAAAAACTGAAGTTTAAAATACCCAAAAACTTTTACAAAAAAGACAAAAAATATTTATGTGCACTTATACAGGTACATATTTTGCTTATGATTAGTTATTACAGTGCTTTGACTACTGAAGAAAAATATAGCCAATGTAAGAAATATGAGAAGTAAGGCTAAAATCCTGGCAACTGGTCTAGGCCCATGAGTCATAACATACCCTCTGCATGGGCCCCATATAGGCAAAGAGCCCACCTCAGGGCTGCATCTTCACTCCCACAATAGAGACTTTCCTGATGCCATAGCGGGTCTGACAGCAGGACCTGGGCTTCAGCCTGATGCCACATTGCCTACAGGTAGGTGATCTGTGTGCATGTGTGCATCACATTTCCACAATGTATACATGTAAGAACAGCATCAAAACTCTCACCAGTTGTTTAAGTAAGCAGCTAGGTTCAGGCTATACTTTTGTCTTTAAACTGGCCATATCTGAAAATACATTTTGGGTCAAATTTGCTGTGAGGCAGGGCAGCACAGCCTAGGAGTGAGGTGACCTGTCTTCAAGATATATGCTAACCTGATAGCCCAGCCACAAGCATCATGGTAGCAGTGGTGGGTTAACTATCTTTATGGACCCACAGACTGCTGCTACTTAGCCACCAGGGCTGGGCAGGAAAGGGAGTAAGCTGGTACTGCCTATGATGGGGCTGTGGCCACTTCACTGCCCAGGCATGTAAGTCTTCACTGTTCCAACTCACCTGGTCCGCCACTCTGCTTCCTCTTTGGCACGTTCTTTTCTGGCCTCTCTCTGTTTTTCCTCTAGCCGCTCCTTCTCCTGGCTGGCCAGATCTAGGTCCAAGCAAATAAGCAAGCACTTGAAGCTTCTGTTATGTCAGAGATGCCAGATCCCATCTCAACCCCAAGAGGACCTGTTCCACTTTGATTACAAAGTGTGAGGGGTGAGCTCTGGCTCTAGGAGACCAAGTGTTAAGGCGGAGTTGTTCCCCATGAATGTGTGAAAGCACTTCTCCTGGACAAGCAGAGTGGGAGGCAGCACACTGGACCATAATAACTCCAAGTGTGGTCTGTGATGTGCTGGGCAGCTTAATGGCACCTGAAGCCCAAGTGAGAAAGTAAGTAGCTGAAAGAATGCGCTCACAGGACCCCAAAGTATAAGATCCAAAATCTATTCGCTATTAAAAGATGTTTACTGAACCTTCACCTTGTGGAATAAACAGAGGCTTCTGATGATGGGCAGAGGATGAGTTCCAAGGGACGAGCACCATCTGCCCCTCTCCATGGGCATGCCTTTCTCTAGCAAGGAGCTTGCTGGTATTGGATCTAGCTTAGTGAGCAGTAGGCAAGCCTCCACACTGAGAACCTGAGCACAGAGCTCACATGGAGCATGGCTGTCTGATGCTGGGAGAATGAGATACACCCTGCATCTCTGCTCATGTGAACTCTGCCTGAAGTCAGTCCTGAAATGCAAGCACCCTCCCTCTGAGCTACACCCCTAGCTTCTGAAATGCAACTTTAACACCCACTGAATTAAATAATAAAGTTTTGTGACTTGTATTTTGTTCATTTTTTGCACTAATTTACTTTTTTGTTGTTGCTGTTTTGAGACAAGGTTTTACAGGTAGCCCAGTCTGCCCTGGAACTCACTATGCAGCTCACACTGGCCTGGAGCTTATATGAGTCTCTCTGGTACTGGGATATAACAGGTACGTGTCACCACACCTGGTTCATTCATTCTCAATTTAATTTTAACACTTTACAAAGGACAAGTCTGTGACAAGCTGGAAGCTAACGTGTTCACCGCCTTTCATTGCTCTGTAAAGCACTGTCCTTAACACTGTTAGCCTGGATAAAGGGTCTGGGCATCGTCTCACAGAGAAAGCCTAAGCTCACCCACACAAGCCCTCTTGGGAGGGCCCAGCAGTTACCCATGTTGCCATTCTCCATGCCGCGGATGTCAGGGCGGAGGCGGCAGTCTGTGGGTGGCAGGGTCTTCTCCATGCCTGACTCCAATTCATTGAGACTCACAGTGAAACTGGTGAAGTTGTACATCTGCAGGAGAAGACCAGAAGCACTGTTATAGACGGCTGCATGAAAATGATCTACGGGAGCCTGAAACCCCTGAGAAAACGGTGTCCTTCTGTCCAGGCACTATGTGTTAAATGTCTGAGACTAATCTCCAGTTCAGCAACCTGAGGCAGAGCTGCCATATGCTGCACACATGACATCCCTCAGCTTGTGGTAAAGCCTTCCCAGGCCTTGACACCTCTGCTCTTCCTACTGGCCTTCTCTTCTCCTTCTCGACATCACCTATAAGTATGTGGCTCAAGGGCCACAGGGCATGTAAATTTTCTTTGGTCACCCTGCTTAAGTGACTTCCAGGATACTATGTCACTAAAAATAATAGCAGATACACAGGATCCCTGAAGCTTGACTGCCACAGCACCAGAGGTCTGTGGAAGGAAGTGTTGGGGAGAATCTGTGGCTCTCCAACATGGTCCTCAGGTGGCCACAGCTCACACCTGACTCTTTAGAACCCTGCTCCATTACTAGACTCCTTGCCCTAGAACCAGCTTGCCCAGTATCCTCGGAGGTACTGGTCCTCATGAGTGTGCACTCTGCCTTTCCAGGTCCTGTTTATACTACCCCAGATTCACCAACCCGACCCCCACCCCGGCATGCATGCAGGACTAGACCAGCACTCTGAACCAAAAATGAACAAGAATTCACCTTAACAGAAATTTCCCTGAACAACACATGGGGTTTATTCTTCTAAAAATAATCTAGAAGAATACTGTTTCATTAGTTCATGCTGTCCTATAACAGTGAGTATGCTAGGTAAGGTTTTTTGTTTTTGGCAACTTTGATACAAGATTGAGTCATCTGGGAAAAGGGAATCTCAGTTGAGAAAAATGGCTCCTTTGGATGGTCTGTAGACAAGTCTGTGGGACATTCATGGCTGATGTGGGACGGCCCAGGCACACTGAACAGTGCACCTCTACCCTGGGCATGTGTCTTGGAGGGTGTAAGAAAAGTAGCTGAATGCAGCCCAGGAAATAAGCCAGGAAGCAGCTCTCCTCACTGTCTCTGCTTCAGTTTCTGCCTAGTCTTCCCACAGCAATGGACTGTTACCTCAAGTATAAGCCTTTCCTCCCCAAACTAGTTTTGGTCAGTGTTCTATTGCAGCAATGAAAGCAAACTAACATAATAAGGCAACATATTCACAGGTAAATGAGGCCCTTTGTTCTTCTTATACTTATTTATTCTGTGTATGGGTGTAGTTGTACATGTGCCATTATGTGTGCGGGCTCATGCATGTACTTCAGAGAATAACCTGAAAGCGCTGACTCCTTCCTTCCACCATATATGTTCCAAGGATCAAACTGAAGTTGAGGTCTTACCCACTGAGCCATGTCACTGCCCCCCCAAAACCCAAAAATTTTTTTTTGGGCATGGTGCTAGGGACAGAATTTAGAGCTTTGTTTGTGCATGCTAGGTAGTCTACATAACAAGCCCGGGAGCCCCCTTTTAAAAACATTACTTATTTATTTATATTATTATTATTATTATTGACAGGGTTTCTCTGTGTAGCTTCAGCTGTCCTGGAACTCACTCTGTAGACCAGGCTGTCTTGAACTCAGAGATCCACATGACTCTGCCTCCTGAGTGCTGGGACTAAAGGCATGCACCACCACCTAGCTTTATTTATTTACTTATTTTGAGACAGGGTCTCATCTCTGGTTGTCCTGGAACTCACTTTGGAGACTTGTAGTACCCTCAAACTACCAGAGGATCTACTTGCCTCTGCCTCCTCATGCACTACCACACCTGACTCCTTTTTATTTTTTAACTACGTGTGTGTGTGTATATATCTATGTACAGAAGAGTGCAAGTGAACACAGGTGTGCTCAGAAACCAGGAGTGTTAGAGCCCTCTGGAGCTTGAGTGACGGGCAGTTGTGAACTACTTCACATGGGTGCTGAGAAGAGAAATCAGGTCCCCTGGAAGAACAACAATCACTTAAGTCTAAGCCATCTCTCTAGTCCCTGAAGCCCTCTCTCTTTAAATTTTTTTTTTTTTTTAATATGTATTAGTGTTTTGATTGTCTGTGTGAGGGTGTCAGATCCCCTGGAACTAGAGTTATAGACAATTGTGAGCTGCCATATGAGTGCTGGGAATTGAACCAGGGTCCTTTGGAAGAGCAGCCAGTGCTCTTAACTGCTGAGCCATCTCTCCAGCCTCATGGAGCTCTCTTTTAATGAGATGTGGACAAGACAGAGTTCTGAAGGTGTAACCAAGCACTAGCGTGCTTGATGGAAGGACTGGTATGGAGACTAGGGAGCACCAATGCTGCAGGTACACAGACTGAGTCATAAATTCTGATCAAGATACCAATGCTAGGTAGATGGCCTTACACTATTCCCAGGTCCCACATAGGCAACACAGCATGCAGACGTCACTCTCAGGCTGGATCATGGCAAAGGCTCAAGGTAGCTCTAGGTAGTGAGGGCCTTTATGACTGTAGGGATGTGATGAAGCCTCCCTGTCTGCTTGGGGACAGCTGGGTGGCTATGTGTAAGAACAAAGTAGAAGAGTTGTGGGCCTGACTAGAAAGGTACAAAGAGGAATAGTCTGCAGCAGACAACAGGCCTGGCTTCAGAGAGGGTTGACACAGACCTGAGCTGAGTTAGGGGGCCGGCTGTTGATCCTCCAGAGTAGCTTACTGCCAGGGATGATTTGCACCGTCTCTTGAGCCACAGGAACATCATCTGCCATATCGCCAGGTACATCGCTGTTACCCTTCTCAGGGCCGTCATCCTGAAACACAGGACACCTCAGTATGGCCACTGGCTAAGAGACCTGTCCTCAGAGCATTTAAAGACTTGCTCCCAAGGGCCCAGGCAGTGCCAAAGCCTTTTCTAACTGAGAAGGAAAAAAAAAATCAAACTCCTGTTGGTAAGGCCATCAGGCTTCCACATGGCTTTGCTTTCCGTAGAGCTGTGCCAGGCTGAACTTCTACGCTCTCAAAGAGAAGAAAAACACAGGTTGAAAGAGCAACAGGTACACACACTGTCCTCAACACATGCTTGGCCATGTGTTTGCCCTCCTTCTGGACCCAGAACATCTCATCTGAGACAGAAGGCATTCTGATGCCATCTGTTCTCCAACCCAAAGCAGTTCTCCTGGGCAAGCTCATGAGCCCAAACCATTTTAACAGACACAGCTGTCTGATCTGCCTTTAAAGTCAGCTATAGGACACAGCTGTGAAGGGAAGCTGGCAGCTCAGGCCTCCTACCTGCCAGCAGCAAGCCACCTGAACCTAAACAGCTAAGGGAGGGCAATTATTGCTACATGATCCAAGGGAGCACTAAGTTAGTGAAAATGGCACCAGACACTGCTCGGCAGATTTAACACTAAATGAACTTTTGAACTTTTTCTTTTCTTTCTCCATTTTTTTTTTTTTTTTTTTTTTTGAGACAGAGTTGTCACTCACTATGTAGTCCCTGGATATCTCTGGGAACTTGTTACGTAGATTAGGCTGCCTTGGAACTCATAGATGTCCTCTTGTGTTTGCCTCCTGAGTATACTACCACCACACTGGTGAAATTTTTCTTTTTTAAAAAATAAAAATATCACCAGGTGATGTTGGTGTGTGTCTTTAATCCCAGCACTTGGGAGGCAGAAGCAGGCAGATCTTGGGAGTTTGAGGCCAGCCTGTTGAGTTCCAGGACAGTCAGGGCTACACAGAGAAACTGTCTCAAAAACAAACAAAATTATCTTAAAAGGTGTATATATACACAACATAACAAAAGCAGATACTTGAATGAAGTAGAACATTTTTTGTTAAATAAATAGCAAACATCTCTGGTATAAAACATCCTGATATTTTTTTTAAATCTAGACAATATGACACCTCTTTTGAACTATTACTTTTAATTTTAATTTTGCTTAATAACTCATAGTCATCAGCATTCCAAAATTCTTAGAGGAAAGTCTTTGCCAGTACTTCCTGACTGCTGAATATATTACTGAGACATCATAGCTGGAAAAAGAAATGAAATGCATTTGACTTCTTAAATAGGTCTCAGCTACCTCAGGCAAAGCAAAAGAGATTTATTACAAAGAACTATGTGAAAAGGCTTGCATTCCTTTAGAATATAAGCTGGAAGCTTATAAAAGCAACTACAACATAATTGAAAGAAAGTCAAACACCTCTGCCCCTATACCAGAACCTAGACAGAAGACAGTTTTGCCTGGACAGACATACTCCACCCACTACATGTGTGTGTGTATATATATATATATATATATACATACATTCTGGCAGAGGCCACAAAAGCACAGTGCTTCTGAAGGGCTTATCCACCTTAAGTCCAACCTTGATCAGGGCTAGCTGAAGTGGGCACTCACCATCTTGGCCTTCCTGGCATGATCACCTCTCTTCTCGTGCTTCTTAAAGGATTCATATGAAGCAGGATCTATGCCCCACAAGCATTCTGTCCACTTGCCATATATTATAAAGAGCTTCTTCCTGCTGCAATAAAGGAGTTTAAAATACAGTTAAGAGCAATCACCTACAGGGCTGCATCTTAGTGCTGACCTGGGGATGGTCCCCTTCTGCCAGGTCTTCACCGTCCTCAGGGCCTTAGAGAGCAGGCGGGAAGCACAAACATATTTTAAATGTAACACTGCATGTGCAGACCCTTTGCTAGGGTAAGTACTCTACCACTGAGCCTCACCCCACAACCTGTTAATTCTTTAAATACAGGGGGTTTTCATGTACTGTGAGTCTTTTAGACCTTTTCCCATCAACTCTATCCATAATGCCTCCCAAGGTCACATGATGGAGTCGCTTTCTCTTTGGTTATCATCTGTTCTCCTCATCTAATTGTAGCTCTGGAGAACTGCACAGTACAGTCACAGACTCTTCCTCCTATCAAAAGGAACAGAGCCTGTTTAGGATGGGATATCTTTTTCCTTTTCCTCTATCTGGGACAAGCACAGGTGGCCACATGCTCTTTGGGCACTGCTGCCCTGACAGGACAGCACAAGAGGACACATGTACATGGCCAGGCACTTGCAGAGAACTCAGCCCAGCTTCTTAAACAAGTCAGTTTAGTAGACAACTCTTTCGCTGTTGTTGTTATTTTATTTTTGTTTTTCTAGACGGGGTTTCTCTGTATAGCCCTGGTTGTCCTGGACTAGCTCTGTAGACCATGCTAGCCTCAGACTCACAAAGATTTGCCTGTGTCTGCCTCCCTGAGTGCTGGGATTACAGGCATGTGTCACTGCGCCCGGGTACTAGGCAACTAACTCTTTAACTTTAAAGAAAAAAGTATGCTTGGGGCTGAAGAGAAGGTTCAGTGAGAACTGGATGAATAAGCACAAGGATGTAAACTCAGATCCTAGAGCCGCATGAAGCTGGTAGTAACACTGGTGGGAAGCAGATGCAGCGCCAGCCAGCCAGAGTCAAGCCAAATCAGTGATCTCCAAGCTCAGCGCCACCCATCCTCAAAAATAAAAAATAACACAGAACGATGGAGGAAAATTTCCAATACTGACCTCTGGCTTCCACATGCATGTTCATAAACATGTATACAACACACATGCAGAACATGTACACACTCATACATCATACACACAAAACAAAACAAAAAAAGAAAAATAGAAGAGGAGGAGGAGAAGGGGAAAGAGGAGAAGGAGGAGGAGGAACAAGTTTAGATCCAGGATGCAAAACCAACAGGTCAAGACTCTCACACTGGCTCAAAATCAGACTGTTTCAGACCATGGGCAGCCCAGTCTCTAAAGATGCCTGGGTGGCCTTGGTCACCACTATGACTACGATAGGACCTGTATCCTTTGACACACGTTTCATCATCTAAAATCTGACATTAATATACAGGTTGTTTGAACAGATGAGTTTCTGGTTTACTAGAGATAGGCAGACAGACATTATATTACTGAAGGGAAGCTAGTGATAAAATTTTGAGATCCAGAACATAATTTTACCAAAGGCATAAAAATCTGGAAAATGTGTCAAAACACTACTGGCCCTCTTCTACACAAAAGTCTCCATAAGGTCCTGGCTTACGGAGTGGAATACTGCAGGCACGTGAACAATGCATGCCCATGTGATTTACTGATATGTAAAGTGGGTCCCATAGGGAGGAGACTCATGCTCAGGAAATTTCAGTTCTGTTTGTAAAACTGCAGCACTAGAACCAGCCCAGGTGATGTAAGCATTTTCGGAGGTGGATGCAAGGTGATAAGACTGATGCCAGCCTGCACTGCATAGCAAGACAATCTCAAAAACAAAACAAATGGGGGGGAAAAGCCATATTATCCCTAAGTAAAAGTCTTTTTTTTTTTTAAAGATTTATTTATTTATTATGTATACAATGCTCTGCTTGCATGTACACCTGCAGGCCAGAAGATGGCACCAAATCTCATTATAGATGGTTATGAGCCACCATGTGGTTGGTGAGGACTGAACTTAGGGACTCTGGAAGAGCAGCGTGTGTTCTTAAACTCTGAGCCATCTCTCCAACCCCAATATGTCTTATTTTTTAGGCTCACTTATCTTTTTCCTCCAGAGGGAATGAGCTCCTATCACCAGAAGTCACACTCAAAACTTAGCCTTTTTTAACATAAAAAGGAAAGAAAAAGAGCTGGCTTTATTTCCAGCATGAACAGACATCACTGTAGAACCACATCTAGTACAACACTGGCCACGGTAGGCCCACACCCAGGAGGCATCAATGAGTACACCTACTTTTTGTCCTGAATGTACCCTTCTACTCTGTGAAGTTCCTTCCCAAACAGCCCACATGGCTTGAAGTGAAGTATACACTTATCTCCAGTTCTGTGGGAACAAACACAAAACAGGCATTAGTTTACGATGTGAAATGTCTAGAGAACCAATCAAGCTTCAAGAGAAAAGAAAAGGGACTTGGCCATCTAGGAAAAGAAGCCATGAGTGATGGTTAACATGACAAGGTGCCTTTGCTCAGTGACAGAAAGGCTCTGTAACGGACTTGGGGTGACTGCACAACTGGGGAACATACTAAAATATCACTTCAGTGCCCATTTAGAAAACAGGTGAATTTTATTATTTATAAATTATATATCACTAAGGTGTTAACAAGCAAAACCAATGAGTCATAAGCTTCTAGCTGTAAGCCTAAGCTCTTGAATAATGTCTGGGCATTGTTACTACATTTTCACCTAGCACTGACACTTGTTTGGTACCCTTTACATTTCCAAAGAAATTAACAAAGAAAAATCAATCAGCAGGGCATTCCTGACTATCAACACTAGACAGAACTAAATCTAGCCAGATACAATCCTTAAGGGCCCCACTACAGGAAGGACTCAAGCCGAGGGATGGAAATGAAGGTCTAGAAGTCCAGAGAGGAATGCAAGACAATGGCAGCTCCTTTCAGGTTAGTTGGTTCATCATGGCTTGTCTTGCCATGTACAGCCTGGCCTGTCACCTATGGCTCTGAATTACCACCATCCCACATACACAGATGGACCTATCACCTGTGATTTAAGATCTCCACTACCCCATATTGTTCAATCCAAAGCTGCCCAAGGATGACATTGTGTACACAGCAGGTGGGGTTGGTCCAGGTGTAGGCTTCATTATGTCTATGGGAAAAAAAAAAAAAAAAAAAAGTCAGAGAAATGAAGCTCAGAACTTGGGTGACCCAGAAAGCCATGACCAGGCAAAACCAGACCACAACTGCCTGGGAGCAAAACAGTACTTTGAAGTCTTTCTAGTGCAGGCTATTTAGTTAGCATGCATATGAAATTAATTTCTCCTTTCCTTTGTAGCATCAACAAAGCTTTCTACTTAAATGTCAAGACAAGTTAATAAGCAATAAAAGAAGACTAAAACAAAAGAGAGACAGCTCTCCTGTGAAGCTGCCAAGAGGAAAGGCACTCTAGAGAATCATATCCTGAGCCCCAGCCTGGCTGTGCAGAATGTAGGAGGGGGGTGCTGTTGTCAACAACACCCAACACTCCTCATCCCTTGAAATGACCCTTTCCCAAGGAAAAACCTCACAGGGTGAAATGCAGTGGTACCTAGACCTATGCCTATGGGAGGCTGCATCAAAGAGCCATGAGTAAGAGGAAGAGCATATTAACACAGATGGCTGAGGAAAAATACCTAGAATGTCTCAAATGGTTCAGGCAGAGCCAGAGCCCAAACACATTTCTCAAAAACATTTGCAGCTTTCCAGTTGTGCCCATCTCAATTCCCAAAGCAAAGCCTGTCATGACACAGGTCAGCGGTAGGGTGCTCACCACAGGGGCTTCCCTTAGGAGCCTGCCTCTGTGTTTATGCAAAGATGTTCAGGGACAGCCCCTGCATTCTTGTTGTTAGTTGGATTTTTTAACAAGGTCTCTCTCACTGTGTAACTGTCCTAGAGCTTACTATGTAGACCAGCCTTGGCCTCAAGCTCAGAGATCCACCTGCCTAAGTCTCCCGAGTACTGTTATTGAAGGTGTTTTCAACTACACTCAGCCTGCCCCTAGGTTCTCAAAACTGCCTGGCAAACATCCAGTGCAGATCAAATACTGCATAGATGTTCCCTCAGAGCAGGCTCATGTATTAGAGAACCGATGTAGCAACTGAAACCCAGGGCTGTGGGAACTGCAGTGGGTTTCAAGCTCTAGCATATGCTGGATACTGGCTGAGTATCTCTAATGGGAGCTGGACTAGACAGCCTCTAAGAGGGCTCTCCAGTGGTCCTTACCTCCAGACAAGCAACGTCATGTGACAAACACATATGCCTGTGTGACCATCAGCAAGCAGGTATATGTGGCTGTTGGTGAGCTTTGGGTTCCTCTGCCTAAGGAAGGAGTACCCCATTCTGAACAGTCCTGGAAAGGGAGTCAAGTGCTAAGCTAAGCACTTGGGTTTAGGGCTGTCATAAAGCAATATTTGAGAGCTAACAGGAGCAGCTCCCATCAGTGTGTGAGAGGGATGTATGACTCACCCACCTCGTGGACAGAGGAACTCTTCTCACTAGGAAGCTGATCAGAAGAAATGCTGCTGGCAGAAAGGCTGTAAGCCCCAAAAAAGGTCGGGATCTCCCCAGGAAGAATGCTTGTGAGACATGAAGGCTATAACTTCCTCCCAGTCAGAGCAGAGCACTCTGGCCCTTGCTCGGTCTAGTCACTCACTTGAGAAGCTCCAGTGTGATGGTCCCCCGGGGCTCTGCCTCGACACTCTTGCCCCAGAACTTCAGCTTTGGGTAGATGGAGCCGTGGAACATAAAGTCTTGGTTGAGGCCTTCTGAATAAAACGCACTAATAGGAGGGTGGTGACTGACCTGCTCAGATATAAATCTGAACCCTAAGTCTTCCCTAGGTCCAAAAATAAGAATAGAAGGGAAAGAGAAAAAGCCACATTAATGACAGCAATAACAGAGGGCCACCAGCTCACCCACCACCTCCATCAGCCACTTGATATGCTCTGTTCTCCTCTGGCAGCTGATATAGGCCCTGGGCCCAGAGGCTTCCAGCTATGAGAGGCAGCAGAAACGCCTAGCAAACACCTCTCAGACGGCACATCTGGCCATCTACCATTACTCTAGAGTACACCTGCCCACTACCACACAAACGCTACTGAGGGAGCCTCCATTTGCCCTGCTGCTTTATCCCACTGATACCTGAAACTGACAGCCATCAGCCAGGCAGGCCTCAGGCCAACCTCACTCCCAAAGTCTCATTTCAATTTCCCAGGGACTCCTAATGCCAGTAAACCCCACTGACTCAAAAGCCTATGAAGGGGTGTTCCTGTCCAGCCTTTGTGCAGGCTCCTAAAACTTCTATGATGAAATGTCTTAGATCCCAAAATATTCCTGGCCAGGAAATTGGAGTTTAGCAGACTCCCTTATTCAATAAAAAATGTCAGTTTTTAATTGTTCCGGAACTATGAATACACCTACAGTTGTAGTCATTAAGAATTATAAAAGCTAAACCACATAATTACTAACTTAGCTGGAATCAGAATTCCCAATCATTACTGAGGAAGGAAAGTTGAAAAATTAGATTTTAAAAGGTTGCCTGCCAAGGTATGTAATCTACAAAATGAATACTTGTCTAAGAAAAGCATGTATATTTTTAGCTGTTCAAGAGGGAAATGAAGGGGCGAAAGAAGGTGTACACAGCCTGGTCTGTGCAGCACTGTGGAGCAGGGCCCCTTAGTGTCAGTGTGGAGACACCAACAAGCAGGCCTGCAGAGGAACACATGCCAAGCTGAGTGTGAGGGAGTTTTCCTGGCAGCCTGTGAAACTTCAGCTCAGCCTCTGAATTAAATCCCAAGTCAGGTTAGGCTTCCTATCTTACATTCAGCAGTTCAGGCTATTCTTATTCTTTCCTTATCTATACAATTGCTGCTGCTGCTACTTGCTTTTTTTTTTTTTTTTTTTTTTTGGTTGAGACAGATTCCCACTATGTAGCCTAAGCTGGCCTGGAACCTGTAATCTTCCTGCTTAAGCTCCTAGTGCTAGAATTTAGAGGTATGAGCCACCATGCCTAACTCATACAGTTTTTTTTTGTTTTTTTTTAATTATTATTCACTAAGCTTTTGTTTTTGAGACAAGATTTATCTGTGTAGCCCTGGCTATCCTAGAACTCACTCTGTAGACCAGGTTGTCCTTGAACTCAGCGAATTGCCTATGCCTGCCTTCTGAGTACTGGGATTAAAGGTGTGAGCCACCATCACTCAGATCCTATATTATGTTTTTCAAGACATTTTAATAATTTTCTAAAAGCTAAACAAGGTTTGAACCTAAATCTTGGTATGTAAGGGGCTCAGAGTGGCCAGCAATGGCAGCTCCTGCTCAGAAGTGTCTAGAAAAAGGAAGGAAACACTTCACCAATTCAGACAAAGCCACATCTTTAAGAGTGATGTTTGTGGGACTAGAGAGATAGGCTCAGTGGTTGAGAGTACTGGCTGTTTTCCAGAGGACCCAGGTTCAAGTCCCAGCACTCATATGGCAGATCACAACCATCCCTAAGCCCAGTTTCAGAAAATTTGGTATCATCTTTGGCCTCTCCAAGTACCAGGCACACATATGGTACACATACATACATGCAGCCCAAACATCAATACATATAAAATAATAACTTGTTCTTGTTTTTTGAGACAGGGTTTCTTTGTGTAGCCCTGGTTGTCCTGGCACTTGCTCTGTAGACCAGGATGGCTGACAGATGAATTAGCCTGACTCTGATTCCTGAGTGCTGGGATTAAAAGCACGTGCCACCATGAAAATGATTATGATACAAAGGAAAAGTAACCAATTAACATCTCACACAAGAAAATTTACTAGGATGTTGATACCAATTGTCTTTGGTGGATTACATCTGTTTTCTACTTCCAGCACTGCCATGTTCTATACAGAACATTATCCTGGCTAAAACACCAACAGGCTCCATTAAAATAAATTCCCCAGATTACCAGATGACCCTCATTTCAAGGCAGTGGTAGACTGTCAAGGCAGAGCTCCTCTCTACAGAAAAGATATCAGAGCAGGATGGCAGGTGCTGGCCCTCCTGCCTGCAGCCCCTGGCCCTCCTGCCTGCAGCCCCATGACCTGTGGCAAATAACCATAATGCTAGTCAATTAGAATACCTAAATACTTCCACTAACTTCCTTCCCTCATCAGAGAAGATCTACTTACTAAACTACACTGCTGTTCTCTGCATCCCGAAGGCTTAAGCACAACACTATACCAGCCATGCAGCACAGAATAGGTCCCAGAGTGGTAGACTAAGGATGCCTGAAGAGCACAAATGGGCCCACTAGGAACTCTACAAATTCGGCAACTAGTCCCTAGAGTCTGAGGTTAGGCTAAGGCAAAAACACACCAGGGTATACGACATGCAACATCTGTAAGAGTTTTCTGAAAGACTATTGCACCAACCAATGACGATGCACAGAGACTCTCTGCTTAGATATAGCCAACTGACAGCTCAGTCTCCATGTGGGTTTTGAGTAAGGAGAGCAGGGACTGCTTCTGTCATGAACTCAATTGCCTGCTCTTTGATCACTTGCTCCTGGTGATCTAGTCTTGCCAGGCCACAGAGGAAGAGGATCCAGGCAGTCCTGATGAGACTTGATAAGGTATGGGCAGATGGCAGAGGAGGAGAACTCCCCCTTTCAGTGAACTAGGGAAAGGGGATGGGGGAAGAAGGAGGGAGGGTGGGACTGGGAGGAGTTGAGGGAGGGGGCTTCAATCAGGATATATAATGAATAAATTGTGGGAAAAAAAGTTTTCTATGTAACTACAGGAGACCCAGAGTTGAAAAAGTAGGTAGCAACAATCTCCAAGTCCAGCTGTATAAAGGTTTACCACAATCCATATGAACTAGGATTCAGTGTCCAGGTTCACAGGTCTGCTATGTCCAAGGATGAGAATGGAGGGGGTTTGCATTGCTCATGTGCATCTGCCACCATCTGCCCTGTCCATCCCACCCTGGAAGCCTCATATTCTACAGGGCTCCAAGAGGCATGATACTATCCAGAAGAAACTCATCAAAAGAATTTTAGCAAGCATTCACAGACTAGGCATAGTGAGGCTAACTCTTGAGCCTGTCCAAGCATTCCTGAGACCCTGTAACACAGGCACAGTATAAACAGTGACTTTGGCAGTTTCTCTTCTCTAGGGGTTATTTCTCTCTCATCAATGTGATGGGGGAAAAAAAAGGTATAGTCCTTTTATTAGTTCTGATTCCATTTTTTGTTGAAAACCAGTGACTCCCATGTCTCTGCTATGTAGTTCAAGTATACCACTAGCAGTCTGAGTAGCATGGCCTCCACTCTTAAGCCCACTGCACTAAGATTCTATGCTAGCCCTTCATATAGTACCAGGGTTCTATTCTATCGGTAACACCACATTCCATGTATGTGAATACCTTCTTACCCACAGCATTCCAAATACTTCTGTAGCTCCTAACTCCAAACATCTATCCTAATCTGAGGAATCAATGCTGAATAGAGAATTGAGCTTTTTTGTCATCCAAGGGCCCTTCTGTAGAAATTTCATATTGAATTCTCCTTACCTGATCAATTCATATGTCTCCCCCAAGAGCGGGTTAAAGGGTTTGCCAGTTCTCTCCCACTGGGAAGCCACAGCTGAGACTGCAAAGGCAGCTACTGACTGCAAACAATCCAAAGATGGATCAGAACATCTTCAGTCAAGACAGCAAATGAACCCACAAGGTATTCTGGCACTCAGTCAGCATCACTGCCCACTCTGCTGACTTCTCAGTTTTTCACTCACAATGTTTTTTAAGATTACAGAAATTCTAGCTGCATACCATTATTACCTACTACTTCCTCAAAGTTACAAAAAGAGGGAATGATATATTTTTCTCCACCCCAGGCTACATACCCCGCAGACTCTGAAGCAATGTCCATGCGGCAGTTTCATACATTGGCACTCAAACACACAAACACACACACACACACACACACACACACACACACACTCAGATGCGCGCATGCGCGCATGCGCACACACACACACACACGTACACACACGCACACACACACACACACACACACGCACACACACGCACAGATGCACAGGTAATTGCCCCTAAACAGGCACATGCACACATGAGACAGTGGAGATACAGGAGAGAAGCCAACTCTGTGAGGCTGACAGCTGGAGTTCTTAGGCTGGCCAGATACCTAAAGAGAATACAATTCTTCTAGACAGCCCACCAGCAGGACACCTGGGTCCCTGCAACAATGGGGTCAGTCAGTCAAACAGTTATGGCATGGGGACTATCTTCACATCATAGGAAGTGCCCACCTGCATCCTTTCCAGGGGCTGGGACTGATTTGAGGCTTTGTGAATGAGGTACACATGCTCCATGTACTCCGTAATCCGCTGCAAGAAGCTCAGTGGCTCATTGAAGGCAATTGGCATTGTGATCTTGGATAGCTCCTAGAAGAAGCCAGAAGGATATCTGGTTGGGTGTCTGAGGCTTCCGGGCATGCCCCAGATGCAAGTATCCCACTTTATTCTGAGTGTGCCAAAGATCACTTCCCAGAGCCTCAAATTCCCACACAGACAAGCTCTTAGAAGCCTCTGTGCACAAGCTATCTGTGCGAGCCCCAGCTTCCACCTAACTCAATAGAGAATGTATTCCTGAATGGCAGCATGGCAGCTCTTCATCTTCCAGGCCTGGGAGCCACTCCCAATGTGCAACACATGCAGTGATCACAGGAGCTCCAAGACAGCCACTTCATCTCCCCTCCCACTCCAGATAAGTAGTACCAGCCCCAAGCTTCCCATTATTAAAACTTGCCCTTGCTGGAGTGGGAGGGGATATGTACTAACACACACCTTTAATCCCGGCCCTCAGGAGGCAGAGGCAAGCAGATCTCTGTATTCAAGGCCAGCTGGTCTACAGAGTGAGTTCCAGGACAGCCAGGACTACACAGAGAAACCCTGTCTCAAACTAACAAAACAAAACAAAACAAAACAAACTTGCCCTTAGCATCCATGGTTTTCCAGGATGGCACAGAAGCACCTTAGTTGGCAGGCATGCCCTTCTACAATGTGGCTTTCTCTGGAAGCTATTTCAGAGTCTGTAAATGTGACTCAGGAATCTTTCCCCAAGCACCATGGGACAGAAGTGAGGCTATAGCTCCTGCCTCCGCAGAGTTCATGCACAGAGGACAAAAGTCCGCAGGAGCTATTCCTGAGCTGGGCATTAACAGAGAAGACAGAACTGCCAAAAGAAAGTGGAGCTGTTATAACAGTGCAGGCTCAGGTGCTCCAGAAACAAGGACAAGCTACAAGCTATGGATCTTGGGATGATTTGCAGGCTTTCTGTACTGGGGGCTAGAATGACGGCTCTGCTCTCACAAACCCCAAAGTCACTAGAGATTGACAGACCGCCCTGGGGGAGGCAGTATGCTCAGCATGTTATCAGCAAGACAGCCCTCCTAGCCAGGTCCTGGGAGCAACACTGGGGAAAAAATAAGGCCTTGTTTACAATGCTGATTTGGGAAGATCCCACTGAAAGCCTGAACTCACAGACTCAGAGCCAGAGTCAGTCAGGCTCACAGACGTTATATGCCAAGCTGAGAGACATTCAGACATCTGGGAATATGGGGTTGCTGGACAGAATGCTAAGACAGGAAATACAAGCCAGGTGCCTTCTGACGTATAGAAGGGACCAAGACCATATAAGGAAGTTGTACAAGATTAGCAGGAAGGACAAGAAACCTGTGACTATATCCACCATATCAAGAACAAGTACAGGAGAGTTAAGGGAGGGAGCAGAGATGGCAGCCAGAAAAATAAAAATGTAAGAAAAGATAAAGCTTTATGTACCTTCTGAGCATTCCATACCTGTAAAACAAGGGAAGTTGAGCCCATAACCTACAGTGCAAGAGGTCAGAGAGGCTGGCTGGGCTCACAAGCCTTGCATGCCCACTGCGCACCTGCTCTAAACCCTCAGCCTTGGGGTCCACAGGCTCCACCTCTGCTGCTGGGTACAGTAACATACATAGTCTATAAAGTACACTTGGCTACAGCTAACAAAATGCCAATACCTTTCTCCTTTGGTTCAGCAATCCCATACTTGGGCACCCATCCCTAAGCCTCAGCAGACACACATGCAGGGCTAGCCACTGTAACCTGCTTTGGTCAGCCAAAAGCCTTTGAAACGGTCTAATGTCCAAAACAGGGCACATTCCCACTAAACTAAAAAACAACCAAGAAAGGCACATGAGGTAGTTAGTTACAAAATCACTCAGACATTGGCGGCTGAGGGATAAAGAAAAGCCTAATGCCTCTCTGAAAGGATGGGGAGAAGACTTATACATAAGTTAGGGTGCAGGGCATGGGGCGAGCTACCATGAGGATGGGGGACAGCTACTTGTGGGGAGGGACAAGGACAGAAAGCTGAGCTTCCTAAAACACACTGCCACGTTCTGGATGTGGTCTGAGTATCCCACGGCTTCAGCAATTAACTCTGTAGAATTAATAAGACGGCACTTAATCCATCTATATTTGTTGGATGCCAGTCTTCTGGGCAGCCATTTGGATTAGGTTAAGTCATTGGGTGGAGGGAGCCTCCATGGTTGACTATGGCAGCTAAATTAAGAGAAGGGTAAGGGGACTGGTGAGATGATTCAGCAGGTATGCTATAAAAGAGAACTGATTCCTGCAAGCTGTCCTCTGACCTCCACATGCAGATATGTAGACATAAATAAATGTAATTAATTATAATAATAGGACAGGGCAAGGGCTGGTAAAATGGCTCAGTGGTAGAATGCTTCTGAGGTTCTGGATTCAATACCTCATACTATAAACAAACATCAGAAAAACAGAAGAAGAGGACGAGGAGGAAGAAATACCAACTGTACATGTCTGTTCCCTGCCTCTCCTTATGCCATGTCCTATGCTACCTCAGGACTCTGCCAGCACCGGTCATCACCAGATGCATGCCCTTGGCTTTGTACCTCCAGACACAAAACTAAAGTGAGCCTCTTTCCTCTACAGTCTACCCAGTCTAAGGTACTATGGTACAGGCAATAGAAAAGACTAACACATAGTTAATGAGTCTGAATTTAGACACATACTTTGAAATGAAGTAAAAAAAGAAACCTGTAAACATCAAAAATGTCATTGATGAACCTACAAGATTCTTACAGACCCACACACAATCACTCATTAAAACACAGGAAAACTTTGCAATAGGATAAACAATCAAGCAAGTAAGGTATGGCCAACATCCCCAGTAACATGTATGAACATCTTATGCAGTTCTGAATGAGCACAGACAACAGCTCCTAGCTTTTGTGTGCTCTTGTCCAAAAGATAACCTCTGATTATTGCTTCTTACAGCTTCCCTGATGCCAACCCCCTTATCAATCTATCTATGTTCAGTCAGTCTAAAGTTATTTAAAATAAAATGTTGGAAGAAAATGTTTTCTCTGGGAAGGAAGTACAGAAATAATCATAAACAACAACAACAAATGGCATTAAAAGAATGCAGGGAAACACTCCTGAAATTTGGCAATGTGCACTTCTGGACTCTGACTCCAGCTTCTTGTTGCCAAGCACTGATTTGTGCATGGAACATACCATACCATATGGGTACACTGATTGCTAACAGTCAAAGACCATATGGAGAGTTTATAGCTACCAGACACAGAGGCTCAGCAGTTGACAAAAGCTATCTGGAACCTAGTGTGTTGCTAGGGCCCCACCCAATCTCATGTAGAAGGTGTTCGGGCCGTAAGCAAGGAGCACATCTCAGAGCACCAGGAAAAACGCTTAACCACTTAACTGTAAAATTGCCACTCTGCTGTTCCTAAGTAATGTTGTTTCCCTTCCCCTTATGCAGCTGTTCCTTTCCTGCCTGGTTAGCTTAATTTCGTGATCATTATAAATATACAGCACACATTTTCTTAGAGACCAACAGTGCAAATCTTATGCCTAAACTCCATGCTTCACAGAGTTATCTGCACTCACCAAGCCAATGCACTTTTTCAGGATACTCCATACACTGAAATCGCTTCTGGTAAACATGGGGGCAGGAAGGGCTGTCCTGTGAAGAATTTGAGAGCAACAGGCATTTATTATCCAATAGAGTATATAAGGAACCTATTTCTCACAGGAACTTCTCAAGATCATCATCTTAGCTTGAGACCTAAACATCAGTGTCTCTAAACAAGGGTATGCCTAGAAGAAAAGCTAGGTCACAGCTGAAACTCGGCAGGGTTTCTGCACCACTGTTTTGAAGTTCTCTTAGTAATGGCTACTGGTTATGGCAGCCTTGGAATCTTGACCCGACCTCCTTTCATGAGCTGGGGGCAAGGCTGATAATGAGGTGTCCCTCTGCTTGTGTAACTAATGTCCCGGGACAGTGGACAAAACTGAGACTACCAGTCAAGAAAATCTCCAAAACCAGCTAGCTATTCATCTGTCTGCCACAGACCTATCTTCCCAAGGTGCATTTTTTCTCAAGCCATCCTCCATCCAACAAGAGTTCAGCAGTCACTTTAGCCTCAACTCCAGCTGTGGCTATCTGGGGAAAGACTACAGATCCCTTTAGGAGCTGTGGGCTACACTGAGCACTGTCTCTATGGGATGGGGAGAAGCCTCAACAGAGATCTGACTAGCTTGTGGGAAGGAGTGTGGCCCATCATAGGAGTGCAGAGATGACATCATACTCCAAGCCCTCAGATATACATGGCTGCTCTGGACCCTTAGACCCTTAGAAGCCAACGTAGTTATTCTTATGGAATTCCCAATGACACTTCTCTAGAATGGAAGAGGAGAACCCTGACTGGGAATTTTGATCCTGAGATGGTGATAGGTGGGGTCTTGCCTGGTAAGACCTCACAAAGGGCTCATGTGGGTAACTGAGTCAAAACAATAGGGAGAAAATAAGCTCTGAGACATTGGGAAAGGAAAGAAATCTAATGTTTACTGAGCACTATATACCAGGGCTGCTGTGCACAAGGTATCTGTGAACGCTCTAAGAAGTCAGGGTTAGGCTCAAGGATACAAACTGCGCTGGTTAGTCTTTGTCAACTTGACAGAAGCTAGGATTATCTGGGAAGAAGTACCTCCACTGAGAAAATACCTCTATCAGATTGCCTATAGGCAAATCTAGAAGGCATTTTCTTGATTAATGATTGATGTGGGAGGGCCATGCCCACTGGGGGCAGTGCTATTCCTCAGCAGATGGTACTAGGTTGCATAAGAAAGCAAACTGAGCAAGCCATGGGAATAAGTGACATTCCTCCATGGTCTGTGCCTTGGTTCCCTGATGACAGACTGCAGTCTGTGAGCCAAACAACCCTTTTTATTCCCAAGTACATGAACATACTTGGTTTTGGTTGTGGTGTTTACCACAGCAACAGGAAAGTAACTAATACACAACCCTTGCATAAAGATGGGAAGGAACAACAAGAAAGAAGACATGAAGGAGGATGGCAAGGCTCCAGGCTAACTCTGCAGCATGGGAGGAATTTGGGTATGCACAAGCCTAGCTAAGAGCCCCAGGGGAGGATAAGAAGAGGTCTGAGTACCAGGGGTGGGAGATGTCAGTCTTCATTTCAATACAGTCACTATACAGATCAATGCCCAAGATGGGACACTTCTGTAAGCAAACAGCACTATTCAGAACTGCCTGGGATGGGGGTACAAAGACAGGAATGAATCCATGCTACATTAGCTTTAGGCAGAGAACAGAGGTGCCACAAATAGTGTGCTAAGTGCCACTGTGTTTAGCAGAAAGAATGAGGGGAAGGTGGCACACTTGATGTATAACGGACATGAGATAATCTGAAGATCGAGGTGTACTTAGAGGCCAAAGCAGCAGATGAGGGTATGAGGCAGTGGTCCCAGGCTGGCTGCTAGTGTTTGGTCACAAGGTGACGTACACTTAGGAGGGAGATGGTAAGGTATAGAGTGAACATAAGCTGCTTTAGACAGACCCTCACAGCCGTGTCAGGTGTTCCCGCACCAACTAACCACAGGAGTGTAGGACACGAGAAGGGTAAGCACCCTGGGCAGAGCGTGCCCTGGAGACCAGTGGGCCCCCATGAAAGATCAGCAATAAAGCTGGAGGGGGCCACTGAGGCCAGAACCACCTCAGTATACATGCAAGGAAGCCTGTGTCCCATGGACGATCCCTATGTGCTCCAGCAGCTTTTCTTAACAGACACTGAGAAATTCCATGATTACTACTACTTCTTTTTTTTTTTATAAGACTTATTTATTTATTATGTCTACACTGTTTTGCCTGCACATCAGAAGAGGGCACCAGATGGTTGTGAGCCACCATGTAGTTGCTGGGAATTGAACTCAGGACCTTTGGAAGAACAGCCAGTGTTCTTAACCTCTGAGCCATCTCTCCAGCCTGATGACCACTCTTATCATAGTCTGGATACACAAACGAACATGGTTTTGTTGTAACAATTAATAAAAACCCTGTCAGTCCCTACAGAGCTGGTAGCCAACATTTCTCAGTGAGATGCAGAACAGACAAGAGAACGCTCACTATTCTCACTAGCTCAGCAGCCAAGCATCTCAGTAAGACACAGAAGGGACGACAGGATTAACCTGGTACCAGTGGAGTAACAGTTGGGTCTGTGGGTCAGTAAGTGAGGTGTGTGGATCATGATGTGCACAGGCTGTGAGCCAGCCTGGGACAGCACTGTAACATCATGGAAAGGAATTCACAGGTCAAACACTGCCCTCCACTGGTCTCCCATGCTCCAGGGGACAGGCATCAAGTCTCATAGGCTAGACTGCCTGGAAGAGATGCCTTGGAACTAGAGATGCTCCAGCTTAATTCATGCGGCCTAAGGGGATAACTTATATTACATATTGGGCTGAACATAGATATACTTGGGATAATTCTGAAACAATGTATATAAGACAGCATACCTGTGTTTTTGAATTCCATTTTCTTGTGATGGTCTCTCCCCACTTTTCCCACTCCTAGTATTTTTGCTGGTATCCAAATCAATCATCCCACTAATTTTATTTGCCTCTGAAAATTCCCCTGTAGAGTTATCAGAATCAAAGCCTGCAAGAAAGAAGCAAAATAGTCACCTTCAAGACTTGGGAGGTATAGAAGCCTACTTCAAGAAGCTTCTTGACTACACAAAGAGAAGCCTAAAGATATTCAACTGTTTTTTGAGACAGAGTCTTAACTATGTAGCCCTGTCTGGCCTCAAACTCACAGTGATCCAGCAGTCCCTGCCTCCTGAGTGCCACATCCCCATCTGACCACTTTCAAGTAGTACATTTAGAAGAATTCTCTGTTCCCTAAAAGTGGTGGTCCACTTTAGTGTCTGGACACACAGAGGGTCTGTGTGGGATCCACTGTGATCTGTTAGGATGGAAAAGAACATCTGAACACCATCTCTTGTAGTAGCTTACCTGTGACGGCATCAAAGAATTCTTCCTCCCCGTTCATCCTTCAGTGACCAGGCTGTCACTGTTCTGGGGTTTGGTCCTCCTACTGGATCATATCTGATCTATATTTACATAGAGGCTGTTTGGATACTGGAGATCTGAGGGAAGAAATATTCTGACATGAACTTAGCTTCTACAAAGCCTATGGTCTAGAAACAGCTCTTAAAAACTCATTTTTCATTTTGACTTCTTGGGGGATTTTTTTGAGGCAGGATCTCACTATGTAGCCTTCTAGCTGGCCTAGAACTTCTCATGTAGACCAAACTGATCTAGAACTCAGAGATCCTTCTGTCTCTAACTCAAGGGCTAGGTTTAAAGGTGTGTGTTACCATACCCAGCTAAATACTCATTCCTGAAATTGATCTAGCTGATCTCCATAAGGAGATCAGCACTCCTCATGCAGAGGCAGTGGATTTCTGGTTCAAGGTCCACCTGGCCTACAATGGGAGTTCTAAGTCACCCAGAATTACATCATGAAACCCTATCTCAAAGAAAAAAAAAAGAAAAAAGAAATTGATCTCTTCATGTCTAAGTAAAGAAAAAAAAATGAATCATAACATACACTCTTCAAGCGGCAGGAATTAAAGGATGCAAACATAATGTAAAGACGGCCTTTACATTAGGCCTAGTGGCACATACCTGTCATCCTAGAGGAAACTGAGCAGGCAGATTAAAAGTTCAACTTATAATGGCCAATCAGATGGCTCTGTACTGATACAGTGGAAAAAAACTGACTCCCGCAGGCTGTTCTCTGCCTTACACATCCCTACCACCCCCACACATGGTAAAGAAATAAGTAAATAAATAAGCAAACAGAACACAAAATAAATGGAAAAAAAAAAAAGAGTTCAAGGCTTGGGACCAGAGAGATTGCTAAGTGTTTAGCGCATAAGGAAGCAGACTGGAGTCCAGATACCCAGAACCCACTATGTAAACACGTCAAGGCAGAATGCCTGTAATTGCAGCTTCAAAGGTGGGAACCATGGAGTAAGCTGACCAGCAAGTTCTGAGTTTGATAAGAGACCCTGTCTCAAAGAATAAGGTGGAAGAGGAACTGAGGAAGATCCCTGACATCAATCTCTAGACTCCATATTCATGCACACACATGTACATGCACATATGTATCTACATACAGGAAAATACACTATACTCACACTAGTATAGTGTACACACACACACTTAAAAACAGAAAAATAATTAAGATCCAGCTCCCCAAAAATAAAAGAAAACTTCCAGGCCAGCTTAAGAAATTTAGTGAGATTCTGTCTCATGATTAAAAAGTAAAAAGAGCAGGCCAATCAGATTATGTCAGAGGCAGTCCCTCTTCCCATTACTATGGAGTCCACTCGGACACTAAACTGCCATGGGCTACATCTGTGCAGGGGTTCTAGGTTATCTCCACGCCTGGTACCTGGTTGGAGCATGAGTCTCTGGGAAGACCCCTGTGTTCAAATTTTCTGGTTCTGTTGCTCTCCTTGTGGGGTTCCTGTCCTCTCCAGATCTTACTATTTCCCACTTCTTACATAAGATTCCATGCACTCTGCCCAACAGTTGGCCATAAGTCTCTGCGTCTGCTTTGATAGTCTGCAGGGCAGAGCGTTTCAAAGGCCCTCTGTGACAGGTTCCTAGGTTGTTTCCCGTTTTCTTCTTCTTCTGATGTCCATCCTCTTTGCCTTTTGGGATGAGGATTGAGCATTTTAGTCAGCGTCTTCTCTCTTAATTAGTTTCTTTAGATGTACAGATTTTAGTAGATTTATCTTATGTTATATGTCTATATGAGTGAGTATATACTGTGTGTGTCTTTCTGCTTCTGGGACAGCTCACTCAGGATGATCCTTTCCAGGTCCCACCATTTACCTGCAAATTTCATGATTTCCTTATTTTTCATTGTAGAGTAATACTCCATTGTGTAGATGTACCACAATTTCTGCATCCAATTGAGGGGCATCTGGGCTGTTTTCAGCTTCTGGCTATTACAAATAAAGCTGCTACAAACATGGTTGAGCAAATGTCCTTATTGTGTACTTGAGCCTCTTTTGGATATATGCCTAGGAGTGGTATGGCTGAGGGGGGAGCAGACTTACCAGGACACAGAAGATGACAATGCAGCCACTCCTGATGTGATCTGATAGACTAAGATCAGAAGGAAGGAGAGGAAGACCTCCCTTATCAGTGGACTTGGGGAGGGGCATGCGTGAAGAAAAGGGAGAGAGGGTGGGACTGGAAGGGGAGGAGGAAGGGGCTTATGGGGGGATACATAGTGAATAAAGTATAATTAATAAAATTAAATTAAATTTAAAAAAAAGTAAAAAGAAGGCCTCTGAGGTAGCTCAGCAGGTAAGGGTGCTTGTTACCAAGCTTAAACTGAACTTAACTCCTGGCGCCCACATGGAGAGAAACGACTCCTACAAGTTATCTTCTGAGGTATCTACGCATGCTGCAGCACTCACCCACACACAAATGTAAGAGAAAAGGTGAAAGAGCGCTGGAAAGTACAGCTTAGTAGAGCAGCACTTGCCTAGCATGTACAAGGTACTAGGTTTGATCTTTAGTAAATAGTATAAAAAGAAAAAGTTTAATAACAACCAAAGACTAATGCATCAATAAGTGATCATTATTTTAAGAGTCTTATTTTAAAATAATCCTTTATAGTTGTACAGGAAAATGATAAAACGTAATTCAGGAAGACATGTGGGCAGTTGGAGTAGCTTCAACAGGCAGTCACATGCGGGTGGGGCTCTGCACACCCGTGAGTCAGGAGACGCTGGGATAACAAACAGGTGAAGACTGTGTCAAAATATTTGCCTCTCATCTACCTCAAGCCAACTGTTCCTTTCCTTTGAGGCAGTGGCGATGGAACTTACAGCCTCACGCACACTTAGGCAAACATCTCACTGTGGGGTGCATCCCCAGCGTAGACCCCAGTGTTCCAAGCCAGAGTATTAAGACAATTGTGTAACTCAGTTCTATCACATAACCGGAAGAAGCTTCAATTTTCTCAAAATTACTTTAGGTTAGCATTTTAGAACTCCTATACAATACTTTCTCCTGTTCAGAAGAACACTTTTGTTTTGTTTGGGACAGGGTCTCCCTATGTAGCCCTGGCTGGGCCTTAGACTCACAGCCTCTGCCTCTGGAGTGCTGAGATAAAGGGTGCCACCATGACCAGTCTAAGAACAGTATTTAAAATTTCAACCTCTAAGGGCTGGAGAGATGGCTCAGTGGTTAAGTGCACTAACTGCTCTTCCACAGGACCCAGGTTCAATTCCTACCACCTACATGGTGGTTCACAACTGTCTGTAAAGCCACTTCCAGGAGACCCGACACCCTCACACAGACATACATGCAGGCAAAACACCAATGCACATAAAAGAAAATAAAAAATTCAACCTGTAGCCAGGCATGCATGCATGCCAGCATTTCTGAGGCAGAGGCAAGAGGATCTCTGTGAGTTCCAGGCCAGCCAGAGATACATGGTAAAATCTTGTCTAAAAGAAAAACAACAACAAAAACCTTCAAACTGTTTCAAAAGGTTTGATTTTTTTCTGAAAATAAACAGTGTCACAAAGTCTCTAAGCAGTTGCTTCTGAGGCCTGAGGGCCACGGAAAGTCCCAGGTGGGAAATATGCCCCCTGCCCTTGGAGTGGCAACCAGTACTAGAGACAACACTTGCCAATCTCTGAAGCTTTGCATACTTATAAGGTTCTAATTATCAACCAACAGACACCAACCCCCTTCCCAAGCTTCGAGTACTTCCGTTTTCTTTTCTTCCCTTTCCAATGAGCTTTGTAACTTAGGAAGCAGACACCTATGAAGCAACCCCAGGAGCAGCCACAGTTCACTGCATGGGCTGCGGTCCCTTGCAACACAGGGGATGTGTTGCTGCCTGCTTAAGCTTAACAGTGCTGAGCTGGCCCTCGACCATCTGCAGCTGCAAGAAGATAAATCGCTGAAGCTGGATTAGGCACCATTCTGCTCTACAGGTAGTAAGGTAGCCAAATGGACACCAATGTGCTATGTCTGTCCCTCCACAAGGTGACTGGACCAAAGGCCTACCCTGTTGGACAAATAAGTAATCAATGCCATCCTGGAAGGCATGGGTTCCCAGTGACAGCTGGGTCAGCTCCCACCTACACAGATACACTTGTTCTTGAGTGCACTGTCTCTCTTTTATTTTTTTCTGCCCCCTTATACAGTCTATCTTCAACAGTGATGAAACAGGAAAAACCTCACCAGACACTGGTACATTTATTGCATTTTCCGGCATCCAAAATTGAGAGCCAATGTGTTTCTGTTCACCATAAACTCCCTATTCTGAAGCATCGTTATAATAGCACAGAATGGACAAAGCCAAGAGGCCAAATCAAAAACTCCCACAAAGATAAGACAACCTGGATATTGATGAACTGCAAAGAACAGAGCTACCAAACACACTGATGGCCCAAGTTTCCTAACTAACAATGAGTTGACTGGTTACCAGTAGCAAATGACTTATCTTGGAAACAAAGAAAGAAGGGCTGAGGATGTGGCTCAGCTGATAAAGTATTTATCTTGCATGCAGAGAAACCCTGGGCTTGATGCACAGTATCACATAAACCCTATAATCTCAGCACTCTAAAGATGGAGTATCAAGAGTTCAAGGTCATCCTCATTTACATGGTAAGGCCAGGATGGACGAGACCCTGTCTCAAAACAAACAACAAAAGCGCAAAACTGCTTCTTAGCCCTCAGCTAAGATCAAATGTGACTATCAAAGCAGTATCGCAGTGCCTGTGCATTCTGGGGAAAAACCACATGGCCAACTAATGCCATCCTGCTGAGAAAATCATGCCAAAATGCAGCTCAGAATCTGGCTTAATCTACCAACTTAAATACTCAAAAGGACTGTGCTAGACACTGTGGGAGCCGAAACAGCAACACACAGACTCTGGCACCTTCCAGGCCAGAGACAGCTTCTCCAGTAAACAAGTCACAAGAAAAAGAAAATGAAGGGTAGAAGAGACCAGGCATTATCCCAGCCAGGCAGTGGTTCTGTGGTGGTATGTGACATACACACAGGAAGGTACATGATGAGCTGTGTAAGCCTCATCTTAACCTTGTACTTAAAATGTGTGCATTTTATTACCTATAAATCACCCCTTCAAAGGCACCTTGAAGCCTGTTGTGGTGGCCTATACCTATAATCCTAGAACTCAGGAGATGCAAGCAGGAGGATTAGGAAATCAAGATTATCCTGACTGTAAAGCAAGTTGGAGAACACCCTGAACTACATGAGACTTTTCTCAAAATAAAACCACAAACAAACAAATAAGTAAAAAAGCTATCTTGAGGGGCTAAGGGGAATGGTTTGGTTGGTAGAACAATTAATTGCCTAGCATTTATAAAACCTGAGCTCAATCCCTCGTACTTTTGGAAAAAGCTATCTTTAAAAAGACACAACTGGGGGGCTGGAGAGGTGGCTCAATGGTTAAAAGCACTGTCAGTTCTTCCAGAGGTCGAGTTCAATTCCCAGCAACCACATGGTGGCTCAACCATCCATAATGCACTCTGATGCCCTCTCCTGGCATACATGCAGGTACACATGCAGATAGTGTACTCACACACTAAATAAATGAATAAATAAATCTTTGGGAAAAAAAAGAGACAAATGGGGAGGGGGTTTGGGGAAGGGCGCTGGAGAGATGGCTCACTGGTCACTGTCTGCTTTTCCAGAGGTCCTGAGTTCAATTCCCAGCAACCACATGGTGGCTTACAAGAATCTATACTGGGATCTGATGCCCCTTTCTGGCATGGAGGTGTACATGCAGGTAGAGCATTCACATACATACATAAAATTAAATAAATAAATGTGTGGGTTTTTTTGTTTTTTTTTTTAAGAGACACAAACAGCTACCAAGAGGTAGTTGTACATTCCTATTATCTCACTCAGAAGGCAAGGGCAGGCAGATCTCTTGAGTTTGAGGCTAGCCTGGTCTACAAAGCCAGTCCAGAAACCTGTCTTGAAAAAACCAAAAAGACACAAATGGCATGCCTTTAATTCCAGCACTTGGAAGGCAGAGGCAGGAAGAGACCTCTATGAGTTGAAGGGCAGCCTAGTCTACATAATGAGTTCCAGGACAGCCAGACTACAGAGGGACCCTGTCTCAAAAAAACAAAACAAAACAAAATAATAGCAATGGGGGACTAGAGAGATGGCTCAGCAGTTAATAGCACTTACTGCTCTTGCAGAGAATCAGGGTTCTGTTCTTGGCACTGGCATGGTGGTTCATAACTGTCTATAACTCCAATTCCAAGGTACACCACACCTCTTCTGACCCCTGCAGGCTTCTGCATGCATGTGGTACATGTACGTATATTCAGGCACATACACATAAAATAACTTTTTAAAATAAAAAGACAGTAATGCCATGCCTGAAGCCAAATTCAAACAAGGTTGTACACAGACCAGTACCTCAGTGATGCTGGTGAGATAACTGGACATCTGGCAGTGTGAGGATCAGCTCATGTATAAGATGGACAATGTTTTCAAGAGGTCTCACAGTCCACATGAATGTGGATCAGATAGCAGTCTGCCATGTGTCTCTTCAAAAGAATCAGGCAGAAATGATGGCACATATGACAGGCCTGGATGGTGAATGTTGGGGCTGGACACAGGTAAACAGGAGACCCTTGTTCTAGTTTCCTACTGTGTTTATAATCTCTCCATGATGAAAAGCATGCTAAAGCTAGTCTGCTCTTTTTACATGTTTTCTTATCTAAAGCAAAATTCCTAATGTTAAAAGTAAATTACAGAAAGTCATTGCAATGAGGGCATAAAATGTGAAGCCAGACAAACTTGCTGGCTAGTGGGACACTATGTCCCTGCCATATGTAGCCTGATGTCCAACTGTGATCAAGAACCCACCCATCTTAGGCCGGGTGCAGTATTGCCTGCTGTAATCCCAGCGCTCTTCGAGACGGAGGTTGGCAGATCTCTGTGAGTTCGAGGCTAGCCTGATATGTAAAATAAATCTAGGACAGCCAAGGCTACACAGAGAAACCCTGTCTCAAACAAACAAACAAACAAACAAACAAACACCATCTTGGGTGGCCTTTCCCATAAAGTCATGAGCCCAATCTTCCCACTCATCCTCAGGATGTCTGAAAACTATAAGTGAAACCATTAGTGTCCAACTCCCAGAATGGCTAAAGGTTGCCCTGGAGGAGACAGAAGGTGTTCAAGGGCCTGCAAAGATTGCTGTTCTCTGTCAGCCAAACCATTTCACTAGTTTTTCAGCAGATGTAAGCCTCCAGAAGCCGGGCCTCAGACAGAGACGGGGCAAGTCCTGCTGGCAAAGCCAACCACAACAGTGTTCTCAAGGAATTCTCCTGATGCACTTCTACAACTGACATGAGATCTACAGGAAAACGGAGCTGCATACCATTGAGGCACCTATGTGCCCAGCACTCCACAGATGCTCCACGGGGTGGAACAGCACCTATTTGGTTGGTCTTCAGACCTTCTGTAAGTCTGTCCCACCTCTGGTCCAGAACATGGGTCTCAGTGTCAATGTAACATACAGGCTCAGTGTCAATGTGTAACGTACAGAAAACATTAACAGAACATCCCATTATGGAGAGATGGAATGTTGCAAATCCAAAGCCAAACTGTCCTGGGTCACTGCTTTTCCCCTTCAAGAGCCTCTCCTTTCGCACCTTATTGCTTGACCTAACATCCCTTTGACTATCAGGTAAGACCTCTGGAATGTATTCTTAGCAGAATGCTGGCTCCCATCAACCAAAAGCCAAGAGCGTCATCAGACAACCCCATGTCTACAACCTACAGCAGAACCTTCCAAGCTTTGCTGCGCCGCCTGCCTCATGTCCCCCCAGTGCATCAGTAAAAGCCTGGACCTGTCTGTCCTTTGTTCTGCAACTACAAAGTTCATGGCACTGCTTCCATACTGGGACATTTCACTTGGGACAACCTGAATCCTTATTCTCAGGCCAAGCTGGCTCACATTCAGCTTAGACTCTCTTCTTCCCTCTGAGGTGAGGCTGCACTTTACTTTTTGATCCTGTGTGTATGTAGGAGCGGGGGAGGGGGGCATGTGTACACAGGTACATGTAGAGGTCAGAGGACAACTGTGGCACTGCTTCTTGCTTCCAGCACCTGGGTTGGGACTCAGTCAACAGGCTTGGCAACAAGTGATCTTACCATGGAGAATCACTGGCATAAGACCTGGGTTTTGTGTTGACGCAGCTCTCTGCCCAAGCTGAGACTACACACAAAGCAGATGGAAAGACAGACTTTACTCCTGGGCAATGAAACTACAGGTTTTCCTGCTCTCAGAATCTGCCCGTGAAGACTGCTTCAGGAAGACTCTGCTGTATGGTCAGATATCTCCCTTTCTGAAGTCTAGAGAAAACCCAGGAAATTAGTTCTAGCTGTGCTTCATTTTGGCTTTCCACCTTCTCCACAAATAACTCCAGACTTGAGGCAGGGCTCTCTTTGCATCTGGCCCCTAAGCATGCCATCATCCTCCCCAACCTAGGACACTCAACAATTGTTCTGCTACCCAATAAATACATAGTATCTTTAAAAAGACCCCTTATCAGGCTCTTTTGAAGGTATGCGGACCTGATCCAGGCCCAGAATGTCCCATAACTTTCAAGTATCTTTAGGTTATTTATGGATCACGATGGTACATATCTCAGAACATAGGACCCTGAGGCAAGTGGATCTGGAGTTCCAGGACAGCCTGGCCTACATAATGAGACCTGTCTCAAACAAACAGGAAAGAAGGAGAAGAAGGGAAGGAGAAAAGAGAGGGAGAAAGGAGGGAGGGAAGATATCTACAAGTTTGAACAATGAGTCATTGGAACAACCAAGGGAACACCATTATCAGCTTCCTGAAAAACCTGATCATGGGAAACTGTTGCTGTTAAAACAGGTGGGGCAAGCTAGTAGGATCTCTACAAAGCACAGCCTGCATGAGTAATACCAACATTTTAAAGGCACTTTTTCCTCACATACCTGTAATCCTAGCATATGGGAGGTGGAGATGGGAGGATCGGGAGTTCAAGGCTAGCCTGGGCACTGGAGACCCTACCTTTAAAAAAAAAAAAAAGTGTAGCTAAGTGCTGTGGCGCACACCTGTAATCCTAGCACTCAGGGAGGCAGAGGCAAGCCATCTCTGAGAGTTTGAGGCCAGCTTGGTCTAAAGAGTGAGTCCACGATAGCAAGGGCTACACAAAGAAACACTGTCTCAAAAAACAGCCCCCCTCCCAAAGAAACATTTGTAGCTAGGCAATAGTGGCACACACCTTTAATCCTAGAAATTCAGAGGCAGAGGCAGGTGGAGCTCTGTGAGTTTGAGGCCAGCCTGGTCTACAGAGTGAGTTCCAGGTTAGCCAGAGCTAAACAGAGAAACCCTCCAGTTAGTTTCTGCAGGAAAACATTAGTCTCCAATCCCCCAAACTCTTGCTTGACCAGACAGGAAGCTCATAGTTGTTACTTTAAGACTTGCTCTCCCAAGAGATCACAGAGCAGCATCACAGAGGAGTCCTCAGTGAAGTCTCTCCAGTGCCTAAGCTAATGCCAAATGTACAATTCCACTCTCACTCAGATGTAGATAGGGACAATGAAGTCTAGAGAGACAGCAGCCATGGGCATCATGATAGCCCCTTTCATCATAAGGCCACCAAAGACACAGCATTTACTGTCAAAGCGAACAGATAAACTCATGCAAAGGGTAGGGCATAACAGAACTGACTGGGCCCAGCCAAGGGCACCACCATATCCTCAGAGAGCCTACCCTTCCTCAACATGCCTAGCACCTTCTTGGCCTGACCTAGCAGGAACTATCTGGCTGTGTATCCAGGTGGGCCTGTTAAACCCCAGACACATGCCAGAGCATGACATGAAAGAAGAGTACTCAGAAATGTTGGGAAGAGAACATAGTCTACAATGGTCAAAATGGCACTGCAGGAATTAAAGACAACTCTCCTAAGCTGAGGTGGAGGATGAGGAAGCTAAGTCATAGAGTTGGCTCCACAATCTGAACACATGACTACATCAACACCTGAATACATGGCTACACCCTCTGAACAGACTAGAGGCAGTTGGAGCCCAGGCTCCCATTCCCTGCCCTTTCCCCAACATCTCCTTGGAACCTCCAGACCTTGGGTCAGAATGGTCAGGCCTAGTGAGGGGCCTCATTCCTCTCCCCTGCAACAAGGCTATTTTCAGTAGACAATGCTTCTTAGTTCTGTTGCCTTCTTGGTCACCTTCTCTTCAGTATCGGTCTTCATCAGTCACTTGGGTGTCATCTTGCAACACCCAGCAAGCTATCATGCCACAAGAAATGCAGAGGTGTGAGGGAGGAAGGAGTGCTCAACATGATTCCATGCACGAAGTACTGTAAAAAGCCTGGTGAGGCAGCATGGCCCAAGGGACTCACAGGCTAAACCATCACCCATTCATTGGTCCTATAATGCTTAACAGCTCCCAAAGGGTAGGAGGAAATGAAGCAGGAGACTTTCCAGCCGCGTAAATCCAGGCCTGTGCTGGGGCAGAAGGAGCATAGCCTAGCTCAGCTCAAACAGCACAGCCAGTTCCCAAAGATCAAGCCACCCAGCAGGATGAGACAGAGAACAAGAGACTGACCATGTCTGTCTCTTCACTCAAGTTCTCAGTTCACACAATCACTGGACAATGCTCTTTGCTAACACTGATGAAAGATCATGTCTGAAGAGCCCTGTCATGGTAGAAGTGCATTGGCTATTTCCACAAATTTTGTATAAATTTGGAATCACAAAAACAATCCCTACTCTTTCACAACAAAAGCTTTTTTAAGAAAAGAAGTGAGAGTGGCTGACCGGCTTTGGCCTTGCCTACGGTCATCATGGTGAGCGTGCATGGGTCACGCAATGTTTGCTTTAAGCACAGGAAGTCTTGGGGAAGGACCCAGAAGTGACCTTTACTTAACAATGGCTCCCAATCTTTTCTCCAAAAACAGTTAACTCCAGCTGTACATGAGGTGTCACTGCAGGCAAGTAAATGGGCTTTACCTTTCTTAGATGTCACAGAGCCTCGGCTTTCTTTAGGTTCCCAAGACTTGCAGCTTCTGCCTGGAGCTACGCAATCTATCCCAAAGCAAAACCTAACCATGCTTGAGCTGTGTAAGGGAAGAGCGACTTCAGCCTCCAGTCTCCCTCGTTCAACAAGCAGCAAGAGCAACTCTTGTTAGTGTACACCTGCTGAGCAAGTTTTGTGCACAGAGGATTCTAAGTTTATTAGGAATTCATGCCGGAAATGGGAAGTGTCTAGGCCAAGAGAAAGGCAAGGAAAGCAACAGCATTAATCGCCTGCTGTTTCCATTCTCCACACCAGCAGGGTAGCCCTCAACTGCAGGCCAAGAAGGTGCTTAGCAGGGTCCCTTAACAACAGCCACTTGAGGGGGAGTGCTGTGTCACCTCTAAGGGAAGCTTGGAGCCCATTATTCATGACAGATTTCTTCCTTCACTAGATCACATTTAGTATCAAAGCAAGCACCAAAAACACACCAAACACTTCAGGAACATTATCTCATAATCCAGCACAATGTATTTCAAGTACACACAGGATGAGCCCAATGCTTTTGTACAAAAATGTTTGTTTTAGTCATCATTATGCTGCAACAGAAAAGAACTGTTCAAAAGCTGCTCAAAGGAGTGGGTGGAAAAGTTGTGGATAGGTGTCCCCACAGCTTGTTTCTGCCACTGAGACAACAGCAGATTCAGACAAGTGGTCAATCCTCTGCTACACATAGCTGCTGCTCCTTCTCAACACCCACCACCACCACCAATTTGTTGATCATTTGCTGATCAAAATCACAGCTTTGATGAGAGCCAAGAAAAAGGGAGCTGCTGCAGAACCAGATGGATGACCCTTGATGAGTGAGGTGCCCTCAGGACACTCAGCCTGCTCCCGGATGATTCTGACATTTTATTTGGCCAGCTTCCTCTCCCACTCCAGGCCCTGCCTCATCAATTTGTTCAGCGTCACTCTGCAGCCCCCTAACTGAACTGGTTTTACTGTATGGAGAAACTTGTCATGATAAAACCAAACCTACCCAGGTCACTCCCAAGCTCCTTTCCAAGAATAAGAAATGGGGTAAGGGTGAACAGCTGTTAAGACGTAGGTCAGAGAATCCATAAACCATGATCCCTCCTGTCTAAAGACAAAAGAGGAATGAAAAGAGAAAAGCTGCTAAATTCAATCAGTGTTTATTTTCTCTGAAGAAAGGTGACTCAGCTATTGATTAAGTGATCAAAGATCTTGATCCAAAAGGGGTTCTGACTAACAGAAGGTCCCAGAGCTCATAAGTCTGGGACTGGACCAGAAGCTATGCTCTCACAAGTGTTGCAGGTTTGCTGGTGATGAGCCAAGACCACTTCCCTCTGCCCTTCCAGTCCCCCCTATCTAACACCTCCAGCTGCATATAACTATTAAATCTAGAGTACTGTCTTTGCTACACATGACTGGGAGAGACCAAAACTGGAATTGAACATTCATGGAAGTGAGATCTGGCCCAAGTCCTTTGACAGTTTGAGGTGGCCTCACTTCTAATACCCTAATTTTAAAGTACTGTCACCTCCTGTCAAGAGCAAGTAGCACGAGGCACCAGGTTGCAGCTGGCCCTTTCTACAGCTTGCCTTTAACCGGACTGTATTCATCTGCCAGGTGTTCCACTGTGACCCTCCATACAGCTGCCTCAATATGTTACAGAGCAGACTTGGCACATCCTCCCCACAGACCTCCTGTTCTCCATGTACAACTGCCCCATCCCAAGAACTCCAGCACTCACCAGTGCAGGCTCTTACCAGGTATTTTTCCAAACCAGCATTTCAGCCCTTCCGGAAAACTCCTCCACATGGACACCAGCCAAGAGCCCTTGGGACCCTACCTACCTGATATGCCTTAGCATAGCTAGGTCCACAATGCTTCAGTACTCAGGCCAGAGTCAGGCAATGTCAGACCCAACAGGTAAACATCTCACGCACACCCAACAATGAGTTCAGAGTCTGTTTCTCAAAATTAATCAGGTATTCTAAAGGGGAGAAAAAACAGACAAGAGAACAGAAGCAAAGAAAGAGACCCACACAAGCAGCCAGCAACATTCCATGCAGCCACACAGTCCACACAGTCTTGGGAGCTTGTACCTGCAAATTCCCTACCACAGGGCAAAAACTGAGACTGGAATTTTAAGGACCAAAAGCACCAAGTGAAAGGTATTTTGTTTGGAGGTTCTACCAAGTGGCCCCTACTTTCTTTTCTAAATGTAGAAAGAATGGGAAGTGTCAGCAAAGTTAATGGACACATCACAGTGAGCCCACATGATCACGTTTATAAACAAGGGCTGCAGGTTCTTATGAGGCTATAACACCAACAGTGGAATTGAGTTAACAAAACATTTTGAAAAGGCAAAATCTGACTGTCAGATACAAATTCAGGATTGAACCTGGAAAGCAAAACCATTATCAAACTCACTCCCAAACTATTAACTTTTATGACCGATATATTTAATTTTTTAATTTATTTATGTGTATTGGTATTTTGTCTGTACACCATGTGTAAGTGATAGGCATTTATGAGCATTCACATGGGGGCTAGGAGTTGAACCTGGGTCCTCTGAAGAGCAATCAGTGCTCTTAACCACCGAGCCACCTCTCTATCCCTGAAGTATTTTTTAATTTGATAATTCATTATTATGGGGGAGCAAACATGCAACAGTATATGTGAAGGCCCAAAGACAACTCTGTGAAGCCAGCTCTATCGCCCAGCTTTGCATGGGTTCTGGGGATTGAACTCAGGTCCTCAGGCTCCCCAGCAGTGCTTTTACCCTCTGCATCATCTCACTGGTCCCATGACTGAAGTACTTAACAGTTATGTTCAAATACTGACCCATTTCAACCAACCTGAATGTTATACTAAGTCTGGTACTAAACCCTGCACTGGGCAGTTAGTGTTAAACAGTACATCAGATGTCCACAACCAAATGGAAGGCCCAGGAGACACTGACTTACACCCGCATGCCACCACAGAAGCCCACAAAAAAATCACAATGACCATTCCCTCAGACGCCCAGGACGTTTTTCATAAGTATAGGACACCCACTTGATAATCTTCATTCCACAGCAATGTATTCCAAACAGAGCACAGACCTGCCCAGCAAAGGTTTTCTGGCCTCTCCAAACTGTGGTGTGTCATGTGTGGTGTCATTTCTAGGTGTCTGTCTCGCTCTGCAATTGGAGGAGCCAAGAGTGGCCTACAGTACTCTACATACATATATTTACCTACATGCCTCTCAGTAACACATTTTTCAGGCAAAGGAACAGAAGGAAACAGTGACTGCTCCTGTCAAAGGGCCCAGGGAGCCAGGACCCAGGAACCCACCTCAAGCCTCCCCACTATGCCCCACACCACATCATGTCAACCGCCGAGAGAGCTGTCACACAAATTCTACCCAAAGGCACACCTTGTACTCTGCTACAACATAATAAATATAAAGATAAAGACAAGGCTGGCCAGAGAGACATCAGAGAAATAATTTCCAAGATGCAGTAAACTCCATTTTAGTCACCATAGGAGAATAAAATACACCAAAAATGTTTTAATCAAAAAAAGAAATGACAGAGCCTGTAGAGATTGTGGTTAAGGGTTCTTGCTGCTCCCACAAAGGACCAGAGTTCTATTTCTAGCAACCACTGGCAGCTCCAGGGAATTTAATACCTCTTCTGTCCTTCACTGGTACCAAAATGCACAAGACAGACATACAAACGCACATACATATTAAATCTTAAAAAAAAAAAGTTATATTTTCAGTTACCTTTGTGAACAAGGACTCAAAGCATCAATAGAGGTATGGGGCAGGAGGATCAAAGATTAATGGCACTTCTTTTTGTTGTTGTTGTTTGAGACAGGGCTTCTCTGAGTAGCCCTGACTGTTCTGGAACTCACTATATAGACCAGGCTGGCCTTGAACTCACAAATATCTACTTGCATCTGCCTCCCAAGTGCTGGGATTAAAGGAATGTGCCACCACCACTTGGCTTCCAATGGAACAACTTCTTTTTTTTCTTCTTCTTCTTCTTCTTCTTCTTCTTCTTCTTCTTCTTCTTCTTCTTCTTCTTCTTCTTCTTCTTCTTCTTTTTTCTTTTCCAGATAAGTAAGCCTTTATTTCCATGTTTTTCAAAATAAGCTAGCTGAACTGGTTGCTTTGGGGGTTATCAGTCAAAGAGACCAAACCTGGTATCCTCGCCTGATTCCTCCGACTCTTGGCTGGGGACACAGTAGCAGCAGCAGAGGCAACAGCCACAAATGCAGGTGAATGAGGCAAGAAGGCCTTGATATTCTCAGCAAGTAGGAAGGTATAGTCAGTCTCCACAGACAAAGGCAGGAAGACACACTTATATCCACTGATGATAGAGTATGGCACTAAGGCAACAGTTAGGTAACCAATTTGCAGACAAACACTGGCAACATTCCGGACACCCTCTAGGAAGGGAGTGTGCAGAGTCTGCTCTGTGACATCAAGCACTTCCGGGTTATAGATGCTGCCATTGTGAAACACCTGCTGGATGATCAGGCCGAAGGAGAAGGGGGAAACATTTAGCATGTTCAGCAGCATAGCCTCACTGGCTCCCACTTTGTCAACAGTTTTGATCAGCTGCACACTGCTCAGAATTTCAGTGGTGCCTCTGTAGATTTTAGTGGTGATGCCCAAAGCCTGGAAGAATGAGGTCTGCTCAGGTCCCAGACCAGTGTTCTGAGCTGGTACAGTGACCTCACACAGGGCGATGGCACCAGCTCTAGGAGCAGCAGCTGGCACCTTTCTAGCCAGGAGCATGTCCCTAATCTCAGTGAGGTCCTCTTTGGTGAACACAAAGCCCACATTCCCCTGGATATGAGGCAGCAGTTTCTCCAGAGCTGGGCTGTTCTCCAGGTGGCCCCTGATGGCCTTGTGCATCAGGGTGTTCTTGCCCATCAGCACCACGGCCTTCCTGCGGAGGGACATGCAGATCTGCTGCATCTGCTTGGAGCCCACATTGTCTGCTCCCACAATGAAGCATTTTGGGTAATCATCCAAAAGTTGGATGAACTTAAGGAAGTAGTTGGACTCCCAGGTTGCCCTGTCTTCCCTGGGCATCACGGCGGTGTGTCAGGGATTGCCACACAGGGTTTAAAGACAATGTCACTCTATTTAGGACACCTAGCAAAAGCTCTTCCTTTCTTTTAAAGATTTATTTATGTATTTAATATAGATGAGTACTCTATCTGCATCTGATGCCAGAAGAGGGCATCAGATCCCAGTATAGATGGTTGTAAGCTACCATATGGTTTCTGGGAATTGAACTCAAGACCCAGAGGGGGTTGGAGAGAAAACTCAGCAGTTAAGAACACTGGCTGCTCTTCCAAAGGTCCTGAGTTCAATTCCCAGCAAACACATGGTGGCTCACAACCATCTATAACAAGGTCTGGTGCCCTCTTCTGGCCTGCTGCCTCACATGCAGACAGAATACTGTATAAATAGGTAAGTAAATAAATAAATCTTTAAAAAAGAAATACCAGCCTTAAAAAACAAACAACAACAACAACAAAAAGACCTCTGGAAGAGCAGACAGTGCTCTTAGCTGCCAAGCCATCTCTCCAGCCTCCCCAATGGCAGTTCTTAAATATTAAGAAAACAGGGAGCCAAGCATGGTGGCACAGCCTACAAGATCTGCAACAGGGAGGCTAAGGCAGAAGAATGGCAAGTTTGTGGCCAGTCTACCATACACAGTGAGGCCCTAAGAAAGAATCCAAGCTGGTCATGGTGGCACAAGCCTTTGATTTTAGCATTGGGGAGGCAGAGGCAGGCAGAGCCCTGTGAGTTCAAACCAGCCTGGTCTACACAGTGAGGTCAGGACAGTCATGGCTTTGTTGAGAGAGCCTGTCTCAAAAATACCCTCCCTCCAAAACAAACACACACACACACACACACGTACTGAAAGTCAGTAGAGTTCTGTTTAAGAACGTGAATTTAGCAATACTTAGAGGCATATGCCTTTAATCCCAGCACTCAAAAAACAATAAATCACCCCCTCACAAAAAGGATGGATGTTCATGGGCAAGATACATAGCTCACTGAGTAAAGGCACTTTCTGCCAAGCCTCGTGGCTTGAGGTGGCTCCCCGGCATCCACAGGGTAGAAGTCAGGAACTCACAAACTGTCCACTGACTTCAACATGTATACCACAGTACACACACATACACATGCATTAAATAAAAATAAGTTTTCTTGTTTTTTGAGATGGAGTTTCTTTGTGTAGCCATGGCTGTCCTGGAACCAGTTCTGTAGACCAGGATGACTTCAAACTCACAGAGATTTGCCTGCCTGTGCTTCCCGAATGCTGGGATTAAAGGGCTGTGCCACCATTACCCAGTTAAAGTAAGTTTTTCAAATGTAAGTTTAACAAACAAGAATCTTTAATAAAAAGAGAATGGCACACATGGGAGGTAGGCAAGAGAGGGCAACAAGGGGGAATGAACCTGAACAAAATTACATTATATATAACATGTATGAAAATGACATAATGAATCCAGTATTATGTAGTTAACATATGCTAATAAAAATTATCATTTTTTTGAGATAGAGTCTTACCATGTAGCACCCTCTGGCCTAGAACACACTATGTAAATCAGGCCGGCCTTGAATTCAGGTATTTGCCTGCCTGTCAGAATGCTACAGTTAAAGATACATACCATCACAGGCACTTCATTCTTTTTTTAGACATATTTATATTATGAGGCATGGTGGTAAACACCTTTAATCCCAGCACTTGGAAGGCAGAAGTAGGCAGATCTTTGAGTTGGAGGCCAGCCTGATCTACAAATCAAGTTTCAGGCCAGCCAATGTTACACAGTAATATCCTACCTCAAAAATAAAACAACAAAAACAATATGAACTTGCCAGGAACTATGAGACATGCCTACAATCCCAGAACATAAAGAGCAGAAGTTAAAAAGATCAGAAGTTCAAGGTCATTCTCAGCTATGTTTGAGCCCACCCTGAGTTACATAAGATCCTGCTTCAAGAGTAATAAAAAGAATGTAATGAACACACCAACTGGTATCAGCCTAGTTGTATATACAAATAACATTATACAGACTGAGCAGGTTGTATTTATGTATTTAAGGAACATACATACATGTAACATACACATGTAACACTAATCAAAGAAATAGAGGCCACAAATTTGAAAGAGAGCCAAGTGGGTACAAAGGAATTTAGAGGGAGGAAATGATGAAATTGTAATATTAAATAATAAAGCTTTTTTCTTAATGTGAAATTGGAGCTGGGGAAATAGTACACAGGCTGATCACCTGTCTGACAGGCATAAGGCCATGTTCACCCCTAGCAAGGCAAAAAAGAAGAGAAAAAGAAACTCTGGAGTTACAGTGCCACTGCTGCGTAATTTACTGCTCTGTGATTTGTCGTAAGTTACCTGACCTCTCTGTTCCTCAGGAATAAAGGTATTAGTGACTGCTGTGAGACTCATGCTTCTAATGATCTAGAACAAATAATTGCTCAAAATTACCATCCCCTGAGATAAGAGTTGTTATTAACAGACTGTACCTGGGGCAAACAGGAAGGCAGATTCTATGGAGGACACGCAGCCACCCATTTCCTCATTGTCACCCTTTACATGGCACCATAAGGGGCACTGGGAGACAATGGAAAGTGTGCCCACTCAAAAGTCGCTGTCCCCCTTACTCACAGCAGGACGATAACATTTTAGAGCACCTGTTGCTTATCATAGCCCACTTCAGACAACTGATCCATATGTATCTCTTACCGATAGAGCAGATGTAACATGCCACTAACAGCGAAATAAAGGTAGGAGCCAGGACCGGTGACAGTTAGGAAGGACGGGGCTCTCTACACAGGCAGCCAGGAGTTCCCCAGCCCTGAGGACCCCACTCAGGAGCTGTCCCCTCAACATCTCTGACGCTATGGAGCCTAGCCTTCACGAAGACTTCCGCGAAGTGTGTGCCAAGCCCCACAGAACCAGCCCACTGATCTAGGTGTATAAAGGCAGACCCCAAAAGGGCATAACCCAAAAGCCTGTCCAACTCTCAAGACTGAACCGCCCCCCGGCCAAAGGCGCAGCGTCTCGGAGGAGCCGGGACCCTCAGGGAGGACTGCGCGCAGCCACCTCCACCTACCTGCCGGGCCCGCGGGCCTCAGACGGCTGGTTCTGCGCAGCGCTGACAGCCCAGGCTGCCGGCCTCACCGGCACCGGCAGTCTGAAGGCGCGCTCCGACTCCGCAGCGGAGAGCGCGGCCCTCGGATGTGAGGCCACCGCGGGCACCAAGTTCAGCGCGCGCCCCGAGGGGATGCGCGGCTTACCGACCGAAGCGAAAGCAGGACGCACCGAACAGGCCGGAGTCCCTCGCGCGCGACCGCGGACCTCGCACGAGCCCCACGGGGCCTCATCCCTCCCACGATCGTCCACGCTCCCGGCGGCCAGCGGCGGCCTAGCGCCTGGACTCTCCATCCCGGGCCCGGCTGAGGCCTAGGTAGCACACAGGCCTCCCCGAAACCCAACCTCGCGCGCCCGCCCCGCCGTATCCACTCACCTGAGCGCGGTCCCGCAACACCACCGACCCCACGGCCGCCCCGCCCCCGCCCGCGGCCAGCAACCCACTGACACCCAAGCGGAAATGCGGCCCGCGCCTCTCCGACCGACGGCCCGCCGCGCCCCGCGCCCTGTCGTCAGCCGCCGCCCGACCAATCAGCGCCCGGCCCGCAGGCCGCGCCGGGGGTGGGGCTATGCTGATCACGTTCTCGGTACAGCTTCTCCCTCGGCCCAGCAGAGTCCGGCTCGCACAGGGGGAGTGGCAGTGCGCTCAGCCAATCATTGACTGCAAAAGGCGGGTTTATGCAGATACTGTAGCTGGAAGGAAGAGGAGGAAGGAGGAAGGGGCGTGACCTTGGGAGAGGCTAGTTTACAAACAGTGAGTCAGGTGGCTGGGCGTGGATGATCCCTGGCTGGCACTGGGCCAGACCCTCCGTTGGGCTACGGACGTGTATCTCACGGTTTCTGAGGACTGAACCCGTGGCAAATGTCACCGCCGGCCTTTGCGCCCCAGTCGTGGCCTAAGGTAGCCTGGGGCCAGTTGACCCCTCCGGCTTCCTCCCTGGCCGGTTTATCCTGTTTAACACCCTTAGGCGCTGTGGTCTGCAGTGGCTCCTGGTTCAGCCCAGAATCTCTGAGGACGTGCCTACATTTTGCATCCTGTTTGTCCTCAGGAAAGTTAACTGACCTCTCTGAGCGCTCAGTTTCCTCTGTAGCCAGTGCTCCGCACCCTCTTCATCACATTTGAATGACGGTCTGATTTGAGACAGGTGGAATGACGTGAAGTGAACCAAGATGGCTACTGACTTGCATTGGACTTTCTGGGGCACAGGAATTGCGAAGGGATGGACATGTGGTCCTGTCCTAGTCTGACCCCAAGGTCAGACCAAGAGGAACCAAGTCAGATGTCTCTTGTCTTCTACAAATCTCCCCAGAAGAGAGAATGATTAGAATCTGGGGCTGCTGTAGGTGTCTGCTTGAGCGCATGAACCCTAGGAGGAAGCAAACCCCTATACCCCCCAGAGCCAACTGCACTTGACACCTGTCTTAGGCTTTCCAGTTACTGGAGTAACCACTTGGGTTTTGTTGTTGTTGTTGTTGTTTTCTAAACCAGTCAAAGGGGTTCTGAATCCCCTGGACCACACAAGATCAGTGAAGTATGACCCATGAACCTTCAGCACACACTGAAGGATCCTGCCCCGAGGCCATACTTCTACCTCCAATAAGGTGGTGCTCACAAACAGGCCTCCAGCCGCCTCTGTGGCCCGCTTTGCAGATGCTCTTGCCCTCTGCAAACATGGAATGAGTCCACGAGCTTCTGTGGCAGGGCAGACCCTGCCTGCCTCTGGGGCTCCCACCCCGGGGACATACTGGCTTTCTGGTGGCCCCTTGTCAATGGCGCTGGGAAGACGTGCTGGGACTGGAAAAGAGCCCCCTGCATGCTCTGCTCCTAAAGAGAGAGACAGAGGGAGGCGGGCCAGACCTCCGAAACAAAGGCGTTGCCATGGTTACCTCTGAAGAAAGCAACTCCAGCCCGCTGAGGGCTGATGGAAGGGTGCGGCAGCTGGCCCCCCAGCCAGGACAAGGACGGCTAGCTGGTTGCCACGGAGATAGTCAAGCTGACCAGGTTCTGCAGTTTTTCTGGGGGCCTGGCCAAGACCAGCTCAAAGTCCCTCAGTCACGGCCAGCCACACCCTCACCTAAATTTCCAAAATCAGTTCCTGTGCAAGGGACAGGCCTCAGGAAGGCACAGCTTACCACCTGCTTTTTTACTTTGAGCTTCAGGGCCCTGTCATCTGTGCAAAATAACCTTCCTGACTGGGCTGGGCATCTCTACCCAAACCATGGAGTAGGTAGGCTGACCTCAGGTGGTGTCTGGGGTTGGGGTGGCATTCTCCACCTATCTTCAAGCTCTCTGTGCAGCTGAGGACAGCCTTGAACTCCTCACTCTCGTGCTTTCACCTCTCAAGTACTGAGATGTCAGGAGTGCACGACTATTCCTGGCTCTCTGCCCTTGCAAGGGCTGCTGCTGCCTTTCAGCAATCCCAGGTCCAGGGCTCTGTGGGTCGGCATCCCTCAGGCAGCGGGGGAGGGGCTCTCACGATCTTCCTAAGTGGCCAGTTCCTTAGGTTCTTTAGAAATGGACTGGTACGGTGAAGAAAGGGGCAGATGTGGCTCTGGGTCCTGCCATGACAGTGAAGGTGATGGTGATGGTTGGAATGACCCAAGTGTTCCGTGATGCACGAGTCCCATCCGGTTCCCCCTTTTCAGCAGCCAACCAAGGAGATGTGTCATCTCACCCACTTCACAGATGTTAGACTGAGTCTCAACTCAGTTACATATCTCCTGGGGCCACAGCCCAAATGGGACTTATAGGCCAGCAATCTGGCCAGGCTCAGACCCCAGACCAGGATCTTCCCTGAGTTTCCTGAAAAAGGCTATGGCTGAGAGCCGAAAGATCAGATTCTGTATCACAAGACCCCTGAACAGCTGCAGCTTTGAGTGTTCTCAGTATCTGAGAAGTACCAATCCAAGGGACTGTTTGGAGAGTGTGTTCCTTCCTGAAGTGCTCCATGGGAAACAATGGGATGCCATGAGGGTGCTGCCCCACCCCCACATGGTGTAAATAAAGGATACCTTCCCCTCCCATGAGCTTGCTTAATGGAGGTGGGGCATGACAGGATAGATCCTGGAGGCTAAGCCAACTCTGAGGGCTTAGAATGGAGGGCAGAGGCCCCCTGACTGAATCCCCCCCACATCATTCCTTTGGGGGAGGGGACCACCCACTTCCTGTGGGCAGGCCATCTGCCCGGGGCTCTCATGATACAAAGGCCTCCCTTGACCATAGCTGGTGCTGTGGGTGGTCACAGCCCCAGCCCCATCACCTGCTTCATGTCTTCACCCCTGAATGAGGCTAAACAGAGATTCTTGTTCCTCCTTCTAGATGAGAAACTAAGGCCCAAGAGCAGCAGCTTGCCAGGGCCAGGCTGCCAACCACCCTCCACCCTTCACCCAACTCACTCTTACCTCTTTGCCACAGTGCTATCTCTTCCTTCATCTCAGCCTGTTTGTAGGCCTGCCGGGCCAGGGCGTGGCATCCAGGAACTGGGGTGCCTTGGAATTGTGGCCCCACCTGGCCCCTGCAGCTGGAGCCCAGCCTGAGGCCATCTCCACCCACATTCCCAGGCCACTGGCAGAGTACACTCCCAGCCCTCTTCTCAGGCATGCCGTGGAATCTTCCGTGGGGACCTGAAGTAGGGCTTCCAGTGGGCAGCCTGGCCACAGAGGCCTGGACCAGCTCACGTGGCTCGCCTGATTCTTTCCAGCCAACTTTCAAGTCTCCTCTGCAACGTGACGACGCTGGCTTCCCTGTCGGGGAGGGAGGGTATTTTTAGGTTGAACCCGCCTCGTGAAGAGACAAGTTATCAATAGCAGCAGCAAAGGGCTTTTTCTCATTCTTTTTCTCCCCTATGGCTTTGGGACATGAACAAGCTGCACCCATTAAACTCTGCCAAAAGAAAACAGGAAAAGTGATGTTTCCCAATAAACTTTTCACCTCACAGTCCCCTCCATGATACAGCAAGTCCAACTTGTCCCAGGCTGACCCCACTGTTCCCGCCTCTTCTGTGAAGCTACCTTAACAGCCTGCTCAGAGACAGGTGACAGGCCTGCAAGAGTACAAGGAGTGAGGGAGGATCCAGAGGAGACGCCCTTTTAAGCACCAAGGAAGCTACTGAACGGTTGGTTGGCTGAGTGCCCAAGAGTGCACTGTCTGAGCTAAATACTCAACTACTCAAGACAGGTGAGCAGGAGACCCACATGAGTCTGCCTACCTGAGGTTCAGAGGCCTCACTTGCCAGTTACCTACTTTCTTGAGGTCATAGGGATATGTGAAAAAAGTTGACCAAAGCCCTTCCCACCAGAGTGTGTGGAGAGGCCTGCATGCAATAAGCCCAGTGCAGACCCAGCATTTGTGAAGACTGAGATTTTCTTACAGGACACTAGAATGGCATCCTGCCTTGCTGAAGGAAACATTTGAGCCGACTTGGCTGTCTGCCCTTCAGGATTGGTTAGCAAGCACTCGATTTCTGAGGAAGCCCAGAATAACAAAGGCTTCAACAAAATAGAAGTGTGCTTGTCTCCCATGTGACAGGGGCCCAAGCTGCCCTGTCTGGCTCCTGCCTTGCTGTATTGCTCAGCTGGGGCTGCCTTCCAGTCTTTGTTGCTCCATGGTGCAAAACAGTGGCTGGTGCTCCATCCATCACACACATCTCTCGAGGGAAAGGAAGGGTGAAAAGAGGAAGGATAGCAAGGCTGCCCCTCCCAGTTTGCTGGAAGACCTGTCCCTGGAGCTAAGGAATGTTCAGCAGTGAACCTGTGGGTCCCCTGGCTGGTGGAAAGTGGGTTTCTCTCTCTCTCCCCCCAGCATCTATTTCTCTGCTCACATCTCACTGGCTGGAGCGCCATCCCATGCTACGTTGGTGAGGCTGCAGCATTTTAGCTGAGGGCCTCACTGGCCTGAATTCACCACCCACCCACACTCAGATTTCAGCCCATAACAATGGAACTCCACGATACTCCCACTGGGGCAATGGCAGTGTGGGCAGGAGGCCATTGGGGCTCCACCTCATCGTCTTAGTGCCACTCCATGCCTTCCATGGAGCTGGCCCAGGGAACCGTGGTTCCTTCTTCCTCGATGTACCCAAGCTGATGGAAGATGGGTCCCTGTCTCTCTTCCCAGTTCCTCCTGAGCACCTACTGTGAATGACCCTGCCCTGGACCTTGGAGACCAGCATGACAGGAGCACAGATGCAGATAATGCCTGAGCAAAGAGATGTCCCAGACCCTGGCCCCTCTCCACCAGCCCCAAGGGCCCATGTTGGGTGATAAGAATATAGGCACATCCTCGTGCAGGGGACTGGCAGGGCGGGAGGGAGCTGGAGGAGCGACAGCTGGGCTGGGTTAGATTTAGCTTGCTGAGAGCCAAATGCGTTGGCCGGAGCCGCTGGCTGGGCCTCGGTGCCAGGGAAGCTGCACGCTGGATGGGAGGGGTAGGTTAAACATGCCTGAGGAGCCTAGATGGAGAGCAGAGATGAGGTTCAGGACAAAGAATGAAGGATTCTTCTTCTTTCTGGTCGTCGTTCAGGCCAGTGAGGAAGCTAGTCAAAGCCACCCACTCTCCCTTCCTGGCACAAGAATGCTTCCTCCATAAGCTGGAGGTGGATAAGAGGCAGCCAGGTAACTGGGGTCCTTCTTGGGGAGGATATGCACCCCTACCCCATACTGGGTGAGGTGGTCAGGAGAGACACAGTCAAGGATGGGTTATCACAGAGGCCAGGTCTCCTGCCCTGGACCCTGACTTGTGGTGGAGAGGGTGACATGGCCCCTTACAATGTTGAACTCTAGCCGGAAGTCTCACTGGATCTAACCTGGACGCAAGCTGGATCTACAGCACTGACTTTGCTGTCTTGAAATTCTTCGGCCACGCATTCATTTCATACCAGGCTTAGCAAAGTCTACAGCCACCCTATAAAAGGAATGGGCTGGGCCCATGGCTAATACCTCAACCAGCTCAGTGACTTATCCCCTCCTGGTATGGGGATGGGCTAGACTATCAGGTTGGGGTTGTTTGGGGAAGAGATAGAGGGGCTGATAATGGGCCTCATGCCTGGCACTTTGCCAGGGCTGAGAGAAGTTAGGAAACAGAAGACATAATTAGCCATGTCTCCAAAGGGCCTCCAGGACACCCCTGGGAGATAGAGTTAACTCGCTGGAAGGGCAGCATGACCAACTGAGACCTTGGCCCAGCTGCACACAGTAAAGGCCGGAGAAATAGTCCCACTGTCAACAGGAGATAGTGCAGTAGATGCACACAGACAAGTCAGGCAGGACAGAGCGCAGAGCCCCTGTGGGTCTTCCCCCTGCCGTTTGTTCTGTGTGTTTCCACTTCCCTGGGGTGTGAAAACCCTTCAGAGGGCACCTGCTCGTCTGCCCAGGATCCATCTAGAAGCTACCTTGACTCCTCCCCACCAGTGGGCTGACTTCAGACAGGGACACAGGACAGCCAAATGGAGGGCTTGAGTACAGGCCCTCTACCTCCTCCTGGTCTGTGAGATGAGACATGAGCCTAAGGGTGCCACCCTGAGGGGAGAGGTTTGCCAGGAGGGCAGAACCAAGGAGACACAGGTAGCAGTTAGGATCCTAAAGTCAACCATGCCTACCGGATGGATGAAATGGCCAACTGTCTCCATTGCTCACCCTAAGGCTGGGATCACCCTTCAAAATGCCACACAAGTTGGGAGTGGTAATGCACACCTTTGGTCTCAGCACCTGGGGAGGCATAAGTAGGTGGATCGCTGGAGTTAAAGGCCAGCAGGTCTACATAGAGAGACCCTGTCTCAAAAAACAAACAAAGCAAAAGCCAGAGTCTGTAGCTGAAGCCTCATTCTCAGTTCTCAGTCCCAGCACAGGTGCTTTCTACACCTGACCATTGCTGTCCCAGCTAGAACAGGTAAGCGCTAGCGCCTCCTGGCGGAGTTCTATGGAACTGCATCCTCTTCTGTTAACACGCACCCCGTGCAAACCCTTATAGGTGTCAGTTCCCGCTCCAAAGACTGCCACCAAGAGCCTCAGTCCTGCTGCCTTTGACAGCAGGGGCCTTAGAGGACAGCCTGTTCTGTTTTCTTGTTGTGCTGTGACTTAGCATGTTGTAAGCACGTTGTCAGGTAAATGGATGAATGTGTGGGATGCAACTATCAATAAGGATTGGGTACCCACCCAGCTATCCTAGGCCTTTATGGAGAGATAGGACATGTTTCTGATACTGGCCTGTCTCTAAAGGATGGGTCAGCTTCATCCTGTTGTCATCTTACACACCTAGACACACACACACACACACACACACTGCTCCTTGGGAGGCTCCGAGGCCCCATCCTTCCACTCTCAAGAGTTCAGTGACTTGCCTTCATTATCTGCATTCACAGCTCTGCCCTGAGCACATTTTGGCTCATTCTTATTTTCCCGGCAGTTGCCTGTTCCCTAGGGAGCTGCCTGGACTCCCAGGGGACATCAAGAGTAAAGAGAGCCACCTCCCAGATGGCAGGGTCTCCCAAGCAGCTCCAAGCCAACCTGCGCTCACAATGTGCTTCTGCTGTGCTTCTGAGGGCCACAGAGAGGGCGCAGGGTTCTCAGAGGGGCCAAGGAGTCCACATCACTCTGGTGGGGAGTGGGGAGTGGGGACTGGGCACAAGTACAGTCACCACACTGAGGACAGCACAGCAGGGAACCCTGGAGAAACCCCGAGGGCACCCTCTGGGGTGCTGGCAGGCTGAGCCTGAAGCTATGTGACTGGGAGGGGGTTTCAGATGGGGTATGGGAAGAGGAAGGCTCCAGCTGGGTGGAATGCCCTTCTGCCCAGCAGTCAGACTACAGAACAACCCCAGGGAGCCAGTTCAGCAGACTCTCCCCACCCAGGAAAGGAAAGAATAGAGAGAGGAATGCCTGGCCCTCCCACGCCCTTAGGTGCTGAGCGGAGGGCACTGGTCGGCTACATGGCTACATGTAGTAGCCTAGTCTAGTTAGCCCCCTAACTGACCATCTAAATTTGCACCGTCAGATTGCCTACATCATAGGCAAGAGTCACCAGGCCTAGTCATGCTGTTGTCACATATGCCATGACAGCAATGAGGTCCAGGAGGCAGATAAGCAGAAGGCAGGAACCCAGAGGTATCAGGTGCTGGGAAACGCCCAGGCTGGAGAAGGCCACGATGGCAGTCAAATGTATAGAATATGGAGCCAGGATCTTTACAGAAAAGGTGGTATTTTCCAGATCAGACAGCAGGTGGCCTGCTACAGCCAGCCACAGGTCAAGATTCCAAACAGAGACCAGGCAAAGCAGTGCACACCTTTAATCCCAGCACTAGGGAGGCAGAGACAGGTGGATCTCTGAGTTTGAAGCCAGCCTGGTCTACAGAGCGAGTTCCAGGTAGCTAGATCTGTACAGAGAAATCCTGTCTCAACTCCTCCCACCCCTCCAAAGAGTCCAGATAGAGGGATGACTCAGATAAACCCAGCAGGAAGCAGACCAAGGGCATGGAGGGGCTTAATGTGGGTACCAGCTGGGCTGTTGAGAGGGGACCCCGTGAAGATAGGCAGAATCGAACAGATCACGAGGAGCTGTGCCTCCTCTCTCTCCAGAGCAAGGCCCTCCTTCAGAGCACCTGTACCCATCTCTGGAGACACAGTGGGGAGTTGGCCCAGTGATGCTTCGCTGTGTGACATTCACCATTCACAGCTGCTTGGAACAAGCTCTCGTCCAATGGCCCCAGAAGAGCGCTTGCATAAGGAGGGGTGGGAGCTTGGCTGAGTGGGTAGGCAGGCCTGCTGTTGCCATGTCACAGTCATGGGAGGCTCCACCAAACACTCCAAGGGAAGGGGTAGAGGCTTCTGGTCATGGGCTGGGCTCCATACCCTCACAGAGCCCCACACCAACCCACACCTTGCCTGGGAGCCTTGGAGGGTGCCTGGGAGAGGGCTGCTTCCCCCCTTCTCTCTGCTTTCCTGTTGTGGTTGTCTTGGATTTAGCACCGAGAGGACAAGACAGCGGCAGGTGCTGGGGATGAATTCAAGCAGCTCACCACCCACCCAGATTCTGCAAGTGCCAGCGTAGTCTGTGGTGGCACCTCAGGGGACAAGTGGCCTTCCAAGACACTGTCCTCTGTTATGCCACAACAGCCTCCCCAGCAGCCTCACTAGCAGATGTGACATCAGCAGACAGATGTCTCACTGTCTCACCCTGTTGCTCACTCTGCTATAGGCAGAGTGGACCCAGGTTCTTAGAGAATTGGCCCAGCTGCCCCAAGGGACCCCGCTACTGTTCCTGTTCTGGCTGGGTCATGTCTCTTCAGGACAGTGTGTGGGCTTCTGGCATCACCAGCACAGAACACCAAGGGCAGCTGCAAGGAAAATTTGTGCTTGCCAAGGAAAAGCTGTGCTTGCCAACACTCCCCTTACCTGTTCTCCATGGACATTGTGGAGTTCAAGCTCTATGGACCCACACCATCACCAGGGAAGCTGCCATGACTGTCAGAGGCAGACTAGTAGGGCAGCCTCTAAGTTGGGGAGAAGGGAACAGGAACTAGAACTAGAGGGAGCTGCAGGGAGAGATCTCAGAGACAAACTGGGAAGGAAGCAAACACGGGGAAAGGCAAGGTGGAAAAGAAGTTGTTCTTTGAGCACCCTGAGTCTCACCTTCCCTGGACTTTTGAACCCCAACCGTGTCTTCAGGGATTTTTTTTGAGTTGATTTTTGTCACGTTCAACTAAATAGCAACTCTTTCTCCCATCTCCCTCCCCCTTCCTGACACCTGGTCCCTAAAGGCAAGGGGACAAGGAGAATCAGGTCCTGCTTTTGTTCTAAATCATGGCCTCAGACGCCATTTTTATCACGTTTGGGCCCTGAGCTCATCAGGGCGCACCCGGAGCTGGCTCAGAATGTCACGGGATGGGGGGGGGATTGGGAGGGACAAGGAACAAAAAAAGAAAAATCTGCATTCCCATATTCAAATGAGCTCCTGCAGGAGGGAGCAGACAGCATTTCCACTGAGGAAATAAAGCAGTGAGGGACCAGAGCCTGGCAAACCCCCTGCCCACTACAAGCCAGATAGCTGCCCTTCAACTAGCCCTTGGTGGCCCCTGTTCTCTCATTCTTTCTCATTAGTGAGCTGTGCTCATACACAGCAGGAACAGAGATCTGCAGGCAATGGCACCCAGCTCACCCTTAGTTCAAGGGAGAAAGGTCTTTTCTGGGAGTGAGAAAAAAGCTGGAGGCAGAAGGCCACCTGGGACAGCACCAGAGGTTGGCGCTAGCTAAGCTGAAGCTGTGACCTGCACTGACTTCTTCTTGTCCTGGTCCCCGCCATGCATTGCACCTAGCCTCTTGAATGTGAATGCAATTCAATCTTGGAGCATTCAACACCCAACACCCAGCATCCCCACTGGACTCCATGTCATGGTTGCAAACACTGCCCTGTGCAGTACTTGAGCCCTAAACTCTGGAGGTAGGCTGCACCTCTCAGTTCCCCTTCCCTCCCACAGTTTGTGCTGGGCTTGAAAGACATCCAAACTCTTCAGGTCCCCACTTGGACTTCATTACACAACTGCCTCCAGCTGGCTCTGGGCTTCTACCCTCCTCCTGCCCAGTTAACCCCACTGTGGCCGGGGACCTTTAAGATGCCTCTCAAACTGTCTCTGAGTTCCTGCCTCACCCCAAGGAAGCATCAGCACCCTGTCCACAGCATGACAAGCCCCCACCCCCATCTGTCTGTTCGGCTTCCTGGCTGTGTTAGACTGGGCCACCATTTTCTACCACTATCCCCTTTCCAAAACCTCTTGCTTTCTTCCTCTCCTCTCTGCCTGTGACCTTCTCAGTGGGAAACCCCTTTAAATCTCAAAGTCTGCCTGACTTGATGGATGTGGGGCTCACCAACTAAGGTAGGGTGAAGACAGTGGCCTACCAAAGGGACCTGGGCAGAAGGTGAACAGCAGGTCCTTAGCCTCTCTGGGTCCCTTCTACTTCCTGCTCCCTGCCCCAGTCCTCACCCTGCTGTTTCTCTCACCTATAGAGGTCTTGGGAGCTTCCCTGCATGTCTAAGGGGTCTGAACCCTAGCTATGCCACCTTTGTTTCTGCTGGCCAGAGCTACTCACCCCTCCCTGATGTCCTTAGCTGCTGGCCCTTTGGCCTGAGGAGCTTCAGAGGTGAAGGCTCCGATCCCTGAACGATGCATTCCCTGATGGGTTATTGAAATGGGTACAAGTTTCCTCCACTAACTCCGGCTCCTAGACACTGTGCCTGTCCCCTGAAATACAGTACCACAGACATGCCTCTGATCCACAGTACACATCCCGCAGGACAGCAACCATCCCTTTAGGCCATTGTTTCCAACCTGTGTGCCTACTGGAGGCTCTCCCTGCCCCCTAGGATACAGCTGCTGCTCCAGGGTGTGGGTTCCTGGTCTTGGACCACTCCTGCCCTCTTTTGCTGAAAACTGGTCTTTTGGTCAGACGCTGAATATGTGGATGCACGTGCCCAAGGGGTGGGGATTGTGCAAGCTCTTGCATGGTGGCATAGGCTGAGTGGGTAAACAAGGGTAACCTGAACCAGGAGAAGGAGGCTACAAGGTTAGCTCATTACTAGGTATGCTCCTTGAGGGCTATTTTTTCAGCCTTTGCTTCTATGATGGGTCCACGGCCAGGCATTCAGAAGCAGCAGGAACAAGGAAAAAGTGTTCAGGGTATGGAATTAGCCTCCGGTGTGGCTACTGCTTTGTGTAACATGCCAGTCCATAAGGTACACTCTGGTGAGTGTCCACACATGATACACTAACTGTCATGCTCATATCGCATGGCATCCAGGTGGTCCTGGCCCAGAGCTCCCTGTCTCCATCAACCGGCCTTTTCCTCCAAAGCTCCTGGCTCATCAGGACCCTGGTCGTTGTCCCTGGACCTGTGTTTGTTCCTTTATCTACAACCCTCTTCCTAGGAGAATCCTCCAGGGTAGCATGCCACTTCCCCTTGGTCCAATCAGTCATCTAAGTGCCTGTGCCTTCATGCTTTTTGCACTGGTATTTCTGCCAGCCTCAGAAGCCTCCATCTCAGTGCTGAGCCAGGCCGATGGCCTCTATGAGGGTGAACTCTAGGTCTGTGTGGTCCTTCGCAGATGACTACACAGGGCAACGGTTCTCAACCTTCCTAATGCTGCAACTCTTTAATACAGTTCCTCATGCTGTGGTGGCCTCCAACCATAAAATTATTGCATTGCTACTTCATAGCTATTTTTGCTACTGTTATGAATCATAATGTAAATACCTCATATGAACCCCAGAGGGGTGGCGACCACAGGTTGAGAACCACTGACATGGGGTGTCTTGGGGCTAATGAGGTCATAGGTGCAAGCAGTTATTCTGGCCTATAGGGGGCACCCATTACCACCAGCCACTGTCCTTATCAAACCTCTTGGCTAACTCAACCTTCCCGCTTCTTCTGGCCTCCATTTGTGGAGGAAGACTCTCAGGCGCCAAGAGACTGGGTAGCTTCCTCCAAGATCACACAACTGAACCTTCAATGCTAGGGTCTGAGGAGACCCTACCTGAGTGTCCTGATGGAGCTTGGCCTCCTCAGAGTTCCTATGAGGGAACAAGGAGCTAGCCTATAGGACATGGGCATGCTGCCTGCCCTCCATGTATGTTGAACATTCCATAATGCCAGCACAGCAGCACCACAGCTGTGGGGCAGTGGAGTTGCACGATGTCCACCCGGCTGCTGGCATAGGGAGAGACCACCAGAGAAGTGCCCTTGCTTCCAGATGGTTGGGGATGGGTAGGCGGCAAGCAGCAACATTTATGGAGGCCTGGACCTGTGGAGGGAATGGAGACACAGCAGATGTCCCTCCGTGTTACCCAGTCCCGAGCTCTTCATATGGTCCCAGCCTCTTCAGTTGCTGGGCATGGTCAGAGCAATGACCAATACCGGGGCAGCTCAGACCAGGACTGCCTAAGACCTTACAAGGGTTTCACAAACTTTCACTGACTCCCGTTCTCAATCCTGTGTCAAGATGGGGACATGGAGGCTACAGACAGTAAATGAGATCCAGGGATCCCTCTAAACATGTCCAGTTCGACTTACTTCCTCAAGGGTAGTTGAGAGAGCAGCACTTCGGGAGGTATTTGACAGTGCTGGAAGAGCAAGTCCTGCTGAGCACTTCAGACCACAGGCAGGCTCAAAGGGCATGCTTGATGGTGCCCACTGGCTCAGGTGGGTCCAGGACACCTCCTGCTTTGACCACTACTTAGGTGCCTGAACCCAGCACAGCTCCTGGACAAGTCCGTGTGGTGTGCAGTGGAGTCTAAAGGCTTGTAAGAGCAGACCAGAGAGGGCTTTCTGGAGAGGACACATTGGAATCCACCCCTCCCCCACAGAAGGTTCCTGGGTGTCCTTGAGGGGGGCTGCAGGCTGGGGGGGAGGGGCTCCTCTTTGCCAGCGGCCCCTGAGGCTGGAACAGAGGAATGCCTGTCCCCACTGCCCAAAGTTTTTAGAGGGCCACTTGGGATGGGGGGAGGGGTGGGTCTGCACATGACCAGAAGCTGACTGTCAGTGTGGGGTGCTTGGAGCAGTGCCTGGGGTCCCCTCCCCCACACCCACACAGATTGCATTTCTGTCCACTTTGAGGCATCCACTGATGTGTGCCGCTGGTGACAGAGGACAGTCACTGCTTCCCTCTCCCTCGGGCACTGTTCCCTGTCTGCTGTCTGATGTCTGACTATTCGTGGGTCCCAGCCTGATGCTGGGTAGCTGTTTCTCTGCCTGTGAATGTCTGTGTGTCACAGCGTGGGTGTGTCTGTCTGTCTGCAGGGAGCCTCTCCTGCTGACTCCGTCCTTGACCTCCAGATATCTGTGTCAGAGGAAGGGGGCCGGCTCTCCCCTCCCCTCCCCCTCCCCCAGGCACTAATGCAGCTGCCACCACCCTGACTGCACCCGGAACTTAGTGTCCTCTCCTGTCCCCTGCAGCAGCGACCCCCCTGCTGAGCGAGCTCAGGGGCACTGGTGGCCCAAACCAAGCGGCTTTGTGGGTCGCCCCTCCACCCACTGCCGCCGAGTCCTGGGCGAATGTGCTCAGCTCTGGGCTGGGTCCGCTCAGGCTCGTTCTTCCCTTATGTAACTCCACATCTGTGTGCGCCTTGCAGGTCACCCTGGACCCTGTTCTGAGCTCTGTCTAACCACGTGGAGGCTGAGACCCACAGTTCTGTGCATAGGAGGCTAGAGAGAACCCCTGTCCCCGGCACCACTTTCAGGGACCCCTCCCCAATCCCTCTTTGAACATCGCTTACCCCAGAAACCTACTTGCCCAGAGCAAGATGAAAAAGGGAGTCCTGGGGCGCAAGTTTCCTAGAGCTGGGGGCAGCCCTTCCCCACCCAACCCGGGTCCTGTCCCAGGTCCTCACAAGCTCAGGAGCTACGGACAAAGGTCGGGCAGGGGTCACCAGGGGCGAGGACACGAGGGCGGACGGAGAGCCAACAGCTTCCAGGTGCGACCTCAGACATGTTCCCAAACCCTGTGGCTGGTTATTGCCGGGGCTGGGCTCTCAGCCAGCCGCGGTGCGCACCCGGGTAGGGGCTCTAGTCGCCCGGCGGGCACGCGGCGCTGTCCGTGGTGCTGCCCGCGCCGGGCGGGGCGGAGGCGGGACGGAGGCGGGGCGAGGGCGCCAGCCAATGGCGGGGGCTCTGCGCGGGGCGCGGGGGGCGGCGGGCAGATCGCGGGGCGCACTCGGCTGCGCGCTGAGCTAGGGGTGCACCGACGCGCCGCGGGCGGCTGGAGCTCAGCTTTGCTCTCGCTGCAGCAGCCGCGCCGCCCGCCCCATTCCGCTCAGATTCCGACCCCAGCCCCCTCAGCACTGCCTTCCCGGACTCCATCCAGCCCCGGCTCTGGCTCCGGCCCCGCGGACCATGCTCCGGGTGCCCCCCGGAAAACCGGGCTGGGTGAAGAACCGGCAAAGATTAGGCTCCCTAGCGGGGGCCCCACCCGGCCGCCCAGCTCTCGGCCCGCGCCGTGCCGGGTGTCCCCGAGCCTTGTGAGCCTGCTGGGCCATGGAGCGCGCGCCGCCCGACGGGCTGCTGAACGCGTCGGGCGCTCTGGCTGGCGAGGCGGCGGCCGCAGGCGGGGCGCGCGGCTTCTCGGCTGCTTGGACCGCTGTCCTGGCTGCGCTCATGGCGCTGCTCATCGTGGCCACAGTGCTGGGCAACGCGCTGGTCATGCTCGCCTTCGTGGCGGATTCGAGCCTCCGCACCCAGAACAACTTCTTTCTGCTCAACCTCGCAATCTCCGACTTCCTCGTGGGTAAAGCCCCCAGACCCCGTCCGCTGCCAGAGTCCAGGGGCACGGAGCCCGTGCTGGGCAATGGGGCTTAGCGCTCCGACCTGGGGTGGCTTTCCAGGGGATCGGCCTGGGGAAGAGGACCTCTAGAACCCTTAGGATGGTGGGCGCAGGCAAAGTTCCTCTCCTCCCGACCCGCTGGACGGGGGCAGGGAAGGAATGTCCCCGGGGAGGCTGCCTCTGCCGGCGGGCGCTCAGCAAGGCGCAAGGCGCAGCGACCGCGGGTATAGCGCTGGTTCCGGCGCCGAGAACCAAACAAAGGCAGCGGCGCCGGACTCAGGATACTGGGAGGACGCTGGAGGGGGGGGGGAACATGGAAGGGGGATTTGGGGAGCTGTGCTGAGGAAGGGGACCGTGGGGAAGGCGGGGGTGAGAGGAGGGAAACGCTCCGAGGAGCACGTTCTCACGTGTCCAAGCTCTGCTCCCAACCGGGGGAGGAGGGGCGGGGCAAGTGGTGGGGGCCGGAGCGCCAGACACCTGTTGGGGCTGCGAGCTGCTGCGTCTCCCAGACGCTGGAAGCCAGTTTGGGCGGTGAGAGCGGCTGGCGCGGCTGCAGCCAAGAACCCTTTAAGCCGAGAGAAAAGCTTTCTCGGTTTTTAAGCTGAGAAGGGAGGCTTGTCCAACAGCCAGGGTAGGGATGGGTGATCTGCTCCAGAGCTAGACAGTTCAGGGAGGACATATACCCCTTTTTTCCTCCTTTGGCTGTTGGTAGGGCTGACAGAAGGCCAGGTTCTGGGTCCAGCGGTTTCTATGCGGAGGTCTTTCCTCCTGCCTCCAGGTCCAGATGACATTGAGGGGCTGGAGGTTTTGTGGAGGCTGAAGGCTGGCAGCAGCTCTGCTGTAGGGAGACCGGGTAAACAGGAAGGTAAATAAGATTGCTGGTCCAAGAAAGGTGGCTACCCTGTGAGGGCCAGGCTCGGCCCTCTCTCCATGTGGTCAGTCTGACCCCAAACCCTGAGCCATGGTCCCACCACAGCTGCTCTCCCATAGGTGCCTTCTGCATCCCACTGTATGTACCCTATGTGCTGACCGGCCGCTGGACCTTTGGTCGGGGTCTCTGCAAGCTGTGGTTGGTGGTAGACTACTTGCTGTGTGCCTCCTCAGTCTTCAACATCGTGCTGATCAGCTATGACCGATTCCTGTCAGTCACTCGAGCTGTGAGTTCTGGGGTGGGGGCATTGGAGTTTACTCTGTGTGTTGAAGAGCACTGGGTTTGGCTGCTTCTGGGTTGCAGGCAGATGCCTGCTGGGCTTGCCCCCTTTTGATATTTGGGCCATTTTTCAGTGACCATTGGCTGCCACTGGTACTAGCATGAGACAGGAGGTTAGCTTGGGCATCCATACTCTTGCAGGAAGGGGTGTCAGTGTCTAACCTCTGTCCTAGGCAGGTTCAGGATCCCTGGAACCAAGGGAGGGTCTTCATCCTTCCCACTTTAGTGTAGATGAAGGTGTACACACATAGCCCCAGGAAGGCAAACCACAGCTCCTAGCTGTACAGTGTCTCTTAAATGGCTATTGTAAAACAGCCCCAGGCCCACGCTGGCAGTGGCGTGGAGTTGGGCTGCAGCTGTCGCTTCTTTGCCTCTTTTTCTGGATGGCTCACTCACCTCAGGTCTTGTTGGGGGCATCCTGATGGTCAGCTTGCCAAGAGCACAGCATGGAGCCCTCTCGAGCCTCTCTGGGTCCCTTGAACCACCAAGAGAGTGGTGCAAGGGCTCTTGTGACTGGGGTGCCCAGTATAGAGCTGGCATGTGGCAGGTGTGCCCTAGACCTTCGGTTAGCACAAGCCCTGATTGCGGGTCTTGCGGCTGCCAAGGTGGCTGCCAAGGACACTTCTTTCAGCTGTCCTGCTCCTCAGCAGGATTTTTGCCCCCTCCTGACACCCTGCCCCTTGCTTACTGGTTGCACTTGGAGGTTAGACATGCTGTTTCTTGAAAAAAAAAAAAAAAAAAAAAAAAAAAGATGAGATGGCCCCACCTCCCCCTCCTTTCCATCCATTCGCCTTCTAGAAAAGGAGACAAGATACTTAATTCATGTGTGTGTGTGTGTGTGTGTGTGTGTGTGTTGGGGGGTCTCTAGCAGTGGGCCAGCAGGTTTCCCTGCTGCATTCCTGGCTCCAGTAGTGGGAGGAAGGAAATACTGGAGCAAAGTCAGGCAAAGTCCTTCCCCTTCGGTACAGCATGCCGCTGAAGATCGCTCTGGCCCTTGCAAGAAACCTCACATCAGAAACAGTTGTGTGTGGCCCCTGGGTGTGGCCAGTGCTGATCTGGGTGCTAGTGATGCCGTAGCCAAAGGCAGGACCCCATGGAGCTCGTAGGTGGCAGAGAGGGTAAAGAGAGAGGGTTCTGGTTCGTTGTGGAGGCTCTGAGGCTCTGGGAGAGTGTCAGTCCATCAGTCAGGCGGGGGACACAGGTAGGGGAGGGTTTGTGGAGAGAAGGCACATGCAACCTTGCCTAGGGCAGACATGGAAACCAAAGCTTCTCTGAGCTTCTAGCCCAATGTTTCTGACCTCTTGATCTGTACAACCCACTATAGGTCTCCTATCGGGCCCAGCAGGGGGACACACGACGGGCAGTGCGGAAGATGGCGCTGGTGTGGGTGCTGGCCTTCCTGCTGTATGGGCCTGCCATCCTGAGTTGGGAGTACCTGTCTGGTGGCAGCTCCATCCCCGAGGGCCACTGCTATGCTGAGTTCTTCTACAACTGGTACTTTCTCATCACAGCCTCCACTCTTGAGTTCTTCACACCCTTCCTCAGCGTTACCTTCTTCAACCTCAGCATCTACCTGAACATCCAGAGGCGCACCCGCCTCCGGCTCGATGGGGGCCGAGAGGCTGGTCCAGAACCCCCACCTGATGCCCAGCCCTCACCACCTCCAGCTCCCCCCAGCTGTTGGGGCTGCTGGCCGAAAGGGCATGGGGAGGCCATGCCACTCCACAGGTATGGGGTGGGTGAGGCAGGCCCCGGCGTTGAGGCTGGGGAGGCTGCCCTTGGGGGTGGCAGTGGTGGGGGTGCTGCTGCCTCACCCACCTCCAGCTCTGGCAGCTCGTCGAGAGGCACCGAGAGGCCGCGCTCACTCAAAAGGGGCTCCAAGCCATCGGCATCCTCAGCATCCCTGGAGAAGCGCATGAAGATGGTTTCCCAGAGCATCACCCAGCGCTTCCGGCTGTCACGGGACAAGAAGGTGGCCAAGTCGCTGGCCATCATCGTGAGCATCTTTGGGCTCTGCTGGGCCCCGTATACACTCCTAATGATCATCCGAGCTGCTTGCCACGGCCACTGCATCCCCGACTACTGGTATGAGACATCCTTCTGGCTTCTGTGGGCCAACTCAGCTGTAAACCCTGTCCTCTACCCGCTGTGCCACTACAGTTTCCGCAGAGCCTTCACCAAGCTCCTCTGCCCCCAGAAGCTCAAGGTCCAGCCCCATGGCTCCCTGGAGCAGTGCTGGAAGTGAGCAGCTGCCCCACCCTTCTGTGGCCATGCCCTTGTACCTGTTTCCTGGACAGCCCCATGTGTGGCCCCTGCCTTGTCCAAGGCCCACTCTAAATGCCATGGCAGACTCTTAGATCATCAGCCCTGCAATGGGGCAGCCAAGGGCCCTCACTGGTGGAACTGGAGTGTGCTGGCTGGCTCTGCCACCACACTCTTTTTCACCACTGAAGAAACAATCCAGGAGTCCCAGGCATGCCTTCCACCTCCACAGTGATGTCCTGTTTTGCATACTTAGTGGTTGGTGTTTCCCTAATGCAAACCTTGGTGTGTGCTCCTGGCTCCAGCACTGGCAGTGTGCCCTGCATGTGCACACACCTGCCACACACCCACCACACACTGCAACACCTTCCCTCTCCCAGACAATCTAGAGACGATGCCCTTTGCTGCCTCTGTCTCTTGCTTAATCCCAGAGCCTGGCTCCTTTATTCCTCTCCCTTCAACTCTTTGGCCCACAAAGTGTCAAGTGCCCCAGGAACCTTGAAGCTGGTCTCTGCTTTTTCATTCTGGATGTTTTCAGGAAGATGGAGGAGAAGAAAACACGTCTGTGAACTTGATGTTCCTTGGATGTTTAATCAAGAGAGACAAAATTGCCGAGGAGCTCGGGGCTGGATTGGCAGGTGTGGGCTCCCACGCCCTCCTCCCTCAGTGCTGCGGCTTCCGGCTGAGCCGCTCCAGCTGCCTCTGCCCGCCCCACCCCCAGGCTTGGGACGATGGCCCTGCCCTGCCTGCCCCATCTGTGCAACCAGAATGTGGGGGGGGGGGCACATCTGGTGACCCTGGGTGGACTGCTTTGTCCTCTCCTTGTACCCACCTCAGGCCTCTGCATGATCTGCTGTCTTTGTGCCCTGGTGTGCTGCCTCTGCCAATGTGAAGACACAATAAAGTGTATTTTTTTATGGGTGCTGACTTTTGGGGACTTTGTGGGAGTAGCTATTGTTCTGTTCGGGGCTCCAGTTGGAGGTCCTGTGGAGACAAGAATGCGGCCTTAGTATTCTGAGGAGCTGAGCTGGGGAAAAGCCAGGCTGTCCCTGGGGGATTAGGTCCCACCCGCGGTGCCCCGTCACAAGACTCCTCAAGGACCTGTAGGGGCAGAGCCTCAGCTGGTGTGCCTTTTCAGGAGGGTGACAAGCTACTGGGAGGGCGCACATCTGCCTTTAGATTCCAGATCTGTAGCCAGCCTGTACCAAGATGGGAGCTCAGGTTTCTTGCCAGAAATTATTCATCACCATAGCCTGACCTTACACATGGGTAATCCGGCCATGTGCTGGCAAGACACAGGCCCCAGGAAGGGCCCTGACCATGCCTCATGCTTTGAGAGACTTTTAGGAAAGTGGCAGCCAGGGGTCTGGTGGTACCACAGGGGGCTCCTGGGTTGTGAGCTGGGCTCGTGGCTGCTGAGAGATGAAGTCACCCTTCCAGGCAAAGATCTGGCAGTGGCTGTGGCTGAAAGCTGGGATGGGAGGAAGAAGACTGAATGAAGGTGGGTGGTACTGCCCTCAGTGGACAGCCTTAGGCCTAGCCTCACCACCTGGAACAGGACAGCTTAGCCCCGGCTGTCACCTCACCGCTGCCTTGATCTTCAGAGACTTCACCTTTCCTCCTCTGAGCAGGGAGGGAACTTGCCAACATGGCCAGGCACCATGGGGCCATCATGCAGCAAGGGCACCACACACGAGCAAAGCTCCATGGTTAGCTCAGTGCTGCCCAGGGGAAGTAACCACAGGCCTTTCCTCCTCCTGATGTGCTCTCCCTGCAGCTGTGCCTGCACTTGTCTTGCCCAAACAACTCCCAAAGGGCAGACCTTTCCCCTTTCTGTTTTTCTCTCTCTGGACTTGAGTTCTGCTTCCTTTGGACTCAAGCCGGACCTTCTTCCTCACTCAAATCACTCAGGCCCCTCCTTCCACTGGATTGTGGAATAAACCTGGGGACTCTGGGTCCTCCTTCGTAACTGTTGTTCCTTGTGCTTCGCTGCCCCAGGCTGGGCCCTACCCTGAGCAGCTGGGAGTGGTGAGAGTGCATGCCCACCTTCTTTGCTCGGCACTCCCCCACCACATCTTGTCCCTGAGAACTGAGAGGGTTTGTGGCTCCCCCAGCAGGCTGGTGCTGGCTCCCTCACCCTGTACCGGGCCTGGCCTCCCCAGCGGGTGTCTGTCCCCAAAGCCCAGAGCGATCTGGGGAAGGACAAAGGACTGCTCTCTCCAGCAACGGGCACTTCCAGCATAGCCAGCGGCCAGGCTGCCCCTCCACCCGGCCCTACTAAATGGCTACAAATTGGAGGATAAAAGCACAGGCTTTCAAGCAATTTTGCCTTCAATCTCTGGAAACTGCCGCTCCCAGAGTCACTGTGTGGGGACGGAGGAGGAGAGAAGAAAGACACGGAGTCTATTGGGCCCGCGTCTGCAGCAAACAAACAGGCGGAGGGGGCCTTCTGCAGTTCCAGCCGCTCCCATAGTCCCAGCCTGGAGGAGACAAAGCTGTGCTGGAGCCCCGCAGTGCAGCTCTTGTTTACTGAGCACCTACTGTGCACTGGTGCCAGGGAGGTGGGTTGCCAGCAGAGCAGCAGAGATACGGGCCCTGAGCCAGAGGTGATGGATAAAAGACCCCTGGGATAAGTGGTTCAAGGTCATAGTTGCCTTGGGACTGGGAGGAGGACCAGTTACCAACCAGGGATCACCAACAGAGACAGACATCCACTTGGATTATAAATCAGGGCTATGGCCAGGCTGGGGGCCACCCGGAAGAGTGGTGCTCAGAGCCAGCAGGGTCCCTCTGGGTGCTGACACTGGCTGTAAGTGCACCCCTGGCACTGACTCTGAAGATACCCAATGGGGAGAGGTCCTGACAAATACTAGCTGGGAAGCCTCCCAGCCTAAATGAAGAGCCTAAGCTACTAGGGGCCCCATCAGGCAAACCTAGTCCTTTCCTCCACAAAAGGAGAAATGACTCAGAGGCGGGGCTGTGAGTGGGGATGGCTGGGGTCTCTCTGGCATGGCTTCTGGAGGGAGCCCTGCTGTACAAGGTGGCTGCTGCCTACCTTTCTGCTCTCTGTCCTACCCCAGTGCTTCTGTATAGGTGCCAGGGTGTGAGGAACCTTTCACTAACAGCTAATGGTGCTCTTGCTGGGTTCTAGCCAAGGTTAGCATCTCATGTCCTCATAGCGACCCCCCAGTACTGTGCTCACTTTCTGTTCTGCAGACTCACCCCACATCAGACAGCCCACATCAGACACTGTTAGTCGGCAAGGAGCCAGCACCTGAAGCCAAGCCTGATGTGAAACCCAAGTCCCTTCCACTCCATCCCTCTCTTCCTGAGCAGCACTGTGCTCTAGATACCATGGGATAGCAGTGTCTGAGCTGGTCCCTTCTGGAGGAAAACATTCAAACTATCACCTAACCACCTGGTGGTTGGCAGGAGTTGTCCCAGGATGAAAATGAAAGCAGGGTCTTTGAGAAAGGCTCTGTTGATCTTTCTTTGGTGTGTGTGTGTGTGTGTGTGTGTGTGTGTGTTTTGGTTTTGGTTTTGGCTTTGGTTTTTGATGACAGGGTTTCTCTGTGTATCCCTGGCTGTACTGGAATTCACTTTGTAGTAGACCAGGCTAGCCTCAAACTCAAAGATCCACCTGTCTTTGCTGGGATTAAAGGTGTGTGCCACCATGGCCCAGCTTGGCTCTGTTGATCTTTTCTTTTGGTGTTTTGAGACACGGTTTCTCTGTGTAGCCTTGGTTGTCCTGGACTCACTTTGTAGACTAGGCTGGCCTCAAACTCAGTGCTCTCCCTGCCTCTGCCTCCCTGAGTGCTGAGATCACAGGCGTGTGCCACCAGGCTGGCTCTGTTGATCTTAACACAAAGCATTTGTTATTGAGATTTTGAGATCGAGTTTTCTGTAGCTCAGGCTGGCTTCCAATCCATTATGTAGTTGAATTTCATACCTTCCTGTCTCTACCTCCTGGTGATAAGAATCTAAGCCTGAGACACCATGCCTGGATTTATGTAGCACTGGGAATGGAGCCCAGAGCCTTAAGCATACCAAGCAAGCACTCACCAGCTGAGTTACCCCTCCAGCCTTCAAAACACTTGTTTTAATCCTAGAGGCAAAGGCAGGCAAATTTCTGAGTTCATCTGGTTTACAGAGTGAGTTCCAGGACAGCCAAGGTTACACAGAGAAACCCTGTCTCAAAACATTCCCACACAAACAAACAAACAAACAAATGGAAAGAAAGAAGGAAAGACAACATTTGTTTGTTGTATGCCCTTCACTGTGCTGAGACAAGGAGTCAGGAGAGCAGCCCCTGCCTTCCTGAGCTGTTGCTGAGTCAGTGCTGTGGGGTCGAGGGTCAATTGCCCAAGTGGCAAAAGTGTGCTTCAAAGGGATACTGAGACTTGGAGGCCAAGGGCTGCCTCAGCCTCCCCAGCTGGTCTGTGCTGAGACTAAGAGTAAAACCCAGGCATCTCAAGGGAATATCCAGTCCTCTGTCTCCCTCGTGGCAGCTTGCATGAGCAGCCAGGTGGGGGTGGGGTATTGTGGGTTCCTAAGTTCTGCATCTCTGCAGCTTAGGCTCAGCATCTGGGCTTGAGGCAGCCAGGTGCCAGCATCATTTAAGCGCCGCCTGGCAGGGCTCCTTCCCCACAACCCCCACCACATACACACCAGCAGGAAGTGCCACTTGGGCCACTGCAGGCCTCATGTCATTACCACAATTGCTTCACTGTTGACAGTGCCCACACCTGCTGCCAGTGGGTAGTGAGGTGCTAACCTGGCATTATGTGTGGGGGATCCCACCTCCCTGCAGGAAGGCAGACTTCAGGGGGTGGGTGCTGGCTAGGGAAAGGTCCACTGCCTGTACCTTCCAGCTGCTTCTCTCTGCCCCCACTCCACAGGGGGGCAAGCACAAGATCAGGAGTGGCAGGATGGGGAGTCCAGTCCAGACTGACAGTTTCTTCGTTGGGGGGGCCCAGCAGGTCCTTCGGCCCCAGGACCAAAGAGCCCTTTCCTTCCTTAGGGACCTATGAGGACAGAGTGACATCTCAATTCTGAAGTCTGGCACATGGATGACACAACTGGGATGGGGACACCAGGAAACCTAGAGGAGGTTTTGGCTGCACAGAGTCTAGGGAAGAGAATGAGGACTGGGCAGAACACTCCCTGTACCTTGCCTGGGAAGGGTCACTATGGTACCAGCCTAAGGACTGTGCTCAGACCATAATGACACCAAGGACAAGTTTGGGCAGTTACACTGTCCCCAGGCCATACTCTGAGCCCTTAAACTCTAGTTCTCAAACACAGCGGCTTCTATTGCTCCTGCTTTACAGACGCTGAAGCTGAGGAACAGAAAGGTTAGGCAGCTTAACATCACACAGCTGGTAAAAGGCTGAGCTGCAGCTGGCTCTTTCTGTGATTATGTCTCAATCTGTTTAGCATCTAGGGCCTCTTTCTTGTACCTCTCTTGAGCCCAGCCTGATAAAAGCTTGGGAGTTGAATTCCTCCCCACAGAACCCATCCTTCCTCACATTTAGCTCGGTGGGGCCACAGAACCCTACTTAGCATGGCCACTTGGGAGGTGGAGGCAGGAGGTGCAGAAGCTCAGGGTCATTTTTGACTACACTTGAGACTCTGTCACAGATCAAAACAACATGAAGAATGGGAGCCTTATGCCTATATGGGATATGGCTTATGCTTATATTCTAGTGCTTAGGGATCTACAGTAGAAGGCAGATTTGAGGCTAGCCTGGGCTACAGAGTTTCAGGCCAGCATGAGCCACCTGTCTCAAAAATATAAATAAGTAAATAAATAGTTAAAAAGAAAGAAAGCAAAGAGAGCATAAAACAAGACCTAAATGCAGACATGAAATCTCACTGCTTGCCTGGCACCTGGAGCATGTGGAGTCTTTGTCATGAGCTACAGTGGACTTGGGAAGCTCTGCTTGGGCTCTGTTTGCAGCCCACATAGCCTACATCTTGGGCTGGTCCAACTCATTGCTACTGGCTTTCTTCAGCAGATAGTCCATATTTCTGCTATCTCTGAAATCCTGGAGTCTCTGCTGTAGTTTAGGCTTCACCTTCACAGCTTCACTTACTGCCTTCTTGTAGGACATTTGTTGTTGTGGGTTCTTTTCTTTTTTTTTTTTACACATGGATTCCCTCTGTAGCCCAGGCTTATCTCAAACTCATGACAAACCCTCTGCCTCAACCTCCCAAATGCTGAGATCACCGTGCCCAGCCCCAAACTCTCACTGTAAACATCGCTAAGAGCAGCCAGAAATATTCATGTCACAACCCCGAATGCTGAGCTGCCTTCAGGGCTGAGAGGATGAACTAGTTTTTTATTTTTAAATTCACCCTCACATAAAGTCTCAGGGCACAAAAAATACAGGCGAATATATGAACGATGCCTTGGGCAGACCCTCCAATCTTCCTGTCCCCGAAACATCATCATTCTAGTCTTTTCTGCCTATCCCACCCTTGTTGTGTGTGTATCAACTCCCACCAGAACGGCCCAATGGAGGGTGAACTCGCAGATCTGGGTGCATTACTGCACAACTACAATCTCTGTAAACCTGATGCCAGCCTGGTCTACACAGCAAGTTCCATGGCTACATAGTGAGACCAGGTAGCAGATAAACAAACAAACTGAGATTACTGACCCAGTGGTTCACTCTTAATGCCAGGACTTGGGAGGAGGAGGCAGGAGGATTGCTGCAACATAACCAGCCTGAACCACGCAGAGAGACAATGATGTCTCAACAAAATGAAACAAACCCATCTTACAGCATCTTGGGTTTCTCTAGGCCACATTTCCAAACATCCATATTCTTCCTAAAAAGTAGTTGCTCCAAAGGCTTAAGGGCAGGGCATAGTCATAGTAATGACCACACTTTTCTGGTATCAGTTTTTTGTACTTGTTACATTGGTGTCAATAAGAAAGAAAACCTGACAAAAGCCACCAAAGGGAAGGACTGGGCTGTTTCAGTTTCAAGGGCTTAGTGTGGAGTCACTCTACCTTATAGCTTGGCAGACACCATCATGGAATGTCATTTATAGTCGCCAGGAAGCAGACAGAAAGGAAGAGTGGGGTGAAGTATAACCTCAGATGCCTCCCCCCCCAGTGTCTCAAATCATAAAAAGAAGACACAACAACCACAGACTTTCTACAGTTCCATAACCTAGGATCAAGATATTCCTCAGTCTACTGTGAGTTCCAGCTGCTCCTCTATGGTCTCCATGGCTTGCTCAAATGAGGCTCCCTACTCAGGAGTGGCAACATGGGCAGGTGTCTTAGAGGGTCCCATCAGACGCCAGGGAAGGCAGCTGGTTGCAAGCAGCTTTTTTTTTTTTTTTTTTAAGATTCATTTATTATGTATACAATGTTCTATCTGCATGTACACCTGCATGCCAGAAGAGGGCACCAGATCTCATTATAGATGGTTGTGTGCCATCATGTGGTTGCTGGGAATTGAACTCCAGACCTCTGAAAGAGCTCTTAACCTCTGAGCCATCTCTCCAGCCCTGCGAGTAGCTTTTACCCCTGGGCTCCCTCCCAGGCTCATCTCAGCAAACAGCTCTTAGGAGAGCTGAAGACCAGGTGAGGACTGCAGCTGGGCCTTCTTCTAGAGCTCCTCACTAAATTCTGTTCCTTTAGAGGTTTTTGCGGATCTATGCAGTGATATGCATAGAGCTCCATGTGCCCTTTACCTGCTTCCCAGTAGAGCCTCAGACAAATGGTCAGCAGGTGCAGGGTCAAGCTAGGAGACTGACATCAATCTGCCTCAGCGTTTAACACCCATTCCATTTCATGCAGGTGCAGGTCTCGTGTGCTTGGCTCCGCTTGCACTGTAGTGCAGTACCAACACAAAACCCCCCATTAGCTCATCACGGCATCAAGTGCACCACACTGTTTGTGCAGCTGTGACTCTCCAGCTTAGGAACGTGTTTTGTTTCTAGATAGGGTTGATACGTAGTCCAGGGTTAATCTTCTTGCCTCAACCTCCTAATTGCTGGGATCATAGTTTTGTTTCTCTATGCCTGGCTCTCAGTAAGGCTTTCATTTTCTCCCTGCTGCCTAATACTGGTCAAACATGAAGTTCTAAGTTGCTTTTCACACATGTAGACTCTGAGGACCTCTCCTGCAGCCTGACCACCCAGGCTGCTCTTCTAGTTCCAGTGGTTAGTTAAAGATATCGAGGCTGTCTGGATTTAGACTGGGCCCTAAGTCCATTAAAAAGCAAACATTGGGTGTGGTCTTGATACCAGTAATACCAGTACTTGGGAGGCTGAGGCAGGAGGATTATGCATTTGGGCTAGTGTGGGCTACATAGTAAGACCCTGTCCACAAAGGAGGGAGAGGGGAGAGTAAGATAGAAGGGCATGGAGGCAGATGACCGATCAAGATGGAAGCAGGGATTAGAATGCAGGCACAAGCCAAGGCCACCTGGGCCAACTCTGAAATGGCCCTTTCCAGAATCTGAAGGAGCAAAGGCCACCCAGATCACAGATTTCTGGTCTTATTTTATGTGTGGATAGCTTGTCTCTGCCCCATACTACTCTTGGGTCTGTCTCTGTTGTGCTTCTCCAACAGAGGCCCAGGATGGGCTATATGCTGGGCACTGTGGTAGTGAGATTGCAGACAGTGAGCTACAAGGCCCTTGAAGGCCCAGTCAGTACCTCCTTGTTGGTCAGGGCAGATACAGAGCACCCAAACAGGAAGGATGGGAGTCAAGCTATACTTACCAGTGGCAGCCAAGGTTCCGTGTCACCTGCCATCCGGGTGCCTATGACTCACATCACCATGGAGGGACACCTATGAGGTTCTAATTGGTTGGCAAGCCTGAAGCACCCATCCCTTAGTTTGCCTAGGTAGGCATTTTCTGTTCCTGGGTACAAGACAAGTGCCTTCTTGCTTCTATTTCAATAAAAAACAGGAAAGAGAGAAGGGTAAGTGGGAGAGGGACCTAGCAGTGGCTGTGAGGACAAATGGATAGCAAGGATCCCTTTCCTGTATGTTCCTGAAGTTCTATAGGAGCTGAGGCAAGGCCCCTGGAGCAAGTGGATGCTGTGGAGCAACAGTGGCAGGCCTCAGTGGGGAGCAGGCCGAAGCTGGGAAACTTGGGGGGAGGGCTCTGTACTCCAAACCTTGGGCTCCAGCCTCAGACCTGCTTCCAGAAAGGCCTGCGAGTAATCAGGCTGCAGCACATGCCCATATGCAATCACTGTTAGATGATTGTCAACAGGAGACAGATTGTCGAGCCTCAGCAAGGGCAGGCTAGACCACACATGCAAATGTGCCAGGAAAGAGCACCCAGGAACAGAGGGAAGCTGGTTTGCTGTGCTGTCTGAGAAATGTCACTAGTCAGTGGTGACAGATGTTGGAAGATGGGAAGAATCCAGAAACAGGAGAGATTGGGGGAGAACACAGGGCAGATGTGTGCTCCAGACAGCTCAGCCTGCCGTGGCACAGCAGCTCCTCCGATGCTCTCTATGTCCAGACTCTGGACTACTGTGGGAAGGGGTCAGCAACCAAATGGTCATCAGAAGCCCAAATAGCTCTTAGGAAATGGCCAGGAGAGAAGCATGGTGTCCAGCTTAAGGCAGAGCAGGGCTGGTGTCTTTCAAGTGAAGAAGCAGCCATACACCTGGGACCTGTCACTCTCATTCACCCTACACCCACATGCACTCACTAGGTGCTCTGTGGGGCTCAGACCAACTGAAGTTGCTGGGGAACAGCCTATTACCACAGGCCCTTCACTGGAGGCCCTGGTGCCTGTGGCCCTTCTGTGACTCAAGGCAGCAGTAGCTATCTCAGAAACAGGCGCCTACCCAGCTGCTGCTGCACAGCCAGTTGTGGCTCAAACCTTTAGTCCCAGTATTTGGGAGGCAGTGGCAGATGGATCTCTTGAGTTCGAGATCAGTCTGGTCTACAAAGTGAATCCCAGGCCAGTCAGGGCTACAGAGAAACCCTGTCTCAACCCTTCCACATGCACACATGCCAAAGGGGGTGGGGGAGGCTGCTGCTGCACAGGTGACTGGTTATTACGGGCTCCTACTTGTATCAAGTCCAGAGGAGGTAGGTCTAGAGGAACAGAAGGTAGACTTGAGTTTGAGCAAGCAGGGGAGAGGGGATTGCCATTGTGGACAGGGTTTCTTCTTGGAATGGAATTATAAGGAAAACAGGTAATGATGATGGTTTCACCACCTTGGAAGCCTTACACACATGTGCTGGCACACTATCATTCTTTTTTTTTTTTTTCCTTTCAAAATTTGAGATGGGATCTTATATAGCTCAGGCTGGCTTCAAACTACATCTGTAATTAAGTTCAAAGGGGTGGTGACTTCTGATCTACTTGCCCTCACCTTTCAAATACTGCAATTACAAGTGTGCACCACTCCTAATTGCTGCATATGTTTGCAGTGCTGATGGAGCTCAGACTTGTTATGCCAAGTTCTTTGCCACCATGGCATACCCCAACCTGTATTAGCAAAACTTTTTTCTTTTATCTCCTGAAACTGGAATTACAGACGGCTATCAGTTGCCATGTGGGTGCTGGGAACCGAACCCAGGTCCTTTCAATAGGCAGCTAATGCTCTTAGCAGCTGAGCTGGCACTCTTCTGTAGAGGTGTTTCCCCTACATGTATGAGTGTTCCATGTGTGTGCAGCAATCATGTGACTTTAAATGAGCTTCCTTATGAGCTGCATTCATCCCAGTGCCTTTGAGGGGAGACCAAGTCAGGTTTTTCTCTCTCCAAGAACACCAGCTGGGGAGGAAACCAGTTTCAGAAACACATCTCTCCTGGGGTTGTCCCAGGACAATGACACTCTGCAGCGTGGTCCTGGGGATGGCTTTCTGGTATTAGCCAGGATCTCAGTAGCCTGTGTGACTGAGTCCCGGCTAAGGTCCAGTGGTGGTTCCCAGGACATATAGCAGCTCTGAGGAGTCAGCCCACCCACCCCCAGGTCTCCAGGCCCTAGGGAGGCATTCTGAGGTCTGCAGAGCAGTGGCCACAAAGATGAAAGCCAGTGGTGGATAATTAATGCTCTCAGACTTGGCCTGACTACAAAACCCTTTGCGGTGGCCTGAAAGAGAAAGCCACAGACATGAGACCTGCCCTGGCCTCCAGAACGCTAGGACCTTTGAAATTATAAGACATTAGAATAAAGCTTCTGGGAAAAGGACCCCATGTTCCAGCTGCAGATCAAAACAGAATTGCTCCTGAGAGCTGAGGGCAGGCTTGCCGTTCCAGCAGCCCCACCCCAACGCAGAGGGACTCGCCCGAGTGTCAGAAGCATGACTGACGTCACCCCAGGGCAGGGGTCTCTCCAAAAGATGAGGCCTCTCGTTTCCATCTATGTTCTCACTGTACTTCTCAGGGCCCTCAGGGCCACACTAGGGCATCAGCTTCCCTGGAGACATGCTCCCCAGCCTGGAACCAGCTGGGGTCACTTTCTAGCGTGCAATGCCTAGAGGAGCAAATCGGTCCGCTTGGTGAGAAGAAAAGGCTGGTGCTAACTCCTGACTCTTCAGGTAAGTCTTGGTGAGCTGAGCCTTTGGTCAGGGCAGGGCAGAGTGGTTACAGTCCTTGTCACCAGAGACAGGTTGCCTGCCATTCTTTTCTATATCCTGCTAAGCTGAGGCCACCTATCAGGAACAATGCCAGCAATTTAAGGTTCACATTTCCTTTGGTTGACAACTTGCTGGCGCATCCTTGATGCACAGTCAGAGGCTGCGTGCCTGGGTCGGATATTGGGTGCACTCAGTCGTGAAGCAAAGGCTGCCTTGGTGTTCGGCCCCCACAGAGCTCAGAACAGCGTTCTGGGAACATCAGGGAAGGAGCTGGCCCTCACTGTTCCCCTCAGTCAGCTGGCACTGGAGAACAACATATGGCCATTGTACCCTGCATCCCGGCCATGCTGGCAGAGGCTAGTGTGGGGCCTGATGCTCTGCAGGACTGTGGGCAGACCCAACACCACAAGGAAACCAAGAGCTGCTCTGCCACAAATGCTGCCATGCGTGAGAAGCCCAGCCATGGTTCTGCCGCTCTGCTGCATTTGCCCAGGCCGCCTGGCAGCAGTGTTTGCTACCTTCAGCCAGCAGCACTGTCCTCCTACTAATGAGGTGTTAATTAGCACAAATGAGTCAACCCCAGCATCCAGTCAGCAAGGGTGACAGGCACACCAAGCACAGAGAGCAATTTGGGTACCAGGTGGCACAGAATATTCCATCACTCGGGGCCAGAGGGTAGGGGGCACTTTAGGAGGGTGCCCCCAAAAGGTGAGAAAACAAAGACACAGACACTCTCATGTATTTGCAAGGACTTTTTCTCAGTGTTCCAGCTGCCTGCATTTTACAACAGGGATGCTTTTGCTTCCTGTGACTGGTGGCCCATCCCTGTCTCATGCTGGCCCTGGGGCATATAGCCCTGTGCCCACTACCACCTGAAAGGCTGGCAGCCCTGCTCCAGCTCAGCTTCCATGTGGGCATCGTGTAGCACCTTCAGGTGTAGAAGCAGCTGCTCCAGGTTCTCCCCAGTCAGTGCTGACAAGGCGATGACCTCCTGGCCTAGGTGGGCCTGGAGCTGAGGCAGGTGGGCCTTGGCCTGTGGGAGATCTATCTTATTTGCAATGATCACATGGGACCTCTCGGACAGGCCTTCTTCATACTTCTCTAGTTCATATTTTAAGTCATCAACCTGAGTCCATGGCTCAGGCAAGGAAAGATCTACCACAATCAGGAAGAAGCGGCAACGCTCAATATGCCTGAGGAAGCTGAACCCCAGGCCCTTGTTCAGGTGTGCGCCTCGGATGATGCCTGGGATGTCGGCCACTGCAGGAGGTAAGAGCTTACAGTTAGGTTAGGGTCATGCTCCTGGCTTCCCAGTGCCACTCTCAACCTTGGGATCAGGAGATTCCCCTCAGGGAGACCTTTTCTGGCCCAGATCTCATGTGCTACAACTTTCAAGGAACACTTGAAATTGAAGCCATTCATCCACCCCCAGGTGACTCAGCAGGCCAAGTGACACTGAGGCACCTCAGCCCTCAGGTCTGCAAAATGCTCTGAAATATTTGGGTGACAGGCATGGTGGATCAATCTAATGAGGAAGATTTAACACATTCTTGTCTCCCAGGCTTCAAACATGGTTCAAAAAAGGGAGATGGCTCCCTGCATTCTATGGATAATTTGATTATGGATACAAATCACTATCGTGCACTTTGCAGATATAAAGTGCTGTACGAATAACCTTACCAGCAGGCTTGCTATTTTTAATGGGTACATTATCTTCTGGAAAAAAAGTTTTCCTCTTAAAATGGTACAGGAAAGGCTTTTAAAACCACATGCTGTCTGCATGACTGATGCTGTTCAGTTACACAGGAGAAAATGAGGAAGGCAAGAGGCAGCCCTCTCCTCAGGCTCCAAACTCAAGATTACAATTCCCAACTGAAGAGATCAGATTTCTTGGCTGGGAAGGGAGGGATGATTTTGACAGAGAACAGACTCATTAACATTGTTTCAATCAGGGAAAACAATGTCTCATTTTAAGTGGGAAGCTAAACTCAGAGGTTACATAATTGCTCTCCTGAATCACAGGGCCATTTAAACCCATCCTCTGGCAGGGTTTTGGAGGTTCTACCTGCTACCTGTTGGTGGCCTTCATAGTGAACAATCCCCACGTGTGGGTTCAAGGTGGTGAAGGGATAGGAAGCTACAGCAGGTTTTGCATTTGAAATGGCTCGAAGAAGAGAGGATTTCCCAGCATTGGGAAAACCAACCTAGAAAAAAAAAAAAAGCAAAAGTACTACGTGACCTCATGGAGGGACAAATGCCACCAGCAGCATTTGTGGGGAAACAAATAGAAGTTAGCATCCTTTCCTGGATAGCAGCATGCCCTACCATCAGGGACCCTCCACCTCAGGGTGTGGCACAATCAGGGACCTACCATCCCAGCATGGGCCATTGTCTTGAGCTCCAGGTGGAGAACCCGCTCCTGACCTGGTTGTCCAGGAGTGCAAGTTACAGGGGCACGGTTGTCATTGGCCAGAAAAAAACGATTGCCTTTTCCTCCTGCACCTCCCAGTGCAGCGAGATACTCGTCTCCTGGGTGAGACAGGTCAGCCACGATCTCACCTCCTTCTTTCACCAAGGTACCCACAGGGACCTGAAAAGAACCACCACCATCACCACTGCCACCCCAGCCCCCCTATCCCTCACCACCACCACCGCCGCCATCCCAGCCCCCCTATCTCTCACCACCACCACCCTGCTATCCCCACCAAGTTCTGTTCTATAAGTAGCCAGTAAGAGGAGGGGTGGATCACTACTTTTTTCTTTTTGTTTGTTTTTTAGAGACAGGGTTTCACTGTGTAGCCCTGGTTGTCCTGGACTCATATTGTAGACCAGGCTGGCCTTGAACTCACAGAGATCCGCTTGCCTCTGCCTCCCCCTGAGTGCTGGGATTACAGGTGTGTGCCACCGTACCTGTGCAGGGCGGGGCACTGCTAATCACTCTCTTCAGCCACCAGTACAAAGAAAACGTCCCAGCCCTGAAGAGACTTTATGGAGCTAGTTATATACCCAATACTGTGTAAGTAAGCCGTCATGGTAATACTTGCCTTCCAGCACTCAGGAGGCTGAGGCAGGGGGATTACAAATTCAAGGATAGCCTGGATCACACAGTGAGACTCTGTCACGCCACACACCCACTTGCACATGGGGTTCTTCTGAAGCATTTCCACAGTATCAGACTCAGCCAAGCACCAGAAAAACAACACCGGGAGTGTGCGACCCTGTGTGGGTGTTGCTCTTGCCTAGACATGGGAAGAAGGTGTGTTCCTGGCTCCCTCTTTAGATTCGTTTCTCTAGACCCTTGGGTCAGAAGCAACATGGCATCATACCAGTGCAAAGGCATTTGTATGGGAATATGACTCTTAAGACAGACCACTATCCACTTCCGTGTCCAGCCAAGTGCCTTTAGTTACTCCCAAACTCAGTGACTAGGACCTGAGGGAACAATGCCCACTCCAGCTCTGCAGCTTACCTTTATGTAGAGGGTGGCACCACCTCGTCCAAAGCAGTTTTTACTGCCACCATCTTCTCCACTGAAACCCTGATACTGGGACAAGACTGAGGACAGGGACTTGACTTGCTGGTCAACTAGAGTGAGAACAAAATCTCATGTTCCTTTGTGTTAAGACACAGCTAACACAGCTGCTGAGCAGAGAACAGTGGCCTCACATCTGTCACCCTTGCTCTTCCCCGGCTTGGGTGTATGGCTGGCCACCCTCACCCTTTGTTATACTAACCAACAGAGAATATAGAATATGACCTTTTTTTTTTTTTTTTCCTTTTTGGCTTTTTTCAAGACAGGGTTTCTCTGTGTAGCCCTGGCTGTCCTAGAACTTGATTTTAGACGAGGCTGGCCTCAAACTCACAGAAATCTGCCTGCCTCTGTCTCCCAAGTGCTGGGATTAAAGGCATGCACCATTACTGCCAAGTTTTTTTGTTTTTTTTTTTTTTTGGGGGGGGTGTTTTGTTTTGAGACAGGCTTTCATTATGTAGCCCTGTAGCTCTGGTTGACCTGAAACTTGCTCAAATTTGCAACAAGAAAGCATCACCACTTAAAGTGAGTGTGACTATCATCAATTACACACACACACATACAACCTAAGGGCTGAAAGAGATGGGGCAATGCCTGCTCTTCTAGAGGACCCAGGTTTGATTCTTAGCATCTAACAGCAGCTTACAACTGTCAGCAATTCTAGTTCCAGGAGATATGATGGCCTCTGCAGGGCACACATGTGGTACATACATGTACACTCAGGCATAGGACCCCCACACATGCACAGGTTCAATACAACACGTCCCTCTGCTGCACGTTCTCACACTGTGACATGGGCTGATGGGAAACATTCTGTATTTCTGAGATTAATAATAAAATGACACCCAAAGTCTCTTGCCTCGGTACACTGATGATGAACACTCACATAATTTCTAAAAATGCTGTCTACACAGCAAGTTTGAATGCAAATGTCTGACAAGATAAGACAGTGCAACCATCTTCTCCCCAGCTATTCCCAGAGCACATGCCTTTCAGGATGATATGTCCACCATTTCCTCCATCCCCACCATCAGGGCCTCCAAACTCCTTGCGGGGCTCACTGTGGAAGCAGCTCATGCCAGAGCCTCCATTTCCTCCACGGACCAGCACTCTCCGGTGATCCACAAAATGCCTTTTCTACAGAGAGCAAAAAGGTACCAGAGGATGTTAGCAGCCCTTAAGCCCTTCCAGGAGACTCAGACACGTTAGCTTGATACATGCTTCTCTACCAACACCAGAGGTTAACCTCAGGACTCTCCAAAAGCCACAGGTAAGACTCAGCTCTTACATTTACAGCTCACCTATACCTGGGGGCTGATGTAAATCACTTCAGACACAACAGGTGGCTGGGGTGGTACGCGCGCTTCAAAACAGAATGCAGCAATTCTAACCTAGAGAGCACAGCTTATTTAGGAAATGTTCCCTGAACAAAGTGTCCTTCCAGCGTCTTTCAAACAAAATTGCATTGCTAAAATACCAGCTCTGTCTTTACCAGTGGAACGCCGTGGCCGCTAGGATGGAATGAGGTGGAGTCCTTGGACAATGCCCAGGCTTTAGCTATGAGGAAAGACTACTTCCCATGGCACCACCTGAGGACTTATTCGTGAAATACAGAAAAGCAGGCATGACCCTCCTCAGGAGGGCTCTCTTTAGGCCCTTAATGCAGAACACAGTGAAAGGATAAGAATTAACCAACTGGGCTAGAGACAGGCTTCAGCAGTTAAGAGCACTTGGTATTGTTTCAGAGGACCTGGGTTCGATTCCCAGCACCCACATGGCTTACAAACGGCTGTAAAACAAGTTTTGGGTTCTTTGTATGTTATATAAATATGCTTTTGTTTTAATCCCAAGTGTGGGATTTTAGTTGGGGTATAGTTTGTCCACACCTGTTAATTGTCTCATGCGGTGTGTGATCTTTGCTAGCTGATAACAGCCTTCCACATGCTGCACAGAGGGACGTGGTCTAGGACTCTGAGAGCATATATAGGAGGCTAAGAGAGACCGTGGAGTGTTCTGGAGTGGTGTTCAGTGTGGCATTCAGTGTTGGCGTGTGATGTGAAGCAGTTTGGAGAGACTAGGGATGGTGTGGTGGCTTGAAGTAGACAGACGGCGAGAAATGCTTGGGGCGCAGCAGCGTGGAGACTGCTAGCCGTGTCTGAGGTTGACAGAGATTGGTGTAGAGCCCTAAAAGAACCCCTTGACTCTAAATAGCCGGGAGAAGTAAAGGGGTCTGGGTCCCCTCTACCCATGAACCTTTTCTCTCTTCTACTTAAGGTTGGGAGTTCGGTGGAAAGGAAGTAGAGGCCTAACCACCCCAAATAAAGTAGAGTTAAGAAAAAGACTGCCACAGGTGCCTATGTGCTACAAACATCTGTAACTCCAATCCCAGGACATCCAAAGTGCTCTTCTAGCCTTTGTGGGCACCAGGCACACAGGTGGTACACACACACACACACACACATATATATATACTGGCAAAACACTCATACATATTAGTACACATCAGCTCATACTTCAGCTATACTTTCCTTTTCCATCCCCAGCCCTGGATTTTAAAAATACTTATTTTTGTGTATGTGTGTGTGTCTGTACCATGTGTATGTGTGTGTTTGTACCATGTGTATGCAATGCCTGTGCCAGATCCCCTGGAACTGGAATTACAGGCAGTTGTGAGCTACTCTGTGGCTGCTGAGAACAAATGCAAGTCCTCTTGAAGAATAATAAGTGTTCTTAACCACTAAGCCATTACTCTAGTCCCCAGGATTGGATTGTTTTTAAGAAAAAAAGAAGCCCAGCCTGGTGTAGAGCTCAGCAATACAGCATTAACTCACAATGTGCAAAGTCCTGCAAGGCACTGGATTTGATGCCTCGTACCACAAAAACAAACACAAAATCCCCCAAACCCTAGGATTCCTTGCAGTACCATGGAAAAAAACCCACAAGCTGCTACTTAAAAAACAATGCAAATTGCACTGTACCAACCAAAACAGAATCCACCTCACAGGGAAAAGCACAGGTTGGGCACCATCCGCAAGGACCCAGCACAAGTATGAGCCAACAGGAAGGCGAGCCCTGAGCTCCGTGCCGAGTCCCTCAGCCTGGCTACCGAAGTTCTTTCCCTAAGAAGCAAGCCTTTTTCTCAGCTGCTCATCTGGAGCGCCTCCATTGAGGTGGAAACAGGATGAGTCCTAATGTGTAACTTCTTTAGTCAAAGATCATCAAAGAATAGCCTGTGGCAGTGGTGTGCATGCCTTTAGTCCCAGCATTTTGGAGGCAGAAGCAGACAGATCTCTGTGAGAGGCTAGCCTGGTCTACAAAGTGAGTTCTAGAACAGCCAGGACTACACAGAGAAACTCTGTCTTGAAAAAACAAAAACAAAACAAGACCATAAAAGGTTTTGGCAAGCAGAACAGAAACTCCCTGTAAGGGCTAGGGAACGAGAAAGTATGCCTCAAGCGTGCAACAGCCTGGGTTTGATTCCTCGGAGCCCACATTAAAGACCTTCTGTGGTGGCGTGTAACACAGGGCTGTATGGCAGAGAGCAGAGGACAAGGGTGGCTCACTGGACAGCCTGGCTATTATGGCTGGTGAGATGTAGGCCAGCATGAGAAACCCTGTCTCAGGTCCTAAGGGTTACACAGAGACTGTCCTCTGGTCTTCATATACGTACTTACAAAGGTACCTGCACACACACGTACCTCCCTGCATTAAACAAATGAACAACACACCAACCAATAACATCTTGTTCATTATAAGCCTTAAAGAACTTAAAATTAAAGATATACCCAGTCCTCGGGTTCAAAACAGAACACGAATATTCAAAAACACCTAACTGCAAATAATAAAGGAAATGCTCGTAAAAGTACTGTTAGGAGAACTGGGCATGGTAGTACATGCCTGTAATCTTTCCATGAGCAAGGTGGAAACAGGAGGATCAGGAATTTAAAGGGTACCTGGATGACATTAGCTCCTGTTTCAAAAAGTTAAATCAGGTTTTAGGGCTGGGATTTATTTCAGTGGTAGAGTACGTCAGTGGTGGCAAAAAGCCCTGGGTTCTATCTCCAATACCCCAGTGAATCAACCCAATCTGGCCGTAGCTCCACCTGGGCTGATGTGCTGCTGACAAGCCTTTGGTCCACAGGCCCCTCTTCCAGAGCTCCATTCATTCCTCCACAGCAGTCAGGGCAAGCCTCGGTGGGGTAAAGAATGCAAAGGCTGGTGCTGGAAAGATGGCCCAGCAGTTAAATAGTTCTTGCTGCTCTGACAGAAAACCCAAAGCTTGGGTCACAGCATCTACATCAGGTAGTACACAACTGTCTGTAACTCCAAGGGATCCTTCCCTTTACACTGACCTTCATAAGTACCCTCCATCTTCCCACACACAGAAAGAAAGATGGTGAGAGGGAGGGAGAGAGAGAGGGAAGGGGAGGGAAGAAACTCAAAGGTGTCCTCCCTGGGCTGACACTTACCAGTTTTTTCTCTGACAGTAGCTTCTTTCCAGGGGCCTCCCGGTGCTTAGCGTGGCTTACAAAGCCTAAGGAGAGCAATCTAGATGATGCATGCAGTGGAAGGAGCTGGCTGGGCTTGAGGCCAGCCCATGTGGATGAAGCCCACTTTGGAATACCCTCCAACACAGTGGAAGACCTTGCCAGGAGAAGCATGGTAGGTATCATGGCCCTAACAAAAACATCAGAAGGATCCAGTAAGACACTTGTGTTAAACATGAACTTCAGACTATAGCTAGAGCAGCGCCTGACACACAACAGAATCCGGAATGGTGTCAGAGAAAACAAGTAGACCGAAGAACTGATCTGTTGGACCCCAGAGTGCATGGAGCTTCTAGTGTCCACCAGCATATCCACGCTCAGGCCAGCATCTGTGCACACAGGATTTAGATAATTAAGTCTCTTGCAATGGTGACTGAATCTCCCTGGAGAATACAAGGTACCTGCTTGGTGAGATTATTAAAAGGGAATTTAAACCTCAAGTCAGAACTCCAAAGTAAAAAACACTCATTTGCTAAATTGTTACTGAAGAGTGTGCTCTTGGGCAGCTTAAACCTATTAAACTGGAATGCAGTAATACCAAACAATGGCTCCCACACACCCAAAGGTCACCTTTGCAACTGCTGCCTCAGTCTCTTCACCTGAAAGTGAAAAGGCAGGGCAAGGACAGGCCAACCCACATGGGTGCACCACAGCTTCTGTCCTACTGTGAACACAATGAGCAGTATCTGTGTGGTCTCAGTCCTCTGTTCCTCACACAGCTCCCATCCTTCTAATTTCCTGAGAGATGAGAGTGATGGGGCATCTGACCCAAAGCCACCGAGCCAGGGTGGCCTCTGCTCTAATGAGGCTCCTGCAGCCTCAGGGTGGGGACTGGTTTCCACAAAGAACAGCCAGCACTGAAGCTTGAACTTCCACCACATAGCCTGCAGCACACGGAGGCAGCTAGGGACGTAAAGGCATGCCTCTATGAGAGCACATCCACAAAACCTTAGGCTACAGGAGAGCTGGGCCATACTCTGCCTCCACAAGGAAGGACACTTCTGGGTGCCGGCCTTTCTGCCTGGCTACTTCATAAGGACCTAGGAAGGCACCTTAAATCCTGCTCCTTCATACACCACCAGTTTATTATTTTATGCACATTCTTCCTAGGTCAGTGAATAAGCTATTGGCAGTACTCAGTCTAAGACTCCAAATGATTGTAGTGTGGCCAGCAGAAGTCTAGCCTGGAGTTTCAGGTCCTCCTGGCTTGTGCTGTGGGTCTCAGAACAATGACCCTAGCCAAGTCTTCCACTAGCACAGCCCTGCAGACAGCCTCACCTCTAGAAACCATCAGACCCTTATCTAGATGCTGTGTGACACTGCTGTCTCCAGACCTTTGATGGATACAGCTGGGAATGCACAGACACCCTTGCTCCTCCTCCCTCCTCCCCCACATTCCATTTTTACACCTTCAGGCAGGTGTACACCTGCACCTGTCTGCCTTCATACATACCCTCACGCACACACACACACAACACAGTATGTGGGAAATTAAAAGTTCATATAGTGCGGTGCTTTGAATGAAAATGGCCCCACAGACTCAGGGAGTAGCACTATGAGGAGGTGTGGCCTTCTTGGAGGAAGTGTGTCCCTGGTGGGTGGGCTGTGAGGTTTCAGAAGCACGAGCCAGGCCCAGTGGTTCACGCACTTTTTCTGCTGCCTGTAGATCCAGACACAGAACTCCCAGCTACCTCTATAGTACCATGTCTGCCTGCATGCCACCATGCTTTCCACCATGCCGATACTGGACTAAACCTCTAAACTGTAAGCCAGTCCCAACTAAATGTTTTCTTTTATAAGAGTTGCTGTGGCCATGGTGCTTCTTCATAGCAACAGAAACCTAAGAGACACAGACATATCCAGTCCTGTAGTCTATTCTAGCGTCACTTAGACGATCTTTCTGTCTTGGTAGCTTCTTTTCTCCTTATAGTTTTTCTTTACGTGTCCAGTAACAAGCCTAGCCTCACGGCCCTTCCCCTCCTCTCCTCATGCTGGGCCACCACTCCATGTGGACACCCTCCTCCTCCTATCCACACCCCCTTTTTTGGTCAGGGTTTCTCCGTATAGCCCTAGTTGTCCTGGACTCATAGACCAGGCTGGCCTTGAGTTCACAGAAATCTGCCTGCGTCTGCCTCCCAAGTGCTGGGATTACAGGTGTACACCACCACGCCTGGCATTATCTCTCTTATTAAAGCTTTTTTTTTAATTTTAAAAAATGTACTACTTAAAAGTTTATTACTTTATTTTGTTCTAGAAGTATGCGTGTTTTGCTTACCTGTATGTGTATGTACATGTACACCAATTCCTGTGGAGGCAGAAATGGATGTCAGATCCCTTGAAACTGGAATTACAGACAGTTGTGAGCTGCCAGGTGGGTCCTGGGAATGAAACCCTAGTCTTTGTTTTGTTTTGAATCGAGGTTTCTCTGTGTAACAGCCTGGACTCACTTTGTAGACCATGCTGGCCTTGAACTCACACAGATCTGCCTACCTCTGTACCTCTACCCAAGTGCTGGGATTAATGGGGTACACCACCATGCCCAGCAGAACCCTAGTCTTTTGTAAGAACATACCTTTAACCGCTGAGCCCTCTGAAAATTTTTTTTGTTTTTGTTTTAATTTCTCCCAATGTCAGGGACTGGACCAGGGCCCATATACTCAAGGAAAATAGCCTACCACTGAGCTACAAACCCAGCCCTCCTATGAAAGTATTCTTTTTAAAGTCAATTACTTTGGAACAACTAGAGTTACAGAGAAAGGACAAATTGCTATATTCTTCACATGTGATACTCTGAAACTCAATAGCTTGTGTAAAATGGACATATCTTTTCTTTTTTAAAAAATTATTTTGTGAGATAGGGTTTTTTTAAAGACTGTTTTGTGAGACAGGGTTTTTGTAGGACTAAAGGTGTGCACCACTGCTACCTGGCAACTAAAAGGACTTATCTTTAAAGATTCAAACAAACACAGGAACAAACAGCCTTACATCTGCCCAAGAAATCATATTTTCTAGAAAACGATACTCCCAAACTTGAGACTTGGTGGTACATTCCTGGTAAATGCTATCAAGAAACAACTCCAAACTTATATATACTAGATCACTATCCAATCAACTTTACAAGGTTGGTGTAGTTCCAAACCAAAACCTAGCTTTCACAGGAAGCAAAATCAAAGGCCAGTACCCCTCAGGACAACATGCTGCTCTGAGGACCCTGGGCTAGTAACCAGCAGGGTCTGCTATGAGAGCACAAAGGCGCCTCCGCAGTTGGGTCCTGGCTGGTGTGCTATGTGGCACATGGTTGGGACCTTCTTGACACCCAGTATGGAAACCAATGCCTCAGCAAACAGGATAGAAAAGGAATGTCACTTGGCACGGGGCAAGTGGCCAGACCTAAGCTGATGCCACACTTTATACAGGAAAGCATGAGTGGTATCTCTGAGACCTAGGGAAGGCAGAAATGCCTATGAGCACGCTTAAAAAAAAAAAAAAAAAAAAAAAAAAAAAAAAAAAGAGGAAGCTGTGGGGCTAGAGATGGCTGAGCAATCATGAATGTGCACTGTTCTTGCAGAGGACCCACATTCAGTTCCCAGTTGAATCAGGCAGCTTAACCATTTGTAGCTCCAGGTCAGGAACTCAAACACCTTGTACTAAGGTGTACTCCACACAAATCTACTCTTTGCATACACACCCACAGGCAGACAGACAAACCACACATATAAAAATTAAAAAAAAAAAAAAAAAAAATTAAAGCTTTTTTTTTTCTTAAAAAAAGAGGAAGAGTTAAAAGTGTTAGTGCTTGCAGGGGAGAAGACTGACTGCACACACACACACACACACACACACACACACACACACACAAACAGGAAAATTTATAAAACAACCTACAGGGTTTAGAATAGCAAGTATTCTTATATGCCAGCAGCAAACAACTAGAAATTAAAGCTACAAAGCAATCCCTTTGCTAGTCATGGTGGTGCACACCTTCAGTCCCAGCACTTGGGGGGCAGAAGCAGGCGGATCTACCTGAGTTTAAGGCTATCCTGGTCCACAGCGAGAGCTCCAGGACAGCCAGGGCTGCACAGAGAAACCCTGTCTCAAAACAAAAAGAAGAAAAGAAAAGAAAAGAAAAGAGGGGGGCAATCCTCTTTATCCAGTGCCAAATATGAAAAGCACTTGAAGGTAAATTAAAAATACATTAAAAAAAAGTATTTTATGAGGGGCTAGAGAGATGGCTCAGCAGTTAAGAGCACTGGCTGCTCTTCCAGAGGACCTGAACTCAATTCCCAACACCCACCATAGCAGCTCACAACTGTCTGCAACTCCAGTTCCAGGGAATCTGACACATATGCAGGCAAAACAGCAATGCAAATATATTTTTAAAAATTTAAAATTATTTTACGAGTGTTTTGCTCACATGTGTGTATGTGTACCACATGAACACCCAGGCCCACGTAGGCCAGAGGAGGGCATCAGATTCCCTGGAGCTGGAGTTTTACATTGCTGTTTTGGGAACTGAATCTGGGTCCTCTGCAAGTGTAACACGTGTGCCTGACTACTGTATCACCACTCCAGCCCACCTGAAGATAAATTAATATCACACGAGCCAGATGTGGTAGCTTATGTCTGTAATCCCAGCACGTGGAAGCTGAGGGAAGAAGGCGTTCCTTGATTTTGAGGCCAGTCTCAGCTATGTAAAGATTTCCATGCTCTAGACTACAGACTAAGGGTATCTACACAAACAAAGCAGCCAGGCCTGCTGGTGTGGCAAATCTCCATAGCTTTGGTTCAGCACTTGCAGGATAGAGGCAAACAGTTCTCTGTGATCCAGGCCAGCCAAGGCTATATGGTGAGACCTTGTCCCAAAACCATTCCCCCTACCCCCCAGCAATGGAGACGTGCAGGCTGTTCAAGACTAGTCTCAGCAACACAGTGTCAGGCCAACCAGAGATCCCAGAGACACTGCCTCAAAAACAACCAACCAGTCAAACCAAACCAAGCAATTGGCAGCCAGCTGTTCCAGCCCTACTGTACAACTTGTAGAATTCTGTTCCTGTTAAAGTGGTTTCCAGGAATTAACTCATTCTGTCTACATAAAAATTCCATGAAGCAAATTCTTTCATTAATCCTATTTTACAGTGGAAGACACTGAATCAAAGAACAGAAACATAACCCATCAAGGTCCTGAGCTACTGCACGGAGGGTAGGAATGTAGTAGGAAGACAGTGGGGCAAGGAAAAAAAGCATAACTCCTGGCTCTGCTGTGGGCACTTGCAGGTAAACTGGCAGCTAGATCTGGGAGGCACAGGCTGCTCATCATCCCAGCACTGCTGGAGCCAAACCCAAAGGTCAGGAACAGCTGCAAAGCCACCTGGAGCCCTGACTCATAATTGGGTCTGCTTTAGCATATTTTCTTTTTTCTGTGTTTCCTGTTTTTTCCCTTTTTTTTGGGGGGGGGTTAGGGTGGGGGCAGTTTTGGGACAAGGTCTCACCATATAACCTTGGCTGACCTGGATCACAGAGAACTGTTTGCCTCTATCCTACAAGTGCTGAAACCAAAGGTGTGTGCCACCACGGCCCACTCCTTTTCCCACTTTCAATTTGTGTGTAGACTCTGAGTGATGTGGCTCCCTGCCAGCGAATAAATTCAATGTCTTTCCCATTGCTGTTCAGTCTCTAATTGTCTCCCTAACGCTATTTCTGCACTGTCTCTTCCAGTGTCTACTATCCACCTGGGACTGGCAAAGATAAATTTAAATAAAATGGGGGCTGAGGAAATGACTCAGTGGGCAAGAATCCCTGCTGTGTAAGCATAAAGACTTGTGCTGGGACTCCACCATTCATTTAAGAGGCTGGGCTGACCACGTACCTGTAACCACACATACTACAGGGAGGCTGAGATACGAAGATCCATGGGGCTTGCTGGCTGCCTGCCTGGCTCCAGACTCAGTGAGAAACCTGGCCACAAAGGAATAAGAGAGTGACAGAATAAGAATTAGGAGGGTTGAGCAGGACACCTAATGTTCTCTTAACCACACACGTGCACATGAGTGTGGAGATGCATGAGCATGCACACTCACAAAATAGTAAATAAAGTGTAAGTACCTAGTTCTTCAGTACTACAGGCCAAGCAGGGCTATACCAGGAGGGCTACATCAGGACACTGCCATCTCAGAAAGTCCTAGTGGGCAGGTACCTGCACATACACACACAACCCCGCCCCCCGGCAGAGGGAGCCTAGAGGAGTGTGCTCGCTTCCCTTCTAACAGTGCCTTTGCTGGGCCAGGAAGTCAATCAGGGTCTGGATCCTGACAGCCAGATGGTGCTGCAGTGTGAAGGGTTTCACACTCCACACGGGTCATGTCACTGCTGCTACACAGGTTGCTGAGCTCCTGGCTACTGTCCACAAGAGGTACTGCTAGGAATCTTCTGTACTGATTGCAGCTCAACTGACTGTATAGCTGGGGTTAGAAACATACGCCACAGATACCTCCACTGAAAACAACAACAACAAAAACAATGCATCCTGGGAGAGGGGATACAGCTCACTTGGTAGAATGCTTGCTTTCCTATCACACACAGAGCCCGGGGTTTGACCCCGAGAATCACATAATCCAGGCATGCCAGCATTTACTTGTATCTGTAGCACTCAGGAAGTGGAGGCAGCAAGATCAGAAAATCCAAGGTCATCCTCTATTGCATAGCAAGTTCAAGGCCAGACAGGCAGAGATACATGAAAACCTGTATTTTAAAAAAGAGAAAAGAGGGGTTGGGGATTTAGCTCAGTGGTAGAGTAAGTGCAGGGCAGCACTCAGGAGGCTAGCAGAATTCTGTGGGTTCCAGGCCAGCCTGGTCTACAGAATGAGTTCCAGGCCAGCCTAGGCTACAAAGAGAAACTGTCTCAAAAAAAAAAAAAAAAAAATGTTGAGAAATGTTTCCATTTCTTCAGTGTTGTTCTTTTATAGGATAACCACCTGAGAATGCTGTATGCTTACCCAACATTTATCCTTCAATTGGTTCATAGTATTTACACTTAACTAACTTAATTCTAAGCATTTGTTTTCACTTTGCTACAGGAAAATTAAATCCCGCAGGGGCATTACTGTTCCTGCTACATACTGTTACACTTCATTACATATATTTGTGATCTATTTTGTTTTTCATGTGGAAAATATTTAGAAACCGGAGTACCATTTTGCCACTTGACAATTCAAATTTCACGTTTTTTTCACTTAATTACATGTCATTCATAGAGAAAAAATGTGTCCCTGCTGTGTGTGGTAGCATATGCCTTTAATCCCAGCATTTCTGGAAGCCAGCCAGGGTTACATACGGAGAGCTTGTCTCAAAAACAAAATAAACCATGCGTTCCTTTCAACAACGCTGCTGTCTGGCGCCTGCCCAGTGGGGCCTTGTCAGACAGGCAGACTGGAGGGACAGGTGACCCCTCCCCAAGCATTCACAGTCCCCAGGCTGGTTCACAGTGCAGGCAGGGAAGCCTGACAGCTCCGGAACTGTTCCCGCGCTAGTCCTTTTTAGGATCCTGAGTAAAGGAACAAAGCTATCTGCTCTGGTAGAGCACCAGCCCAGACACATCTCTATTCCGCACAGTGTGCAGAATATTTCTTTACCTGATCTTTATAAATAGTGGAGGCTGGGACTCAGGGTAAGTCAACAGCCCAAAGTTAGGCAGCACCCCGTGGCTCCCACAGCTTACAAGCGAGCCTCTACCGAAGGATTTCCAAATGAGTTGGGCAAGGGGAAGTTTTTTCACTGTTTTCCACTCATGGTCTCGCTATGTAGCCTAGATGGGCCTCGAATTCCTCCGGTTTCAGTTTCCGGTGTGCTAAGATTGCAGGCATGAGCCACCACGCTCTAGCTAATAGCTAAGAACAAATCTTTCAGCACACAACCTTCTGTGGCTCAGGTCGGAGGCTCTCCTCACTAGAGTGTAAGCCAAAGCACTCATTACTCGCCGCCAGCTAGCCCGCCGCCCGTGGCCGTATAACGCACCCCTGGGGATCGCCTCATCCGGACCCACCGGCTCCCGGCAGCTACCACGTCCGGTCGCCCGACTGCTTCCGGGGCGGGCTCTGACCGAGCCTGCGCAATGCACCACCACGCAGACCCGGAAGGCGCGGCGGCACCGCCCCGAAGCCCGCGATGCATCTGGCTCCGAAGCGTGTCCACCATCCGGGCAACCCAAGAAGCCGAGGCAGAAGGATCGCCATGAATTCCAGCTCTGCCTGGGATACACAGTGATCCTGTCTCACAAAACCAGGAAAAAGTCAGGTGGGGTCGCACGCCTTTAATTTTAGCCTCGGGAAACAAGACTGGGGACTCTGTGAGTTCCAGGCCAGACAGGGATACACAGAGTCTCTTGTCTAAAAACAAAAACTAACCAAACAGAAAAGGGTGAAAATGAGATTGTTTTAAAAATTGTACTTCGTTCACAAGTGACAAGACAGATTTAACCTGTTCAATAAACAGAAATGAACGGCTTAAAAAATGTTTTAATGAAAATGGAAAGTCTTCCTCTTTTTACAAGTTTGAATGGATGCTCCTTTCTGAAGCCCACGCCTGAAAACTGGTACTACAGGAAAGGAAGACACTTCCTTCCTGGTCCAAGCCCTTGTCTGCCCAGTGCCTCTGAAGACATCTCCCACTGTGCTATGCTAAGTCTGGAGATTTGTCCATCCAACCACAGCCCCTGACATGCGCAGCTTCCGCCAAGCAGCAGGTACTTGTCAGCACATCTGAAAACCTCAGTCATCACCGGTCAAGCGCACTGAGTGTTGAACAGATGTTGGGAAACAGGAGGAAGAATGAGCAGCGATTTCCCAATCTCCCTTTTCATCTTTTCTGTCCTTCAGTAGGAGTCATAAAAAAACAAAACACAGTAAACCACACCTGCACAAAGGGTTCATTTCGGCCTAGGACTTTCCAAACATTCATGTTACAGAAGAAAAGCTATAATACAGTCAATGAAAAAGAACTGCTGGCATCACTTTTCCCCACAAAATTACATAAAAGTGAACAAAACATTAAATAAACATTATTATTAATCATTAAATATATTAACACAAAAATCATGTATAAATTAGGAAATAAATGTACAAACTATTTCACAAAGTGCTTTTAAAAATATATACACAACATTCAAGAAATTCTTAATGTAAGACATTTCAGATTGAAGTTTTGGGGTGACACATTTTTAAGTGTTCTTTTTCAAAAAGTATTAATACAGCACTTCACACACAGACTAGTACAGTACTTAACATACACATATACACACACTAATACAGCACTTAACATATAGACATACACACACATACACGCAAACATACACACATACCTACACACACATTCACGCATACATAAAAGGCATATTCCCAGATTGGCAAGGAATAAAAACCATTTTCACAGTTAGTTAAAATGTTTCTTGACATTTTTCAATGGGAAATTTTAGCCCCCAATTGGGCTTGTAGACTTGTTCTATAAAAATTGCCAGAGAACAAAGGAGCAAAAGAGATGACTCCCTAAAATGAAGTTGCTAATACTTCTGTCACTTAGCGATCAGAAACTTGTTTCTGTGAAGTTAATACCGTCAGATCGTCAGCCTTTGCCAGTGTTAAATTTCCTGAACTCTATGCCCACAAACACACATGCCCAGGCTTGCTGATATCAGTCCTGTGGAAGAGGGGTGGGTGCCCTAGAAAAAGACTGTAGCCAACACAGACAGGTCCTCACGTCTGGCCCTTGATTCTTCTGTAAGTGAAAGAGACCTTGTGCTCTATTTTCCAGCAAGGCTGTCAAGATTAATTCAGGCAAAACCCACAAGTGCCTTGTAAATCCTTACCCTCTGAGCTATAGGTAAGCTTTATGTTTCAAATGAAAACAGCAGAGTCAGGTGTGGTGGTGCATGCCTGTAGTCTCTGTGCTTGGAAGGGAGGTGGAGGCAGGAGGACCATAAACTTCAGCTCAGCCTCAGCCATGTAGTGTGTTTGAGGCCAGTCTGGGCTACATACAAAACACAACAAAAGCATCATGGTGGATAGGCCTGATGCAGCAAGCCCTGGTTCCTTGGAATTTTTTTTTTCTTGTTTGTTTTTAGCACTTATCTTGAAGGTTTTTTTTTCCCTTTTCATAGTAACATTATTATTATCCAAACAAAGGCTGACAGATGTCCATGCTACATTATATGTGGGTGGCACGATCGTACCTTTGATTGTACCTTTTCAAAAAGGCTGTCTCTCATGGTTGCACAGAATTAAATCAGATTGAACATCCTAGGGATGTAAAAAACAAAAAAACAAAAAAAAAAATCACTCAAATTTTACTATATAAAACTTGTACTTTTCATTTAAAAGAACATAATTGGATTCATTAAAAAAATATGGTGTGGATTTCAGATTTCCCTCAACACAAAGGAACACTTGCTTGGCAATCTGAACTCAGAGGTCCTGAAAAAGTACTATGAACACTTGCCAAAGGCTTGTAAAATTCAGCATCAGTACTGTAAATTCTTTTTACATTTAGGATTGGGCATACTCAAATCCTAGAAATGACATCAAATAAACAAGGGCCAAGGACACTCTGTATATGAAGCAGCTGGTGGACAGTGAGCCTTGCTCTTCAGAACACTGTCCTCCCTGGGCTACCCACACACTGCCCTCATGAACACATGTATTTGGAACACAGTCACCGATCCCTCTTTGTTTTCTAATACAAACACATATACTTTTTGGGATCATGGGAACTAGAGAGACACAGGCAATGGGTGAGTTCTGGAAAGAACAGCTCATGGTCTCTTCACATGAAGCACATTTTCCTTGTTACGGTGACAACAAACTGGCCCAAGACACACAAGGTGTCCCCAAGCCCTATCTAGGCACAGAAGAGATGGCCACCCACGGTTGTATGTATGTGTGTCAAGCTATGGGCAGCCAGTTAAAGAAACATTTACAGTCCACTTTGCAACAATGGTGTGAGAGGGGGCAGACTGGGTCTCTTCATGGTAACATGGACCACGGTGTCTTTTAGATATTGTCTCATCACTGGGCACAAAACATGTGATGACAGTTAAGACCCCCAAAGCTACTAATAACATCAAGGAGGGGGTGAGGGACAAAAACAGGACAGCCTCTCCATTGTATCGATATACAATACTTTACACAGCACCAAATATGTCACACCATTGCAGCCAGTGGTGCACATCTGGCATCATACCCAGCATGAAATGAGCCCGCTTCACATGCAGACATGGCATTGGGCAGAGGGCAACCAACACGTCACGACTCATCAGAACTGTCAGCGGCTTGTCCAGAACATACTACTGTGAAGGGTCCAAAGACAAGGCTTGTCCTTTATTGCTGGTAATTTCCATATTGACCCTAAAAAAATCCAAAACAAAACAAAACATCAGACACAGATTACACCTCTACAGTCCTAGGTGGCAGGGTCTATACACCCAAACAACAGGAAGCTTCTACCCATAGAACCCTGGACCACAGGTGGAAAGCAAACACAAAAACAAGTAGGTGACAGTCTGCTGAAATCCACGAAGTGAGAGCTAACACTTCTCCAATCCAGAGGTATCAACCTTTACCCGAACAGTCACGCCCCACTTTAGGCAACTGTTTTCTTGACTGAATTGTTTTTTATCAGCTTTACTCACAGGCAGTGTGCCCTCAGTGATGCACTGGGCTCCTGGGAGGTAGAGCCTGGCCATGTGCCTAAGGAGACATCATGCTGGCCCTCGAGGAAAGGAATCCCCCAGTGCCCTGAGCTACTTCAAGCGACTGATGGGGCAGCAGGGCTGATGCTACCAACAGCTTTCACTTAGTTTGCTCCTTTAGGAAATGGGGTTAGTATGACCTAGTTAACAGGATCAATCAATACAAAATCTGACCAAGGGAGAATTGGAGCTTGAGTCTAGCATGACTCCAGGGCAGGAAGCTAACAGAACACTGCACCAGAGAGAGAATCTCCTGGAGGACTGTTGTTCTTACGGCCACAGGCACTCAACCCCAACTTCTCCTTCCCACTACGGTCCCTGGGAGCCCATAGTGAAGAGTGAATGCTGAGTCTGTCTTAGAGGTCTCTGATGCCTATACCCAGGAGGGTGAAGTAGAGGGCAGAGCAGGCCCTGAGTATAATCCTCAGCATAGAGTTACCCTGTGCCTCTCAGGTCAGCTAGTTCTTTCTGCAGGGGTATAAGGCAGTACCTGAAGCTGTTTCTGATCCTTAAAACTGGGGAGTAGGGTAGGGGAGTAGCTTCCATTTATGGGGAGAGGCTAGTGAGACTAGAAAACATATACAATATATGCAAAATATTGCCTGTGCTTGACTAGGTCCATGGGCCAAATGACCTTGAGGCCCACAGCTAAAGCTCCTACAGGCTGCATTAAAGGTCAGAGTAAGGACACTTTTCCCTGAGATGTCACTGCTGTGTCTCCTCTAAAGGCAAGTGTAGTCATGACCTACAGTTCAGTCTGTAACTAAGTTAGCATGCCACTTGATGGTCCACAAATTCATGTTCTTTTCTGGACACTGGGAAAGGTATCCGTGTCATCAAGTCCATCCTAGCAACGCCAGCCCCGCAGTGGTTGTATACTGCTGCCTTCCTGGAAGCCAACCGATCCTATCTATCACTTCTCAGGACTATAAGAGAAATCCTTGCCATGCTTCATTTGACATTTGGCAGACAGCACTGCCTGAAACACCCAGAAAGCTTGCCTGCTCATAGCCATAAGGCCTCTGCTGCTGGGCAGAAGGTCCTGTCTGCGATGCTCTGTAGCTTCCATACTGTTGGCCTTGTCCTTGCTGGTAGCTTGAGTACTGTGAGGGGGCTCCCTGGGCAGGGCCTGTGAAGACAGCAGAGGCTGTAAGACCACCTATGACCTCCCATGCTGTGACAATCCAGGCACCAGGTTCCTGTCCTTTGGTGGGTAAAGCCTGTACTACAAGAGTGCCACAACCCAGCGTACCGTTGCTATCAGTCTTGTGAGGACTTGGGACTGTGCCCATACAGATATGGGGCACTGAGGGCCTGTCCCCAATGGGCCTGCCACCTTGCAGAAGTGGGTGAAGGGCTGCTCCAGAACCAGCTAGGGTCAGTTATGGTGGGCACAGGAAAGCAGAACCCTAAATGCCAACAATGACAGGGGAAATTCACAGGCAGAAAAGGGATGTCAGGTTTCCTGTGAAAACTAAGTTGAAGGCTCAGGAAAGGGTTGATAAAATGCAACACTGCTTAATTGCTATTATTGTCTGTCTGTGTGGTGCTGAGGATAAAACCACATGGTCACAGATGGCGGCACTCTACCGTGGAACCACAGTCCCGCCCCTACTGAAGCCAGGCAGACTTTCGATGCCACATGGCTGTGGCCTGTAAGCTACTGCCCAATGCTGTTTTTCTTTCTTCCTGCATTTATCTCTGCACATCATATACATCAAGCAGAGGCCAAAAGAGGGAGTCAGATCTCCCCTGGGATGGAGTTAACAGTCAGCTGGAAGCTACTGTGTGGGTGCTGAGAACCCAACCCAGGTCCTCTGCAAGAGATTAAATGTTGTTAAGAATTGTGTCACCTCTCTTGGCCCCAGTCCTGGCTTCTGAGTTGTGACCACTGTACTGGGCTAACTGATGATCTTAGATACAGGGAGGCAGGGTACGTGGGAACCCTCTGCATAACCCCCAACCTGTCCAGAAATCACATCCATGCTAAAATAATTTACTACACACACCTGAATAATGCCATCACAGTGTATGCAGCCCACACTGAGCACCAGAGGATCCCCTGTGAGAGGACATGCCCCTCTTACCATAGCCTTGCTGCTGGCCCGCATAGCTCTGCTGGTTGGGGTACTGTTGCTGGGAGTAGCTCTGCTGCTGTGCTGTGCCCTGCTGGTACCCCGCCTGCTGCTGACTGTACTGGGGGTTTCCTGCAGGAAGAAGGGGCAGAGTCTCATTTCTGGGCAGTTGCAGAAGGCTCCCTGTCCCTCACAGGGCAAGTGTGTAGCTATGAAGCCCTTTTACCATGTCTCCGTGTTTCTACAACGGGTCAAATATCATATGGCATTTTTGTCTTATTATTGTGTAAAATACAAATGAAAAGCCAGATAACATGAAACAGGTGATGTAACTGCTCAGCTAGAGGGGAACGAGGTACTGTGTGTTGAACGTCCAAGTTCCACTCCACACAGCTGACCTCAACTGCCAATGTGACTGGATTCAGAACCACCTAGGAGACACACCTGAGTGTGTTTGTGCAGGTGTTTATCGCAAAGTCTAACCAGGGGCTGGAGAGATGGCTCAGAGGTTAACAGCACTAGCTGTTGTTCTTAAATGGTCCTGAATTCAATTCCCTGCAACCACGTGGTGGCTCACAACCATCTATAATAATATCTAATGCCTTCTTCTGACCTGCAGGCACAACACAGACAGAATACTGCATAAATAATAAGTAAATAAATCTAAGTGTATATAATATTTTTAATTTATTTTTTTATTAATTACAGTTTATTCACTTTATATCCCAGCTGTAGCTCCCTCCCTTGTCCCCTCCCAATCCTACCCTCCCTCCCTCATCTCTTCCCATGCCCCTCCCTCAGTCCACAGATAGGGAAGGTCCTCCTCCCCTTCCATCTGAGCCTAGTCTATCAGGTCTCATCAGGACTAGCTGTACTGTCTTCCTCTGTGGCCTGGTAAGGCTGCTCCCCCATCAGGGGAGGTGATCAATGAGCCAGCTACTGAGTCCATGTCAGGTACAGTCCCTGTTCCCATTACTAGGGAACCCACTTGGAGACTGAACTGCCATGGGCTGTATCTGTGCAGGGGTTCTAGGTTATCTCCATGCATGATCCTTGGTTGGAGTATCAGTCTCAGAAAAGACCCCTTTGCCCAGATTTTTTGGTTCTGTTGCTCTCCTTGTGGAGCTCCTGTCCCCTCCAGGTCTTTCTATCTCCCCCTTCTTTCATAATATTCCCTGCACTCTGTCCAAAATTTGGCTATGAGTCTCAGCATCTGCTTTGATACCCTGCTGGGTAGTCTTTCAGAGGCCCTTTGTGGTAGGCTCCTGTCCTGTTTCCTGTTTTCTCCCTCTTCCACTGCACAATACAGACAGAATACTGCCTAAATAATAAATAAATAAATAAATCCAAGTGTATATAATCTTAAAAAAAAACAAAGTCTACATCGTAACCTGGGGTCTGAGACTGAATAAAGACAAGACAGTGAGCTGAGCACCAGCATTCATCCCTCTTTGCATCCCTGACTGCAGGTACCATGTGACCAGCTGCCTCAGGCTCCTGCCATCATGGACTGTACTTTAAAACGTAGCCAAAAAACTCCTTAATTTGCTTCTATCAGGTGTGTTGTCCCAGCAACAAGAAAAGTAAAACACAGCCCCCAAATAAGTTAGCTCCCATAGTAGCTCCTAAGACATGGGACCTTAATCAGAAACAAGATCTGCAGCGGATGCCAAAGGTCTGTGTGAAGCAAGAGAAACACGAGCAGATACACAGAGGTCATATGACAATGCAGGTGGAGACTGGAGCATGGTTCTCCAAGCTAAGAGACAGCCAGACTGATGGCAGCCAGCAGATGCTGGAGAGGCCTGGAGCAGACCTGCCCTGAGCTGGCAGAAAGTAGCTCTGCAAACACCCGGACTTCAGATCTCAGGCTTCCAGAGCTAGGAGGAGGTGAAGACCTGGTGGTTCAAGCTTCCCTGCTGGTACTTTATCACTGCAACCCTGAGAAGTTGAACATCAAATGAGCAGGCCACAACAGAGGCTTGAGGGGTGCATGTTTGGTTTTAAATGAATAAAACAAGTAAACGAATGTAGACTGTGAAAATCATGTCTGAAGGACTCAGTGTGACCAGGCAGGCGGAAGTCTCAAAACTTTTGAATCAGTACAGAACTTTTGCATCAGTAGAGATGGCACATCACTGTCACAGACACTCACTTCAAATGTGTTTTTTTCTTACAAAGTTAATTCCAAGAGAGAGTATAGGTCAGTTATTAATATTTCACCAGGCAGTTGTGGCACATGCCTTTAGTCTCAGCACTCAGGAGACAGAGGCAGGCAGATCTCTGAGTTTGAGGACAGCTGGTTTACAGAGAGAGAATTCCAGGACAGCCAGGGCTACACAGAGAAACACTGTCTGGAAATAGAAGGGGTAGTGTATATGTGTGGGGGGGGGGCTGGAGAGATGGCTCAGTGGCTAAGAGTACTGGATGCTTTATCTAAAGGACCAGGGTTCAAATCCCAGCATCCACATGGCAGTTTACAATTGTCTGTAACCCCAGTTCCAGGGCACCTGATATGCCTACATAGACATACATGGAGGCAGCACACCAATGAGGGAGGGAGGGAGCAAAGAAAGGAAGAAGGGAAGAAGGAAGGAAATGTCAGCAGAAATGGCTCAGATTTTAAGAGTGCTTGCTACTCTTCAAGGAGATCCAAGTTTGATGCCCAGACCTCCATTAGGTGTTTCACAAACACCTGTAACTCCAATTCCAGAGGATCCAGCATCCTCTCTGGTCTCTAAGAATGGACTCTGAGAGGGTGCACAAGCATATGTGGGAGTGTGCATGTGTGCATACACTCATACACGTGCGTGTACACATAAAGGACAGAAATAAACATTTTTTAATAATGTGTGTGTACTACGTATGTATGCTAAGCCCTATGAATCCACAATGGCTCATGACCTGTGTATCTCCTCTCACTTCCACATTCTATGGCACCCCACTGGTGACACCTGTCAGCCAGGATGAGCACATTTATACCACAGAGATGGGCAAATGCCACAAAGCAAGGCTTTCTGTTCATAGCCACAGAGCAACAACACACAGCTGTCCCTCCCCCATTCCCAAAGCACTACCAAGGGTCTCCATGCTAGGGCCACAAGCCCCTAATAAAAGATGTAATCCTCCTGGCTCATGGGCTGTTAGGCTGGAAGAATGGCAGCACCTGACTCCCAGCAGTAACATCCCCAACATGGCTAGACAAACATGTAAGGCAAGTGAAGTCCCAGAGCACAGCCTGGCAAACCCAACTTCACAAACCCACTTCAGCTATCTATTACCATCCATGACCTGTGTGAGACTAGTGGAGGCCAGCAGCGCTAGCTCTAGGTGTGTGGTGTGTTCACATGCTAGGGCATAGTCACACACTGTATGCCCCTACCACACTTCTTACCCCCCTCATAGTAGTGCTGTGTGGAGTCCTCAAATGAGCGGTCATAGCTCTGCTCCGTGTAAGATGACTGCTGATAGGCATAGTCACCATGGCCTGCAAGAAAACAGGTGACCTCTGTCAATGGAGGTGTCTCTCTGCCTAGGTCCTGGGGGACAACTGGGCTCTGCAACCGTGAGCTCAGGCCGGGGGGATGAGGCAGCTGTGGCTGAGCCTACCTCTCTAAGCGCCTCTGTGTTCTCGTTCTGTCTGTCTGTCTGTCTGTCTCTCATGTAGATATCACCAACACAGTGAGGCTGCTGCAAGTTGTGGAGAGAATCAACTCTCCTTGACAGCACCAACTGCTCTCTCCTGTCCCTTTCCAGCCCCGGGGAGTTCCTGGATAGTACTGCTGTGTCCATGAAAAGGACACACCATCATCTCATACCAGGCATCACAGCTCGGTACAAGACTGGTCTCAGCCACCGACCCTGCTCTTATTCCTCAACCCCAGACATGAAGCCTACCTTACACTAGGGCCATGGCCGGAGTTCCCCCAGAGACCTCCATCTTTATCTCTCAAAATCTATCTTTAACATAGATATTTACTGAGTCCTACCATAGCCCAGGCTGGCTTCAAATTCTTAATCCTCCTGTTTCAGCCACCTGAGAGCTGGGATTATAGGCATGGGCTACCATACCAAATATTAAGGTCACTTTAAATTATACTTCCAAAAATCCACTGAAAGGTGAGTTTGCAGAAGCAAGGGCAGGAGGCTGGACGTTGGGACCTACTGGGTTAAACGCACCTGCAGGGATGGGTGGCCCCACCCAGCCCAGACTCCTGCTGCCTTCTAGGAAAGAAAGGCAGAGAAAACCCAAAGAGGTGGGTGGTGTCCTATGGTGAAGCTTTTCTTGGTAGAGACCGGTCTCAGTCCATGCCCCAGTGTGCTCAAGTAGAGGGGACTCAGGATGCTTTGTTGGTGGGACACAGAGCTTTCGGCCTGAAGAGCAGATCAGCAAGGAGCTGCCAGCAGTGTGCCTTACCGTCTGGGTAGTACTGTTGACTCATGGGCTCTGCGGCGCCCTGGCTGTGGCTGTACTGTTCACTGTAGTACTCCTCCTGGCCCAGGTACTGCTGGGAAGAGCCTGTAGGGAGGTGACCAGACACTCAGGACCAGCATGCAGTGGGTGAGACGTGTTTACACTTGGTTCAATAGCAAAGCCATTCTAAGCAGCTTTACCCATGGGAGGAACACACACAGGACCATTTAACAACCAATCTTCCCTCTCCTCTTAACCCAGCTGCCCAAAGACTCTGGAACTGGAACAACAACCCTGTCTCCCCAGACCCAAATATCTGCTCTCTGGGCTCTTGACGCTCACTGGTCCTCTTTGCACCTGCAGGCCCAGCATCCTTTCTCATGCCGTGGAGCAAACCTTCTTGACCCCCATATGGAGAGGCAAAGCACTGGCCCTTTACCATGGGCTGAAGCAGGCCTCCGCCTTACCTTGCTGGGATGGTCGGTAGGGTGCCATAGGCCGCTGTCCCATCATGCTGCTCCCTTGGCCACCCTGGCCCATCATGGCAATGGGCGCCTGGCCCTGGTAATGCTGGCTCCCTCCCTGTGCTGAGTTGTAGTGGGACGTGGCTGCCTGCTGGTGCATCATGGAGACTGTGTGACAGGACAGAGACCCCAAAATAAACCGGAGAAAGCTCTAGAGTAGGGCTCCTTCCCCTGAAGACCTGACTCCCTCCTAATACTACACCATCATCATTTTCATCTAAGGTACCTTTGGATCCAAGTCATACCTCCTGCCCTGCCCTGGCACAAGGTCAGACCTCAGCTGTTAGTACTAATGTGGGGCCTACCATTCGGCTATCATAGGAAAGGGCCACCAGGCAAGATGAAGTGGCCTCCAGGGAAAACAGAAAGAAACCCACAGCTCCTTCCTTGTCTCTAAGGCTTGCCGTGAAGGAGTCACAGTGTCCTCTCTCTACCTCTTGAGCAACAGGCCTACAGCACTGTGGATGACAGCAGCTGCCTGCCTGCTGGCCTGTCTGCACGCCGCTCAAAACTCCCTGGAACAGCACCATCCAACAGAAACAAAACAGGAGCCACTTGTTCTAGGGTTTGTAGAAAAACAGGCCCGGTGGAGCATGCCTGTCACCCGAGCTGCTCAGGATATAAGAGGAAAGAAGATCCCAAGTTCAAGACTATCTTGGATGACAGAGTACATTCAAGGTCAGTCATGGCAATTTAGTGAGGGGGTGTAGCTCACTAGCAGGGCCCTTGTACTGCGTTAGTCTTGCATGTGAGAGGTCCTGAATTTAGTACCCAGCATTGAAAAAAGAAAAAAAAGAAAAAAGAAAAGTTTCTAGTATCCATGCTGGAAAAAATAAAACAGTAGAAACAATCCTCAACGAAACACTGTAACAGTGTAGTTGCAAAATAAATCTGCAGTATTACCAATTATAGAAAACATTAAGGAGACACTCCATCTCATGTTGCAACACTCCTTTGAAAACTGGGTCTCTGATGCTCAGAGAATGTCTGGATCAGGATCCGCCACATCCAAGGTACTCCCATGATCTAACAATCAGCATCCACTGTCAAGGACAGCCCAAACCTGGGAAACCTGCTCTGCAGAAAGGCCTGGACCTCCAGTTTCATTTATCTGTGACTCTTTGCCAGGGGGCCCTCACCTGAGACCACTGTTCCTCTTCCAAGTCCCATAGTCAATGGCGCCCTTTTCTTAGAATTCCTGAGGCCTCTGAGAAACCGCTCAGGGCCGAGTTGCTGTGTGTTTGCCAACCTGGCCCTGTAGAGACGCCTAGGGAAGAGCCACAGCACCCACCGGAAGGGCTGCCCCTCAGAGGCCACACAGACAAGCTGCTGTGTTTGCTAGGGTTTGGGAGCTGCCCACAAGTATGGGGCCAGGTGTAGGGGAAGTACCTGGGTTGGACTGCATGTTGATGTTGGTTCGAGACACATAGTTGCTGATGGCACCTTGGCCTTGCATGGGGACACTCTGCGAGGTGGGTCCTGAGTGGCTGTAGCCAGGTCCAGTACCATGGCTACTTCCTGACATGCTCATGGAGGTTGTGGGCAGTGTGCTCTGGGCCGTCTGCTGCATGGACACGTGGTTTGGACCTGCCAGGAGGGGTGGGAGAGGGAGTGTCAGGCACCGGAGGCCAGGTATCCACCTTATGGTAAAGACATCCAAGTTCCCTTCAGATGATTTTTGAGGAAGAAGATTAACTCCAGGTCAGTAACACTTATGAAGGAAGTGAGTGATTCACGAACAGACACACACCATGTGTCATAGCTACTGAGAGGTCCCAGCTGTTATTCGGAGCCTTAGGCTGCAGCAATAGCAGCAGCACCACTACTGCACCTTCATTCTTACAGAGTCCATGCAGAAGTGCATGTCTGTATATTAAGAGTCACTGGACAGAGCCAAGTGGAACCAGGCACTTGCCTCATGTCCTCTGCATAGTTGTTCAATCTCTACATACACTTAGAGGAGGACCTACGGCCAGGACAGTGGGAGCAAGGTGGGCACGTATCTATGGCTACCTTAGTGACATCACTGCTCACCATTACCAATCTGGCCCTGCATGAGGGAAGCAGGGGGCAGGCCTGTGCTGATGGTATCACTGAGGCTGCCCTGGGGGTGCAGGCCCTGGCTGGAACTGCTCTGACTCAGTGCTCCGGGGCCCAGGTTCATGTTCTGTGTTGGTGGCTGTAGACGACAGGAAGGTTAGAACAAGAGAGTTAGCTCAGACAATAAACACTGGAGCCACCCCAGGGACTCAGTGGCCCATACGAATTGCACAGCCACTGCCAACGGTACCAGGGGAAGACAGAGAAATCCATGGCATTCAGAACACAATCAGTAGGCCAAGTGTCCACATCTCATTGATGACCCAGGCCCCGCACAAGCTGGCCTCCTGCACTTTTACTTCCTGTGTCCTCTTCCCGCTCATCCTCCATCCCCTCCGCCACATGTAAGGTGAAGAAGGGAGGTGGTTCCTTTCCTAGACCGTTTGCACACATGTGCTATCTAAGCCTGGCCAAGAAAGGGAGCCCCCAACCAGGCTGGGCGGTGCAGGCCTATAATCTGAGCTGAGAGGTAGAGGCAGGAGGACTGCAAGTTCAAGGCTTACCTGGGCTACGGAGTGAATTCAACTTCAGTCTGGGCAAAATAGTTAGACCTAGAGACTTAAAACTTATTTCTAAGATGTAAAAAGAGGCCCGAGGACATCATGTCGCGTGAGCAGATCTCTGGGTTCAACCCCTAGTACTAAAAATAAGATGAGAAGGAGAGTCTCCAGCAGGAGCACCCGATCAATACCAGAGCTGACCAGCGTAATGACACAGCACCTCCACTTTCCATGGGAGCCATTCCTGGTGACACACCTTCCCTGGTACCTCGAAGCCAGCCCTGGTCATCACTGGGTGGCTCTCTCTCTTGGCCATGTCACCTCACTTGGCCACAGGCACACGGTCCGACTTCACAGTAAAAGTTTAATTTGGGGGAAATATGTTTAGAGAAAATCAAACAGATAATAAAAATTTATGCTACTATCTGGAACATGAGTGAACTGGACTTTTTCCTTTTAATTTTCCTTCCTTTTCTCCCTCCTTCCCTCCTTCCTTTCTTTTAAAGACAAGGCTCATAGTGTGTAGGTTTAGCTAGCTTGGTACTTGATATATGGCCCAGTTTGGCTTCAAACTGAAGCAATCCTCCTACTTCAGCCTTCCAAGTACTAGAATTAAAGGAGTCCTAGAAAGACTTATCCATTTTTAAAAAATCCTGGTAGTGTACCCATATGCATTAGAATGGCTCACGCCATTCAGAGGAGCATGCCATGGATAAGGCCCTGCATTCAAGTCTCAGCATCACAAGAAACAGAAAGGAAAAAGAAGGGTTTACAACAAACATGAAAAGCCCCCTATTGTCGGTCACAACACTCACTGTTAACATTCCTAGGGCTGGTTCTGGAGTTACTTCTGTAAACTAAACAGGCTAAGTCCCAATTCTTCCTGTCTTCTGCAGCCATTTATACCTCACCCTGTGTGATGGGGCTTTTCCCAGAACCCCTAATTTCTGATGCCTTATAGTTCTGGGTTGCTGTTGGTCACTCAAGAGGTAACACACTCAGAAACTGGCTGTGGTACCTACCGCAGGAAGCAGTGACTGCATGTTCTGGTTGGAGTCAGCTATGGTGGCCAGGTAGACCAGGTTCCGGTGCAGGATCTGCTGGTACCTGTGGGAGAAGCTATCAGTGATGTAGGGCAGACTACCACACCCAACATAGAGGCAAAGTCTAAGCAAGTTAGCCTCAGCCTCCAGCCAAACCCTGGCAGGATACTGGCCAATGATATCCAGGCCAGGCTGGAAATAGGCAGCTGGCAGCTCTCTGCAGTCCAGGAAGGGGTGGGCAGAGAGCAGGTCCAGTCAAGTCCCAAGCAGACTCCAGTTCCATGACTGAAGCCTGGGAAGACCATGAGGATGGAGAATACTCATAGACGTCTCACACACATATCACACCAGGCAAGGTCTCAGTTCTCTCAGACAAGCTGCACAAGGTGAGACCCAAACCTCTCACACTTGATACCTAGGAGACCCAAGGGCCCTCATGAAGGTGAGAGAGGTCTGAGGTACTCTGCCCACCCCGAGGCACAAGCTGTCTCCTGGTTGGGTCTACTACAGGTCCCATAGATGGAAGCTGCAGAAACACCTTTCCATGTTCCTCCCTCCCTGTTTTCCCCAGGCCCTGATGGCAAGGGTTCCCACCTCACTTGTGAGGCCACATCTGACCGCATGCTGCTCTGCACCCGAGAGAGCTTTCCCAGCACATGGAGGAGACCAGGGCGAGCCGGGTCACTTACTGGGTGCACTCGGCTGTCTTGCCTTTGCTCTGGTAGTCCAGGATGCACTGAATCAGGTGGTGGTTCTCGTCCAGCATCTGGAGGAGAGGCAAGCAGGGCACATGGTCACACAGATGGTTCACATCTGGAATGCCAGGACCCTCAGAGTATGCTGGGGGATCTCACTCCAGGCCCAGGCCTCTACCCAGAGCCTCAAATCACAACTCCTTAAGAGGGGAGAGGCAGCTTATATCCTTGCAGGCTACATTCAGTCTAGACCAGTGAGGGAAGCCGAGATCCCCTTGGAGGCACTGTAGACCCATAAGCCTCGGCAAGGCAAGGGACTAGGGAACCATGGCGCTACTTATCTACAGCCTCACCCTTTGGATGTCCCCCAGTCCTGAGCACAACATGAAGTGAAGTGGGACAGAGGGCTCAGGCTCTCGATTTCCAGATCTGAAATCGATCTTCTTGAGTGATGCGTGAATGGTCAGACTTAGGCTGAGCATGGGCTCCCGGAAATGTTGCACATGCTGGAGACTTTGTTCCAGGGAGCAGGAAGTTGATCCTGACTCCACCAGACATAGCCCACACTCAGCACTGCCTTAGCACTGTGCAGCACTGGTCAGAAATGCAGATCTGCCTGCTTGACAATGCAGGAAGGCAGTGGGCTGGATGTGCTGATGCACCTGCGGGAGATTCTAGCGCTCTTCCCAAACCCAGTCGTGTGAGAGTCTGACCTCCACAGACCGCAGGGCTGGTAGCACTGAGTGGGGCATCAGGAACAGTAGGCATGAAAATACTTGTGAGTGACAGGGACACAACAGGCTTATGGGCAGGCACAGTATACAGGGACCTTTTGCCATCAGCTGGTCCCTTGGCGGGGCGGGGGGCATCTGAGAAAGGCAGAGGGAGAGATGGGAGGGGACAGAGGAGGTGTGGCAAGCCAGTGGGCAGAGGACAGCCAGTAGGCACAGTGTTGAGCCACTTTCTATCTGGAGTGGCCCGTCTCCTTGGAGTGGAAGCCTGGCACGTCTGCTACTTCCTGTGCCACGCTGGGCCTTTGCTCAAGTGCTCACAACAGGCAGGCCCTTCATCTTTACCAAAACATACGCTTGACCTGTTTCATTAGGCTGCCTGCTGCCCTGCCCTCTACTTTGCAGCGTGGGTCCCTGCAACTGCCCTCTGCCGAGTCCAGCTCCACCCCTCCACCCGTACAGCCTAAGGGGCAGTCTCTCTTGCCCTGCTCCTTTGTAGGTGAAAACACCTCTCTACTGTTCTCCTTTCCATCGTGAGGTGACAGTATAGCCTGGACTCAGTGCCCACCAGGGGGCACTGCCACACAGCAGCTGGCTGTGAGCAGGTACGAGTGATCAGGGAAGGGCTTCTCCCACCCCTGCCCCCAGGTCCCAGCATCCTCTTCTTTAATCCCTCACTCTCAAGGAGGATCTCTCTCTAAGGACACAAAGCAAATCCCACGCACAGTATGTCCAGGATGTCATGTCAGCCACAACAGCCTTAACAAAAGGAAGACAGAGAGGGGTCAGCGACAGCACCTCTACGTTAAGGTACAGCCACAAGGTGAGACAGCACTGCATCACATAGTACCCAGTATTAAAGGCATAAGGAAACCCTGCACTGCTGCCCTGTTGTAAGCTTTTGTTTTTATGTGTTTGTTTGTGTGGTGGTACGTGCAGGACATGTGTGCAGGTGTCCACAGAGGCTAGAGGAGTAGGGTCAGATCCCCTACAGCTGGAGTTCCAGGCGGTTGTCAGCTGCCCGGTGAGGGTGCTGGCCTCTGCAAGGGCAGCGAGAACAGGATGTGTGCTGGCCTGTGGATGTTAACGAGAAAAGCAAATGCACAGGTGAGACCTGGACAGCGGTTGCCAAGGTCCTCAACCAGCTACATGGAGAGCCATTCTGGGAAAAGTCCCAAGGGGATGAGGACAGGACTGTCCCCTGCCTGCACCCTGCTGGCAGGGATGGGGGAAAGGAGCTCCTGGAGTGCCTGCAGGAAAACACCTGCGCCTGGGAGGCAGAGAGTGCCTCACACTAAGGACTGTACATCTGGCTCCCACATAGGAACCTCCCTCTGATCCTGTCCCAGTCTCAAGAGGGCTAACCCATGATGGCCAGCATCGGCCCAAGGAGGAAGCCTGCCCTCTGGGTCAAACACTAATTCCAGAGGCCAGGAATACAGTGTGGGGTAGAACACCTGCATAACATGTAGGACCGGACTTTCAACGCCAATGCTTGGATCAACCAAGATTATGAAGAACAACAACAACCCTATATTCAAAACACAACAGTGAAGACAAGTTACTGTCCAACTGAAAGATATTCAAAATTAATACAGGGGGTCAGGCATGGTGACCCACACCTTTACTCCCAGAACTCAGAGGCAGAGGCAGGTGGGCAGATCTCTGTGAGCTTAAGGCTAGCCCGATCAACAGAGTGAATCCCAGGACAGCCAGGGGCTACGCAGAGAAACCCTGCCTCAAAAACAAAAACAAACAAACACAAAGGCTGCAGAGATGTTTCAGGGGTCAAGAGCACTGACTGCTCTTCCCGAGGTTGTGAAGTTCAATTCCCAGCAACCATATGGCAATTCACAACCTTCTATAATGGGATCCAATGCCCTCTTCTGGTGTGCGGGCATACATGCAGACTATATGTGTGTGTGCGCACATACACACATACAAATACATAAATAATTCTTTAAAAAAAAAAAAGTCAGGTTGTGGCGGCTCATGCCTTTAATCACAGCAGGGACGGGCCAGCCTCGTCTACAGAATTAGTTCCAGGCCAGCCAGGTATCCTGTCTCAAAAATGAAACCAAAACGCAACCAACCAGTAAATAAGATGAACACAGGGCTGGGATATAACCCAGAGGGTAAAGGCACCAAACTCACATCCTGACTTCAACCCACACAGCGGAAGGAGAGAAGTGACTGCCCCAAGTTGTTCTCCAACCCCCATACCTCTGCCATGGCACCCATGCACAGGGATACTGCATAAGTAAATGGAATAAAAACCACAGGTAGCCAAAAAAAAAAAAAAAAAAAAAAAAAAAAAGCCACATGTGGTAGCACACAGCTTTAACCCCAGCGCTGGGGAGGCAGAAAGAGGCTGATCTCTGTGAGTTTGAGGCTAGTCTGGTCTACAAGACCATCCAGGATAACCAGGGCTACAGAGAAACCAGCTCGAAAAACCAACAAAACAAAACAAAACAAAACAAAACAAAACAAAAGGGATGGGGAGATGATTCAGTGATTAAGAAGAAGTGCTGATCTTGCAGAGGACCTGAGTTCCTAGCACCCACTCAGCTCACAACTGCCTACAACTGAAGGATTGCCTAGACTAGACACAGGCGACCCATCCACTCTAAGTGGCACTATGGGCTGAGATCCTAAATAAAAAGGAGAACATGAACCGAATGCAAACTTCATTTCATCTCCCTGTTTCCTCTGAGGTCAGAACCTGCCACCCTGGAGAAAAACTCTCTTTAACCAACTCAAAATAGCTCAGGAAGTCCCTGAAACTGACCAGATCCACTATGCCTCTGCCTTCCCAGGAAGGCAGTAAAAACTGCTGAAAAGACTCCCAGACAAGCCTATCCACCTACAAGAAGTTCAGACCAGCTGACCTATCTGAAAAGGCACTCTTCAGCCCGCTGAGCTGCCTCTAGCCTGTGCAGTGAGCTCCGGGTTTCCAGCTTTTGTGAGCTATCACCCATGCTAGAGAAGCCACTGGCCATGCAGCTGTCTTTTGAGTCATTTCTACTTCCCTAAGTAATTGCAATAAAACTCAATTGGACATTGTATACAGTGTCTATTGTGGGCTCCCTCTCTGGGGTGAGTAGACATGTGTCTTACATCTTCTCAGGAAGGTTTGTCACACAACACCCTCTGTTTCCAAACTGTGGAAGCAGGACGACCTGCTGCCTGAAGCTCCTGCCATCACCACTTTCCTACCACAAGAGCTGAACCCTCAAACTGTAAGCAAAAACAACCTCTTTAATCTCTTAAGTTCTTTTGTATCACACAGGGAGAAAAACATTACAAAGGTTCATGGTCTGAGGATATTTCCAGAAGACCAATGACACCTCTGAACAGTCACCCCACTTCAGAAGATGTGAATTAGCTTTGCGAGAGCTTCAAGCAGTACTGAAAGCACACACAGGCAGTGTGTGAGGAAGGTATATGCAGCCTTGTAGTCTCACTATCACTTTAACACATATGTCTAATAGTCAAAGACTACACACACACAGTGAAATACATGACCACAGATACAATGTACTTCCACGTTCCTGAGACAACACAGGTGTCATTTCTGGTCCTGTACATCTCTGGGCGCTTACACAACTGAGTTAGCAGAGCATGCCAGAAACCACCTCTTTACAGGATTCTGGACTGGCAACAGTTTTCTACCATTTTCAAAGGAGTCCTAACCACTATTGTCAATTGAAAATAGTGGTGGTCTAGCCTGTTCTACACTGCTCAAGAGCCTTTAACTCAACATCATCTTCACTCTAAAAGCAAGAAACTGAGACTCAGATAGCACACATGCCAACTAGAATGGATGGAGGAGAGTTTGAGTCCAAGAAGTCCCAGTAGGCCTGCTTTGCTGCCCTGATGTCCAGAGGACCCCATGTGTACGCACTTAAAACACAATTTGAAAAGTAGTGCAAATGGGTCCTGGTCACAGCCTGTTTTACAGTCTTCCATAGTCCCTCTCCCTCACTGCCCACTCCTTTAGGCCTTCGATCCTTTCCCTACATGCCACATACTGGGTTCTCAAGCATAAATGCCTCTTCCCAGCCTCAGGATAGTACTTGCTGGTCACACCTACCCTTTACAGCACCTGCTGGACACGGTGCGTTCATCGCCGGTAGCCTGGGGACTGCCTGGAAGTGGCCTGAGGGTTCCAAGCACAGAGAGAGGAGGCAGGCAAGCGCACTGGCTTGAAATCTAGGAACATGCCTAGGGCAGAGAGCACCATGCACCAACAGTACAGGTGCTCTCTCCAAAGGCACACAAAGGAGAGGGGTGCAAGGAGGCAGGGGCATTGAACCCTGTTCCAAGTGCCTCTTCCCTTTAGACTAGGGAATAGATGTAAAGGTAATAGCCTTTGGCTAGAGATGCCTTCTGGGCATGTCCAGCAAGACTGTTCCCAGTCAGGCCTCACGGAGTGTGGCAGAGCGTACAGGCCTGTCTGCGTCTTCCCCAAAAACACTGGTCCCCACGCTTCTCCCCATCCCAGGATCTGGCTGAGAACCATGCAGGGTGGTCCCTTGCCTGAGAGAAGGCAAAGAAGTCAAATGACTGTTCCCTCCCCCAGGTGAACTCCTGAGTGAGTAATGAAGGGATATTGTTCCCTCCCATTCTGGGGATGGGAGCAGAGACCCTGTGCTCCCCTAGGGAGGGCTCTTGCTCAAGAACAGCTACCCAAGAGCCATTACTCTGCCACTGTAAAAGCAGACTCACCTCCACAAGCCACTCACCATGATGGGGACAGCTCTAACTTTCCGAGTGCCAAGTTGCCTTCCTAACTTGATTGGCTGTACAAGCCTGGACACTGGAACCCATATAAAGGGAAAAGGAACTGGCCTCAAAATCCTCTGACCTCTACATATAGAATGTAGCACAAGTACCCATGCATGTACTTAGGAATTAAAAAAAAAAAAAAAAAAAAAAGGCAATACAATTAGCAAAGGAACTATGTAACTTTTATTGTGTAATTGTTGTGTGAAACAGCAGGGGGCGCCAGGTGGTCCTTCTAATAGGCATGCAGCCGTGGGAATCACTGCACCATACCCTGGCTGGTTGTTTCAGGACCACAGTGCTGGACACTGGTATACTTAGTAGAGAGGAAGGCAGAGTTGGTCCTGGGTCACTGGCATCTCTGAGAACACTGACCAGCTGCAGCTCCATCTCAGGATCTCAAGCACACCAACCTGGTTACACTGTTCTCACCAAAGCCCAGTTCAGACTGCTTCTTCTCAGGTGCCAGCGCGCTGTGACCACAGGTCACCCTCTCCAGGTCAAGCCGGCTCTCTCCACTCTGGGTCCCTACTCCCTAGATGCAGGCCACATCCAGGACTACTCACAGCTTGCTCAAATTTCCTGACCTTATACCCTTGCTTCTATGGGAAGCCCCTACACTTGGAAAATGGACCACCTACAAATGAATGTTACAGGTAAAGAGATCCCAGAAGAGGAAAACAGAGACCTTGATGCAGACGGAAGGACACCAAAGGCTGTGGTAGCCGGAAGTTGAGAAGGTATGAGGCAGCCTCCCTCAGAACTGCAGCACAGAAGGAAGGCAGCCACTCCTCCACATCTGGATAGAGTGAATAAAGGCTGCTTTCTAAGGACACCTGGGTTGTGGCCAGTTAGGGAAATTACAGGACACTAACACATCTGCTTAGAAGAACATGTGCTATAGATTCTATGGTGCATAGGGTGTACCATGAAAGACTGGGAACTAGCAATGACTACCTCAGTCATGCGCTATCTCACATGTCACAAACAATACCTCAGAGTCCTACGATGGCCTTGAGACTGTTGAGAGAAGATTAAGAAGAGGACATTTGTGTGGGACTTGAGGTGGAGCAGGATCTGTCCTCCGAGAACAAGCTGTTACTTCTTTGTTTTCACTACCCACCAGCCTTCTCTGGAATTCCTGGCTTTCCCCAGTGGTCTCAGCACGGGCTGGTTCGCACACTCTGTGTGTGTGAGTGAGGGTGTGTGTGTTCTGCGCCCATGGCAGAGGTGGAGTCTAGGGCTTTGCATGTGAGACAAGAATTCCACTAAGCTACACCCCTAGCCCGTGGCTTTGATACAGGATCTTGCTGTACAGCTTGAACTACCCTTGAACTTGCCATGTAGCTCAGGCTGTCCTTAAACTCCCCATCCTCCAGTGCTTGCTTCAGAATGTGATTACAGTGGCCCACCATCAAGCTAGGTCAAAGGACACATTTTAAGTACATGAAGCACCCCCCTCAAGCCTTCTTAGGATTCTCAGTAAAGGAGCAACAGAGGCAGTAGTGGATTGCTGGCCCTACCAGGTCAAGTACCTAGACAGGCTAAATTGAAGAGCCACTTCCAGAGAGCCATGAGTGTCTGCCCTGGACTGAGGTCAGCAAACTTCCCCTCTATGAGATCTGATGTTTGGGGTAGTCCTCCAACACACTTTTGCCTAGAGAAATTGAGCTTGGATGAGCGGGTGCGACTATGAAATAATGAATAAATGGTGGCTTTGGAAACAGTGACTGTCAAGCACCAACAGCCAGAGTGCCAGTATACACAGGATGGCCATGTGTAGAGTGTCACTGTCCATCAACCAAGGTGCCTAATCCATGGCCACAGCAACGGCAGCCTGTGGAGCCATCTCGGAAGGGCGACTACCAGCTCTACCACATAGCCCCAGCAGCCTCAGCTTCCGTCACTAAGTCACTTCTGCAAAAAGTTAAATGTGATAAGATCGATAAAGCCTTTAGCTGTGCCTGGAACACCATGGCATCCCACAGCTTTCATGAAGTCAATAAAAAGCTGTGCTTGAAAACCTGTATTACTGCTCTGCTCCAATAATCTCCCCTGGTCAAAGCTAGCTAGAGCTTGCCAATTGTGACAACCACTATAGTCCTAAAGAGCAGGACAGCAAGGGTGATCTGGGAAACAGGTGACATGTGGAGGAAATCTCCACAAGCCTCTAAGGTCATAAGGTACTCGAGTAGAGGCCAATGCCACTGGGGACCTAACTGCCTCAAGGGAATTCAGGAATTCTTCTGTAGGAAGAACCAGAATCAAGAAGAGCCAGTGCACAGGAAAGATGTTCAGAAACGAGAAGGGAAATAGTAAAATGCTAAAATGTCCAAGTCAAAACTTAAAGCTTTCTTTTGTTAAAGACAAACCCATAAACCCACAAACCCACGCAAACGCCTTTTCTGGAAAACTGGTCCTAACTAAAGGATGGAACCGAGACTGTAGGACGAACCTGCTGTGTCTGAAGCCAGGGTGCAGGCGGCTGGGCTCCCTGATGCCCAGTGACCCGAGCGGGGCGGGGCCGCGCTGGCCTCAGGTCTACCGAGTGCAGTGAGCTCGGGACAGCGCTGAGGGCCGTGGGGATGGCACGCACACTTTGGATGCATCCCTTTGTGCCAGGCACCGCAGTACCTCACCACAGCGGCCAGCTCGCCTCAGCGGCGCGCCTCCAGGCTGCCTGCGCCCCCTTCGCCCCTTGCCAAGCTGCGCGCAAAGGCGCGCGACCGTCGCTATTAAGGCTGTCAGCGGAGCGCGACGAGCCCCCGCCCCGGCAAGAGGGGCCTTGGGCCCCGGTGTCCCGCACTGCCGCGACTGCTGCCAGGGGCTCTTCTCTAAGGACACCGCTCCGGAGTCGCCAACCCCAACAGCCGCCGGGCCCCCGCTGCCAGCGCCTCGGGCAAAGTTGGCGCAGGCTCTCCTGGGGGCGCGCGGGGCCACCGTCAGGGCTTCGGCCGGCGGGCTGTGCCCCGGCTTTGTTCACGCCCCGCGCCCACCCGTACCCCACGCGGCCCTGCCCACCTTCTGGATGGTCTGCTGAGTGACCTCCCCTTTGCCTCTCGGCCGGGCCGACGCGAAGGCCACGGACATGGTGGCGGCGCGAACTCAGCCCGTGATCATTGGGGTTTATTCTCCGGCTGCGCTCCGCGGCCCGAGGTGCCCATTCTCCGCAGCGCGGGGGCGGGGGCGCGGGGGGCGCCGTGCCGTGGGCTCGCCCGCCTGCCTGCCGCCAATGCGCGTCCGAGTCCCCCGTGTCCCAGCGCCTTACGCCACTGACTCCCGGGACCGGATCCTGCGCGGAGGTCCCCTGCGCCCGGCCGGCCCTCTGCGTCCAGCCCACCGTTGCTACGCTGCCCCCTGTGCTGGGCTTCGGTGGTTCCGCCCGTCTCGCCCCGCCCCGCCGCTCCGCACGTCCCCATGACGCCGGACGCCGCGGACGCCAGCAGCGTGGCCCGGGAGGGCGGGCGGGGCGCTGGCGGTGAGTGTGCGCTTTTGAGCGGCGGCGTCCCGAGCTTGTGCGTCCGCAGTAATGAGCTACGACCGCGCCATCACCGTCTTCTCGCCCGACGGCCACCTCTTCCAAGTGGAGTACGCGCAGGAGGCGGTCAAGAAGGGCTCCACCGCGGTGAGCGGGCCCGAGGCCTGCGCGGCGGGGCGCGCAGACATTGGCGCGGGGGCCGGGCGTTCTGCTAGCGGCGGGTGGCCCGGGAAGTGACGGGAACTAAATGGTAGCCGCGGGGTAAGCCGGGCCGCGGGGGCTGCGCCGCGCTCCTGGGAGAACCAGGTGGCTTTGCCAGGCTTCCCCGTTGCGGAGCGTCTATGGGAGCGCAGCCCCCGCGCATGGGCCGGGGCCATCTTGGTGCTGTTCGCGCGGCGCGGAAGACGGAGGCCGCAGGTGCGCGCCGGGGGCAGGAGGCTGGCTAGGAGTCGGCGCCGGCAGGGACTTGAGGGATCTCTCAGCGAGGCCCAGGTGGGCGATGTGAACAAAGGGCAGTTCGTCGGCCCTGCGACGGAGACAGGCTGTTTCCGGGTCCGCCCGCTCCACGGACGCTGTGTTCTGGTTCCGGTGGGCACCTCTCACCGCGCCCCAGTTTTTGTTCAGGGACCTTAGAGCCATTTGGAAAAGGAACTGCAGGTCACCTGCAAACGTCAGCAGTGAGACAGTTTTGCTTTTTGTTTCCCTTCAGTCACCTGATCTTCGGGAACACACGTGGTTTATGAGTCTTGAAGCGCTTGTATTTCCCAAGTATTTAATCATGAAATTAAAGCTCCCTATCTTTAGGGACTTAACCCATCCAAAGAACTACAGAATGGCCAGGCTTGGAGGTGCAGGCCTGTAATTCTGGCATTTAGAAGATTGAGGCTTGAAAATCTCAAAACTACGAAGTCATCCTGGAATTCTAAAATGAGAGACCCTCCTTCTTTCTGTTTTTGTGTGCCTGTATGCATTGTTAATTTACTTTCAAATTATTTTTGTTTATGTGAATTGGTGTTTTGTCTACATGTCTATCTGCGAGGGTGTCAGATTCCCTGGAACTGGATTTGCAAATAGTTGTGTTGCCATATGGGTGATGGGAGATGAACCCTGGTCCTTTGGAAGAGCAACCAGTGCTCTTAACGGTTGTGCCATCTCCTCAGCCCCAAGCGATATGGCTAGTAAAAGATCCCTCTTTGGAAAACAAAAAAACTGTGCAGCTGCTAAGATCGCTAAATTGGTGAAGTGCTTGCTCTGCACACCTGAAGTCCTGGTTTTGGCTCCCCAGCACCCCCACCCCATTTTAAGGAAACTGCTGCACACAGTGACATCCCGGAATCCCAGCACCGAGGAGGCAGGGACAGGAGGATACTCTGGGCTTGCTGGTTAGCAAGTGTAGCAGAATCTGTGAGCTCCACATGGAGGGCTGGAGACAGTGAAGCCATTAAAGAGTGCAGGTCCCCTCTTGCAGGGTACTGAGTTTAGTTCCTAGCACCCAAACTGGAGGGCTCAAAACTGCCTTTGATGTTAGGGCCTGGGGATCCAGCACCTTGAGTCTCCATGCATACTCGGAAACACACAAAACCAGAGGAAAACTAGAATCTGCAGCTGCTTGCTGCATCCCTCCAGACCAGGGGCAGCGTGACAGAGCTTCTCCCTTGGTAGGAGCTTGTGGAAGGTTCCTGGCATCTGGAGGATTGGGTCCAGGGATGCCACCCTACATCTGTGAGATGCCACCGAATTGTGTCCTCTGTGCCTAACTGCCTTGTTCAGGGATTCCTGCATTTGCTTCAGTTTCTCTTTTGTCAGTGGGGCTCCCTGGGTTTATTGTGGTGTTTTGTTTGATTTGCTTTTGGTGGTGCTGGGCATGCATGGCAAGCCTAGCTTACAAGTACCATCCCCAGAACATTTTCACTTGTTCAAACAGTGGCTACTTCTTCCCTTCCACAATACCAGCAGTAAGCAGGGAGGAGTGTCTTTAATAGTGGACAGTGCTTCACACTGTAACACACTGGCTCCTGCCAGCCATGTGCAGTGTGAGCAGGCAGGATGGTAGACTGGGGTTTAATGCATTCCGGGCTGTTTAGCTGCAATGCAACTGTAACCACTTCAGTGCTTTAAATACAGGAGATTGGCATTCAGGTCCTGATAACTTGTCCTAGTCCATAGGAGTGGGTCTAGGTCCTCCTGGTCATGTGTCAAGTGTGATAGGCCATACTTTCTGGTGGGGCTCCTCACAAGCCTTGTGCCTGGCTAATCCCACCTCACTCTGCTGTCAGAGATTAACAGCTGTCCTGCTTATGTGATTCTTAAAAGTGACTTGTGCATTCTCATTTAAGGTTGGTGTTCGAGGAAGGGATATTGTTGTTCTTGGTGTGGAAAAAAAATCAGTGGCCAAGCTACAAGATGAAAGAACAGTACGGAAGATCTGTGCTTTGGACGATAATGTCTGCATGGCCTTTGCAGGTACAATTGGATCAGGGTGGCAAGTTGAGCATGGATGACTAGTTAGTTGGTGGGGATGGGCAGTTGTGATACATGTAAGTGGAGAGCCTTTAAAAGAAATGGCTATGGATCTCTTTGAGTTCAAGACTAGTCCGGTCTGCAGAGTGAAAACAGCAGTTGTTCTTGGGGAACTTTGCTGGGGTGGGCAAGACCAGGATTCCAAGGTCTGGATTCCTAGACCTTGTTGCTATGTTAATCTCAGCAGCAACCATGACTAATGTTCTCCAGGTCCAGGAGCCCCTGTGGCTGCAGGAGCAACAGGACCCTCCTTGCCCTCACTTGCACCACAGAGATGACAGTTATCACCTTCAGCAGATCCAACCTAAGGAGTCTCAATTCCCCTAAACAAAACTAAGTGCCAGCATAACTTGATTCCCAGCTGTTCATGTATGTTCTTGTGAAAGCTTGCAGAGGCTAGTGTGCTTTGGAATGCAATAATCAGATGCTGTGTGACGATGTCATTCTTGTAACTCAGTTGTAGAACCTCTCCTCTTGTCTCAGGCCTCACTGCTGATGCCAGAATAGTCATCAACAGAGCCCGGGTAGAGTGTCAGAGCCACCGGCTGACTGTGGAGGACCCAGTCACTGTGGAGTACATCACCCGCTACATTGCCAGTCTGAAGCAGGTAGGTACTTGTTCAGGCAACTACAGCACTGTTCTGTTGCATCTCCTGGCTTGGAGCTATCCTGAACTCTCTTCTCTGGAGGAGAATACAAATATCTGCCAAGCAGTTGAGAGAGGTCTGAAAGGCACCCTCCACTCTGGTAAGATGGTAGTAAACGAAACATGTATGGAGGTGACTCAGTTAAAATGTATGATTTAGGGGCTAGAAAAACAATGGTTCAGCAGTTAGGTGTATTGGCTGCTCTTTCTTAGGACTCAGGTTCAGTTCCCACAAAGTAGCTTACCGTCTGTCAGTCCATTAGCAAGAAATGTACCCCCCCCTCCTGACACCAGACACAAATGTGATGCGCATACATCCAGGCAAATACACATACTTTTTTTTTTAATGCATAATACATTTTCAGACCTGGTGTGCCTAAGAGGAAAGGGAAATGTTGACCACTGTTCTCAAGTTTAGCATCTGAATTGTGGTTGCTTGGGGTTAGGCTTCGTTTTGTCTCTTTACTAAGCAATTGTCATGTATGGCATGAACCTTATGGTTGGTGGTGTTCTCTTCCTTTTAGCGTTACACCCAGAGCAATGGACGCAGGCCATTTGGTATCTCTGCCCTCATTGTGGGTTTTGACTTTGATGGTACCCCCAGACTCTATCAGACTGACCCCTCAGGCACATACCATGCTTGGAAGGTAAGTCTGTGTCAAAACAATAGAACTTTGGGCTTTAGGGAGGTACTGAGCTGGCGCCAGCAGATGACCACCTCTTAGCTTAGTTCTAACATGCATTGCCTATTTGTTCTGTGTGTGTATAAAAGCAAAACATTTCTACATTGCTGTTTGGCATTGTATCAAAGGACAATGGGATTATAAGAGAGGGCCTAAATTGAAATCTCCCCAACTGTCTCTTGATAATGAAATAAAAGAACTTCCATTCTTGGTTAAGGATCAACACCAATTGATCTAATAGCCTTTTACAAAAAAAAAAGGGGGAGGGGGAGTAGGACCTGGGTCTGTGACAGCACCTCCCACTTATGAAGAGCCAACAGCAAGAAGAAGCCAGCTACTGGCAAGCCAGACTGGCTCTGCTAAGACATGTCTGTTCTAGGCCAATGCCATAGGCCGGGGCGCCAAGTCAGTGCGTGAATTCCTGGAGAAGAACTACACTGATGATGCCATCGAGACAGATGATCTGACCATCAAACTAGTGATCAAGGCACTCCTAGAAGTGAGTATACATGGGAAACCTCAGGCAGGGTATGCTTGCTCTGTCTTAAGAGTGGGCAATGGGCTGGGCGCAGGTAATCTATGCCTGTAATCCCAGCACTTGGTGGAGGCAAGGAGATGGGCAAAGGCAGGCAGATCTCCTCTGAATTTGTGGCCAGCCTGGTCTACAAAGTGAGTCCAGGGCAGCCAAGGCTACACATAGAAACCTGTGTGGAAAAGCCATATTTGCCTAAGGGGAGAACATGAGAAACAGGGCTGAGCTATGGAGTTTCTTGCTTAGGTGACAGGGCCCTTCAGAGGTTTGAGTTGCTAAGTCAGGAAGTTAGGATGCAAGTGGGTGAAACCAGAGTACCTAGAAATACAGGCATTGGGTCCTAGCAGCCATTGTTGTCTATTGAAAAGTTGCTGTACAGACTGGGTATTATACAGATTATCTTGAGTAGACCTGACACTGCATTTGGGGCAAAAGCTATACAGATGTTCATTCTCTAATATGGTAGGTTTGGTCATGAACTGTATTTTAGGGCCACGTGAAAGCATGAACTAACTCTTTGCCTTCTTCAAGGTGGTCCAGTCAGGTGGCAAAAACATTGAACTTGCTGTCATGAGGCGGGATCAGCCCCTCAAAGTAAGTCTACTTTTGGGTGGAAGAGTTCATACACACAAGAACTCCTACCTTACCAGTGCCAGGTTACAAGTGTGTACTAACACACTGATTTTTGCTCTATTGATGTCATCTTAGCCTATAGGGCTAAAGGGAGGAAGGGGGACGGGGGACCAGCCCCAGCTCCTGTGATGCTTCTGAAGGTTAATTTCTCATGGGGAAATTTATACAATGTGGCATTGGCTCCCTCCCTGCCTGTTTAGATGTGCTTCTGTGTTCGCTGTCTCTGCCTCACCTTGCCCCCAGCAGTCCTCCACAGGGCAGGTTGTAAAGATTAACCATGAATGTGCTTTCTGTGGGGCAGATTCTAAATCCTGAAGAAATTGAGAAGTATGTTGCTGAAATCGAAAAAGAAAAAGAAGAAAATGAAAAGAAGAAACAAAAGAAAGCATCTTGATGAAGTGAGCATTTGTTGGAGCAGCTTTCAGCCTGAATCATGAGCAAGCCTCGGTGTTGTGGGCCTTCTGTCTACTTGTCCGAGAGCCCAATAAACTACTACATTTTTTAACTTTTGTGATGAGAACATGTCATTTGGATGCATGCTTGCTTCACTCCACTCTATGGGTGTGTGCCAAAGGGTTTGGCAGAGCCAGGGTTCTCAACACATTTCCTTTTAGACTTTCAAGTCTCCACAATAAATATTAGTATGCAGAGCCATGGCTTTGTTCAGCACCAAGTTTGAGGATTGTCAGTGGAGCTGGTTGAGTGCTACGTGTAACTCCTCTTGCCTAGCATGTAAGGCCTGGAGAGAGAGCTCAGTGCGTAGCACTTGGTGCTCTTCCAGTGGACTTGGGTTTGATTTCCAGCACTCACATCAGATGATTCACAACTGTCTTTAAACTCCAGTTCATGAATGTGATAAGCACACACTCAGTCATGCACCCATACACAAAACCTCTTAAAAAAAAAGCTACATGGTAAAAACCTCCATCTCCCGTTCCACCCCCAAAACAGCTCAGTACATTTTGCTGTTTGTCATACAAGGTTGGCTGGGTGTCATTGCTGTTTTGTTTTTGCCAGAAATATACTTACTTCCTCTTGGCTGCTAGACTAGTTCGTTCTTCCATCAACCTTAGCTTATAGCTTCCCTTATCCTGCCCCCTCCCTTTTGTTAACTCTTAGGCCAAATTTATGCCTAGCATAACATCTGTAAGATGTGATTTAATGCTGTGTGCCCTGGCAAAAAACAAAACAAAACTCAAGTTTACTGGTTTAAGGATACATAGCTGCTTACACCTAGCACATAATGCAGGTTCCTCCAGAGCCCATATGAAGTTGCATCCATACTAGACAGCCAGTGAGGCCCAGCCTGTCTACTTGGGCTGTGGTCACCAGGTCACTTTTCTGGTGCATCATATGGTACCTGTAAGTATCTCTAAACTTAACTAGCCTACCAGTGCTCTAAGCCCGACTATTGCTTGCTTCTGGGTAGGCTCTGGCATGACACATGTGACAGGCAATACTTGAAGGTTCAAATGTTTATTTAGTTTGCATTACCCCAACAGTAGCCCCAATGCTATGTTCTAGTCTCAGCTATGAAGTCCTACAAAAATAAACCCAAGCTTTTACAATGTGACTTCATCAATACAGAACTAACGCTTTGTAGCTATTTTGAAGGGGTTTTGGTTATCAAGGTGCTTATTTTCAACAAAATGCCCTGTCAGTCAGAGGATGCATGCTTATACAGAAAAGCTGACCCATTTACTCATGCAACAAATTTATGTCCCCACCCTCCCTCCACCACCTTTAAAATAAACACACAAGAACTATTTACAATTGAGGAAATAAGGCTAGTGACCTTAAAAAAAAAAAAAAAAAAAAAAGACTGGCTCATTTCAAAGTGGATGAGAACACTTAAGTGCAGCCAGAGGCTAACAAGGATGGGATCGTCAGGCACACCACATGAGCTTGTCTTGGATTCCTGGATTTCAACACTAAGCCTCAGCACCTGTAGAAGGCAGGCTCTATGTGAGACTCAGAGGCCCTTCCCACTACTTCACTCATCCTCTGTCAGCCCCCAACACTGAACACGTCACTGGTTCATTACACAACATGATCCATGAAACACCCCCCCACCCCTTCCCTGCCCCTGGCCCTCCCACCCCTTATGACTGGTTCACCCTGTGCTGGCCCTGCCTGGCTCCTGAGACTTCCCACTTTTAGCAGTTGGGGTACCAGGCCAGCAGCACCAGGGGCCAGATGGGTTGCAGAGACACATTTGGACACCACATGTGCCAAATAAAATTTGGTTCCATTTTAAGAGTCAAAGCTGTCCGGAAAAAAAAAAAAAAGAAAAAAAGAAAAAAAGTTAGAAAGTGAGGATTGAGCCTTTGCCTATAGAAACCTTTTTGCAAAATACCAAAACCTTACTATTAGGCTGTGTGCAACCAAGAAGGAAATGTAGGTCAAGATACCTTCAGAGGTCACCTACAAATACTTCCCCCAAAACAAGTGGTTCTAACTCAGACCATGTCCAAGTTAGGTTAAGTCCAAAACTAAAAAGCAATAAGGATTTCCAGACGTGGTAAATGAGATCCACCTCTCCTGGTGAGTGTAGCATTTCCTTCTGTCCTTATTTTCAGAGCAGCACCTCTGTGCCTCTTCAGGATCCTGTGAGAACAGGAAGTGAGTCAGTCCAGCAGGTCCCTGTCACATAGTACCCCTGGATGAAACTGGGTAGTAAAGGTAGGAAACTGTAGGTCCTCCAAACCCCACACAGCACTGTATAGGGATGTTCCAGCCAGACTTGTTCCACAATAATGAGCTAACAGGCTCTGATTCAGTCACCACTGGCTGCCATTCTCTCTCACAGACCACACACTTCACAAGCCCTCAGCTGACCCTCCCATTCAGATGAAGCAGGGGCCTGGTTATGACCCCCACTGCTCCTAGGATGTGCCTGAGTTATTCTAAGGGTCAAGGTCCATGCTGTGGTGGAGTTTTTGAGACAGGCTTGGTCCCCAGCTTCTAAGCACTGTCTAGGGATGCTCATCCCACCACTTCCTATCCAAGATCCAGAAGGTTCCCCCACTCACTTGTACTGCACCTTTACACCCGGCCAGTCCCAGCTCGGTGGGAAGTGGGGTTTCGTCGTGTTGTCCCATTTCCTCTGCCTCCTCGGAATCCACCACGTGAACTACGGCCACGAAGGAACCTTCCGGACACTCCAAAGGTCTCAGTGTTCAATTTCCTCTCTTCAGCCCATGTTGTCCGCCTAGAACTAAACCGAGAAAGTGTGGTAAAATCTGACTATAGTGGGCAACACCTGAAGTTTCTGAAATAGCACAGAAAAGGAAGAATGAGCTACTGCTACAGTTGTTAAAGAGGCAGGGGACCACTGCCCTGGAGCTTGGACTCTAGTACTGCAGAAATCAGGCCTCTTATCACAATGGTAGACAAGTGAAAAAGAAGCCCCTAAGGACCCACACAAGAACAGTTAGATCCCAGCCCTTCCTGCTGACACTTGGTGACCATCCCCCATATGAGCCTCCGACTGAGCCATCTAGCTCTCTCATACCATTTTTAGCCATTGTCACCAAGAGGCTATATAGGTCAGCAAGATATCCCTGACTGGCTGTGCCCTCACTTAGAATATAGCCTACACCATCACCCTGTCTATTCTGATGCATACTCACATGCAGATCTTGGCTTCACCACTCTTATAGCTGTTGCTGAGAGCTGGCCACACCCCTGCATAATGATACAGCTGAATCTAAGTCCTTCTCTTAGCTTGTCTCTTTCTTGCTTCAATTGCTCCCCTGATAAAGTGTGTACATGGCTCAGGCTATCCAGCTCATGTCCTGCTCTTCAATGGCTGGCAGCATGCCTAGTACTCATTCAATAGGACTCCTAGGTCTGCAGGAGTTTGCATATAGTCTAGGACACAGCTCATCCACAATGCTTATACACATCACAATCACTGACTTACAATACTTGAGAGGACAGGGTGCTCAACCAATTGCCCAAGTAGCAAGGTTCTTAAGGGCTTCCCACACCAGCAGGCAGATCAGGGAAGAGAAAAAGAAAAGCAGGACGTGCAAAGACTTGACCTCAGCAAATCGTAATCAGGCTAGGTGACAGACAGAAGCTTCTGGTTCTACATCCTAGCTGGCAGAGGTAGACCCAGCTGGGACTCTTGTACCTATTATTTAGAAAAATAAGATCCCAGGACACCCATCAGAATATAAGCTTACAGCTTGACTTAATGTTAGTACATTTTAGTCATGTCCTCCCAGGACTTACAAAATAGCCATTCTTTCTACAGTGAGGCCTTTACCTTGTTTTGAGTTCAGAAGAGATGTTGTCAAAGAAGGACTTGGATTTGTCATAGTAACAGTTGGGCCCCAGAAGATCTTCCTCAGCCGGAGTCTCTTCACTCTGGGTCATCACAGCTGGGTCTTTCTCTTCCCCCTTTTCAGATTTGTCATCTACAAAGAGAAGCAGAGCACAAAGGTCCCAAAACAAACACTACCCAAGTGGTTTCCTGCTGGAGGCCCACTCTGCAGCTATCCTCAGGCCTAGAAGATGACCTAAACATTTCATGCCACAGCGATCCTTTCCTCTCATTTCAAGTCACAAGTTTCACAAGCCCATCCCAACTTTATTCTTCAGGTTATGCAATCTGCACATTGATCAAGATCCCAACTCATTCCAGAGTGACACCAGCCCTTCTGTCTTAACCCAGTCTAAGAGTTTTCTTGGGACATAACTTTCAAATGAATCAGACCTTTAAAATTCAGTTTCTTCTTAAATTCTTTATCAAGCTCTTCTCGGTTGAATTGGGCATTTGCACTCTCAAAATCAAAGTCACCTTCAAACTTGATTGTGTTTTCCTTAACATTAGTAGGACGATTTTGCCCTCTGGAACGATTTCTTGTTCTCCGATTGCCTATGTGGAGAAAAAAAAACACAACGGCTGAAGTCACCAACATTTCCAGCTTGAATTCAAAGCAGCTCACAGACACACTGCAGACAAGGAGGCACAGCTCACTAAAGCACCACCTTAGCCCAGGTCCCCAGCACAGGAAAGCAAAGCATAGCCTGCTGCCATGGCTAGAACTCAGGTGGCCGTGGGTGTTACCTGACCGCCTCCGTGGAGGTCTTCTGTTCTCATCATTCACCTGCCCTTGAGTGTGTACAGGTGCCGGCTGGACTACATCTAAGGTGCAAAGGGAAAAGTGAGGCAAAGCTCCCGCAGAAGCCAGAACCCAGCCACCAAAGCACAATACCACCACCACATGCAGCCCTATGGGACTGAGGCTGTCCACAGGCCTGCTCGCAGAAGCATGTAGTTTGGGATAGGATATGCTTTAAAACATAGACCAGTGAGTACTATACTGAGAACACAGAGCACACTGCAGAGAAAATCAGTGTTCAAGTACCGCTGGCAGTCTTGCTGCTTGGCTGAGCCTGGCGACCATTAAGCTGTGTTCCTGAGGTGACCTTGCTGGGTAACAGTTTCTTAGCATTCAAGTTATCAACAGAACTAGTTTGGACAGCCTGCTCTACCATGGGGCTCTTGCCGACTGGAGTAGATGGAAAACCAGCTCCTGAGGTGAAGAGAGAAGGAAAATTTAGCAACAGTTAGAAAGAGGTATCTCCAGCCATTTCTCCTTCTGGCTGGTACCTTAGGGGTACAATAGGGGTGACATACTGTCTAGATCAAGTCTGAACCCAGGATTTACTCTCCCAGACCACCCCATTCCCTTTGAAGATGGTCCAAGGTGACAAAGAAACCAAGTCACAGGGTGGCGCCAAAGCCAGTTCTCTAAGAGCACCAATCCTTGAACTACAATGTTAAGGAACTACAATGAAAGGAAAGTCATTGTGCTACCAACCGGTCTTCTAGACAAGCTTTGACTAACCCTGAAGGTATCGACAGCCCTAAAATAAATTCAGAATTCAAGAACAGTTACTCTTCTCTTTGCTGGAGAACCACCACCCCAGCCTGGGATCTTCTACAAAATATAGTAGTCAGACTCTGAAGTTAATTCTAGAACAGCTTTATGAAAAATAGGATGAGCTGAGCAGGACGAACTACAATGAAGGTTAACAAACCACAGCTTCTCAAAGAGTAAGTTCTTTATAAGCAAGGATGAGCTCCCAGGTGCCCACTGTCAGGGACTGTATCTACAGCACCACACGAAATGCAACCCCTAAACAGTAACAGTGGTGGTCCCAAAATGAATGCTGGTGGCAAACCATGAAGGGCCACCAGTAATGTCTGCTGTCCCTTGACCTGTCCCAGGTCTTTTAACCCATGGGGAACATTAACTCCTTGGGGGCTGTGTGGAATGGGACTGAGATGTGAAACAATAGTCCTGATCATGGGAAAACAAAATGAAAACACTGCTGTGGAGAAACTCTATTGACAGGATTAGAGACACATTTCCAAGGCAGGTATCCACAAGGTCCTCTCTGACAGAAACTAAGCTGGACCACTTTCTCAGGCCTATTTCACTCAGCAAGGACCCCAAGGGACAAACAGGAAACAGCCACACAGAAGTAGCTGGTGTGTGTCGTTTTTAAAAATCTCTGCATGTAGGGGCGTTTTTTCTGCATGTATATCTGTGCACTCCAGGCACACGTAATATCCTTAGACCAGAAGAGGGTCAGAGACCATGTAGGTGCTGAGAACCAAACTCATGAGCATCAGGTCATCTGATGCTCCTAACCACTTAACTATCTCTCCAGCCCCTTGTGTGCTCTTTAAAAAGCAGTATTACCCTATGGATAGATTTATGTGACTGGTCCTAAAGAAAACAAAAGTATCTCCAGTCACAGCTCTGAATTAGAAAGAATGTAAACCCTAATTCAGATACAAAAAAAGCCCTACAGGACTTAACCCACACATATAGAACTGATAGTATGCTATACCCCAACCCTTAGAGGCCTTCTGGACTGAGATGTGTAATGATGCCTTGAGCTGGCTACTAGCATGCATGACAACACATGTAAAACAGACATGTAGAAACATCAGCATGAGAACATCAGAAAAGTCAAGAAACCCAAAGTGCTGCTCTCTCAGCAGATAGGGGGTAGCTGCTCTCAAGATGGCACTATTCATGCAGCCAAGCCCCTGGGGCTGCCATGCAAGCTCCCCACTTTGAATGCCCTGAACAGAGAACACATGTCTCATCCAGGTTGTCTAGGAAGTCCCACAGCAGCAATCCAGAACCTTTGGGACCTAGAAAACCCCAGAGAAACAGCTTTGTATTCCCATGCAATGGCCATGGACAGGTCAAATCCTAACCCCAGGTGGAGTGAATTAAGTGTTCTGCTGACTCTTTCTTAACCCTTTAAAAACTGTGGCATTAATAAATCAGGCAACATGCTGAACAAAACAGAAGCAGCATCCTGATCCCTGGGCCTAGCAAATGATCTGTTCCAGCTCCTGCATCCTGATTCTGTTCACCCCTGGCTCTCATAGTCTACAAGACAGCATGCAGTTAGTTCTCCAAACTGCTGTTACCCTTGGAAGTGAGCTGAGGTGGCTCTGAGGACATGTCAAGCTCTGAAACAGGCTGTGGAGATGGAGAGGAACTAGGGCTGGAAGCAGCGGCTGAGGCTGGAGGGCTTACCAACTTCTCTAAAGAAGAGAGAGAGAGAAGAGCACAGAGAAAGCACACAAATAAGTCAGGACATACTTGTCTTATGCCTAGCAAGCTTGGAAAGAGCCAAGTGACCTCTCAAATGATGATTTTTTTCTTTTTTTTTTAGAGCCAGGCTGAGAAGTCACCTGTCACACATCAGAACAGCAATCACAAGTGGCCCATAGCATTGGTTTGGAGCTTAATTAACACTCCCTGCTTCAGCTGCCTTATGCTGGAGTCTGAGCAAGGGTGAAAGGACAAGATGCAAACTATGTTCTTAGGAATGTTGGAAGCACATATGTGTACATACGTACACTCGTGCAGAGGCCATAGATCAGCCTTGGGTATTGCTTCCTGGGGTGTCATCCACCTTGTTTTTTAAGACAGGATCTCTCAACTGGCCTGGAACTCACTGTTTAGGCTCAACCCTTGGGCTAACCAATCTCAAGGGCCTGCCTGTCTCTGCCTCCCCAGCTCTATAAGCACCCAACTCTCCATCTTTTGAACACAGCTTCAAGATCCAGGTCAAAGACTGGGCTGCTCTAACTCCCAACACACAAATACTCTTATTCTAGGACTAGTGAACCTCAAAAGAAGCCATGCTTGAGCTGACTCTTTCAATAGTTAATATAGGCTTATAGCAGGACATAAGGTATTCATGGGCTCACAGATAGAACGCATCTGTAAGAAAGCACAGCTGCTCCAGAACTTCTGATTCCAAGTGCATGTTAATTTATGTCACCTGGTGCAAAATTCAATGCTGCTGCCTTAGTCTCAGAAAACAAGTTATTAAACACTAAGGAGCTGAAGCTGCACTGGGTAATTTATCAGGCAATAGTCCAGCAGCTGTGTGACATGAAGAACTAGCCCCCTCTCAGGGTGTATGACTCCACTATTAGGTACAGGTATGAGTAGTTGAGCACACAGAATGGTCACTCACCTAGACCTAAGGAAGCGGCATACTGCTGGCTGAGCAGGGAGCTGGCTGCCAGCTGGCCATACGGTGGCATCCCTCTGAAGGGGCTGTAAGGCACATGCGGCTGGAAGGGCGAGGCAGAGGCAGAGCCCAGGGAGGACTGAACAACGAGATACACAGGTAAGAGCACTGCAACATCCTGTTACCCTTCAAGTCTCTACACACAGCATTTTCTCAGACAGGGAGAGGGTGCCAGGTCTGTCAGCCTGCACTCTTGATATGGTCGGGAGAGTTCTGGGCATTTTCCAGTGTTGCCAAAAATGCCTTTCCCCATTTCATGACAGCTGCATGAGCTTCTTCACAAAATTAAAACCCTCTCATACCTCCCACCTGCCAACAGCAATCTGACCTTTCTACATGAGGAAACACCACCTTTAGTTGAAGGCTCCCTTGAAGAGGTATAGCTGTGAGGCCAGGAACTATTTACATATCTCCAAATGTGTCCTTCCTCTCCTGACCCAGCCTCCAGGACTTGCCTGTTCATTCCCAAAGCCTCCTTTGACTTCCATGCAGCTCCTCTAGTCTCTTTGGTAGTCTGGTTTCCCCTTTTTTAGGACCCTGAGTACCAATCCACCAAGCTTTCAGCAACCTGACTTGAGTGCTTCCATGTGCCAACCCTACCTGCTCCCACCTTTCTACATATAGCTTCACCTCAGAACCTGGAGCAGTCTGAATTGGAGAAGCCAACTAAAGTCTAAATTTACAAAAGAAAATAATCTACCCTTCCCCTAGCAATCCTGGGGTATAACCTACCAAGCAATCAGACTTAGCTTAATACTTTCAAATTTAGAGTCCTACAACAATGGAATACCCTATTAAGACAGTGAAGCAACCCTGTCACCACCGAAAAATCCGATGACACTCAACACTATGCCACTCAAGAGCTTGAGTGCTATACTCCAGGGACTCCAGGACCAGGCAAGACCACCAGCAGCAACATCTGTAAACCACGCACAGCAAGCTACAAGTCTCTTTCCCTAGCGCCTGGCCATGCAGAACATACTACCCTGTAAAGCAAATGCTACTGCATGAATTAATAACTCTAGGAACAGAAACCATCTACAAGAAAACCAGGCCAGTGTTCATTAGAGGGCAATTCAAGTTGAATGCTCTAGACAAACAGATGACACTAAGATCCATGTGGAAACCAGCCTCTTATAAGCCACACCCACATAGAAGCATGACACACTTACCTGAACAATAGCAGGATCCTGAGGGAGTGTATGCTGAGCTTTTGGAGGTTCACATACAGTAATATCTTTGATATCACTTCCCCGGAAAATGATGTACTCATAAATTTCCTCTCTTGGGGGAGCAGGCCTATCTGTGGGACGGTCTTCAGTACCAAAGGACCTCACTTAGGGGTTGAGAAAAAGAAGGGTTAAGTTGTTGTCCTGTGCCACATCCACTAGATTAAGCTTCTGACACCAGAGCATCCTCTCTGACGCAGCACTCTCTTTACAATTAACAGCTACTTAATCGCTCAATTTTCAGCTGACAGTACCTATAAGGCACCTTGTGGCAAAGATTGCAAGAAACAGTAATAGTTCAGGAAGATGACGTGAAAATGTTCAGACTCCCAAGTCTCACAAAGCTCCCTGCAGACAAGGCTGGCTTTGCAGAACCTCCCTCCTCACATCTGACTTTGCAGATGGAACCTACTGCAGTTTCATGCCTGAACCCTCATCATAAGCTGCAGCTGAGATTTTCCTAGGCAAGCACAAAAACTCTCCCTAAGCCCTTGTATACACAAAAGGCCATGGGTGGTAGAGAAACAAAGGGAAGGAGTCCCGGAACTCAGACCCCTAACGTCAGCTTCTGTGTCCAAGCTGTCTGTAAGGAAATCCTGGACCCAAGACACCCTTCTACAGGGATCTAGGAATGCTACCACACCTCTTTGGCAGGACTCCTGGATTGAGGGAGTCTGGTGGCCGGATTTAAGCAGCAAAGTCCTATCGTGGACAGGGTCCTACTCTGCGCCTGTTTTTTTCCCAACTGGGGATCTCACGTCAAGTGCAGCAGGAAAGTTCAAGTGAATAAAAAGCCCTGAACACTGCGCTTTCCCCTGCAGCGCCGCAGTCTGGGTCCGCTGGCTTCAGACTGGCCTCGACCCTTCTGCACCCTCGAGGGTCTAAAACACACGCTTCTGGAGAGCAGCAAGGAAACGAGCGCCCCATTTTACGCGAAGAATGGAGACAAAGAAGCTCTGGGGCCTCAGGATGCCGCGACTAGCGCACAGACTCTGGACTTCTCTCATCAAACCAACCCCTCAAGTCGACAGGGTCGGGAGAGTTCAGAGCAGGGCAGCCGCAGCTCAACCGACGCCCCAGCTCGGCGGGAGGCTGTACCAGGACGCGGTGGGCCGTGGCTGCCGAGGGGGTTCCAGGAGAACGCACAGGACCCGTGCCCCCGCCTTGGCGCGCGTCTCGCCCCGCAGGTGGGGAGGTCCGCGGCTTCAAAGCCGCCCCGCCCCCCGACACCTGCAGGACCGTGGTCCGCGCCTCCCTCAGCCCCCGCCGAAGCCAGGAACACCATTGTGCCGGCAGGCGCGGGGCGGCGGAGCTGTTGGGGCGGCGGTTGGGCGCGCGGCGGCGGCGGGCCGCTACCTTTGGCGAGCGCCACGGTGGAATTGTCGGTGTCGATGGTGTAGAGGATGCCCTCGTAGCGGATCTGTGCCTTGGAGATGAGGCTGATCTTGCTGCCCAGATACGGGGTGCCGGACGAGCCGCTCATGGCGGCGGCCGGGGCGCGCCGGGCGCGGGGGACCAGCGCCGGGCCCCGCCCGCTCCGCCGCCGCGCGGTCGCCTGGCCGCCCACTCCTGCGCAGCTTCGAGCCGCCGCCGCCGTCGAGGCGCCTCCTGCCGCGCCTAGGGGCCTGCGGGCCACGAGCGAGCCGGAGAGGGAGCAGAGCGAGGCGCGTAGCCTAAGTCTGAGGGGAGCGGGGGAGGAGCGCCGCCGCAGCCACATCCGGGGCCTCCCGCCACCTCGCGCCGCCCCCGCACGCTCGTAGCCCATTGGCTAGGCTCGCCCGGCTCCCTTTAAATATGGCCGCGCCGCCGGCAGTGGGCGGACCCGCGCCTGCGCAGCTGGGAGTTGCCGGCCAGGGACCTGCCCCTGGGGCTCTTCCCAGCCGGTTCCCGACGGGCCCCGCGCACGGCTTAGGGGCATGAGACTGAGAGGGCGGGGCGGAGCGCGCGTGCGCGGGGCAGGCGGGCAGCTACTGTTTGCAAACTCGGGGGCGGATCTGGGGCTGGTCCTGGAGGAGCGCCAGGCTCCTCCCTTCGCGCGTGCCGGCGTCACCCTTCGGGCACTGGGTGTTAATGGGCAGAAGACTCCTGTCTCCGTTTCCTGTTTGCCGCAGCCGGACCCCGACAGTTAGCCTTCCCTGGGCCAGGTGCGTCCTGAGTCCCGCCCGGGCCCGGGACCGAGGAACCGGCTGGCGGGTGCTGCTCCGTACTGCCGGGCTCCCGGCGGCCGCCCCCTAAATAGAAAGTGCAGGGGGAGCCCGGAGGAGCCCTGCGCTCTTCCCAGCCCTGCGGCGCTGAGGTCCTAAAAATAAGCCCTGAATGGTTTAGGTAACTCCCACCCGCGTTAGCCACCAGCCAAGCCAGCACGCAGCCTCAGACTGCGGCCTAAAGCCATGCCCGCAGCTATGAAGTTGGGAGACTCCCTAAATCATTCCCTATTCTTGTCTTGCTGGCTCCCTGTCATGCATGATTGATAATTTTATATTATAATCGTGAGCGCATATTTATTTACAGTTAGCCTCTTCCATCAGATTAGGGTCCAAAATTGAGAACTATGGAAAGTTTGGTAGGTGGTGATCAGTATTTTATAAAAGTGAAATAGAATGAAAGAGGAGATAAGGAAATGCCCCTTATAGCGAAAATGTTTTTTTAAATGTGAGACATAAAATATACTTTTTACTGTGGTGACATCAGTTTACCACCACCACCACCGGTGGGTGCTGAGAGTAGTTGTCAACATTTTTAATTTTTAATATTTCCTTTTAAAATTTGGGGTGCATGTGTACACAATGCATATGTCAGAACGTGTAGAAGTCAGAGGACAACTTTAAGTTCTCCACCATATGGGTCCTGGAAATGGGAACTCAGGTGGCCACACTTAGCAGCAAGTGCCTTTACCTGAGCTATCTTACTGACCCTGATTTTCCTTTCAGTTGTAGTTTTTGTGGTGATGGGGCCCATACTCTTAGCTCAGGTTGGCCTGGAACTCACTATGCAGTCCAGATTGGCCTCTAATCTCCTGCCTCAGCCTTCCAAAGTGCCAAAATTTTGAGAATGAGCCACCACACTAGACACCATAGTGGGCTGATTTCCCCCAGTTTCCAGAGGCAGAAACAAGCGAAGTATGAGAGAATGGAGAGTCTTTTGAGATATTAGTCTAGGCCTCAAACATCATAGCTATTCTTCCACACTGCCCCTTCCTTTGTAAGACTCCCTGAGTAATAGTGCCCACCAGCACAGAGCAGCACAGAAAGCAGAAGAGAGGGCAGGAAAGTCCGATCAACCACAAATCAGCTATACTCTCCACAGCTGCTTCTTGACTCCTGGGAAACTGTGCTCAGGAAAACTGAGGCAGCCCTGCTGGGGAGAGGTTTTCTCATCCCGCCTCTCACCACAGCATGGCCTTGCTCACTCAGATATCTGCATTGTACTTGATGAGGTGGATGGAGGGACCTGTGAGCACCTCAGTGACCTGGCTGTTGATCCCTCTGTGCAGCTGAGGCTCTCCTTCCCCCTACCTTCAGCCAGGGAACTCAAGGTCACAGAGTCAGGAGCTTTGAGCTTCAAGTGGAGTGTTGGAGGTGTATGCATTCCTCAGTTAACAGAGGTTGATTCTTTCTTCCTAAGCCCTACCACCTGAAATGGGGAAGGGGGAGTTCAGCCCCCAGTGGCCTCAAAGTGCCTGCCAGGTTCCTGCATTTGCAACTGGGCGGTTCCCTGAGGACACTAGACACAGTGTGAACGCCCACACAGGGTAGAGGCTAAAAATACACACAGTGCCCAGGTCCAGGAATACAGGCTCTGCCATTCATTTCTGGTGTCCTGCCCAGTACCAGGAATGGAGGGTACTTGGACAGGCCCAAGAAGGGGAGCAGCTGTGCTAGACTGAAATTTGACCAAGGTATCCACTGGTGAAGGGTTTTGTTTCCTGGCTGGAACATCTGCCCAGTACCCCAAGTGTACAGGTCTGGAGAGCCTAGTGAGCCTACCTATTTGATAATCACTGAGCCAGTGAGTGGAGGGATGTAGAAAAAGAAGCTAGGGCTTCTGAGAAACTGACATGCCGGATTCCCCATCTCCGTGTCTTCTTTTCCCAAATGGTGATCCAGCTGCTTTGTTCATCTTACTGGTATGCTAGAAGTCCCCAGAAGATAATGGCTGCATGAGGCTTTGAAAGTGGCTAGGCTGGATGTGTGAAGAACCTGAGACATGGCTGCAGAAATCTCCGCTGCAACCATGAGCTGCATGTAGGGAACAGGGTCCAACAATCCCCAAGAAGGGCAGGTAGAAGGCAGGAAGGTGAGTCCCCATCCCACACTTCATTGCTGGCGAGCTGGGGTTACACTGGCCAGTATTCCATAGCAGGTGAGTGTGTGGTACCACAGAAAACCATTTTGTAACTCAGAAGCACCCCTGATAAGAAATGGCCAGCACACCAAATTTCACATGTATACATTGCTTAGTACAAAGAGTACAAAACAAGAATAAGAAAAACATGGCCGGTTGGTGGTCCATAGGTAAAGAGGAATCAAGAACAGTGCTCTGATGTGTAGAGATATGCCAGGTGAGGAGGCCTGACCTGGCCCCTCCCACACTCAGGATCTCATCACAGCACTTCGAAAGAGGTACTGCCTGGGAGGGAACAAGGAGTCACAGGTGGACTGGGTGGAAGGCAGAGGAAAGGAGATGGACAGCCTAGGGTGACTATGTTCAGAGAGCAGTGTTGTGTATGTGGCTGGACTGTAAGAAGGAGGCGTTTGCACAACTAGCAGTCTTCCTGTTGTCTGTGGTTCCAGATGAACTCCATTTCCCACTGTTGCATTCCCACCACTTTTCAACAGACCTGTTGTCCCAGCATGAGTACAAGTGGATTAAAGTTCATGTGTTTTGACCTGCCCACCCCCTACTCCTTTTTGTTTAGCCCCCTTTCCCACTTTCCCCTTCCTAGGCCTGTATTGTTTTGTGAGACAGGGTCTCTCAAGTAGCCAAGGCTGTCCCAGATGAACTCTTCTTCCTGCCTCTTCATTCGAAGTTTGGGGATCATAGGCATCTGCTGCCACATTAAACACTGCTTGATGCACACTAGGCAAGCATTCTGCCAGCTAAAGAGCCTCCACAGCCTCCCTGGTCCTCTTTCTTTCCCTATTCTTGACTACCTCCTCTCCATCCAAACGGCCTCTTGTCCTCTTTGTTGCCTTCCTCTTTCCTCTGTCCACCCCCTGACACCCAAGCTTCCCATGTATGGAGCATTGATGAAGTTGTGCTGCAGGGAGGCAAAGAGAAGCATGTGAAATCCTGTACACAATCACAAAGGCCCAGCTGCTTTCACAGGTGCAGCTGTTTGGGGCTGGGCTGTTGGTCAGACCTATTCGGTATAGGCAACCCTAGACAATGAATCCTTCAATGTCAGAGAGGCAGAGACACAAATATAAAATGCTTAAAGAACACTGAGGACAGAAATGGACATCTACTTGAAGGCAAGCCTCTTTAAGACCTCAGGACCAGCTTAGGGTAAGAGGCAAATTACTTGGGCCTCTGTTCTTCTTGGATAGAAATAGAAACTCATTCAGAGGCAATCTACCTAGCGCTTACTAAGTGCCCACCACCACACAACAGCCAAATCCATCCAACTCCACCTGTGCCATCCCAGCACAGCTGGCCATGCAAACTCCTTGCCAGCCCTCTGGGGTGTCATGAACAGTTTCATTCTGAGCTGGGTGATTTTGCCAGGGTCACCACAGCCTATGAAGGGTAGGGCAGGGTTCTGATCCAAGTCTTCTGACCTCTGACCCTTGGATCTCAGCCTCTGGGCATCCTGCTTGTGGATCTCTGTAGTCAGCTGAGGGACAGAGCCCAGATATGGTTTTGCCTGGGCACAGGCTGTCCAGATATCCAGAGAGAGAGGCTTCCCTGAGGCTGGAGCAGGACAGTGGGGAAAGAAGCAGCAGTGTTTTCTCTGGTGTTTTATCCTAGGCTCAGCTGGAGATGCAGGATGCCTCCCTCCTAGGGAGTTGCCATGACAACCCAGAAGCCTACCTGGGAGCATTCCAGCCAGCCTGGGCACTTTTGGCACCTCCTTGATGATAAACGGGTACCTGCTGGGCAAAGCTACCACCCAAAGAACAAGGTCATGTAAACGAGAGATGTCCAGATTCCCCAAGCTGGTCCTTAACTGACCCAGGACACTTGTCCCTGTTTTCAGGCTTTCGTCACTCAGCCAAAGGCTGGCATGCTAGGGAACTGAAGAGTCTATTTTTACTCATAAGCAGGTCTGACTTAACAACCACAGTGCTTTCCCTCTGTCCCCACCCTACCCATCCCAAAAGCAAAGGGTGAATTAGAGATCCTGGGTGACAAACTATCACACACCAGCAAGGGAGGCATCCAGAGTCAGGCACTGTCTGTGAAGCCCGATCAGAAGCAGACAGAGCACTGCAGTGGGAGGGGCAGAGAAGAGGGCTGTCCCTAGAGAAAGCTGGTTTCCCAGCCCACGGTTTCTTTGTGCTGTTTCAGCAGGTACTAGGCACTAGATAGGGAACATGTTCCCAGTAGCTACCTTTCCTAAGTACCAAAACTCTTGCCTTGGAAGTCCTGCGGGGCCAGAACACTCAAGTGACCATCAACAGTGGTGACCTTAGAAAGAGTGCAGTTTCTTTCCATAGTAGGCTGGACCTGAATCATTTCCTGTTTACTTGACAGTCTGAGACAGTACTTACTTACTATAATAATACTCAAAGCATAGAGTTTGGTGATGTTTACATGTGTTCAGAGATGTGCAGCCATCATCCCAAATAGAAAACCCATACACATTAGCAGTTTGTTTTTTTTTTGTTTTTTTTTTTTTCTGTTCCCTCTTCTCCTAGTACCAAACAACTTAGGTCTTTTTGTTTCCATGGATTTGCCTGGTCTGGACATTAAATAAAATTTCTTATGAATGGAGTCATGGACTGGTTCCCTCTACTTGGCTTGTGTTTATATGCTTTCAAGGATCATCCGTGTTACAGTGTGGATCAGTAGATCCCTGTTGATGGCTTGATAATGTTTTGTATTAACGATGCTGCTTAACTCAAGTCACCACCTGCTATACATTGAGGTTATTGCCACAGTTTAGGTATTACAGTACTGCTGTGAACACCTGTATATTTGCCTGGCTATTTTAATTGTTTTCAGGAATATGCTATCTGGGTCACACGGTCAATCTATATGTCACATGGCGAGAAACTGCTCACTGTTTGCCAAAATGGCTCTACTACCTCATTTTCCCATCAGCTTCGTAGGAGGTGGGTCCTGTTTTCCCAGTGTAGGTTGTGGGTGGCCTAGTCTTCTATTCAGGCACAGGGTCCCCTGCTCAGCTAAGCATCTCAGAACTGAGTGCCCACTCTCTCTGACCGAAATCTTTCAGGGTCCTGGGTGAGCAAGGCGGGAGGAGTCAGGACTAGGAGCCTCTTTCTGGAAAAGTCTCTAGGGTTGCAGCCCACAGAGCTGATTACTCACTCTAGCAAGTCACAATCCTCAGGTTTTTTTTTTTTTTAATGTGTTCGTGTGTGTGTATGTGTGTGTGTGTTGTGTGAGAGAGTGTATGTACATATCTCTGTGTGTCTGCAGGTGCACATTCACATGCATAGATATGGTGGTCCAAAGCTAATGTTTGGTGCCTTCTTAAAGATGGATCTTTCCATTCATTTTTCTCGAGGCAGGGTTTTTGCTGAACTTGCTGAGTGCACCAATTCCTGCGGGCCTAGCTAGCCAGCTTGCCCCAGAGATCTGGTTTCTGCCTCCTAAATGCTGAGTGGAAAACCAGCTTTTATGAGGAATTCAAACTTCAGGTGGACAAAATTCATGCTTACATGAAGAGTGCTTTATTTACGGAGTCATCTCCCCAGTCCCACAATTCTCTGTTCTTACCATTCCCCTTCTTCAGTCCTCTTGTTACCATCAATACCTGGTATGGCCACCCATGCATCTGCTGTGTGACACAACTGTTCCTGGAGAGAGGTAACACATGACTACAAACTTACATAGGGAATTCACTACAGACTGAAGAACAGATGCCACAAAAGTCCACTCTGGTGAACCAATGAGTTTTATTGGGGTTGCTTTCAGGAATATGGACAGGGGGTTACTTACAGGAGGAGAAATGACACAAAGACAGCTGTATCACCAAAACCTACCCCTATCAGTTTTGTGACAGCTCACAAAACTGGGAACCTGGAGTGCATTGTACAGCCTGCAGGCTGCCCAACAGGTCAGAGAATGACCTTTCCAGGTACCTCAGTTGATCTAAACCTCTCTTCAGACAGCTGGTTTGGTTCTGAGAGTTCTTTGCAGCTTGGCCCTGCTCTTCCAAGTACTCTGGACTTTTCTTGCTTACTTTTGCAGGGAGGAGTCTAGAGAATCTGGTCAGTTTCAGGGACTTCCAGACTCTGTTTTGAGTTCTTTACCTTCCTGCTTAAAGAGCTTCCTGCATGGGTGAAATGTTTTTATCTCGGAGGAAACTCATTCAAGAGCATCCTAACTCTGAATAGAAAAATAAGCTCATGTAGCAAAAGCCTTGAGAATAGCACAGAAAGAAGTAGCAGCAGATGAAGTCGCTTTTTTTTGCGTTTGTGCCAGGCCTTGTGCTAAGGCTTAGCCATGAGCAACCTACAACATGTGACCCGAGAGAGCAGATTTCATCCTGTCACTGTCTTGAAGACAGGAAGTGAAGGGACAGGACAGTTAAGTACCATGCCCTGCATCCCAGCACAGCTAGATGCAGACCTAGATTGGGGAATTCATGGTCTTTAATGTACTGTAAGACACCTTTCCTAAATGTTTGTTAAGTGAATAAATGAACTCTCTGGACCTTTGTCCTCCAGGCATAATATAGCCATTCTATTTTTTTTTTTTTTTAACAGATCTTGCCTCAGGTTTATTTGTAAAAACAGCATAGGATACTGGTCATCTGTAAATAGTATGTAGGTGGGTGTGTCACACCAGTCCATCTGTCTTCACATTAGCAGAAGCCTTTCCTGTGGGGCCTCTAAAGGGACCTGGGCATCTTTGGGAGCCTGAGCTGGAGCTAGAGCTGGAGCTGAAACTGAAGCCTTGGCCTTAGCTGGAGCTGTGGCCTCTGCCTTGGTTTGAACCTTGGGCTTTGATTTGCAAAGCCTACGACCCTTAGCCATGTAGCTTCGAATCCGCTTCCCAAGCTTGAGGTGAGTGATGAAAGCCAGACTGCCGAGTTTGCGGCTGGGGCCCTTTGGCATCTTGTTTTAATGGCCGCAGGCTTCATAGGGCTTTGATGCCCTCTGCTCGCGCACTCATTGCCTTTGTGTTGTTTGCCTGCATCTTCTTCAGGCCTTTCTTGTTGTGCTTCTTGGCAAGCACATGTTCCTCAAGATTTGGGGGCCACCCCCTTAAGAGATTCGTATCTTTGTGACCAGGGTTTCTTGATGCCATTTCTGTGCCATTTGCGGGAATGGTTGTGTGTGGTGTGGTTCTTGGACTTGGCCATGTTTGCACAGTAACCTGCAGCTCCCGCAACATCTCAGCCATTCCATTTTAATTAGAGTATCTGAATTTACTCACTGGTGACTCCCACAAGATTGAGGGGGGACGATTATTTGACCCTCACCTGAGATTCTGGCTACTCCCTTTTAAAGCTGTCTGTAATTCTATCCTAGATGCACATGGTCTTGGGAGACACTAGGATTTACAGAACAAGGAAGGCATCCCGGGCAGCTTTGAGCAGGGTCAGGGCTTTTCAGGGATGAAGCTGTTTTGGGATAACACATCACTTGTAAGTATATAAGTAAGCCTAATAAACTAATTCAATGATTTGCCAAGCTAGACGTGGACGGACTCACTCTATCTGTGCTCAGTGTACTATCTGGAGTAAACAGATGTTTGTTCATGTCTCCCCAGGATAAGCCATGGGCCTGCTTCTCTGGGAAGGCGAGTAATGGGAGGTAATACCTGTGTGTGGGAAGCAGAGATGCTGACTTTATGAAGTCCGCCAGACCGACAGGCAGTCTGAGGCAGTGGACAGTGTGCAATGCCCCACCGCAGTTCTCGTACTGTCGATAGGGGCAGGAGCTAAGTTTAATGGTTGTCAGAAACCTGGAGAGTTCCCTTCCCTCATAGGAACTCCCAAGTAAAGCCAGATCCTTGAGTGCACCACAGAAAAGAACCTCAGGACAAGTCAGAGTGAAGCCACCTTGGTGAGATTTTTAGGTGTTCAGGCAGAGTCGGGTAGGAAATGGAAAATACGCACCCACAACATGGGTGGGCTCCTGGGAGAGTTGCAATTCCATGTCTTTAAAATGACTCTACATGAGTCAGCAGCTTTCCAGCTCATATTCCTCAATAGCTATTTACAGCAAGGTTTAAAGATTAAACAAAGCTTAAAATGTGAGTAAGGTTTAAAAGGTGAGAACACTTGAACTGGTTTAATTGTTTCCTTAAAGGATTTTTTGTTTGTTTGTTTTTGTTTTTCTGGACAGGATTTCTTTGTGTAGCTTTGGCTGTGCTTTGTAGACCAGGCAGGCATCAAATTCAGAGAGATCTGCCTGCCTCTGCCTCCCTGAGTGCTGGGAGAAATGGCGTGCATCACCACACCTGGCTGGATTTTTTTTTTTTTTGTAAATTATAGGGGTTTTTTTTTGTTTTGTTTTGTTTTGTTTAAATAAAGAGCCTTGGTTAGAGTAGGGGCTAAACAGTTAAACTCAAGATCACAAACATTCTGGCCCTGAGTTAGCACAGTTCATCTGTTTGAAACATTCTTTGAAGATATCTTTTGGGAAGCATACATTATCTCTGTAGGTGATTTGGGCTATATCAGTTGTGTTGACATTTAACTCTTAGACTGTGAGAAAGGCAGACTAGGTTCCAGGGCGCAGGGCTTTCCCCCCATTCTCATGCCTCCTTAATTCTGCCTATCTTTGTGTCCTGCCTTAGTACCACAGTCCAGTTCAGGAGGCATGGCCACAGCACTCTGCAGCAAGCCCCGAAGTATTAACAGCTGTGGGAAATTGGGTAGAGTCTCCTTTGCTGAGGGAAGGGGTTGCCAAAGGTTCTGGAACCCAAGTACTCATGAGAACACTTGAGAGAACACTCAGCCACTATGATACCACCTCTGCCATCCTTATTTGAAGGGAGATCTGAGGACTGACCTTGATGTCCCAGGCCTCCCTCTTGTGTCTGTGGGTAGCTCATTGTCTGTAGCTAAAGCTTAGCTATCACTAGATGGACCCCCTCCTAGCTCCATGCCCCACTTTAACCCAGCTGTCACCACCACAGGTCAGCTGGTTGAGTCGTGGCCATTGTACCTAGTCCCCGACTAGGGAAGCTGTAGCTCTCCATTCACAGAAAGAACATGAGGGAGACCCATGGTCCCTGAGGACCCCAAGCACCATCAGAGTCCAATCCCACAGTCTTCATCATCAACTCAGCATTTCACCAGCTGGGTTGTGTCTGGACAGGTATGCCTACAGAAAGAGGATGTGCACAGCAGCTCTCCCCCAGGGAAAGGTCATAAAATCTAGATTTGAACTTGAACTTTCTCTTTTCTTTCTGAAAAAGGGCTTTGAAGTTGGTGAGTATGACTGGCTGCTCTTGCACTCAGCGTTCACTTATGAGTTAATTGCCTTCAGCTCATCATTATCTTTCTGCAACTGAATTAACAGCCCTCCAAGGCTATCATCCTCTCCTCCACATGGTTCAAGCACCTGCTTCAGTTGACTGTCATTGCCACACTGGCCCTTGGCTGGAATAGCCCCTTGTTACCAGTCCATCCTCTATACTAGCTCTTAGGCCAGTCTCAGGAGAACTGTCAACTTCAGGCCTTGGCCATGATGTGTGGCCACCACCTGGAACCCAACACCTCACTGATGCAGTGGGGAGTGATCTGGTGCAAGGCCAATCTTACTGTCCTCCTTGTTTGGACGACTCCATCCCTAGTTCCCGCTCTCCACGAATCAGATGCTGAAATGGCCAGAGGTTTATTGGGAAATCACACCTTTGAGAGGAGAAAAGAGCAAACCAGAAACAGTAATTGGGACCTGGTGAGGTCTGAAACATCTGTCTCTGTGTTAGAAAGCACAAACTGTCAGCAAGAGAGGTCATGTGGGCAGAAAGACTGCCCACTGCTCCAGCTTTGCCCAGCTGCCCTTTAGAAACTCTTCAGTTGGGGAAGCATGGCCCCTGTGCCTGCTACCAAGGCCCTGGTAGGATCAGGCAAAGCCTCTTGGGAGAACTCTGAGTACCCTCTCTATGAATTACTCTGCGCCATTTATGAAGAATCCAACTGAATATGGTTCCCAGGGATCATCTTGGATTCTCTTGGATGGGATGGTAATCTGACCTGGAGCCTCTCCCTAGGTCAGACCTGACAGATCTCCAGCTTGGGGAAAGGGGTTGATGGCAGAGGTCAATGCAGTAGGCCTTCACACAGAGGACAAATCAGCAAAAGCTGCAAGATTCAGTTGAGCTGCCCTGAGAAGTTCTCTGGAACATCTCTCTCTGCAAAGTCAAGGGTCGAAGCATGAAGATCAGCACAGTGATACCAGTCCAAAAATCAATGTCTCCTCTATATATCTCCTCATAATAACAAGAAAAGACACTAAAGGCACCAGCAGAAGAGAATCACAGGACGGCTCTCCTGCCACAGCCACACCTGAGCCCCCAGGTTGCCCCAAGACCCTTTCTAGCCTTTATGGCTTAGAATAATGACAACATTATTGGCATTTAATTAAAATATCCAATAACATACCGACTTAAAATACACAATTCAATGTGTTGAGGCCATGTTGGCCATCACTATGGGTCCAGAACGGTTTGCACACCCAGCAAGGAGCCCAGCACTTACTGTCACTGTTCCTTCTCAGGCTCCTCCCACTCATCTTCTCTCATGTCTTTATGGGTTGCCTCCTCTGGACATTTAGTGTGAAGGGAACCATATAAGATGTGGGTTTTGCGCCAGGCTTCCTTCCTACGACAGGAAGGTTTCCAGGTGACTCCTTGTTAAGACGTGTTAGCGATGTGTTCCTTCAGATGGTGGACAGCATATAAATGTTTTATTTTTGTTTTAAGATTTACTTTGGTTCAGATATGGTGGCACAAACCTTTAATATCAGCACTTGAGAAACAGAGGAAAGTGGATCTCTAGGAGTTCAAAGCTGGCCAGCGTTACACAGTGAGACTGTGAGACCCCAGGTCTTACAAGACCATGTCTTTAACCCCCTCACCTGCAAAAAAAAGTTTAAAGTTTTTACTTACATATGCGTACCACATGGATGTGGGTGTCCATAAAGATCAGAAGAGGGAGTCGAATCCTAGATCTGGAGTTACAAGTGGTTGTGAGACATCTAATGTGGGTGTTGGGAACCAAATTCAAATCCTATGAAAGAGCAGAAATTGCTCTTAAAACTGCTTGGCCATCTCTTAAGCCCCTTGATTTTTGTTGGTGTCTGCATTGCATGTGTAAGTTTGTCTTGTTTTGAGACAGGGTCTTTTTATATTTTCCAAGGTGCCCTATGTAGCCCAGGGTAGTCTCAAACTCATGGCAATCCTCCTGCCTCAGTCCTCCCAAATGCTAGAGTAACAGGTGTCACTCTTAGCATCCATGTTTTACTTATCCATTCACTAGTTGGTGGATTTGGGTCTTTTCCATTTTTAGGTAGGTAGTACAGTGCTGTCATATTCTTAGTATACAAACTTTTGTGTGGACAGTTTTTATTTCTCGGGGACACACTGGGTATGGCCTTGCTGCATCATTAGGTAACTGTTCAACCTTTTGAAGAACCATCAGGCTGTTTCCCCAAGTTGCAATTCTGTGGAATGCTTTCACCAGCAAAGTTATGTGGCAAGTCTTACATCAACTTGACATACAAGCTAGAGTCATTCGAAAGAAGAGAACCTCAATTGAGACAATGCCCCCGTAAGATACAGCTGTAAGGCATTTTCTTAATTAGTGATTGATGGGGAGGGCCTAGTCCACTGTGGGTAGGGCCATCCCTGGGTGGTGGTCCTGAGTTTATAACAAAGCAGACTGAGCGAACCACAGGGAGCAAGCCAGTAAGCAGCACTTCTTCATGTCTTCCGCATCAGCTGTACCTCCAGGTTCCTGACCTGTTTGAGTTTATGTCCTGACTTCTTTTGATGATGAACAATGATATGGAAGTGTAAGCCAAATAAAACCTTTCCTCTCCAACGTGCTTTTTGGTCACGGTGTTTTGTCACAGCAGTGGAAACCCTAACTAAGACAAGTGTGTATGAATTTGTTTTTCCCATATTCTCGTTACCACTGTGTAACTTGCTTTTTTTATAAAGGGCTAAAAAAAAGTTAAAAATTTTTGTTTTACGTTTATGCTTGTGTGCCTGCCTGAGTTTCTATGCACCACACACATGCAGTGCCCATGGAGGCCAGAAGAGGGCGTCAGAACCCGTGGAACTGGACTTAAAGACAGATGGTTGTTAGCTGCTTTGTGGGTGCTGGGACTTGAACCCAGGTCCTCTAAAAAAGCAGACAGTCATTTTTAACTCCTGAGCTATTTATATAGTCCATCATACAACATTATGTTAATTTTGTTTTTAATTTGTTCATCAGGACTATATAGAAGTAAAACTGATTTTTATGTATTCATTTTATATCTTGCGGTCTCGTCAAACTCATTTATTTTTTATTTTTTTAATTCCTTCTTTAAATATTTATTTATTTATTACTTATATAGTATTCTGCCTGCATTCACAGGCAAGAAGAGGACACCAGATCTCATTATAGATGTTTGTGAGCCACCGTGTGCTTGCTGGGAATTGAACTCAGGAACTTAAGTTAAGATGGCTCTTAACTTCTGAGCCATCTCTCCAGTCCCAAACTCATTTATTAGTCCTAAGAGTTTTTGTTGGTTTGTTTGTTTGAGACAGGGTCTCACTATATAGCTCTATCCTGGAACTTACTGTGTAGACCAGGGTACCTAGAATTCACAGAGATATCCTGCCTCCCAAGTGCTGGGATTAAATGTGTGCACCACTATGCTTAGTTTAATAGTTTTTTTAGTGGATTCCTTAGGATTCTCATTTTTCATCATATTTTCAGTCTCTGTCTCTCATGCTCTCCCTCACTCTTTGTGCCTCCTTCCCTCCCTTCTGGTGGTGGTTTGAATAGGAATGGCCCCATAAACTTATAAGTTTGAATGCTTGACCCATAGAGAGTGGTCCTAATAGGAGATGTAGCCTTGTTGGAGGAGTAGTCGCTGTAGAGGTCACATATGCTCAGGCTAAGCCTAGTGTGGCAGTCTCCTTCTGCTGCCTGTGGATCAAGATGTAAAATTCTCAGCTCCTCCTTCAGCACCATGTCTACCTGCATGCTGTCATGCTTCTCATCGTGCTATGACAATAATAGACTAAACTTCAGAACTGTAAGCCATCCCCAATTAGATGATTTCCTTTATAAGAGTTGCTGTGGTCATGGTTTCTCTTCACAGCAATAGAAACCCTAACTAAGGCAGATGTTGGTGCCAGGAGTGGGGTGTTGCTCTGATAGGCCTGACCATGCTTTTGTTTGGAGGAATGTGGACTTTGGGACTTTGGGTTAGGAAAGTAGTTGAACGCTTTAGGTGGGGAGTTAATGAGCCATCCTACTAGGAACATGGAAAACAGTGGTGCTGAGGGTAATTTGAACTGTGGGGACCTGGCTCAAGAGGTTTCAGAGGGGAAGGATGTTAGTATGTGGCCTAGAGACTATTTTCTGTAACATTTTGGTGAAGAATGTGACTACTTTTTGCCCTTGTCTAAAAGGTTTACTAAGGCTAAGATGAAGAGATTTATATTAATTTCATTGACAGAGGAAATCTTAAAATAGCCTAGTATTTACTCTGTTATGTGGTTATTAGTGTTTATTCTCATGAAGATTCCTAATGAAAAGAAGCAAGCAGAGAAAATAAAAATACAAAATGTACAGATTGAGGAGTAAAAGGGGCACCAGGAAGTGGAATGGAGTCCCGTGTTCAAGGACATCAACAAGATTAAGACTTGGAATAAAGGAAGTGGTAGCCTCAAGGCAAGAATCCATTCAGCTAAGCTTCCAACTTATGAAAGGAATTAAAAAATAGTTTATGGCCAGGTGTGATAGTGTATACCTTTAATCTCAGCACTCAGATGGCAGAGGCAGGGAGATCTCTGAGTTTGAGGTCAGCCTGGTCTATACGGTAAATTGTAGGACATCCAAGCTTAATCAGTGAAGGCAACCAGTGAAAACAGAAAGCTGGTGAATATAATTGAACAAGGGAGGGCATGTCCCAGCCCCAGCAAGGAGTAGAACTTGGCAGATCTGGCCACATGGCTCTGGCTCTAGAGTCAAGGATTTCGAATCTTTCTCTGTGGCTAAGGAAAGGGGTTATGGACTCTCCATCAGGAAAGCTGCTGAAGTCAGGTTGTGTCAGGGGTGTTCCTGCATGGAAGCTCAGAGAAGCCATTCTATGGAGCTGTGAAGGTGAAACCTGGATTGCCTGGGAGACTCCAAAATGTTGGAGATGCCAGAGCTGTGGGGTACCTGCCAAGGAGAAATGCTGACAGGGAGTGGAAAGAGCCCAAGAGAAAGAAGTGTGTTGCAGTCAACAAAGCTGAAAGGAATTGGAGATCTGAAGAGCGTTTTGACAACAGACATGGCGATGCAGAGTTTGGAGTTTGCCCTGATGGTTTTCAGTCTGGCTTTGGTCCAGTATTTCCTCACTATGCTCCTTTTTGGAACAGTAATGTATATTCTGTGCCATGATATGTTGGAAGTATATGATCTGCTTTTTTATTTTTATTTTTCCAGGGGATTACAGCTAAGAGATTGCATGAGTCTCAGAAGAGACTTTGAACTTTGGACTTTTAAACAGGGTCGAGACTGTGATAGACAATGGGGACTTTTGAAATTGGAGTAAATGAATTTCTGCATTATGTTATGGCTATAAGCCAATGGGGTTCAGGGAGTGGAATGTGGTAGTTTGAATAAGAATTCCCCCCACAGATTCAGATGTGTGACTGCTTGGCTCATAGGGATTAGAACTATATTAGGAGGCATGTCCTCGTTGGAGAAGTGTGTCACTGTGGAGGTGGGCTTTGAGAGCTCATATGCTCAAGCTAGGCCCAGTGTGGCAGTCTCCCCCTGCTGCCTGCAGATCAAGATGTAGAACTCTCAGCTCCTCCTCCAGTACCATGTCTGTCTGCATGCCACCATGCTTCTCACTGTGATGATAATGGACTACACCTCTGAAATGGTAAGCCATCCGTAATTAAATGTTTTTCTTTATAAGACTTGCCGTGGTCACGTTGTCTCTTTACAGCAATAGAACACTGGCTAAGACACTCCCCTTTTCTCTCTCCTTCCCCCGCCCCCTTTGTAGTACTAGCAGAACATCATTGTAGGCTTAGATTTTTCAAACACCTACTTCATTTAAAGTTCTTCAACACCTCTATCTCCCTCCCAACCCCCAACCTTGAGTAGGAGATTGGCAGGGAAAGGGGCTGTAGAGCTCTTTTAGCTACTTCCTGCTGATTAGGGTCGTTGTGTCAGTCTCAGTCGTCAGTCGTCAGGGTACCAGCAGTCCAGTCAATCAGAAAAGCAGCAAACCACAGCAGCAGCAGAAGTAAATAGCAAGCAACAGAAACAGAGGTGGTACCACTCAGCAAGTGGCCAATCTGTGCCCACATGGCATGAGTCTACCAAAGTGGCACAACTCTGCTAAAGCAAGAATGTTTCTTTCTGGGAAAACCAGCAAAATGGTCAGAACCATTTCAAAGAGTAGAGATCCAAAAGTCACTGTCTCACTGTGTGTGGGCTTCTATTTACCCCTTCTCAGAGTCCGCAGGAGGATGTTTTCCAGCTCACAAAAACCCATGACCCTTTGCATGAGGTAGTTTTCAGCTGACAAACATTATATGCCTTTTCATGGGAACTCTTTCCACAAAGAGAGCAACAGAACCAAAATATCTGGGCACACGGGTCTTTTCTGAGACTGATATTCCAACCTGTATCTTTTCTGAGACTGATACTCCAACCAGTATTGGAGGGGCTGTTTTTTACAGGGGGAGCTGTTTTCCATAGGGGGAGCATTCGCACACCCCACACTTGAGACCAAACAAAAAAAAATATTCACATGACACAACTGATTCTCCAAAGAAACCAGAAACTTCCCCTTCACATCATGCATGCTAAGCAAGTACCATATTACTGAACTATATTTCTGATTCTTAAAAAAAGTGTTTTTTCATATTTTATTTTTATTTTTTTATTTATTACAGTTTATTCACTTTGTATCCCAGCTATAGCTCCCTCCCTCATCTCCTCCCAATCCCACCCTCCTTTGCTCTTCTCCTCTCATTCCCTTCCCCAGTCCACTGATAGGAGGAGGTCCTCCTTCCCTTCCATATGACCCTAGTCTATCAGGTCTCATCAGAATTGGCTCCATTGTCTTCCTCTGTGGCCTGGTAAAGCTGCCCCACCTCAAAGGGAGGTGATCAAAGAACCAGCCCTTGAGTTCATGTTAGAGATAGCCCCTGTTCCCTTTGCTAGGAAACCCACTTGAAGACTGAGCTGCCATGTGCTATATCTGTGCAGGGGTTCTAGGTTATCTTCATGCATGGTCCTTGGTTGGAGTATCAGTCTCATAAAAGACCCATGTGCCCAGATATTTTGGTTTTGTTGCTCTCTTTGTGGAGCTCCTGTCCCCTCCAGGTCTTTCTATCCCCCCCTTCTTTCATAAGATTCCCTGTACTCTGCCCAAAGTTTAGCTGTGAGTGTTTTGGGTTTTTTTGTTTGTTTGTTTGTTTGTTTGTTTGAGACCAATTCACTAAGTTGCCTGGGCTGCCTTGAACTTGAAACCCTCCTGCCTTATGGTTGACAGGCCTGCAGCACCAGGCCAGCTTCCTTGGGGTTTTCAGTGTAGGAGATTCTGTTGTCTGCAGGTGGCTTTACTTCTTTCTTGTATCTTATTTTGTCTTCACCTACTTGCCCCTCTCTGTCTTTGTAAGTTGGGGATTCAGAGAAGAGTGACTCAATAAGCTACACAGTCAGAACCGACAATTAAGTCTGAAGCCTATAGAGTGGAGACATCTTGTCGCCTTGGCCAGCTCTTCTTGCCCCATCTGGGACCATCACTTTTCACTCTAAGCAATTCTCTGGCATCCTGGGACTCATGATCAAGTTGGAAGTCTACTTTGTTCATAGCACCTAGGATGTTCTGGCATTTTCAGTAAAGTCTGTAAGGAATTCCTCCATTTCCCCAAGCAGGAAGCTTCTCTGACCTTAATGGCCTTTCCTGGGGAAGCTGGCCCTTACTTGTCTGCACAAAGCAGGTAGGGTCTCAGCAACTACTGACATCTCAGAGACTCTATAACACGGAAATCTACAGCCCTGGTCAATTCAGTGCCAGAGTTTTTTCTTTGTCCTCTTGGAAGCCAATTCAGGATTGGAAGCTGACCTGATCCCAACTCTGGGAAGGCAGGGCTCAGCAAGTGCACAGCACATCTGGAAACACCCTTGACACCAGTCAGACACCAATAGAATCCAGCCCACCCTTTCTCTCTTGTTCTGAGGGGCACAGAGAGGGGAAAGAAGGCTGGGACTGCCCTTGAGGGGTGTCTAGTTGAGAGGAGGGAAGGAGAGAAAGGAAGCAAATGATCACCCAAGTGACTGGCAAGAACAGGGGGAATACATTGGGCATGACCCTGACTGGGGTGGCCCTGGGTCTGATAGTGGAGCTGCAAGCCACCAGATTAACGAGTTAAAGATGGAATTGCAAATGTGAAGTCCTGGAAGGAAGCAGACAGGTGCAAACTGTGGGAACTCTGTGTTATTAAGTTGCTTCAGGGAGGGTTTATTTGGTTCATGGTTGGAGGAGATACAGTCCATCCTGGCAGAGAAAGCATGGTGGTCAGGAACTCGAGGCAGCAGAAGCTGGTCACGTTGCACCCTCCACCGGGAAGCAGAGAAAGACAGTGCAGCTACTCAGTTCATAGTCTCCATCTTGTTTAGTTTGGGACCCCAGCCCATCCATGGGATGGTGTGACCTACACTCACAATGGGTCCCCCTTCTTAGTTAAGCCTCTCTGGAAATGCCCTGTGTTTTCCAGGTCAAATCTAGTGTATTTGATGATTGAAATTATGCACTGTAAATGCTGACTCTTGAAGTTCACAGAGCTGGTAGCTGAGGGCATTGTCACACGTATCGAAGACACACAACACACAAGCATCTGGCTACCCCAGGGTAGCATTCCTTGATGGGATTATACAGCCAGTCGGGAGACAGTGGAAGCAGAATGGGGTTGCTACTCCATCTGGAAACCTGAAAAGGGTTTCCTGATGAAGGAGGTGGGGTGAAAGGGCTTCTTTAGTGGGACAGTCACTTGGGATCCCAGGTGCCACACAGCAAGGAGCCTAACCTGGTGTATGTATGGAGCTGTGTGTTGCTCTGGGACACCCAGCCCATAGCCAACGTGGCCAGCAGCTGTGGAGGTAATGGAAGGCTTATACTTAGCCTCAAGCCCGGATTGGGCTCCAAACAAAGCAGAACAGATGAGCTGTGGAGTCTGTAAATCATACTCCTGACCAGTAGGTCTGTGGGTTTCCTCAGCCCCAGAACTGGCCACAAAACTCGGATGGACAGCCATGACTTGAAGAGCATTTCATAGGAGCCGCACGGTGCCCTTGGCCAGCAGGTCTCCTCCTCCCCTTTTAGCCCTGGCATGGCCAGCTACCCCCTTTTCCTCCTCCCTGTGCAATGACTTTCCTGTAGGGCTGAGGAGAGGCAGTAGATTTATCTAGCTCATTTCCCATAGGTAACCTGCAGGCCCAGGACTGCCCCTACCCCAAATTAGTCTGTTCACTCCCTGGTCTTTCCTCTGGAGGCTTTTGCTTAGCTCATGGTCCTGCCTGGAAGGCCAGTCTCACCTCTTACAGGAAGCTTTGACTGGCATGTGTGGTGACTGTGTTTCTTAGAAGCTCTGAGAGAAGTCAGTGGATGAAGAAATCACAGGTTGTGATGTGACTGCCAAGCTTACTGTCTTTGGTTTTGTCCCAAGGCTGCTGTTTGGCTCTGATGAGCTTGGATAAAGTTTAACCTAGATATGTGGTGACATCATTTCTTGTATTGACTGGCATCTGTCTGAGGCCAAGCCCTCACCTCCCCACCCCCATCTCTGCCTCTTTTCCTGCCATGCATGTGTCCCTTCCTTAGCCCTCCCTATTCCCCCTCTCCACCCTGAGTTTTGCCTGCGCTAATGTTTTTCCACAGCTCCCTGGCTAACTTGCCTCATTTCTCTGATTTCCATTACAGCAGCGCTCCTCCAGAGGCCATTTGGCTGTCCTTCATTACTACCCACCCATCTCCAGCCCACAAAACAGGCTTCTGCTAAGACAGATATAGCTGCCAAGGTTACCAGTGACCTCCAGGATGCTAAGCTTCTTAAGCCCAGCTCTGGGGAGGGAGTAGGGGCTCAAGCATGCTTTTCCTCTCCTTGCTGGCTGTCCTGTCTGTCTGGTCCTCCTTGGATTTCTCTGGGACATGGTGCCCACCCCTGCCTGGCACTGTGACTCTTCTGATGGATCTCTCCTGTGCACAGTTGCCACTGCAGCTCCTGGATACAGACTTCTCATTTACTTACGGCTGGCACACAAGGGAACCATACAAGAATAAGGACTTTGAACTGTCTTCATGACCTCCTTTTCTCTCCTGCTGTGGCCAGGAAATCCCAGTGGCCGACTTTACATGTGGACCTATCCTCACCTTTGTTTGTATCAAGTGACATTGACCTGGCCTCTGCCCTCTTCTGATCTCAGTGTGGATGGGGTGGGAGATTCCTTCAAAAATTTGTTCCCTTGGGTTCTTCTCACTCCCACTGCCATGGGGTGGCCTTGCTGCTGCTCCTACCTCTTGTTTCTTCATATGGTGTTTCAGGGATGGCCCTTCCCACTGGGTCCCTCCCTTTTTACCCCATTCATTGGCAAAGCGGTCCCCTCCTGGGTCCCTCTCTACTCATCTGAGATCAAGGCATTAAATGGCTCATCAAGAGTCATTACTTAAGACCTGAATTGAACTCAGGACCTTTGGAAGAACATCGAGTATTCTTAACCTCTGAGCCATCTCTTCAGCCCTCCTAACTGAGTTTTTAAAGACACCAAAACCTCCCCTACAGGCTGTCTTGTTATTTGCTGCTGAGATATGTATTAAAGTCTAACTTGCTGACAAGATTTTAGAAGATCCTTTTGTCTCTGCTTTCCATTTTCCCATAGCAGTACCTGTCTCACAGACTTGAGCCATAGAGCCTGACTTTTATGGATTCTTGGAATTGAAACTCAGGTTCTCAAGCTTACATTATGAGCACTTTTGTCTGCTGAAACATCTCCCTGACCCTTTGTCTTTTTTCTATTTTGAATTTTAAAAAAAGTTATTATTTTATGTGTATGGTATTCTGCCTGAATATATGTTTGAGCAACAATATTTACCTGGTGCCTATGGAGGCCAAAAGAGGGCATTGGATCTACTGGAGCTGAAGTTACAGGCAGTTGTGGGCCACCATGTGGGCACTGGGAATTGAGTCCAGGTCCTCTAAAAGTGCTCTTATCCATGGCGACATCTCTCCAACTCCCACCTTTTATGCTTTGTACTCATCTCTCCTATCTTCTTTGAACCAGAACTCACTTCAGATAGCCTGAATGCTTTGGAAGCCAAGGTGACTAATGTGGTCATGTTTTCTAGCTCCACAGACTGAGCCCTTTGTCCTCCAGGCCTCACTGAGCCACCTCAAGACCCTTCATCGTTTGAATGTAGCACCTGGGGAGCTGTGTGGTTGAAACCACAAATTTATTTTCACTTTTTTTCCCCGCCTCATCATGTCCTCATCACCACGTCTTCTAACATCTAGTCTGGGACTGTGATTCATCGTGTCTCACCTTGCAAGCGCAGCCTCTGAACCCTGCTTGGACGTCAAGGCTAAACTCCTGGCTTACAGTTGGCTGTGCATGGGACTCAGCCTCCATAATCATGCCAGCCACTGTCTCAAGCATGAAGATGCTTGGGTCAATGTTGGGCTGCACGGACAGTGGGGGTGTAAGATTAGAGTGGAGTTAAAAACCCCCTGTTTCCCAGTGCCATCATAACCATCACGGGACAATGCACCCTCCACGTGTTTCTGGTGATGTACATAAACTTTTCACATTGCCTATAAAGGTACAACATATAATTTGGTACAGTACCTAGTGCTTGATAATGATGATAAACACTGGTTACTGGTTTATGAATTTACTGTACTGCACCTTTTATCACTAGCGTGTATTCCTTCTACTTATAAAATTAAACACTGTAAATAGCTTATAAAGCAGTAGCTTCATGTCTCCATGTATGACATGTCTTGTGGTATCACGGGTTAGCCACGTGTCTAGAAGCAATATGCCACAACATATGTATATAGAACCTATGCATCTGTTTGACATCTACACAATGAAGGAACAGTGTTAGCAAGGACGCTTTGCTAAGGCTGCGCCCCTATTGCTGAGTCTTGGGTGTGTTCTTAAGAACTCCAAGATGGCTCATCTTGTTATTGCGATTGAGTTTGGGATCATCTAACAGGCACAACTCTGGGAAGGTCGATGCCCGAGTTAGCTTTCACTGTTGACTTGACACAGCTTTCAGAAATGGTTCTGGGGTCTCCAGAAAATGACTACATAATCCAAAGCATTTGGTAAGTCAAGTATTATTTCTGCAGAAGGGTGTGTAGCCATGCTTAAGCAGGCAAGCAGGCAAGCAAGCAAGCACACAAGCACATCCAAGAGGTATGTTGGCTAGGTAGTGTTGCCACACTCCTTTAATTCCAGCACTCAGGAGGCAGAGGCAGGCTGATCTCTATGAGTTTGAGGCCAGCCTGGTCTACAGAGACATTTCCAGGACAGTTATGGCTACATAGAGAAACCCGGTCTTGAAAAACAAGACAAAAGGTATGTCTGAGTTTCTAATTTATTATGCAAAGGAATCCTGTGCCCCACTCTGAGTGGTCAAATCTCGCCTCACATTCTATGTGATTGGCTAATAGCAGCACAGTATCTATAAAGAAATGAAAGGAACATATACTTTGATTTCAAGAAGTGCTGACCCTGAGGAAATTTGAATTTCTGACAAGTGGCTTTTCTACAAAAATTTAAATGGAGTTTTATCTTATTTAACCCTTTGATAAAAAGTCAGCCATACCATGGTGGCACACGCCTTTAATCCTAGCGCCTGGGAGGCAGAGGCAGGTGTATCTCTGAGTTCCTGGCCAGTATGGTCTATATAGTGAGTTTCAGGTCAGCCAGTGCTATACAGAGAAGCCCTGTTTTGAAAAACAGAAGAAAACAAGACAAAAAAGAAAGTCAATACACTTGTTTATATTTTCCACAAAGCCTCTGGTCATCTGAGAAGGATTATCTAGATCAGGGTGGCCTCTGAGGCACTGGCTTGATTATTAATCGTTGCAGGAGAGACCAGCCCACTGTGGGTGGCACCATTCCTCAGTCAGATGGTCCTGGACTGAATTAGAGAGCTTGCTGTGAGCCTGTGAGCAAGACAACAAGCAGAATTCCTCCTGCTTCAAGTTGGAGTTCCTGTCCTGACTACTTTCCTCAACAATGGACTGTGACCTGGAAGTGTAAACCAAATAAACCCTTTCTTCCCCTAAGGTGCTTTTTTTTTTTTGGTCATAGTGTTTAATCACAGCAAAAGAAAGGAAATAAGAACAATACGGGAAGGTAATTCCTGGAAGGATTAACTAAGGGAGAAAACCCTCTTCCCAGAGAGTTTCTGTTCCTGCCTCTACTATTCTGAAGTTAGAGCCCAGATTCTTCAGCCTTCTCGTGAAGACAAAGACCAACTGCTAGCTCTCCAGGAACCCTCTAGGACTTTAGCATCAGCCTGGGACTGCTGAGACACCCAGCCTTGTGGACAGAGCAGGTTCTCAGCCTCTCCAGCACTCGGAGAGCCACTGTTGGCCTACACAGGCCATATGTGAGGCAATGTGGAAAATCCTCGATGTGATATGTTCGTTCTGTCCCTCTGTGCTTCTAGAGAACTCTGACCAATACAAACCCTACCATGCCACCTTTGTGCCTTTATGTTGAAAGACTATAGACCTGGCTTATTCCTGGACGACCTCACCTTCAGCTATGTAGTCATTTACTAGCGACGGCTCCCAGAGATCAGGGCTCGAGCCAGACTTACAAGCAAGGGGCTCATCTGTGAGTGCATTGGCTGAGGACTGACAGAATGGACAGGGAGGGTGGGAAAGCCTGAGTGAACTGCTGATTTGCCCACCGGCTGGAGAGACTGAACGGTTTGTCCGGATCATAGACTGAATCTTGTCCAGTGAGTCCTGACTGAAGCGTAATTCCTTGGCTCCCGGCTCCCATTGCCCCAAACCTCCCATCCTTTGGGGGCCCTGAGTCATTCTGGTCTTGTGTTGGGTGGGTTTGGGAATCAGGGTGGGAAATGATGACAGCAGGGCTAGAGGCTGCAGCTGTGTGAAACCAATTGACACCTGTGTTCAGTTGGCTTGTACAGCAATCTGGGGAATCCAAGGTGTGTCCATAAAACCTGGAGAGGTGCCCAAGACATGCCAACCAATAATCAATGTTTGCTTACATGGTCTGTGTATTTATTAGTAAATTTTCAACATTAAGCAAAACAAGGAAATTATTCTTTTACAGTTCTGGAGGCTGGAAACCCTAAAATAAGGTTTGATTCATTCTCAAGGCTCTGAAGGATAGTTTTTTCCTAGTGTTCCTATCTTCAACCCTTCAGGTAGGGACAGTCCTTGAAGTTCCTTTTCCCCTTTTCTTATAGGGACAGCTGATGCTCTCATTCCAAGTTTGTTTTTTGTTGGTTTTTTTTTTTTTTTTTTTTTTTTTTTGTTGTTGTTGTTGGGGAGTCTTGCTATGCAGTTCTGGCTGTCCTGGAATGCAGAGATCCACCTGCTTCTGCCTCCCAAGTGTAGATATTAAAGGGCCTGTGCCACCATGCCCAGTTTTCAAAAATATTTTGTGTGTGTGTGTGAAACTGGCTTTCTCTGTGTAGCCTTGGCTGTCCTGGACTCACTTTGTAGACCAGGCTCAAACTCATAGAGATCTGCTTGCCTCTGCCTCCCCACGTACTGGGATTAATGGCATTCACCACCATGCCCACCTCTCAACATTCTCTTAAAATGACTAACAGTAATTCTATTTTCCAACAGGTAATCTTTCTTCTGCTTCAGCATTTTTCTCTCAGACGACACACAAGTTTAGAACTGGATCACTTGGCCCTTTTTCCTCTTGTTTCCCACAGTTCAAAAGGCCGCATCTTTGAAGGCCGGCATCTCTGGGACCAGCAGCAGGGCTGGACACAATCTTCTTTGTAGTTTTGACCTTTTTTTTTTAATCAGCTTTTTCTCCTGGCTCAGTTTCATGTTCAGTGAGTTGTGTCGATGTTGTCTTCAGCAATGAGAACTTGCTGCCAGTTTGTAGAAAGCAATATATGATCTTGGCAACAGCCTGGGTTGTTTGGGGATCCATGGGACCCTTTGACTGACAAAGATGTAACCCAGTCCCAGGACTCAAAGCTTCATTTGGTGAAAAAGATGGCCAGCTGGGGCTCTGTTTCCCCCATTATTTGACAATTTCATTTAGCTCGCCTTTCTTTCTTTATCTATTGATTTTTGGAGAAAGGGTTTCTTGGTGTAGCCCTGGGTATTCTGGAACTAGCTCTATAGGCCAGGATGGCCTCAAACTCAAAGAGCAACAACCCCTGCCTCTGCCTCCCTGGTGCTGGGATTGAAGGTGTGCACCACTGCACCCAGCTACATGTATCACCTTGTTACATGTATATTTTTAGGAAGCTTCAGTTATGTTAGGTTTTCATATTACCCCTCATTTGGCCCTTAGTTTTAGCTGTCCCTCCCTATGCTCCCTCCCTCATCCCCCTTTTTTCTCCCCTCCCCCACTTGATCCTCCTGTTTCAGCCTCCACCCTCCCATCTATCCATTAACTATCCATTCTCTTTGCCTCTCTTAAGAGCTCTATCTGTCCCTGCCTATTACTATTACTCCATACCTAACCTCTGTGGTTCTATAGATCGTACCCTGATTATCATTGACTTAACAGCTAATATTCACATATAAGTGAATAAAGTACCATACCCCTCTTTCTGGGTCTGGGACCTCAATCAGAATAGGTAAGACTGGGGGACTGGGGGCAAGGTGAAGATCTGCAGTTAGTCTACCTGTTTCCCTGCCTGGAATGTTATCTTCTAATTATTTTTTTTAACTGCTACGATTGGGGCTGGGGTGATGGCTCAGTTGGTAAACGCCTGCCATGCAAGCATGAGAACCCAAGAGTGGATCCCCAAAACCCACTTAAAAAGCCTGGCGCACTGGCAAGTGTCTGCAAGTGTTTGGGTGGGTGAAAAAAGTCAGGTTGCTGAAGCGCACTGGCTGGCCAGCCTACCTGACTCAGTAAAGTGGAGCATGAGGTTTAGTGAGAGCCACGGTCTCAAAAACAAACAAACAAACAAACAAACAAACAAACAGACGAACAAAGGTGGAGGGTCTGGAGAGATGGCTCAGTGGTTAGGAGCACTTGTTCTTGCAGAGGACCCAGGTTGATTCCCAGCACACATATGGATGCTCACAACTGTCCGTAACTCTGGTTCCAGGGATCCAATGCCCTCTCCTTACCTCTGCAGGCACCAGGCATGTGCATGGTACTCGGATATGCATGCAGGTAAAACACTTGTATACATAATAGAAAGTATACCTAAAAAATAAACAAAGGTACAAAATGGTCAAGGATAGGCACCTGTTGTCCACACTGGGCCTCAGCATGTGTGTGCACACAGATGCGTATTCAGTCATGCCCATATAATTTACATACCACACACCTACACAACCTTCACGCTGGCATTTCAACCCAGTGGTAGAGCCATTAAATGGGCCCCAAATTTGATCTCCAGCTCCTACACAAGGAAAGAACAAAAATCTTGGCCACATGAAACATTTAAAATCCCATTATCAAATTTTTAATTGTCAAATAATAATCATAAGAGGCCACAGGATGATTGAATATTTAACCAAATTTGGTTAATTAGCCAAAGGATCACCTCATACATTTGCCATCTTTATGGTTCTATGCATTAGTTAGGGTTCTTTAAGAGAACAGAATTGATCGAATGAATGTGTGTATATTACATAATATACATATGCAACATCTCCACATACATGTGGCTTGTTATGTGGTGGTCTGTGGTCAGGGTCTTCCAGCGATGGCTATCTCCTGATGGAAAGGCCAAGAGTCCATCCATGTGTTGCTCCGTCCATGAGGCTGGATGTCTCAGCAGTCCCAGTCTGGTGCTGGAATCCCAGAGGATTCCTTGAGAGCTTCTGGCCTTCAGTCTGTGTTGGAATCCTGCAGAAGTAGGGTCTAATTCCAGTGAAGGAGTGCCTTAGCAATGGCATAGATGAACTTGCCAGTGAGAGTGAGGGCAAGCAGGCAAACAGCAAAAGCTGCCTTCTTCTATGCCCTTCTATGTGGGCTGCTGCCAGAAGGTGTGGCCAAGATTTAGGGTGTGTCTTCTCAGCTCAGACATCCAATCAAGAAAGTCCCTCACAGCTGTGCCCCGGTGCTTGGGTTTTAGTTGATTCTAGTTGCAGTCAAGTTGACAACCAAGATCTGCTGTCACAGGTAGAAACATTTAGAGTCCACCTTTCAGCAATCCTGATAACAGCAACAGCATGTTTTTATGTTAGTTGATTGTTTTGAGACAAGGTCTGTCTATGCAGTTCAGGCTGGTCTGAAACTCATAGTGATGCTCCTGCTTTGGCTTCTTCAATGCTGTGATTACAGGTATATACTACCACACCTGGCTTTACAGTGCTATGCTCATCACTATGGTCCCATCCTGGGCAAGAGGTCATCAGAACTTACCCCTCATGCTTTAGATGAACTCTCCTTTGGCTTTTCTGCTCTCAGTCACTCCTTCTCATTTCCAATCACTGGTAATACCCCCGCTGTCCACAGTCACCATTTTGATTTTCTTTAGGTCTCACATGTAAGTAAGACCATGTGGCTTTGTCCCCTGTGCTTGGCTTATTGTCACCCTAGCACGATGCTCTTCAGGCTCACTCATGTTGCCTCACTGACAGAATTTTCCTTCATAATGCTGAATGGCATCCATTGTGTGTTTATGATATTTTAAAAAAATTAAAAAAATTAATTATGTATGTGTGTGTCTCTCCATGTATATGCATGTGTGTGCAGGTGCCTAAAGAGCCAGAAGAGAGTGTCAGATCCCCTTGGACATGGAGTTACAGGTGTTTGGGAGTCACCTGACATGGGTGCTGCCGCTGACCTTGGGTCAACTGCCAGAGCAGCAAATGCTCTGTACCACTGAACCACCTCTTCAGCCATCTGCTTATTTTTTGAGATAGGTTTCTCACTGAAGCTGGCCTGCCAGTGAGCCCCTGGTATCTGCCTGACTCTCCCCACATACCCAGCACTGGCTTTTCCATGGCACCAGGGATTCGAACTCAGGCTCTTGCACTGTACAGTAGGCACTCCATCGACTGACACATACATCACCAAGGAGAGCAGTTTGTTGGCCAAGAATACAGAAATTTTGGTTTGGGGTCACAGCCTTCCATTTTTTGGAGGCCAAAGGCCAACTTCATCTCTAGGCTCAGATTTCTGCTTCCTACAAAATGAGTTTATTCTTGACTTTCCGGCTCAGAAAGTCAGTATGCACAGAAGAGCTGCAGCCTACACAGGCTTTCATTCAACTACAGCACACTGAAAACTGCTTACACAAATAATCTTCATATGAAGGATACCGCTTGTCACAGTGTGAACAGGCTGTGTCTCCTCCCTGGCTTTACTATCGGCAGAAGTGGGGGCTGTTCCCAGTGTGTGACTATCAAGATTAGCACTGTGAACCTGGGACGTGAAAAGTGCATGTCTGTTGGAGATATGTAGGGTAGAATACTGGACTAGATATGGCTTTATTAGACATATGGCTTTATTAGAATCTGACAAGCAGAAAAGGGTCTGCAAAATGGCCAAATGGAGAAAACATAATCATGAGGATCTGAGTTTGGAGCTCCAGAACCCACGTGAAGTCAAAATCCGTAATGTATGTTGTATCTGTAATCCCAGTGTTCCCGTGGAGAGATGGGAGGTGGAGACTGGAGGCTCCATGGTCCTCATACACAGCATCAAACAACAAAGAAGGTGAAAGGGAAGACAGACCCTTGAGATTGTCCTGACCTCCGCACAGATGCCACAGAACAAGGGCCTACACACATACACATTTGTTTACGTGGGGCGAAAATGTCTGTGACCTTCAGTTTAACCGATAACGCTCCCTAAATCTAAGCAGCGTGCCTCATAAAAACACCTTTCAATAAATATTTTTCAAATTCTATTTTACTTTATTTGTGTATGTGCATGTGTGTGCAGGTACCCAAGGCGGCCAGAAGAGTGAGCCAAAGCCCTGGAGCTGGAGTTCTAGGAGGTTGGGAGCCACCCATCCAACTCAGGTACTGGGAATTGAACAATAGTCCTTTGCAAGTACAGTATGTACTCTTCACTGCTGAACCGTCTCTCCGGCTCCAAAAACAAAATTTAAAACATTTTTATTACATTTTGCACTCTCTCCCCCCATCCGACTCTCTCTCTGTATGTGTGTGAGTGAACATGTATGTGAAAGTACACATGAGCCACAATGCGCATGTGAAGGTCAGAGGATATCTTTCCACCTAGTGGGCATGCAGGATGGAACTCTAGTTATCAGTCTTGGTGGTGGACATCTTTACTCTCTGAGCCTTCTTGACAGTCCCCAAACTTTGTTAAGAGATATAAGCAAAGCAGCCCAACACTTAAAAATTCCAGGTTTACTTATTTTATTGTTTTATGTGTATGAGTGTCTTGGCTGCATGTTTGTATGTGTACAACATGTGTGCCTGGTGCCCAAGAAGGAGTCAGCTGCCCTGGTCCTGGAGCTACAGGTGGTTGTGAACTGCCACATGGGTGCTGATAATTGAACCTGGGTCCTCTGCGAGAGCAGCTGGTGCTTTTAACTGTTAACTTTGCTTCAGCTTGTCTGGTCCTAAAATTCTTTTTTGTGCTGGCAGTCCCAAGGATCCAGCTTTACTCAAAGGAAAGTAAGTACCTAAGGAGGAATTCCTGTGCTGCTCACAGCAGTGCTGGGCTCCTCAAAATGCTGCTGACATGTGAACTGATGCCCATTGTCTTCTGTGGCTACTTGTCATAGGCATTTTCGTATGTAGGACAACTTTTTATTATAGGTGTATTTTATCGTTACGCTTTTTTTTTTTTTAAATTATAGGTGCACTGTTTCATTACACTAACTTGCCACCATTCATTGCTGCTGTGGTTTTTTTTTTGTTGTTGTTGTTGTTTTGTTTTTGCTTTAAAAGGCATGTGCATTTCAAAGAAATTAAGAGTAAAAAGCATCCTTTATGTTTCCCCCAATATTCAGCATTTCTGAGGCTTTTAATTTTTTTCCTGGTCATCAATTTGTGTCTGGTATCCTCTTCCTTCATCTGAGCAGTTTCTTGTAGTATTTTGGGGTCTGCTGATGGTGGCTTCTCTTAATTTTATATGGAAATGTCTTGACAACACACCCATTTTTTTTTTCTCAGTATTGGGGATAGAATCTAGGGCTTCACACATGCGGGGTGAGTGTTTTACTTCTAAGCTACACTCACAGCCCCATTCTTGCCTTTTATTTTGATTGCTTTACTAAGTTGCTCAGGTTTGAACTTATGGCCTCGCTGCTTGAGCCTGCCTAAGCTGGGATTCCAGGTCTGTGCCATCAGGTCCAACTTGACCCTCATTCTTAAAAGAGTCTGATATAATCTAAATTGGTTGGCAGATGTCTTTCCAACATTTTACTTTTGTTCATCTGGGATAGGTCTTACTGTGCAGTCCTCCATGGTCTAGTAGACCACATTGTACCTACCTCTAGTTTCCTTTGAGTTTATTCTTGTGGTAGTTCAGAGAATTTCATCAACAGATAACTGTACATCTCTCACTAAACAGAATTTCAGCCACTATTTCCCTCAGGGCTTTTTCCTAGTCCTTCCTCTCTCTTCCAGTAATGTACACACATAGACATTGTCACGTTGCCCCATTTCCCCTCATTTCTTTTCAGATGAGTTCTAGCAATACTTGGCTCATTCATCGAGTTTTGTTTCAGTTCCAGCATATACACTTAAAATATAGTTTCTAGTTGTGTTGTGAGTTGAAAAAAAAAACTTTCATTGGTTGAAGGCACATTTTCCTTTATGCCAGGCATTGCTGGTCTTGCACTTGCCTTATAATTCAATTTTCTTTGTGTGTGCACCTTGTTCATATGTGTGATACACATGCAGGCCAGAGTTCTTCAGGACAGTTTGTTTGCTTTTGAATACATGTGTGCATGCATGTGTGTATGTGATATGCACGTTTGTATGTGCAGGTGTACAGAGGCCAGAGGTGGACCTTATGTATGTGTCACTCAGTAGAAGTGTGTATGTGGCCGTGCCTAGATTAAGTATGTGATTACACTCTCATGCTTGCACAGTAGGCATCTGTGTCCACTACCCTCATTCAGCCTTCGTCTTTTTCTAAGACAGGGTCTTCCACTCATCTGAAAAAATGCAGGCTTTGAGCCCCAAGAATCCACCTGTCTCCAATTCCCCAGCACTGGATTATGAGTTTATTTACTTATGTTTTTTAGAACTGAATCTTTTTGTTTGTTTGTCTTTTTGAATCAACGTTTTATTATGTAGTCCTGGCTGGCCTCAAATTCAGTGATCTCCCTGCCTCTGTCTCTGAGTGCTGGGATGATGTGTAGCTTAAATTTTTAAAAAATTAACCTTTTAAGCGTGGTTGTTGGGGATCCATCTTTGCTCCTTGTGCTTGCAAGGCAAATGCTTTTACTGAGCCATGTCTATAGCCGATGGCTACTTTATAATTCTTACATCCTTATCCCACTGGGTCCTTATTTTTTTTGAGAATGGGTATTTTTTTATTTTATTTTTTTCCAGACAGGGTTTCCCTGTGTAGCCCCAGCTATCCTGGAACTCATTCTGTAGACCAGGTTGGCCTGGAACTCAGATTCACCTACCTTTGCCTGAGTGCTGGGATTAAGTGCCACTCTAGGATAATATCTTGATACTGGTTCTTTTAGGGTTCTCGCCTGGACACTGTGACAGTGTTGAGTTTTGCCAGCTGATTACTGACTTTGTTTGTTTGTTTTTGAGACAGAGTTTTATGTGGACCAGCTGCTCTTGAAATTACTATGTAGCTGAGGCTAGTCTTGAACAGTTCCTGCCTCTACCTCTGAAGTGCCGGGATTGCACGTGTGTACCACTATACCCTGTTCCATAATGAGTCTGCATTTCATAAACTGGACATATGAGCTGAATGAGGGACAAGCTGTATCACAAATTAACTAAAAAAGAAATCCCAAGGAACCGGACCACCTGATGGAGCAGAGCACCACTGTACCTTCCAAGTCGAGGAGATATCACTGGCTTTTCGCTGGGAAGTTAGGACGATGCTGAGGCACTTAGGGGACACAGAGACTCTGGGGAAGGTGGGTGCACACATGCTGAGAGATTGGGTTCCCTCACGCACGCTGAGTAAGCTCCTCTGAGCTGAACTGTAAACCCGGTCACACAGATAGTTAGTCCTTTGTGGGAGTCAGCCAAGAGACTGTTGTCCATGAGTCATTCTGAAATTGTGTAGATAGCTGGCTCTGGAGCCCTGGGTCAGCTTCAAGGGAGAGGGCAGGAGCAGGCATCAGATGCATGATATCCATCTGTGCATAACATGTGACAGAAGGATGGCTGACCTCAGCGTGAGAACAGAGTGCAGTTAGTGCCCAGCAACTTTAGGGTCCAAGACTTGGCTTTCTGCCCTTACCAAATGTGAGACCCAGCGACAGACTTAGCTTTCCAACTTCAGCTCCTTCTTTGTAGAGAGCACTTGATAAATTAGTCCTGGGACTGGTGGCCACCCAAGCCTGGCCCGAAGCAAAAGAGTCTTGACAAGGCATACTTGAATGCAGGGCAGGGAGAGGACTATTCCAGTTGCTTCAAGCTTCTGTCCAGGAATAAGAGACTGCAGCATATGCCTTCTAGCTTTCTTTCCTTATGTGGACACACCGGTGTAGAGGGTTGAATAATGAATGACCTTCCTCCAATTCACACCCACCGAGAACACAAGTGAACTTATGTGCCGAATTTATCTTTGCAGTTGTGCTACTGAGTTAAAGACCTTTCAAAATTATCTTGGACGTAGGCAGATCCCAAATCCAGGGACTGGTGTCATTCTAAGATGAGAAGTGCCAGCTATGTGACAGGCTGATAGGACTGAATGAGCACATTTAGGCTGGCATGGGCAATAGAAGACAGTGTCTCAAAACAAAACAGAGGAGAGACCACAGCCAGGTGAGGCTAGAGATGATTGATGCCACCACAAGGCAAGGATGCCTGATACAATGGCCCAGAAAAAGGGAACCAGCTTGAAGTCTCCAGTTGCCATCTAGCACTCTGTATGTGTGTGTGCAGGCAACATCAGGTACACAGGTGTATTCCTTAATCATTCTCTTATTTTTCTGAGATGGGATATTTCACTACACTCTCTGGGTCAGTGAGACCCAGGAATACCGAGGTCTCTACCTCCGCATAGCTGGGGTTACGGAGGCATGAGGCTACATCTAGCCTTTTCACATGGGTGCTGGATCCAACTCAGATCCTTATCACTTTACCAAATGAGCTCTCTCTTCAGCCTCCACTGTGCCTTTTAATTTTTTTGAAACAAACATTGTATGGAGTTGGTGAGATGACTAAGCAAGTAAAAGCACTTGCTCTAGTAGCCTAGCTTGATATGAATTTAATCCCTGGAACCTATGGTGGAGAGAACTTACTCCCAAAAGTTGTCCTCTGTCTCTGCATGCACATTCCTGAAGTCAGTCTCTCTCTCCCTTAAACACACACACACACACACACACATCTTATTATGGCAAGGATTTCAGGCAGACAGTAAAAGCGTGGCTGACAGTATGGTGTCATTCACAGCTACAAGAGCACACATTGTTAACTTTTGGTTGGCTGTTCTCATATTTATCAGAACGTCTCTACTTTTGTTGGAAATATACTGCTTAAATTTAAAAGGTTTAAAAAGCTGATGGCCTGCAGTCCACAGCCCTGCTCATTAGCATCATGGTGTGTTGCTTCCTATACCATCACATTCTTCTACATTTAAACATGGTGGTTTCTTTCTTTTCTTTTCTTTTTTTTTTTTTTAAACAAGGTCTCTGTTGAGTGCTGGTAGCACACACGTTTAATCGCAGCACTCAGGAGGCAGAGGCAAGGATATCTGTGTTGAGTTTGAGAGCAGTCTGGTCTACAGAGTTCCAGAACAGCCAGGGCTACCCAGAGAAACTCTGTCTGGAAAAACAAAACAGAAATAAAAACAAGGTCTTGCAGCCAAGGTTGGCCTGGAGCTTTCTTAATGACAGCCTGACTTTGCACCTGTGATTCCTGCTTCCACCACTCACGGGCTGAGAGTACAAGCATGTGCAACCATACCTAGTTTATGAAGTACTGGGGATGAAACCCACAGCTTTGTGCAAGCCGTGCAAGCATTCTATTGAGTGAGCCATACCTCAAACTAAATGAAGTGTTTTATAATGTAAGCTTGTCTTAATAATTCTTCCTTTTCTCTTTTAATGCTAGTTCTGGGATTTTCAGCTTCAAACTACGGAAGTCATAATGGCCTGTGCAACATATCCAAGGGAGAGACGTTTGAAGAAAATTTGTTCTTTTAGAGTCTCCTGAGTGACAAAGGTTAAGAGGCTGACAGTGTCTACTGCCCCTTGCATATACATTTGGAGGAGGGGAGGAAACACAGGGCTTTTTACCTCCACACACCTCAGTCATAGGGGCAGTACTCTGGAGAAGAGCAGCCATAGCTGTGGCTCCAGCACTGGACCCTTCAGCAAGGAATTAAGGTGTTGGTGGGCACAGACCCTTAGCCCTTATATCTGCGAGTTAAGTGCAGCTCAGGGCCCATAAGTGTCACCTGCGGATGCTTAGGCACTGTAGGAGGCTGAGCCCTCTTAGAGAGGCTTGGGATCACACTGGAGAGAGGTCCTGCTGAGTCTACGGATAACAGTGCTTACCCTCATTAGAGGTCTTGGTACAGGACAACAATGAACACGCACAGTAAAGGTGTGGGAATGGGAATCACCCAAGAGCCTGTGACTGCCAGAACATGGGGCTTTTTATAGGCACCTCTCTCATCTAAGGGTTTTGGGGTATAGACTGCTACACACCTAGCTGGTAGTTCCCATTAACTAACATACCATGGGGACGAGCAAGAACCTGGTGATGGTTTGATCTACTTTAACATCTTCAAACTGGTCATCAGCTTTGAAAAATTCCATGATTTGGGGCTGGGGGCATGCCACTAAGTGGTGCTCCTATTGCCTAGCATGTTCTTGGCTCTGAGTGTGTTCCCCTATGCCATATGAAGACTCTAGGTTTTATTTACAACTGTGAATTTCTGTTCCTGGTATTAAGCCAAAGCCTCTGGAGAGGGGTACACAAGCCTACAGCGGCTTGTAGCCCCCAACCTGCTTCCTGTAGTCTGCCTGTTCTTTTTACTGGCTTTCCCATCCTGGAGGCTGATGTTCAGGAGTAATGTTTCTGTTGTTTAAGGATTCCCAGGCACACTTTACAAGTGGGGAACTGTTCTTGGGCTTCAATGTGTACAGTTCCTTAGGCACACTACTGTTTAGAAAACAGGTGGGGTAGGGTGGGGTTTGTTCAGCAGTTGTTAATAAGCCATTTAATTTAAAAGGCTAGGAGAGAATCAGCACATGGGCTCAGTTATATCCTGCTTTTGAGAGAAGAATCCTCGCCCAATCTTTTTGAAATAAGTTCTCATGAAGCCCCAGGCTGGCCTCCAATTAAATATATAACGATGGTTGAACTCCTTATCCTCCTGCCTTCATCTTCCAAGTGCTGGGATGCTGTGTATGAGTAGTACACGCAGGCTGGTGGGAAGAGTCTCTTTTAAGGCAGGACAAAAAGATGACCATGTCACCCCCCCTCCCCAGTGCTGGATCTGTGCTGATGGTTGGCAGGTCTCTTCAGAAGTCCCGGGAGGGTGAGTTCCCAAAAAGGAGCTTTGCAATCTGAAATTTGTTTCTAGGCCTTTCCAAAAAACGGAAAGAAGAACTCCATAGCAACGTCCAATAAGATGACCTTTTGCTTAAGAAAACACTCAAATGAAAGGGGGTGAAATGGTCACTAAAATAGTCCCATAAAGTGCTCGCAAACATCAGGTTAGAGGATTTATTACCCCCTCCCTCACGGAAAAAGTAAATAAAGAACAAATCTGCTTCCGGATGTCCAGATTCGCCTGGGGTGTGTGTGCATTGCTCTCGTACCCAGCGCGGTTAAGACAGGCGAGCTGACCATCACGCCCGCGGCGTCCTCTGCGCACCTCTCGCCTCCCTGAAAGCGCCTCCGTGCCAAGACTCCGGCTCCTCACTGACCGCCCGGGCCCGGGAGCACCCGCGCAGCTGCCGCCTCCCGCCCTGGCCGCAGCCATTTTGGAACGGCGCAGACAAAGGGCGAGCCCCGCCGCCGCCTGCCGCGACCCACCCGGCGCTAAGCGCCGCTGCTCGCCCGGCCCGGCTGCCATTCCCAGCCGCGCTCGAACAGCCGGCCAACATTCGACACCTCGCCTGCTCCCCGGCCTCTGGCGCTTGCAGCCATTGGCCGCCTCTTTTAAGAGCGGGCCGTAGCCAATCAGAGGCCACAGGGGCGCGGGCGGGGGCGGTGTGTGTCGCCGCGCCTGCGCAGTGCGCCGCCCCTCCCCCGCCCGGCGCGCCGCGCCCCCGCCCGCCCCGCGCCCCGCCCCCCGCCCGCCCCGCGCCCCGCTGGAACCTCCTCCTGCCCAGGCGCGCTCGGCCGAGCGGCGGCGGCGGCGGCGGCGAGGAGGAAAGATGGCGGCGGGCTCGGATCTGCTGGACGAGGTCTTCTTCAACAGCGAGGTGGACGAGAAAGTGGTGAGCGATCTGGTGGGCTCGCTCGAGTCGCAGCTGGCGGCCAGCGCGGCCCACCACCACCACCTCGCGCCGCGCACGCCCGAGCTGCGGGCCGCGGCCGCCGGCGCGCTCGGGAACCATGTTGTGAGCGGCAGCCCGGCCGGAGCCGCGGGCGCAGGGCCGGCCGCCTCCGCCGAGGGCGCGCCCGCAGCGGCGCCGGAGCCGCCCCCCGCAGGTAGAGCGCGGCCGGCGGGTGGGGGCCCGCGGCGCCCGGGCTCCAGCTCACCGCGCCGCTTGCTTGTTCCCGCAGGGCCCGCGCCGGCGCCCGCCAAGCTGAGGCCGCCGCCCGAGGCCAGCGCGGGGCCCTGCCCCGCCGTCGCCGCCGCCACCGCCGCCGCCGCCGCCGGGCCGGATCCCGCCGCCGCCGCCCCGCCCGCCGTCCCCGGCGCCTCCAAGCCCGGCCCGCCTGGCCCGCCCGGTCCCGGCGCCGCGCAAACTTTGAATGGGAGCGCCGCGCCGCCCACCGCGCCGCACGCCGCACCTGCTGTCAGCCCGGTCAACAACGGGCCCGCGCCGCCGCCCGCCGCCGGCTCTGTCATCCAGGCGGCCCCCGCGCCCGCGCCCGCCGCGCCCTCGCCGCCCGCCGCGCCCGCGCCCGCCGCGCCCCCGCCGCCCGCGCCCCCAGCGCCCGCCGCGCCGGCCCGGCCGCCCGGGCACCCCGCCGCGCCCGCGCCCCCCGTGTCACCCGCCGCCGCCGCCGCCGCGCAGAACGGGGCCGCTCCTGCCCCCGCGGCGGCCTCCGGGGGTGCCGCGGGGCTGGGCCAGCCGGGCGCGGGCGCGCAGGGGCCCAAGGCCGAGGCGCCCAAGCCCGGGCCCGGGCCCGGGCCGGCGGCGGCGGCGGCGGCGGCGGCGGCGGCGGGGGGTCGCGGGCGGGGGCGCGGCGGGCGGCGTGCTGCTCGGGCCCGCCATGCCGGGCGCGCTGCCGGGGCCTGCGCCCGGGACCCCCGCGGGGCTGGCGAAGGGCGCGGCCGCGGCGACCCCCAGCCTGCCTCGTACACCGGCGGCCACCACCGGCGCTATCCGGGCCACGCTGACGCCCACCGTGCTGGCCCCGCGCCTGCCGCAGCCGCCGCAGAACCCGACCAACATCCAGAACTTCCAGCTGCCCCCAGGTGAGTGGCAGCGCGCGGCGGGAGGCGAGGGCGGGTGCAGCAGGCGGCCCTGGTGTTCCAGGAAGTTCTAGGCTGCATTCTGGGGCTGTGCCCTGGCCCTGTGGCCCGTGAGGCCGAGGGGCGTCCTCTGCCCAGGTGACCTGACAGTCGTGAGGGCTTTCCAGAGCCCTCGAGGAACTCTGCTGCTGTCCCGTTGGGGTGCCATGGGCTACCGCCGTGTGTCAGAGGCACCCTTCTCTCTGCTACCTCAGGTGAGGTCAAGAGAGGGCGAACTCATCATAGCCAGGCTGGTGAACTCTGTGTGGAAAAGCATCGGCTTCCCTGCTGCCAGGGAGGCCCACTGGGGACTTCTTGTTGGGAGCAGAGTGGTTTGATGGTCATCAGTGCCTAAAGGGACTCTGGGTGCTTTTGTTGTTGCTGTCCCTGGAGGTCAGCAGGACGCTCAATGCGCAGGGGTCTGCGGATGCAGGAGATCGAGGTGGTGTGGGGGCACAGAAGCTGCCTTAGCGCCTGCAGGTTCCACACACGCTCTGGCTCTGTTGGCTTCAGATTCCTCAGGGCCCCTTGGGTTTGACGAGTGGCTCCTTTCCCGGCTTGTAGACTGCTTTTGTTTGAGAGTCGTCTGCGGGAGCGTTCCCACTGAACCCTGGGCTGGAGCAAGCCCTGAGCGCTCCTCCCGTGTTACATAGTGACATGTGCAGTGGTAGTAGCAGCGCCGCCCGCCGCGGTGGCAGTAGTAGAGAATTGGAAAACATGCTGCCCCTGTGTCCTCTCCCGTTTTCTGAAAAGTGCCACTGCTTTCTGAGAAGTGGTTTGGGTCATTTTGAAAGAACTACAGCATCTTAAGAATTGAGCTTACCTGTGGAAGTCAGTGAGGGTCAGGAAGGCTCATCAATGGTCCAGTGATACCTGCCAGATCTAAGGGGATATGGGACCCCGAAGTGTTTACGATGTTGCAGGGGCTGCCATGCTCTGAGGAGGGGCTGGGTGTGACAAAGGGCCTAGGAGCTGCAGGTGTCCTTTGCCACACATCTGGGGCTTGCTGAGAAGTGTGCTGGGTGTGTGACTGAAGGTCTTGTTCATTATGTTCATTCTGACCTTTAGGTGGAAGATATGGCTGATGTTTATAGTTTAGAAGGCATTTTGTGGTTGTAATCTGTTATTTGAAAAGCTACACTACTTAATACCCTTGTATAGGAGTCTTTTCTGGGAGTCCTTCAGCACTACCTTCCCCATGGCAAGGATGTACCCATGTTGTCCTTTTATCAGGAAAGCTGGCATGGTCAGGTGCCCATGGCATCCTTCCATAGTGAGCTTGGCTTACCCTGGTTCCTTTATGTTTGAGTGCTATACAGGTGAAGTCCATCTCCCTGGGAGAAGGAAGGTATCATTTGAAAAGAAAAGGGTGTTTGCTGCTGTCTCTATCACAACTGCCTTGTTTTCCAGGTCAGGTTCAGGGTTGATGTGTTTGAGCAGAAGATAACTCATTGGGGAAAAATGTAAACGCATTATTTGCAGTTCCTCTGCGCTCTGCCTCAGTCCCCATGCTTGTGTTGGAGAGGAGAGCAGTGCCTGTTGACATCTGGGTGGCAAACACCCAGAGTTTTGCTTCAGATTAGCATGCTTTCTAGAAAAGAAAGGGCTCATACCCATCTTTGGAACCCTTTGGCTTCTGTTGCTCTTTTGATAGGGAATGCTGATTTAAAAACACCCAAAGCTAAGCTAATGATTTGGTGCTAGAAAAACAAGACAGGGAGGCACAGTCAGAGGATGGCTAGTTTTGTCCTGTAACTGAGTGATCAGAACTTTTTCTGACCTACCTTTCTTCTTCATGGACACTTTTCATAATAAAATATATTCAGAAAAGGTGAAGATAAGTTCTAATAAACTTGTGTTTAGCCACTAACAGCCTGATATGGTGAGGTGAGAGAGACAGGCGAGGGCAGGCTTCAGGGCCGCACATAGGTGTCAAGTGGAATAACATACCGTTGGCAGTTGAATAGAGTGTGAAAGGGGCTGAGTCCTTCCCCGTGCCCTCTTGATAGAGGTCATGCTGGGAGAGGGGAGGGACACAGGTTTCAACCTGAGGTCTTTAAGGTCAAGTTTCATCTTCACAGTTCACCAGGAACTTCTTATAAGCACTTTGAAATTGTTTTTAGCAAACTGAGACCCGATCTTCCTTGTCAGAACAGGTTTGTAAAGGGACTGGAATGTTACTATGGTTGTGATTTGCTGGTTTGCTGGGCCAAAGTCTAAGTTTGGTCCACAGTGCGAGAGCTTTAGAGAGCTCCTGCTGATTGGCTGGTGTGCAGCTCAGGAGGCAATAGAGACAAATCACAGTATGCTTAGACAAGGAACAGATGAGAGGACCTCAGAATTAGTGTGTGCTTTCGTGGCTTTGAAAGATCTGGGTTGAGGATGCTGTCCTGCAGTCTATTTTTCGACATGGCAATTTAGTATATTCTTTTGTGTGTGTGTCTGTTCCTTCTACCTTTGTATTGAATTTACTCTCATATTGGTCTAGAACTTGGCTCAAGCATAGGTTCTTGGTTTAGGAGAAAACATTTCTGTGGCCTCGATGCTGTGGCCCTGTGGTGAAGACAGGTGCTGGTTCCCACATGTGGTGGATTGGGGATTAGTGGAAAAGGAGAAGCCTGCTGCAGGCTGACTGCACTTGGGCCTGCCTTAGTTGGTATACTGATTTCCAGGCTCTCATAAAGGATGGAGAGCTGGGTGGAGTTATGAGGCTGGGGTTCTAGAGGCCAACTTTGGCAACAGCAGCCAAAAGGGATATTCTGGAAACTTCAGCTTTTCTTACTTGATGTCACAGTTGCAGATTGCCTGGGAAAAGTATATTGCTTATGGAGCCTCAGTCTGTCTGACTGTAAAATGACTGCTTTGTGAAGAGGAGATTCTGTCAAGATGAGACATGGACACACCGGCTCTTTACTCCCGGTTCCCTGATCCTTTTCCTGTTTCAGGGGTGACGTTGCTTTAGAAGTTATAGTCTTTCTAAGGTTAGTTTTATCCCAGTGAAAATTCTTATCCACATGGACAAGAAGTTTAGGGCAGGATTGTCTTGTTCTCAGAGGAGAAAGCACAGAAATCATCACAGGTGGACCATGTTGGCATGGCCATCAACCACTTATCCACATGCTACCTATGGAGAGGACCTTGCCAGGGGGCTGGTCTCTTTTCCCTGTCCACTTTACTGTTGGCCTGTCATTATCATCTTTGGGCAGAGTGGTGATGGGATGGATGACTGGCATCTGCAGGTGTTCTTGGAGCTATTGAGCCTCACGTTTGGTAGTAGTTGTAGAGGGGCCTGTGAACACTTGCAGGATGGTGGTCTCTAACACTTCATGGTGTGTGTTCAGGAGAAGCCTCAGAGCTTGGGGAAGACCCGTCTTATCAACTCTTTGTTTTGGTGTTTGTGAGGCAGGGTCTGTCACTAGATTGTCTGTAACTCCTTCTGTAGCCCATCTTGGCCTTGAGCTTGAGGTCCTTCTGTTCAAGCTTCCTGGGTACTAGTGTATACCACCACACTTGACTTATTCATCTCCAGGTACTTGCACTGCCACTTTTGGGGCAGATCTCTGTATATTAGGGTTGTTAGGAAAAGGAACTGCTGGTTTGGTTAGGAGTGAATGAACCTGAGAGAAGACAGGCCACTGAGAGTACTGGAGGAAGTTGCCCATTTAAATCTCTTCACAGTTGCCCAGAGATGCCATTGGGTCAGAACCGTGCCCACCTCACTCAGCCCCTGCCTTGAATGGAGTGGCTTGGTGGGGTAGTGGAATATAAGTCGGGGTGCTACAGGGATGCCTTCAAAGTCTGCTTCTGTGTAAATGTGTGCTTTCCTCCATTTATGTTACAAAATTGGAAACAGCTTTTATGAATAGCAGGCTATATCTAAGTTGATTAAATCATAATAGTTGGCTTTTTTTTTTTTTTCTTCAAATCTTGAAGCAAAGATGTAAAAATCTGTAGAAACTGCCTGAGGTCTGAGGCAGTTTGTGGAATTTGAAGAAGCAATTTTACTCTTCTCCATGAGCCTCTGCTTGGCTAGCCTGGGCCTCAGTTGCTATTTACGGATCTTATTGGCAGTCTATTAATCAGGCCTTTGCTAGCAATAAATTTGCTAAATGAAGTTAAGAGAAAATGGGAGAGGGAGGCCTTTGTGTGGGAGTTCTGGGTGTTGTACAGTAGCTATGTGCCTGTTGCTGGGGCCAGGGTTACCTGGGTGTTGGTGTTGTGAGTGCGGTTGGGCCAATTCTCTTAGAGCATCTTGCTAGGCAGCATTGCTCTGCATGGCTGTTACGGCACTGCAAGGTTATGTCTAAGAATTAGGGGTTTTCTGTTTTATGGTAGTGCTGTGAAAGTTTTGGTTTATATATTATTTTGAATATTTGCACCATGCACTTAGAAGCCTGAAAATCTTTAAGAGAAAAGATTGTCCACGGTTAGGACCCTCCAGCATCTACCCTTGTCCTGTTCTTTGTCTGTGCACCATGTTGCTGCTGTATGGGGCCACTGAGTTGGGTGCAGCCCTGCTGCATGCTCCATGTTCCTGTCCTGGTAGGAACTTTGGATGGGAGGAGCTGCTGGAGGCCTGGGCCCTTTTGCCACTCTGAGAGTGTGAGACTAGGAAGAACTTTGTCCTTCCTGAAACTTTAAAAGGATTATTAAATACTGTGTCTGTACATGACGTGGCATGTGTGGGTACATGTGCTTCAGCACATGTGTGAAGAACAGACAGTAGTGTCGGGAGTCATATTTGTCCTTCCCACCTTTCTCTGGGTTTTAGGGATCAAACTCAGGATGCCAGGCTTTCATAGCATAGCAAGTGTCTTTATTCACTAAACCATCTCTGTGACTTCTTCCTGAGGGACCTCTGTGTATGGTAGGGTGACTCTGAGGAAGGTACTTACTGGTTTCTTTGGCCCCCAAACTTTTGAAGGGAGTTCACCCACAACATGCAGCTGGTGGGGTGGTGCTGATGACTTTGGGACTTGGAGTCATTGCTTGTAGAGACTACATGTCAGGTTTTAGCATAGGACCTCCGTAGAATCTGCTCTATGGCTCTGACGGGGTTTCACTTGAGGGTCTGAGGTGTAAGTTGATGCTGAGCAGCCAAAAGAGCTGGGCCCTTCCCTTTGAGGGCTACTGCAGGGTCTAAAGCTGGGATGTGTGGCCTAGAGCAGCCACAGGGTAGACACTGAGCATCTTTTATCTAAGCACTTTGGAGAAGGTGCTGGCAGGAGTAAAGGTTCCTTGGCTGGTGAACCCTCATGGAGGGGAGAAGGAGGGAAGAGAGAGAGACTGCTTTTTTACTTTCTGTGTTAATTCACTGGGGGCAGTGGCTCAGGATTCTTTTTTTTCCTGTGTGTATGTGTTTGTGTTTGCATGTATACAAACATGCAATGTATGTTTGGTCACTTAACCCAGAGCTTTATAACCTGGCCAGCCTGGCTGGTCAGCAGAGCTCAGGGGTTTTCCTCTCTCTGCCTTACCAGCTCTGAGACTACAATCGCAGCTGTCATGCCTGACTTGTATTGGAGTGCTTTGGATTTAGCTTTGGTCTTTCGTGTTTGCATAGCAAGCATTTTACTGCCTAAACTATCTCCCCACCTCTTGCTTTTAAATTAACCCATCACCATCACGTGTGTGTGTATGTGTGTGTGTGTATGTCGCACTTTGATATAGAGGCCATCATTTATCAGATGCAGACTGCCTGTTTGTTGAGAAGGGTCTCTCACTGGCTGGGACTCAGCAAATCCCTGGAACCCACCTGCCCTTGCTTACCTAGTGCTGGGGTTGTAAGTACATGCATAGGTGGCTTTTCCTGTGGGTGCTTCGCACTTGTACAACAGACATTTTACCGGTTGTGCTCTCCTCCAGCCTTCAGCATTAGTTTTCCAGAGATTTTGGGTCTTTCATGGGGGAGTCCTGACTTCGTGGTTGTTCCTTGAATTCACACGTAGAAGTGCAGCAGTCACAGGGTAAGCTTACTTAGTGCTGGCTGAGCCTTTTGAAATGACACAGAATAGCACTTTTTGAGCCTCACAGCGGTTATGTGGAAGGTGTTTAAAGGACCTGGCTGGCTTGTTGTTCAGACAGAGTCTCCCCATGTAGCCCAGGCTGTTTGGGAGCTTGCAGTCACCTTGCTGTCTACTCCCAAGTGCTGTGGTCATGGGTGTGTATCACCATGCCTGAATGGGTTGTTTTCTCTTCCCCTAGTGTTGCAGAGTCCTTAGTATTTCCCAACCTGCCTTTTCTGATTATCAGTTTGTATTTACTATAGGAGGTTTTGGAGAAAGCGGGAAGAAAATGAAGTCTTTTGTTATTGCAACCAGCCCAGACTTTCTTGTCAGGGCTGACCTTTTCTGCCTTTTCTTATGATATTCTGATTTTAATAAAATTAGGACTCCTCTCCTCTCCCCCCCCCCCAGCCCTGCTGAGTGGCTAGCTTTGCCCTGCTGTTTTCTGTGCTCCCCCTGGCCCTCATTGGCTTTTGAGGCTTTGCTGCACTGTGTATACCTCAGCCTGTAAAGACCCTTGCCTGCTGCAAATGGCCCACCCTTACTTGAATATTTCCACACATACCTGTCTGTCTGATAGGTTGAACATTTTCTAGGCCTTGATACAGCTTTGAAGGGGCTAGGCTGGTTTACACCTGTAATCATTGCCAGAATATGACTTTTTGGGGATCGGTAACATCTTATAGGGCCCGTGTAGTGTGCTTTGATGGTGTCTCTGACTCAGCTATTGTGGATCTTGTTAGTGTAGATGGTGCTGGGGCAGTCTGGCTGATTTCACTATGGCTCTCTTGCAGAACTGCACCTAAAAATACATGCTGACCAGTAAGCATGCTGAGCTAGGTGTCGAGGGGCCTACCTTGGGGTCTCACAGCTGCCGATCTCTACTCTTCTGACATGGCTCTTGTGTGAGGCCAGGTGGGAGGAATTCCAGAATATATTTTTGGCTGTGATGGATACCTATGGCTGAGAGGGGATACCAGGCAGGGAGGACCCTCCTGGGAAGCCTGAATGATTAGAAGGGCCAGTCATATGTAGCCTGTCCAGGAAAAGACTGGGGAAAGGGCAAGAGTGTTAGGAGAGGTAGGAGGTAAGGCTGTGTTGGTTTTTCTCACCTGGGAGCCAGCTACTGAGGGGTTATGCAGGGCAGTGACAGAACCAAAGCTGCATTTTTTAGTAATTTTTGTGTCTGTGAGCTATGGCATACAAAGTTTGTTCTGGGGGCTGGGCCAGAGGCAGGGTGCAGGATTGGACATTAGTGGGGGCTTGCTCATGGCCTCACCTCTGGGGACTGGTTAGGAGGGCTTCTCAGTGAGTCTCATATGGGGCCATCCTGGTGTATGTCCTTTGGGTAGAATGTGCAGGGCTTGTTTTGATATGTTCTATATGAGTGGAAACACTGGAGAGTGAACACAAGCAGGAGCCCAGAGGTATGTTTGGTGGCCCTATGGTCATGACAGGAAGAGCTGCAGGTCCCTCCTTTCAGGCATACCCTGTACCTCGAGGCACTGGCCTGCTCCTGGAAAGGGCTGTGGAGTCCTTCAAGCCTGGGGGTGGCTTAGGAGGAAGGCCTGCAGGCAGGAATAAAGAATCACCAACTTTGGGGGATGGGGAGACATAGTGTAGCCAGTGTGTTGGGGCCTTTTTATGGCTTGGGGACCAGTGCTTCCTGTTTGTCCTTGTGACTGGGCTCTGTGTTATTGTAGGTAGGACTCAGGCCTAGCCATGCTGCCAGGTGTGTCTGTTGCTGATGTTCAGACTTCCAGTCTGTGGCCTGTCTCTGGGTCTTGAAGGTCCTATAATAGGAATTTTTCCTCTGTGAAGGTGGTGAGTAAGCAGGAAAACAGTCTGCGAGGGACCCAAAGCCACTTCAAGGAGCCTTCAGTGTGTTGTCAGCTCTTGGGGGCCTGCATGTGGTTCACTTTGAAGTCTGCATGTGTGCTTTACACATGTGTGTGCAGGGAGTGGGCTTCTATAGGGAGCACAGGAGCAGAGTGTCTGAGTCTGCCAGGGGGATGTGCTTACTGTGCCTAAGGGGTCAGGGAGCCTGTTTGGTGCAGTGACTCGGTGTGTTCTTTGGCCTTGTCTTCTGTCATTCTGGTAGGCTCTGTTCTACAAGACTCCTTTGATGTGAGCTCCTTGGGTTTTGTTCCACCTTGCAGCTCCTGCCTGTAGCGGGGCTCCCTGGCTGATGCCTGTGCAGTAATAACTATAGTCATGCCAGCTGGAAGGGCAACAGGCAGTGGGCAGAGGCTTCCCTTTGTCATTAGGTCTTGTCCCAGAAGTGACACAGCTCACTTTTTCTAATTCCAGCTGGGAAAATTTGGTAATTGGCCATTTCTAACTGCAATGAATGTTGGGGAGTTGGACCTGTACAGAGGGGAAGGAAGGTTTGAGGGACCAAGAACAGGTCCTAGGATAATCGGCTAAGTAGGTAAGAGGAATGGTGTGGGGAGGTTCAGCTTCAGCTTCAGATCCCCTTGTGCTAGAGGTGGGAGGAGTTGTGTTTGGGGAGCACAGGTCTGTAAGGACTGTGCCCTTCCAATCCCTAGACTCTGTAGATTGCATTCCATACAGGATATTCCAGAGTTTTCCCTATCACCTCTGGCAAGTGGGTGGGGCTGCTTTGGTGCTACTTAGGGATGAATTTAGTTTAGCACTGAGGGAACTTGGATGTTAGAGTGTGTGGGAAACTTTAGTTTGTCTTAGTCCTGTGAGGAGCAGTAGGGTATTTCTTACCAGGCCTATCATACTATATGGTTCCAGGTATCCCTTGACTTCTGGCCTCCGACCCCTGTGTCCTGGTGCAGTGGGTCTTGTAGGCTCTAATTGGCTCTAGGGCAGGGTGTAGTTTAACATTTCTTCCTGGATCCTGTGACATGGCTCTGTTGCCATGTTTGTACATCCCTGGGAGCTAGCTGACTGAGGGTCTGTTTCTAGAGCTGAAGAGAGATGACCTCTTTCACCCTTGGGCTGCCTTGTAGGCCAGACTCAGCTCCGGGTTCTCTGAGGCTTGGTTAGGTTAGTGTTATCTTAGCATCATGGCCCTGGAAACCCACCTTGTAGCCTGGCTCTCCTAGACCTGGCTCCAAGGCTGGGAAGACCACCCTGAGAAAGAAAGGTTACACCTCATGTCTGCATGTGACCATGACCATGGCTGAAGTACTTGAGCCCGGGTGACACATGCGTGTACAGGGAGTATTGTGGATTATGTATGGGACACATATAATAAGTACTGGGGGATGTGAGACCACCATTCCCAGGTGGCAGAAATGCACTTGAGCCAGGCCTGGTAGCCCAGTCTGTAGTTCCAACTACTTGGAAGGCTGGTATGGAAGGATCACAAGTTCAAGGCCAGTCTGGGCTGCAGCATGAGGTTCAGGATGAGACCCTGACTGCAGTACAAAGTAAAAAGAAGGCTAGGGCACACCTTTTGTGCCTTTGTCTAGTCTGTGCAAGGCTCTAGTTTCCTTTCTTGGCAGTGCCCTGAAAAAGACAAAGGTGTCTTGGTGCTGGCACAGTTTCTGTGAACTGCCAACATGTGGAGACTTCACAACAGCACTTCCAGGGAGATGAGGATGAGGACCACACGCACTTCTCAATCATCTTACTGCAGTTCTCCTGAGGAGACCTGGAGCTCAGGCTCTTACAGCAGTTTTTGGCAGACTTCTGCTTTGAGTGGCAGCTTGCTCTCATGTTTGTGCTTATAGTTGCCTCAGCACTGGTAGGTGATGGTGCAGCACCCTCTGCAGGTGCGGTTCCAGTCATGGTGACAGTGTGTGTGGTTACAGGTGTCCAGTGGCTCCCCCTGTATCTCCCTTCCCACTGTTGGGAAAACCCTTTAAATGCTCTTAGAGCACAAGGTGTCCCTTCTCTGCCAGGTACCTGGTCTGCTGAGGAAGTTCTGTGAGTTAACTGTTGCCTTTAGGATGAAATTTAGATTCAGGAGCTTTACGCTAAAAGTCAGCCTTCCTGTCAGCTGTGTCTTGACCGTCAGGATCTTTTCCTGACTTGCAGACTTTGGTGCTTCCTTCTCTGTACTGGGTCTGTTTGTCACTCTGGCTGGGAGGCCAGCTGAGCAGAGCTCCTGTGGGGTACCATTAGATAGTCACGTTGCTCAAGGTAGACCACACCGCTGGGGTTTCCTGTTGGCTCAGTGCTGTCCTTGCTGTGCTCCTGTCCACTGAACAGGAGCACCCACACATCCTACACCCCCAGTATCCGGTGTGGGCCCTCATGTGGCTGCAATGTCCCCTCATGTGGCTGTGATATCCCAGGTGTGATTAAGGGAGTCTCTAGGATGCCCTGTGGCTTGGGTAAGGGTTGACAGCTGGTGTTTAGGAGACTGTTAATTAGCATAAGACGCCATACAGGAGGCAGGGTGTGTGCTTTTGGATTTCAAATGTGTACATCTGGATTGGTTACAGTCTCTGTCACCTGCCAGGCCAGCTTTTATTTATGTCATTTCACACTTGAATCAGGACCTGCATACTGCTCTGTAGGAGGGCTCAGACTGAGCCAGCATTCCAGGTGACTGCATTGCCTATGGTAGTTGCTCCTCTGTCTTTCCTTTCCTTCTGTGCATGCTAACTGCCTCTTCAGTATATTCCTAGGCATGAGTATTTCATCTTACCTTGATATTGTAGAATTCTATTGCCAGTGGCTGTCTCCACGGCTTTATGATATCTCTTGTATGTGGATACCACAGTTTTTTCTGTCATATCCATTTGTGTTTTTGTCTAGGCAAAGGAGTACCCTATCCACCTTGCAGGGCCTTGCTGTGTGGTAATTAAGTATGGCAGAATGGCAGCCTTGTAGTCTTGAGCATTGTCAGATTGTTATGTGTCCAGTTGTTGCTGTCCAGCAGTGAAGTTGGCCTGAGAACATGCTGTTTACTTCCTGCCTGTGAATATGGGGGGGGGGGGGGGTGGTGCAGATTTTAAGTATCCAGCAGAAAGCAGGTGAGTCAGTGCAGGGCCAGGGAATTCCAACTTTTAAACCATGGGGATGTCCCCTCATTTAGTGTTGGGGAGAGGACAGGAAAGGCAGCCTGGAGTCTATTCTGGTCTGGAGGTGGGGAGGCAGGGCAGTTGCATAGGTGTGTTGGGGGGGGTACGGCACACACAGGGCAGCCTGTGTAGCACTGTGGTTGCATTCTCTAAGCCTTTTTAGAAGACACATGGGAGAGCATGTCACTGTAGGAATGGAGTCAAAGGGCAGCTTAGTGTTTTGTTTTTGAGGATCTCATTCTGTAGTCCTGGCTGGTCTAATACTCCTTGTATGGACTGTGATTGGGTTGGCCTTGAGCTCCAGTAATGTCTGCCTCTGCCTTTGAGTGCTAAAGATGTGTACCACCACACCTGGCTAAGGAGAAATCTTTTTTTGGCGGGGAGGGGGGTGGAGGGTTATTCCCTAGTAGAGACAGTGTGAGTCACATGGGTGAATTACCATTTCTAAAAGCATGTGAAAGCATAAAAAAGACACTGGTGGTACAAGCTTTTAATCCCAGCATTTCTGAGGCAGAGGCAGATAGAAGGATCCGAGTTCTAGGCCAACTAGAACTACACAGTGAGGCTGTCTCAACAAACAAAACAGCTGTGAAGCCAGCTTCATCCATGTACCATGTATTTGACGTGGCTGTTGTGTTTGTTCTTACCCAGTGTGCACAGCTCTGCCCCTGTCCTCTGTTGAACCTTGTGTTGGCTGTACACTCCTGTGCTTCTGCTGCTTGTGTTAGATTTTGTGCTGCTAAGGACCAAACACAGTTGGGTAGAGGGAGGAACCAGCGGTGTTGGAGTGTGGAGGGAGGCCTCAGGAAGGACATGTGAGGGCTGGGAGAGGAGTGCATGGCTAATGTGGAAAGAATAGGGTAGCAGGCAAGGCCTTGCTCTCTCCCTGGCCATACTGACCAGGATATCGGTGGCTGGCTACTGAGGCCAGTGATGAGAGATTATACAGGAGAAGGGTGGCAGATGGCTAGAAGTTGTCCCATGGGTGCAGACTTCCCATAGATGGGATCCCTGGGTGTCCCTGGTCTCTTCTGCCTAGAATTCTGCTGAAGTACTGCTGGACTGAGTCAGCAGTGGTCACAGACCTGGGAACATGGGACAGAGAAGGACGGACCACAGACTAGGGACTAGCTTCAGGAGAGCTGGCACACCAGGGGAGGAGGTGTAGCATACCTTTCTGATGTGTGATTTCTGAGGTATGGGGCAGGGAGCTAGCCAGACTCCTCATGAGGAACTTGAGGACTGAAGGACTGTCCTTGTGGTTGTTGTGCTCACGAAGTGTGTGTTAAGGGATAATGAAGACCATGGTCTCCAGGCATTCAGCAAAGCCGCTGGCACAGGTGGCACAGGTTGGTGGTGGGCAGTTTAAGCTGTACTGTCTGTTTGCAGATGTGCTTCTCAGCACATGGGGTGTGCCCCTAACTGCCAAGAGCTGGGCCTCCATCCTGTGGCTTTGTGGGCCAGTGTCTGTGTTCTGGTTCCAGGCCAGTAGATGAAAGAGTTCTTAGCAAGAGTATCCTTGAGAGGGTGGCCTGACAAAGGCACCCACAGAGGGACCCTGTAGCATCAGGTAGGCTGGGGCATGGATAGTTTCTCAGCCACCCTTGTGAAAGGAGGTTACAGATTAGCTGAGCTGCACACATGCCAATAGGGATGTTGTGCACAGGGTGGGCCAGGCTGCCCTGTCTTGTTATGGACACACACAGTTAGACATAGCTCCTATTGTTAGGGAACGTACATGATGTCTAAGCTGCAGGTCTGCTACTTATGGGTAGAGGGTTTATGTCCAGCCTGTGCTTGCTCTTTGGTTGGTGGTTCAGTCTCTGTGAGCCCCGATGGGCCCATGGTTAGTTGATTCTGTAGATCTTCTTTTGGTGTCCTTGATCCCTCCTACCGCCTCAAGCCTTCCTCCCACTCTTCCACAAAATTCCCAGAGCTCAAGATTGGCCTGTTGTTTGGCTGTGGATCTCTGCATCTGTTTCCATCACTATTCTGAGAGACTATTCTGCTGGATAGTCTCTCAGAAGACAGTTATGCTAGGCTCCTGTCTGCAAGCATAGCAGAGTATCATTAATAGTGTCAGGAGAGGTGGCTCTCTCCCATGGGGTGGGTCTCAAGTTGGGCCAGTCATTGGCTTGCCATTCCCTCAATCTCTGCTCCATCTTTCTCCCTACACATCTTGTAGGTGAGACAGATTTTGGGTCAAAGGTTTTATGGATGGGTTGGTGTCCACCTCTCTCCACTGGAAGTTCCACCTGGCTACATGAAGTGGTGACTTCTATATCTCCCGCTGCTAGGAGTCTCAGCTAGGCTCACCACCATAGCTCCAGGGAGCCTCCCCTGTCTCAGAGATACTCTCCCAATAATTTCCGTTCTCTCTCCAGGTCCTCCCTCTCCCACCCCCTTACTCTCCCCTCACCTGATTGCCACCCGTGTTACCCTCCCTACCCCGTCTCTCACCCAGTTTTCTTCTTCCATCTACTTCAGGTGTCTGTTTTATTCTTTTTTCTGAGTGAGATTCAGCATCCTCCCTTGGGCCTTCTTTGGCTTCTTTGGATCTGTGGAGTGTAGCATGGTTATCCTGTACTTTATGGCTAACATCCACTTATAAGTGACTACATACTGTGCATATCTGTAGCGGAAGGCCACCTGTAGTGGTCTTTTTCTTAACTCTTATTTGGGGTGTCTACGCCTCTACCTCCTTTCCACCAATCCCCCAACCTTAAGTAGGAGAGAGAAAATGTTAGTGGGGAGAGTGGTCCCAGACCCCTTTACTTTTTCCTGCTACTTAGGGTCAAGGGGTTCTTTTAGGGCTCTATACCAATCTCCGTCAATCTCAGCTAGCAGTCTCCTCCACACTTTGCGCCCTGAAGTATTTCTCTTCATCTGTCTGCTCCAAAGTGCCACACCGTCTTTGGTCTCTGGTCTCTCCAAACTGCTTTATGCCACATGCCAGCACTGAATGCCACACCAAACGCCATCCCAGAACATTCCACAGTCTCTTTCTCAGCCTTGTATTTATACTCTCAGAGTCTTGGACCACGCCCCTCTATGTGTGGCACAGGACAGCTGTTACCAGCTGTCAAAGATCATGCCCAGCGCATGACAGTTAACAGGAGTAGACAAACTATAGCCCAACTTACCTCACTCAGGATGATCTTTTCTAGTTCTGTCCATTTGCCTGCAAATTGCATAATGTCTTTGTTTTTAATAGCTGAGTAGTATTCCATTGTGTAAATTCCATTGTGTAAATGTGTGAACATAGTTGAGCAAGTGTCCTTGTGGTATGGTGGACCATCTTTTGGTTATATGCTCAGAAGTGGTACAGTGGGTCTTGAGGTAGAACTATTCCCAGTTTTTTTGAGAAGCCTCCAGATGGATTTCCACAGTGGTTGTACAAGTTTACACTCCCACCAGCAATGGAGGAATGTTCTCCTTGCTCCATATCCTCGTTAGCATGTGCTGTTACTTGAGTTTTTTTATTTTAGGCATTCTAAAATAAAATGGTTCCTTATCATGTGTTCAGAGAAGTCTCTTGTTTTTGGATGCCTCTTAACTCCCTTGTTTTAGTGTTTTTTTTTTCCCCCCAACCTGAGTCATTCCAGTGAGGACCTCCTGTCTTTGTTCTCCACCTGGGTTCTTTATACTTAGGTCCACCCTTGGGTCATCTTCATCTAGGTATTCCCTCCTGGATCCTCCTTACCTCCTTATGGTCTTTCCTCCCTCCTGTACTAGCAGATCTCATGGTACTTTGACAAGAACCTCAGAACTGCCCCTAGTAGACAGGAGGCAGAACCAAGAGAGAGGAGTCTGAGAAGCTCAGGTTAGCAGTAAGAAGGTACTGTGGAACCTGTGAGGGCCAGGCTACCATGAGCACTGGTATGCGGCAGAAAGGAACAAGGCAGGGAGAATGGGTCTCTCAAGGGGGACCACGGACAGCTCACTGGACAGCTCTGATTGCTGCTGTCTGTGCATTGCCACCAAATGAGCAAGTATGTGGTTTCCTTTTGAAGTTACTTTGTGTTTGTGACCACACTCAGTGTATAACCCAGTCTTCATGTGACACAAGGGCTCAGCTGTGTCTTTTCAGTGAGTAAGTTGTACTCAGGAGATGTGCAGTGGCTATGTGAAACGGGCACGTGGCTGACTAAACAAGATGGGATCCACTTTTGGTGATGTGGAGGTCGATGGCTGTAGCCCTCAGATGGAAGCACATAGGTTCATGGGAAAGTTGTGATGTTGGACTGTAGTTAAAAACTGGGAAGGCACAGTGAAAGCCTGAGGAGGGCACATGCAGGGTTATTGAAGATCCTTGTCTGTGTTCGGGAGGTATAGTAGAGTAGTGTTCAGGTGTCAGATTTGGACCTGAAAGCATGGAAAGTTGTGGAGCCTGGCTGCGACTTCACACCTTAGTTCTCATGTTACACAGGAGAGACAAGGAGCCAGTGGCATTGCTTATGGGAGCAGGGAGGGCCCAAGTGGCAGCCATTGCCCACAAGGCAGATGCTCAAATTTATTTTTCAGGAGGTTGCTGGCAGTCATAGTTGTAAATTGAGTTAGAGACTCTGTGATTGGTGGATATGGAAGATGGTAGTGTATAGGACAGACAGTGCGTATGGAGATGCCACAGTAAAATAGGATGGTGCTGGCTGACAAAGGATGGGGTGTGAAGCCAGGAGTGGCAGTACAGCAAGTACAAGAGCTGTGTGATGCAGGAGAGAGTTGTCCTTAAATGGGATGTGGCTCCCAAATAAAGACCTTGGAAGATGACATAATAGAGCAGGGCTCACAAGAGTGGATGAGCCTCTGTGGGAGAAGCAGGGCCTTGTGGGGGGCTGGGAAAAGTAGTACTGATTACCAGCTAGTATAGGAAAGTCAAGTTCAGGATTAGTGCTGGAGAAGCCTGTTGGTGGCTCCTCAATGGGTTTGTCTTACAGGGCTCCAGAGGCTCAGTTTCACAGGCATGGTTCTGTCCAACTCTCCAGCCATATGAGTGTGGTTTCTAGGACATCAACAAGCACATCTAGGGTGCATGTGGCACTCGAGCTGTGCATGAGCCCTGGGGTTTTAGTTTTTGTGCCTTCTGTTGGTGCACAGGTCAGCAGGTGCCGATCTGCTCTAGGGAGGGGACTACAGCAGAGGAAGCTGCCCCAGCTCTGTGCTTCTTGGGCTCTCCAGGTTACTTTTGGCCATTGACTGCTGTCAGACATGGTTGCAGTTGGAAGGAACCCTCTCAAGTTGCAGCACTTGGTTTGGGGACTGGCACTTTGTGTGTTGGGGCTGGAGCAGTGAACGTGGGAGGAAGAGGGGCCTGGGACAGTCCTGATGAAAGGCTCCCTTGGAACATGATCACCAGTGAGCCCCCTCTGTCTGTCATCGGAGGAGGAGGCCCCTTGTCTGTCTATCCTCGGAGGAATTATAGGTGCTTACTGGCATCTGTGACTGTGCCATTTTTGGTGTAACTGAAATTTGACACTGCACATGTGGAAATCAGGGTGACCTTTATCATGGCAGAGTCTGATTGTTCCCAAGTGGACTGAAGGACCTTTGGTGTGTGGCAGGACCTCTGAGTTGGCTGAGGAGGGAAGGGGCTGCCTGTCACAGTGTTTTGCGCAGGTGTTCTTTCTGTTAGAGCTAATCCTGCCGTGTTGGACCCTTGAGTGTGATCTTCCCACTTGGAGTGTAGGAGGGAGTACAGTGAGCCTTTCCCCAAGGGTGAGCTGTCCTCCTCCTTCCTAGTGCCTGCGACATAGACCTTGGTGACATTCACAGAGGGAGAGGTTTCTAGAAGGATGCACTTGGAAGGCTGCAGTGCATGGAGGTTTTAGCCTCAGAGGTGACTGAAGACTTTTGGAAGATGCATGAACTGCTGCTGTGTCTTCTGACTGTGGGCTGAGGAAAGGCCTTAGGACAAAGTGACATCAGAAATAGAGGGAAAGATCAGTCGGTTTGACTTCAAAATTAGAAGAAAGCTTGAGTTTTGGCAAGGTGGGTGCAGGTCAAAGCACGGTATAAAAGGCTCCTACCGTTTATGTGATGGCGACAAGCAGCTCTCACACAAAGGCTGGAATGTGCACACAGAGACGTTTCATTATCCCATGTTATAGCCACAGTGAAAGAAACTGTGCATGTGGAGTGCTGATCCCGGGTCCTGCAGGGTCCTGCAACAGTGTAGGTGTTAGAATAAAGGTGAGAAGTACCCTGCATTTTATTGTACGTGTGACTCCTGATGGAGAGTGGACTCAGTGCTTACTCACATACCCACTAGCTTACTACACGTGCCACTCATGTGGGGATGAGTGCTCTGTACTTGGCAGCACCAAGGACAGGATTCTGACAAATGCAGCTGCATGAGTGCTCTAAAAATATAAATCAGGCATGCATGATTTATTGCATGATTCTGTTTGCATGGGATTCTAGGGGAAAAAAACTGAACCTAGGGACTGGTGGTATAGCTCAGTGGTAGCTCCTTGGTTAACACATGCCAGCTCTGGCTTCAGTTCTTAACACTGTAAGGCCTGTCCCCCAAACAAATCAAAGCCTACAGTAAACTGTCATGGTTATGCTTTCTTAGAGCAGGGAGGTTGCAGTGTGGCTCGGGGACATTTGTAGTGTATGAGGATGTTCACATCATGACAGAGAAAGTTACATTGCTACACATTCTTTCCCACACCATCAGATTGTGTCCTTAAGATGGTGAATTTTATTTCTGTGAGCTGTAGTTTAGTAAAGTTGCAGGAAAGTTCATGATGCCCTGTCTTTTCCTCCTTGGTGCTACAAACTATTACAAGATCAGGAAAGGTGTTTGCAGCTCGAACCGTGTTTGGATTCTCATTTATTTGGGTAGAACCTCAGCACCCTGCTGCCTCTGAAAGCAGGTGCAGCAGAAAACAGGTGCAGCAGAAAGCAGGTGCAGTAGACCGAAGCAGGTGCAGCAGGGCTAAGGTTGGGTCAGCTGCTTGGGGCTCAGTTGAAGCAGCCTCATGAATTGTTGCTGGGGCTGATGATCTCTGTGGGTTTTGCTCTTGTTTTTACAAGGACAGTGTTGGGTGGTTTGAAGAGCTGACGGAGTCTGTCATGTGGAGCAGAGTTACTCACATGGGTCAGCAGGTTTCTTGGGAGTCTGTCCCATATTTGTTCCATTTGAGCAGAAGTCTTTGTCTTTTATACCCCAGATTTGGTTTCTCCTCAGGCGCTCTGATCCCAGTAGTGGCTGTTATTATGTGATTTCTACATAGCTCACACTTGCAAACAATGGTTGTGTGTGTGTATGTGTTATGTTCATGCATGCACATGCGTGTGTTCCCTGGGGAGGAGTCTTTAGGAGGCCACAGCCCCTAGGTGAAGCAGTTACGGGACAGGGACATGCAGGCCAGTTGCATATAATCCAGCATTGCCTTTTTAGGTTTTTGACATGGCAACCTTTGCCACAGGACCTTTTGAATTGTTCCCCTCTTCTTTTAAACAGGAAGCCTTCAGTCTGATAAGGTCAGTGCATTTACTTGCCTAGTGCAGCTTGTCAGACACACAGCTTCTGAAGTTTTGACAATGGAGTCCGAGTAGGTGAGGCTTCTTTGCCTTCCTTAGGCTCTGTCCTACATGGAGCTTTTCAGGCTACCTTTCTTCTGCATGTTCTGTCTAGTCTATGTGCCAGTGCTAGCCTGGTTCGGTTTGATTCAAGTTCAATTTTAATTTCTATTTGTTGTTTGTTTTCATGTTATGTATTAAATTTGTAAAACACATGGGTCAGAAGGGAGTTTCTGAGAAGCACTTTGATCTCTTTCCTGCTCCCCAGGATAGGCTTTCATTTTTATTTTTGGTTGTTTAGTGTTTTGTTTTGTTTTTGTAAAAACAAGGAAGTGTATACAACACTGTATACATATGTGCCTGTGTATACAACACAAATGAACATATGCAGACATGCCAGCATTTATACTTTTTTTGTTTTAGTTTAGTTTTGTTTTTGAGAGGGGATCTTGGTCTGTAGCTCAGGCTGGCTTTAAACCTGCCTCCACTTGAAGGAGGTGCTGGAATTGCAGGTGTGCTCCTTGGTACCTGGTGTCACGTGTTAATCTCTGTCTTCTTGACACGGTTTGACAGATTACAGGCTTGAAATTTTTGTTGGTGACATTTTCTTCTTAAGATTTACTTATTTTTATTCTATGTGTATGAATGTTTTGTCTGTATGTATAACGATGTACCACATGTGTGCAGGGTCCTTGGAGGCCAGAAGAGGGTCTTGGATTCTCTGGAACTGGAGTTATCTTGGAATCCAGTTCCCTTCTTAACTATTGAGCCATCTCTATAGCCCTGGCATTTTCTTTTAATTGAAATATTTAAAAATTTATATGTAATACACTCAGAGAAGAAATTGCTTTCAGTAGTGATGCCTTTCTGCATAATTCAGGCACTAAAATTTAAGACATAATTTCAGAAGAAAACAGTTCAAAAACACTTTTCTCTGCTAATGTTAAAAGTATGTATCAAGTTCAGTTAGTTCTGCCTGGGTGGATCTGAGAGTGGAAGTGATGGTCTTCCAGGCGGGGGGGGGGGGGGGGGGGCTGTGGCAGAAGTCTGGGTGGTGCTGAGTCCCTCCTTTCTGTTTTCCTGCTCAGTCATTGTGCTGTTTAGTTTCTGTCAACTTAGCACAGACCAGAGTAACTCAGGAAGAGGGAACCTCAACTGAAGAGTTGCTTTCATCAGATTGGAATATAGGCAAGTTTGTGGAGCTTTTTCTTGAGTAATTATAGATGTGGGAGAGCCCAGCCTACTGTGGGCAGTGCTGCCTGGGCAGGTAGTCCTTGGTTGTGTTAAAAAGCAGCCTGACTAGGCCATGAAGAACAAGCGAGGAAGCATTGTTTTTCTGTGGTCTCTGCTTCATATCCTGTCAGAGGTTCTGGCTTTGAGTTTTTGCCCTTGGATTATAACCTGGGATATGTAAGTCAAATGAACTCTTTCTTCCCCTAAGTTGTTTTTTGTTATTGTTTTATTACAGCAGCAGAAACCAAACTAGGGTAGTCACTGTGGACTTGTGGGCAGGTGATATGATATAGTACCTGGAAGTTGGAGTGGGGTGGGCAGGATCTTGCTTTATAGTCCAGGCAGGCCTTAAAACTCAGACTCCTGTCTCAGCTGCAGAGTGATGGGCTTGTGGATATGCGCTACTGCACCAGCTAGATGCCCTTTAATATTTGTTTATTTATTTTGAGACAGAGTCTTACTTTATAGCTTTGGCTGGCCCAGAACTTGCTGTATAGACCAGGCTGGCCTTGAATTCATAGAGATGCACCCCTCTCTGCGTTCTCAGTGCTGGGATTAAAAGGTTTGAGCTACCACACTCAGCCACTCAGCCTGGCTGCTTTTTTTTTTTTTTTTTTTTTTTTTTTGGATGTTGGTGATGGAACCTAAGGCTCTATGTGTGTTAGGTAAGTACCGTTGAGCTGTCTCGGGATTGGGGTTCTCCTTTAAATACAGGCATGCATACATAACTTTTTTTTTTTTTAAGGGTTGTCCTTTATACATCAGTATGTTCTCATCTCAAAGTACAGTTTATTTTGAGAAGCAAGTGTCTGTTTAACCAGTGACTAGTCAAGACAAAGTTTCATGCAGCCCACAGTCCCCCGTAGCCTATCCTCACATGCTGGACCCCAGCTGCCACCGTTGTCATTTTCAGGCTGAGCTCAGGTGATCCTTCAGAATGAGTGGCCGTGCATTGTCTTGTTGGTGGCTTGTTGTGCATGCTGAGTAGTTTTCTATGTGCAGACATGTGCTGTCCATTCATTCAACAGTGGGCTGGGCTTTGGGGTTGCTTCTAGCATCTGGCTGTTATGAACTGAGCTTCTAGAAACATTTGCATCTGAACCTTGTGTGGATATTCTTTCCTCTAGGCAACACTGGGAATAGGCTATTGTGTCCTGTGGGAAGTCTTGGACCCATCTCAGCAATTTTCAGCACATCTTCTGTGTATCTGTCTGTAACTCCACATCTTCACCTGCTTTCTAACTTGGCCGTTCCCAAGTGGAATAGCCTCTCATTGTTTTAAAGGCATTTTTTTTTTAATTGTGGCATAGATATGGATGCCATTTTTGTGTATGGTTCTCTGAGATGTAATGAACTCAGTCACATCACCACCACAGTCAAGGTAAGGGAATGCCAGTGGCCTCAGATGAGGCCATCCTACTGCTGTGGTGTGCATTTCTTCCCCAGCCCTCTCTGGCTGCCTTGGAGACTGATGGAATCCTTTGTGCTTCATGCAGGAGTGGACACACAGCAGCTCTCTTCCACTCCTTACACGAACTTCGGCTTTTTCTCAGTTGGTGTGAGTGCACAATAGCTCCTCTACCTGTTCATCAGTCAACGAATGTGTAGGTTTTGGTGTGTTGGTCAGGATTCTCTATAGGAACAGGACTGATTGAACGAAACAAATATATACACTTGATGAACTTGCCAGTGAGAGTGAGGGCAAGCAGGCAAACAACAAAAGCTTCCTTCTTCTATGCCCTTCTATGTAGGCTGCCACCAGAAGGTGTGGCCAAGATTTAGGGTGTGTCTTCTCAGCTCAGACATCCAATCAAGAAAGTCCCTCACAGCTGTGTCCTGGTGCTTGGGTTTTAGTTGATTCCAGATGTAGTCAAGTTGACAACCAAGGTTAGACATCCTCTCTTGCTTTCCAATGTCAGGAACATTCCCTGTAGCTCCTTTAATAGATACGGTCTCCCTTTCTTGGGCTGCCACCTGTAAGAGGGATGAAGGGTGTGTGTGGAGTGAGTATGTAGCCATTTAAGAGGCTTCCAGGTTGTTTGAGCTCTGGACCTTCCCCAGATGAGTATGATTGGATCTTCTCACCCTTGTGGGAGGTTGGTGGGATCCTCTAATGTTTGGCCGGGATGGATGTGTAGTACTGTTGTACTGGTTTTAATTTGGTTTTCTTGCAGACCAAGGGGTGCAGTATCTTTTCATGTTCTTGACTCATCTTTTGTAAAGTATCGGTTTAAGTCTTTGGCCACTGTTTTTACAAATGTGCTTGTTGTCTTGGGTAAGAGTTTTTCAGGAACATGATGGACGAAGTCCTTTGTCAGGTAGAGTAGTTTTTGCACTGCTTTCTCTTAGCCTGTGTTTCCTCTGTCCATCAGGCATGCCTCAGAGTGTAAGGTTCCATCCAGATTATGGGTTTCTTTCCAAGTTGATTATGTCCTGTCAGATTCTGAGCACAGGGATTTTCTTTTAGAATGTTTGTTTTTGCTTTCCTGGGATCTGGTTTGAAAGAATTTTGTTAGAATTGTATGGTAAAGGTTGAGTTGCACTTTCTCCATAGTGTGTCCAGTTCTACCCCTGTCTGTTGAGAAAGGCTTCTTTCCATTGATGGCCCATTGGCTACAGAGGGGAATACATGCTTCTTTCCAGGATCCTGAGTCCTCATTGCTCTGTCTTTTCAAGACCATGTAGGGCTATTCAGGTTCTTTGCCCTCATGTAAGCTCTAGAATTAATGAGTTTCTGCAAAAGCTCAGGAGCCTGCTCCACCTTTTAGATCAGTTTGATGATAATTGATATCTTAACATTGAAACTTCTGACCCATGAGCATGAAAGACTGTCTATTTAGGTCTTTCAAAGGCCACACATGGTGGTGCAAGTCTATGATACCAGAGTGCAGGAGTTGAGAGGGTTCTGTTTGAGGCTCTCCTGGGCTGTAGAGTGAGACTAGATTATAAATACAAATAAAGCAAGTTTTCTTAGCATTGCTTTATACTTTTAAGAGTTTCTTAACATTTTTTATGTATTCATATTTTACACAGTATACAGGCAGTACTTTTAAAAAAATGTCAATATCTAGTTATTTGTTGCTAGTACTTAGAACCATCACTTTTTAAGCCATTGATCTTCTATACTGTGTTCTTGCAAAAATAATGTTAATTGTTTTCTAAAGATTTATTTTTATTTTATGTGTATGAGTGTTTTGCCTGTGTATAGGCAAAACATTGTGCACTGCTTGTGTACCTGATGCCCACTGAGGCCAGAAGAGGTCCTTGCATCCCTTGGAACAGGAGGTATAGACAGTTGTGAACTGCCTCATGTGGCTTCTGGGAGTGGAACCCAGGAGTTTTCTGTACGAGCAGCCAGTGCTTCCTACCTTCTCAGCCATCTCTCTAACCTACCGCTAATTTGTACAGCTTTTCTTTGTAGAGTCTTACAGTTTTTTTAAGAGACTACTACATTGTGGTAACAGAGGCCCCATTTCATCCATTCTTGTAGTTATTTGGTGCTCTGGCTAGCAGCTTCAGCATAGCACAGACTGGTCATGGGAAGGGACACTTTGGCATCTTTCCTGTTAAGTCTTTGTAGTCTAGTTCTTTTTAGTACTCTTTTATTATCATTCATCACTCACCCTTTTTCTAGGTTCTTTGGTCTGCTGTGATAAATGTTGTCCCCACAGTCGGGGGTGGGGGCTCCTCAGCAACTGAGACTTCCTTTTCAGTCATGGATTCTGGAACTCCAAGAACAGGTTCCAGCAGATGGCGTGTCTGTTGAGGACCTGCTTCCTGATGCACAGAGGGAGCTTTCTCACTGTGTCCTGGCATGGTGCGAGGAAGGAGGTCAGAGGTCCTTTTAAGAATGTGAATCCTATTCTTGAGGCTCCACCTGTGACCTTGTTACCTCCTAACACCATCACCTTGGGAGTTAGGCTTTGCCATAGTTTTTTTCTGTTTCTTTTTGGTGAGTGAGAGTTCTTCTCTTGAATGGGTGTTTGGTTTTGTCAGAATGACTTTTCATTTTTAGTTCGCTTTGTGGAGAGCTGTGCTCACTTAATTTTGGATGCTAAACCAAGGTGTGCTCTGTCACAAACCCTACCTGGTCATAAGGTACCACCTTGACCTCTGATATCCTGTGTTCAAGTTCAAGAACTTGTCAGCTTGTCCTTTTCCATCTTGCAGTGTCTTTGGTCATGGTCCATGTAGCCAGATTTTTGAAGTTCTTCAATCCAGGGAGGTGACTCCACTCTCCCTCAGGCCTGGCTCAGAAACTGACACCATTCTCTTTCCTGCTGCTTGTGGGAATACTTCTGCAAAGTGGCCTACGTTTCTTTTAAACAGTTTCTTCCTGCCTGGTGACTCTGTCTTCAGCTCTGAGTTTTCTTTTCACTTCTGTGTCCATTCATGTCAACTTGTCCGTAAGTGGGAAAGCTCCGTATTGACTACTTGTTGCCCAGGGTTGGTGCTAGGTCCTCCTGCCGCTGGACTTTAGATGTGACTCATTGAAAGACTGTTGAGTCTTGTTGCTATGTTGGAGGAAGAAACCAGTACCCATTGAACAATGCTGTCTGCCTGTCTGAGTGAGCATGGGCTGTCACTCAATTTAGATCTCATGCAATGACTTCCAAACAAGTTTTATATTTTTCCATATTAATCTTGTACATATTTTGTTAGGTTTATTTTGGGGCAATCTTGAGTTTATTGCTTTGATTGTGTCAACCCCCCCAAAACAAAACAAAACAAAAACGCCTGGACAGTGTTAGGTATTGAATCCAGGGCCCCAATGTGTGCCAGACAAGGGTTATACCACTGAACTATATACCCTTCAGCCTTTAATATCATTTTCCACACCATCACTTGTATTCTCTGATTCAAACTTTTTTTCTTTTCTGACAGGGAAAGAAAGAGCTATGCATGTTTGGCATGAGTAAGTTCTCTTACTCCACTGAGATACATAATCAATCCTTGTTTCTGATGTCTGTGGGTTTGTTTGTTTGTTTGTTTGAGACAAGCCCTCACTCTATAGTCAAGGATGGTCTACAACTGACTATTTATGCAGTCCAGGCTGGCTTTGAAGTCATGGTAGAGTCCTCTTGCCTCAGCCTTCTGAGTGCTGGGTTTACAGATTGCTGACTTTCTCTTTTGAGATATGTGTGGAGGTCAGAGGTTGACAGTGGCTGTTCTGTTGCTGTATATCTTACTTGATTTTGAGACAAGGTCTCTCACTAAACTTGGAGCTCACAGATTCAACTAGAATGACTGACCAACAAGCTTCAGGATCCTCTGTCTCCACTCCTGAGGCACTGGGATTACACATTGCCACTGTCATGACTGGCTGTTCTACCTAATTTTTTTGTCAACTTAATACAAGTTAAAAGTCATTTAGGAAGAGGGAACCTCAATTGAGAAAATTCCCCCACAAGATTAGTCTGGGGGCAGCAAGCTTTTGGGGGCATTTTAAAAATAAGTGATTGAGGTGGGAGGACCTAGCCCATTTGTGGGTATTGCCATCCCCACTCCCACCCCTACCCCCAGCAGTCAGTCTTGGAGTGTATAAGAAAATAGGCTAGGTCATTCCTCCCATGGCCTCTGCTTCTTCAGTTCCATCTTCCAGTTTACTGCTTTGAATTCTTTCCCTGAACTCAATGACAGAGGAAATCTGAAAGTTTTGTAAGAAAAAAGAAACCAGTTTCTCTCCAAGTTGCTTTCGTTCATGGTGTTTTATCACAGCAGTAGACCTCTAAGACCCTGACTATTTGCATAGTTTCTGGGAATTATAACATAGATGTTCATGTGGTGAACACTCTACCAAGTCATTGCTAATACTGTAGAGCTTTTTTGGGGTGGGAGTTGGTGTGCAGGGACAGGGGAATGTTTGTATTTTTGTCATGAGTGGTTGTTGGATTTTATCGGGTTTCTTTGTGTTTCTTTACTGTCTTAACAGTGCTGTTGTGGACTCCAGATCCTTCTACTCTCCTATGGTGTGCTATTCTTTGGCCTTACCCACACATTCCCATCTCTGTGGGTCACTTTCTTTTTTTGTTCCAGGAGACACTAGAGCTAGTCTCTGGAGCTGAGGCTGTGACAGATTAGTTGGGGAGTGTAGGTGTGTGCCTCTTTGGTCCTCTCTGTTGTTCTCAAGCTACCCTTCTGGTGTGCCCTTTGCTTCATCTTTGTCTGGTTGTTTCTCATCTCTCCTAACAGCCAAGTCCTACCCATTCTGCTGTGGGCCTTCACAATAGGTCTAAGCAGTTTCTTATTGCATAGAGTGATTGCCCTTCCTGATACAGGCAGAGGAGATGTGATCTACCACATTGGTTGGCAAACCACATTGGTTGCCTACAGTGGGAACATTAGCTGGGTGCACTACATGGGTTTCTGATGGTTGATGGAGACTGGCCAGTGATTATGTAGTGGTACAGAACAGGTACAGATGTGTGTATGGTGGCACATGGCAGGTACTTTGTGGGTGTGTAAGGCAGCACCTGGTAGGTATCCAGTGAGTATATGTGGCAGCTTACAGCAGATATCAGTCAGTGTGTGTGCAGGCTGAGGGAGATGGGAGAGCCCATGGCTATCTTCTCCCCATCACGTTTTGTCATGTAGTCAGGTTTGGAGAGTTGAAGCTTGGTTTCACATTGTTTCAGATGCATTTTACTTGTTTCCTTGTCAGTGGCATGGACAGAGCACTAGTTTAAATCATTTTTATACAAGTAGAGCATGGGTTCAGGCCCTGGCACTCACTCCCTCAGCCTGGTCTTCTTCTGCACTAGATGGGCTGTCTGTGCTTTTCATTGTTTCTACTGTTGACTCTCAGATTTTTTTTCTTCCCTTTCTAGCCTTTCTGGGTAGAGGCTACTTTTAAAAGCTCAATATGCAAAGGGCAGAGACCCACCTCTCCATCTTGAAGGTAAAATTTTGTCTCTATTGCTAGAGGTAGCAAGTGCTTTACCCTGAGCTGCATCCCACCCTGTGTGCGTCTTTATCTGGACATTGTAGCTGGAGATAATCTGAGACATCAGAGGATGCTGAGCGGAAGCAGCCCAGGGATCTCATAGGCTGTCACTCACATGTGACTGCCATGTAAGTACCATTCAAACTGTCAATTTGGATGCTTTCTTTAAGTTGCAAGTAAGACATACCAAGACATGTGAAATCCTAAATGATACAGCAGCTTCTAGAAGGATGGAGAAGTATGGCAGTGAGGACTGGTGTAGGTGTTCTTTCTGCCTACATGGAGAGGAGCTGGGACTTTGTCAGAGCAGCCTGTTCGTGTACTTCTCCGGTTTCTCAACCCCTGTAGAGATGGCTCATTAGGCACTGCTTCTGTGCTGTGCACTTGAGTACCCTGACTGGGTTCTTATGACTTTAACTTTCATTTTTATTCACATACATAATCAGAATGCAAAATGAGCAGCACAGATATGATATAAGAAGTTAGAGTTCATGAGAGAGCCAGAGGAGAGGGGAATAAGGAGTAAGAAATGTCTTACCTCATGTTCCCTAGCTTCTCAGTTCTCAACGAAAGCATAGCCAGCATGCCAACTAGGTAAGTCTGAGTCTTCAGAGGAGAAAACAAGTGCTAAGATCTTGTAGCAGTGTGGGTGCATTGACAGGCAGAACACTGGGTGTCGTGAACCTAGGTAAGCTGGAGTGTTCATTCTGAAGGCATGTAGAGGTGGTTCTGTGGACTCTGCTTGGTGAGTGTAGCCCATTTGTGCAGATTCCAGCTCAGGAGTGGTGTTGCTGGCTGGAATGAAGTCCTGCAATTTCCTGTTGCTGTTAATAGTAAGTACAGATGAGGCCTGGCTAGTGAACTGCACACCAGAAAGTAAAGAGCATGATGAAGTCTGAAAATTTGGCCAGATCTGCTACCTGGCCAAGGCCACTCCCAAGTGATTTTTGTGTGGGGCTTTGCTATGGGGGAGAACCTGGCTCTTGGTTACTGGGGCTTTCTACATCTGGTATGAATACTGTTTGTTTTGTATTGATACTGCCTTTCCCTGAGAGCATCTCAGAGCTGTAGCTTCCAGAAAAGTCAGTGAGGCCCATGAAACACTTAGAGTTGCAGATTTATTTCTTGGCACATGGAGCAGGACTGTGTGGCCTATTTTGCTGGTGTAGCCACCTCTGGACACTTGACACAGGTAGCCCTTCGTTCTGCAGAGGCACTTAAGGTCAAGGGGCCCATGTAGTGGAAGAGAAGCTGGGTGGGAAGGCAGCTGTGAAAAGGGAGTGCAAGCCACAGGGTTTCTTGCTGGAGCCAGTGTATGGACTATGGAGATGGTATGTAGCGAGGAGGGACACCGTAGGGCATGCATGAGGCAGTGTGTAGTTGAGAACAGTTAGGGAGCGTGGAGTGTGTAGCTCCTGTCTGACACATTTTTGTTTTGTTTTGGGAAAGGGCCTTACTCTGTAGCCCTGGCTAACTGTGTAGACAAGGCTGTCTTTGAGCTTGGAATATGTGTCATCATGCCTGCTTTAAATGCTAGCTAGCCATGCAGTGGTGCACATGATGAATCCCATCACTCAGCATACAGAGGCAGACAGAGCTCTGTGAATTTGAGGCCAGCCTGGTCTACATGTAGTGAGGCCAAGTAGGGCTACACAGGGAGACCTTGCCTCAGAAATAAATAAGTAAGTAAATAAGTAAATGATGATCTTCATGTGGTTTCAGGGAGACAAACTGTTCAAACATCTAAAGCCAAAGTGTGGATTCTCTCAACTCCAAAGGTGACCCATCCTTCCAGTGAGAGCCCTGCTAGGTGACTTACATGGCACCTTACTTATGTTTTAATGACCCTCAGTGTGCACATGCAACACACAACTCACAAGAGCAGTAGTTGTCATGTGGGGATGGTTGCTGGAGTTGTGCACAAGACAGGTGTTTCTGCTGTAGAGTTGAGCTTAAGTCACTGGGTCAAAGGATGGTGTGCCTGCTTCTTTATGTGTAGTCTGTACCATTCATTGCCAGCAGTGAATACTAGAAATTGCATGAAGTTTCTGCTACTATGGTAGGTAAATTTGCCATCTCGTTTTAATTTACTTACTTCTCTTGCTTGTTAGTAGCACAGAGCATCTTTGCCGTTTGTCCTTGTGCTGCTTTTGTGGCTCATCTGCTACTCTTTAGCCAGCCTTTAAAGTAGACAGTTATGATGATCAGCTCAGAGAAGTGGGATGTTCCATGTGTGCATACACATACACGCAGATGCATGTGCACCTTAGTAAATGTTGGTGTCTTCCTCAGTTGCTCTCCACTTTATTTTTTGAGATAGGGCCGAGCTGAGCCTGAAGCTTGCAGACCCAGCTAGGCCTCCAGGCCAGTGAGCCCCAAGTACCCTATTATCTCCTCTTTCCCTGGTGCTGGGGTCACAGGTCACACTGCTGCACCTGGGTTTTTTAAGGAAGTGCTAGGGATCTAACACAGGTCTCTGTACTTGCAGGACAAGCGCTTTATCAACTGAGGTATCTTCTAGTAGCCTAGGTAAAATTTTTAAATAAAAATTTTATTTTGAAAAAGCACTCCTAGCTGGCTGGTGGTGCATGCCTTTAATCCTAGCACTTGTGAGATAGAGGCAGGCAGATTTCTGTGAGTTCAAGGCCAGCCTGATGTGCAGAGTGAGTTCCAGGACATCCATGGCTACACAGAGAAACCCTGTCTTGGAAAACACAAGCAAACACAAACAAAAACAAGCAAACAAAAATTGTTACTTTAAGCTGGGTGTGGTGGCATATGCTTGTGTGCATGTAATCCTAACACTGGGGATGCTGAGGCAGCAGAATCACAAGTTTATAATCATCTTAGTTTACATCATGAGACTATTTTTAAAAAAGTCACTGTAAACATCACTGGAAACTTTGATTCTGAATGGATGTGACACCATATGTGACTCTAGCCACACCCTGGGTGTGCAGTGCTCAGAGAATGCTAGGGACAGAGTACTTACCAACCTAGGTTGCACTGATGTTTATGGCCTTGCTGGATTCAAAGTGCATTGTGTCTGGTCCGGCCCAGGGTGTTCTCTGCTGTGGTCCTGAGGGTGTTTGTGTGTGGGCTTGAGCAGGTGTGGCTGCCTGAACTTTCACAAAGTAGAAGTGTAGGCTGCTGTCATATACTGACAGCATGTGACTGTCTGCATTAGCCACTTGGCCTCTTCTAGACTTTGCCTTGCCTGGTTGACCTTCCTGCTTTGCAGACTGGCCTAGGGCTGAGTTTGAAACAACCTTCTTAAATACAAAAATAATTGTGCCCTTTTTAGTTGAGCACTTTCTGAGAAGAGGAAAAGTGAGAATGGGTGCTGCTGGGTCCAGGAGGTGTAGAACTGTCATCACTGACCCTGAGGGCATCTTCATATTCTGTACATCAGAGCAGATCTCAGTTAGCATGGACTGATGTGAACAGGCTGTGGCTTTTGACCTTAGAGTGGCATGGCCACGTGGAGAAGGCACTATGTTGCCCATCCTAACGGGCACATACAGAAGGCTGTATTTGGCAGCAGCTATATTGGCATCCTCTTACTAGTGCCTGTTTTGCTTTGAGACAGTGTCTTGCTACATAGCCTCAGCTGGCCTCAAACTCTTCATGTCTTCCTGCCTCAGCATTTCTAGTGCTGGGACTTGAGATGTTTGCTGCCATCATGTCCCTCCCCTGCCCATGTGTGCAGGTCTCTCCTGGACCCTCATGTCTTCCTGTGGATTCTAGCTCACTGTACTGCCTGCTGTCTTCTCAGCTCTAGGATAGCCTTTTGCTTTCCCTGGCCAGGTCTGACACTTAATGCTGGGTGCCTTTACTGTACCCATTCTCCATGGCTCTCTTTTTCTAGTCCAGACCCCTGCTGGCCCTGGCCCTTTCCTCTAGGTCATCTATGTGAAAATGTCAGAGTTGGGCTCGGTGGCGCACACCTGTTATCCCAGCACTGGGTGGGGTGGGGAGTGGGGAGGTAGAGGCAGGCTGATCTCTGAGTTTGAGGTCCCCCTGCTCTAAAAAGTGAGTCCAGGACAGCCAAGGTTACACAGAGAAACCCTTTCTCGGGAGAGGTGGGAAAGGAAGGAAGGAAGGAAGGAAGGAAGGAAGGAAGGAAGGAGAGAAAGAGAAAAAGGAAGGAAGGGAGAGAGAAAGAGAAAGAGAAAGAAAGAGAGAGAGAGAGAAAGAAAGAAAGAAAAAAAGAAAGAAAGAAAGAAAGAAAGAAAGAAAGAAAGAAAGAAAGGTAGGTCAGCTCTTTGAGGCCCAGAGCTGTGCCTGACTCTTGCTCCTTCTCCCACAGCATAGCTGCTGGGTGTCAGGAAGAGGGTATAGGGAGGACAGGAGGCAGGGCGTGGATGGGGATGGGAATTGGGAGGAAGTCTGCGTAAGTGTACTGAGGGTCAGGGATTATGAGATGGCCAGGCCTCCTAGGGAGCCTGGGTCAGTTAGGGGTCACCAACCAGGCTTCTGCTGCTGTGTTGCTCCCTCTGCTCCAAAAAAGCTCATTTTACCCAGGTTTATGTCTCTACATAGCAAAACAGTGCTTGCTCCTGATTCTTTATTTTGTGAAACTTCCAACTTAAAGGAAAGACTAGCACATTTTCCCTGGTCCCAGCAGCTCCTGACAGTTACAGCAAGCCACCGTTGATCTGTAGGCATGGGTTTGGTATTTGGGGGATGCAAGCCTGTGCCTTTGTTAGAGACCGAGACTTAGGTGAAGTACTGAATTTGCAGCTGTTTGTAGTGGAGGATGTCACTTTGAACTGGGCAGGTATTGGTAGGAACCAGACTCTAAAGGACATAAGGTTAGTTTGTAGTTGAGGCCTGCATACTGCTTCTTACATGCACACTCGTGCTTTGTGAAAACACAAAATTAATCTCTGAAAGTCATCTTACCAAAGTCTGATAGCTGTTAAAAGCTAAAGAGAATTTAGGGGCTAATTGTTACACTTACAGAGAATTTAGGGGCTAATGTTTTGAAGGGCACATTTGGGTTTAGGGAACTATGTAATACAGAGACTGGGCCACAGTGCTGGTGGGCATGTGGGTATCAGCCACTTCAAGTCGCCTTGTTTAGCTCTGGTGGAGCAGCTCCCTGTCTGCGGCTGTAGACCCTACCCCAGATCTAAGGAAGCTTAGGTTGTAGTCATGAATTATGCTGGGTAGAGGTGACTTTGTGCTGCCTGCCAACTGAAGATGCAGAAGGACACAGTACCTGGTACTTCCTGGAGGGCCACTCCTAACTAGAAGTGTAGAAAGTACTTCCCTCCCCCTAACATACACACATGCACATACACACTCACACTCACACACACTCACACTCTTCCTGGAGGGCCACTCCTAACTAGAAGTGTAGAAAGTACTTCCCTCCTCCTAATGCATGCATGCATGCACGCATGCACACACACACAAACGTGTACACTCTTTTTTCTTCACAGCCACAGAGTAGCAAGCAGCAGCTCAGGGTCATCCCTACCCCTTTTCCCTTTTTTGAATCAGGGTCTCATCAATCTGGGGCTTCCTCTAACTTGCTATGTAATGAAGATGAGTTAAACTTAAGGTCTTCCTACCTACCTCCTGAGTTCTGAGATTACAGGTTATATGGTGATGGGGGTGAAACCCAGGATTTTGTATATACTAGCTACACTTTTATCTGCAGCCCAGCTCAGACCTCTTCTGAGGTCCATTTTGTGTGTAATACTTGCAAATAAAATCCGTAATAAACATTCATTGAACAATATCTAATTTAGATGTTTGTAACCATGGTATTGATGATTTGTTTTTTTGGGGGGGGGCAATGCAAGAAACAATTTATTGTCAACTCTATCTAGCTCTGAAAAAAAGATAACTGAGACATCTTCAGTGGTCAGGGTTTGTGGTGGGAAGGAGCAGCAATGCAGATGAATAGATGTGACTGATTTCAGGGAGTGAAGGCTTCTATAGGTCCTAGCCTTGTCCTCAGGGAGCTGACTTAGAGACCACACATCAGCTAGTCTGTGAGGAAGTGTCTGAAGAAGCTGCTAAGTTCTGTGTGTGCAGCTTGCAGGCCTGTGAGTGAGAGTGCAGAGAGGCCTCTGATGCTTGGAGGCCGCCATTTGGAAAGGAGACAGTGGCCCATCTCAGCTCTCAGCAATTGGAGCTCTGTCCTGCAATGGGAGGGAGGCATTGGAGACCTGCTCCTGACTGAGGTAACAGGCAGCTACAGCCCAGTCAGGTGTGTGACAGTGGGGTATGGAGAGGGGAGGGGCAGGGGAACCTGGCGTAGTCAGGAGATTGGACTAGTGCACTTCTGCAGTGGTAAGCTGGGAATGAGGTGAGGCTTCAGTGGGAAGTGAAGGCTCAGAAGAATTTGTAGGAGTGAGCATGGTAAGAGTGGTGTTCAGAGTTGGGGTTTAAGATGAGTGACCAGGAAAGCACCTGTAGAGTAGTAAAGAAGAGCTGCCAGGGAAATTGGAAGAGCCTCAGATAGCATGTCCTCAAGTGACAGGAAGACCTGTGGCAGCATGTCTTTTGGAATGAGCTTGTGGTAGGCAGTGGTAGTGAGGGGCTTACTCAGCCTCAGTGTTCTCTTATGCGATTCTATCATGTACCTGTGAAGCACAAAGCTGGATTCCCTTGAAACTCGCCACCCAATTTCAGGTTTGCACACAGGACACTGAAGTCTTCCCCTTTCTTTACCCTGGAAAGATTGGGAGGGGGCTGTGAACTTTTACTTGTGTTTCTGTGCATTGCTCTTCCTTGTGTTGTTTTTTGTATAGTCTTGTATACAAACTGATAAATAAAAAAGCATCAGTAAGAAGCACTGTTAATGAAACCACACAGGCTGCTATTCAGGCACTTCATGGAGAGTCTGACATAACTGTGGAACCTGCATGATGGGGAATCCTGAGTCTGCAGTCTATTCTATAACCACTTGTCAGTTCTCACATGAACCCAGAACCAGTACGTAGGGAGAGTGTATGCTGGAAGGACACAGAGGCCTGGTCGGGCTCTTCCAGGATGTAGTTGTGGGTTGCTGAGGTCGGCAGATGCCTGCAATGGTGTCTGCAGCCCCATTCTGGGCTCTTGATGCCAGCTTTCTGAGGGGACGATAGGTACATGTTGGACACAGTGTTCTGAGCTTTGTGGTTGCTGGAAGTTCAAGCAGGGCCCTCTTAGGATGCATTCTATGTGACTTACTCTTAGGTATCAGCACAATTTCTCCTGGGGCATTTGTGGGGTCTCTGTCTCATTAGAGGGTTCCAGTGCCATTTTGCACTTTGATTTGGAGCCCATACTAAGGTTCTGTGCATCCTCCATGGACTGTACCACCTGAGCTGTACTCCAAGAAGTATCATTAAAAAGGAACCTGGAGGGTGTGATCCCTTATGTTGCCACCACAGGCTCAGCTTCCAGTTACCATGTATGAGGGAAGCATGCTTGAGGTAGCATTCCTGGCCTGTGTTTATATGTTATGGCAACTTGGTATGGTGTGTGTGTGAGTGTGTAGAGTTTTATGGAGGTGCAGTTGACATACAGGAATCTCTTGTTCTCAGTGCAGTTTGCTAGACTGACATACCCATCCTTGAACTCACCATCAGTGAAGAAAATGAGTCTGTCCTATTGGCTGAACACTTCTGCCCCCTGACCCCAGTCTGTACCTGTTTGTCATCTTTCTGTCACATGGAGTTGGGTCCTGGAATATAGAAGTGTATAGTGTGAGTTTTTCCTGGCGACTTTGATTCAGTGTTGGCACCATGGCTCAGTTCTTTAGCTCTGAATACTTTTTCCATTATGTAAATATTTTGGGTGTTGTCTCTATATTGATGTATTCTGTTGCTCCTAGTTTTGGGCTGTTAGAAATAAGATTGCTTCAATTAGTTCAGGTCCAAGTCTCTTTGAGGTAGACTGGAATGGAGAGCTATGTACCCCATCATTGGGCAGGCCTAAGATTGTAGGGTGGTGTTCAGGGGGTTCGGTGTGCTGCTGGGAGTCCTCTGCCCCATCACCAGTTATGTTTCAGCTGTAGTAGTGGGTGTGGATAGCTTGGAATGGTGGATTTAGTTTGTACTTTCCTTGTTGGCCTGTGACACTGTGCTAATTTGTTGCCATGGACTGTTACGTCTTTCATGGATGGGAGATGTCTATTCAGATCTGTTGCCTACTTTTATGTTTTCTTGCTGAGATGTGAGATGTCAGTGAGTCTGTGTGCGTTCTCTCTCTCTGTGTGTGCTGGCTGGCTGGGGGACCAGCATTTCCTTTCAGCTTCTGGAGAAGAGTGGCACCTGGAGTTTGGGGTATGGAGTCAATTGCTCACTTGGTCCTCTGTGGACCATTCTTTTGGAATGACTTCTAGAATAATGGTGATGTCTTTTTCTCTCCTGGTGCTCTGGTCTTAAGTGTAGAGGGTATATCCAAGCTTTTTGCCTGTACCTGTTCTGTTGTCCTTGCTCACTCAGGTTTCTGTCTGTCTGTAAGGGCCTGTCTGCATCCTGAGCTGTTGTGTTGATGCACTGATGATGAGGTACTGCGTGATTTCTGAGGCATTTTGTAGCTCCCCCTTGAGTACAAACCCATGTTCATGTCCTAGTGTTGTTGCATTTCTTCATACATGTTTGAGACAGAGCATCTGACATGCTTTCCTTCCTGTTTCAGTCCTGTGGCTGGTATTGCCTTCCAGGTGACAGGTGGAAGTCTCATTGGGTCCGTCGTCTGCTATTGAGTGCCCAGTTGTGTCAGCTTAATGTGAGTTCTGGACTTTTTTCCCTGAAGTGGTCATTGGTATTGGAGTCCTGTGTGGTCCAGAGGGCATCATCATCTCATGTCCTTATTGGCAGAGCACTGCTGCCAATGCCAGGGCCTCCTGTTCAGGATATGCTGTCTTGCGTCGTTGCTCGATCTCTCGTCATTTGTTGGAGTTTCTGAAACAATCTCCTCAATTTTATCATAACCCTCTTTATCAATTCTCTACTTTTTCTTTCTGTAGTGTCTTCTATGTTGTGCTGAGTGCCCGCATCTGGCTGTCTTGTAGGTGTTGGGTGTTTGGGTAACACTGAAGGGCATTCTGATTAATTCTTTTTTTTTTTCAGTCTTTCATATTATTTTATTTTCTCCCTTCGACAATAATAATATGATATCCAAATTTTGTTTTAACTGGCGGGTCTGTAAACACAGGCTTTTCCATTCCACGTACAGGCAAGGCAAATGCCGCTTCTTGAAATGGTCCCACCATGGACCCTCTGGTCATCCAACCCAAGTCACCCCCTTGCCTGGCTTTATCTTCACTATATTATGAGGCCACTTCACTGAATCTCATTCCAGATTAACTTTTCCATGGCTTCCATGATTTTGCCATGTTTTTCATATAGAATGTATCTGACCTTTACGGCATTGCCACCACCTTTAGGGCCCTGAGACTTCTTGTCAGCACTGTCACTCCCAGAGGCTGCACCTCCTTTGCCCCTTTTCCAGAACCACTTTCCCCCTTTTGTTGGCATCTCTGAAGTTTGCCGTTGAACTCTCCGGTGCTAGGAGAAGCCCCTTTAGGCCCTGTAGGTATGCCGTAAACCATGCCTGAAAGCAGCGTCAACAACCTGATTAATTCTTACTACTCTCAAGCAGGCATTTTCTAAAGAGGGGTGGAATTTGTATATTTATCTGTTTAGGTCTGTCCCAGGTGTCTAGGATCCTTGGTTGTCACCTGTTATTTGTGTGATAACACCGGGAAAACCTCCTCACTCAGAACAGCTAGAGGAACTGGGTAATGTTAGCTTTAACAAAGAGTTCAGTTAGAAGTCCGGGATGGAGCCAGAGCAGGGCTTGTGAGCCACTGTGGGCTGGCTGAACCTTGCCTCCAGGCTCCACTGTGCCTGTTATATTGGATATTTATGCTACACAGTCCAAGGAGCTGCAAAGCTTGAGGGTAGGGTGGCATTAAGATCCTGTAGACCAAAAGACCCTATCAGCCAAGGGAACAGAGTCCCTTCAGTCTGTTTTGCATCAGTAGGGAAGAAGTGTCTCTTGAGGAATCCTGTAAGGGGCCTGTGTTCCACCAACTAAGCTGGACCCAGTTTGCAGTGAGAGTGGGTATGTGTGACAGTGGCCATATGGATAGTTAGACCAAACCTCCCAAGACATGTTGCCTGTATCTTGTTAGGTTTATAGAGAAACACTGGCCACAAGCGTGCTGATGCAGATTGTATGAGGTAGTTCTGAAGGGACATTCATTTCCTTAATGCCAACAATAGGGCTTTCTGGATGATGAATTTAGTGAGTTCAAAGAGGCCCTACTGCTGTTTCTGGTATACTCAGAGCTTGACAGCATCAAAGACTTTCTGTATGATTGCTCTGGCTTATTCCTCACAGAAGGAAAGCCCAGGGTTTGCTGGATGTGTAGCTTACAGAAGGTTCTAGCCCCAGTGCCCGTACCAGCATCCCCTCCCCTGCAGGTGTGCTACTTTGCAGCTGTGTCCTGCTGTGCCGGGCTGTTGCTGAGAGTATCTGTAGCTCTGTTGTGGAAGTTACATTTCAGATAGGTTGTGTTACTGTTGCTTCTAGGACAAAGGGTACAATTGTTTGCTGGTATTAAAGTCAAACTTAACTGTAGTAGAATTTGCTTTCCCAGAGTTTCAAGAACTTTGAAGGGTGAGAGATACAGTTCTGTACCTGTTGCTGTGGACATCTGTGTTGTGTTGTGGGCCTCCTGGTCACTTGGAGCAAAGCATACCTGTATGTCTGACTAGTATTCCTTCTCATGAACAATAGAGGACTACACTTTTTGGTTTGGTGTGGACATTCTGGGGCATGAGGCTAGAGAGACATGGCATATGGACTGTAGAGGTGATGGTGTCCTGCACTCAGAAGCATGACCTGCACACTTGAGTGTGCTGGTTAGAAAAGTGTGGAGACAGTGCAGAGTAGCTACCCAGGACACGAGCTCATGGCTATGGAAGCCTGCCTTGAATGGTACCTGCTACTTTGTGAGTGTAGAAAAGACAGAGGCAGCTGTGAGTCTATGTCTTAGGCTCCTACATCAGAAGAATCTATAGGGCACACATTTGGACTGAAGCTGTGGCTGCTGAGCTTGGCTTTGTCACTTGTGTTCTTGGTGAAAGGAGGTATGATGTGTGGTGTTAGTGTAGGGAGCCTCGCCCCACCCTGTGCTGTGTCTCTCCTGAGGAGCCAACTGTTCTGCAGCTGCTCATGTGTTTCTCTTGTAGTAAGTTGTCCCCTGGCTAGGGTCTTCTTGAGCTGGAGTAGGGAGCGCTTCCTGATGCCAAGTTTCATTTGTCCCCCAGGAATGGTCCTCGTGCGGAGTGAGAATGGGCAGCTGTTAATGATCCCTCAGCAGGCCCTGGCCCAGATGCAGGCCCATGCCCAGGCCCAGCCTCAGAGCACCATGGCTCCCCGTCCTGCAACCCCCACAGGTGCTCCACCTGTCCAGATCTCCACCGTGCAGGTGAGTGCATGCATGGTGAATAGGCTAGTGTTGGGTGGCCCCAGCTCAGCGTAGCTCACCCACACTGGGGATGTTGCAAGAGTGAAGGTGTGTCCTGGGTGAGCGGACGCTGAGACATGCAAGTTGTTTTCAAACCCAACCATCAGGCAGGGTCTAGGATGGCTCAGGTCCCCCATTTTCCTGGCTGAGACCACAAGCTCTTGGAAGAGCCAGTTCTTGTGGCCAGTGCTCAGCTTGTTGACTGAGTAGGGTTAGACACTTGGAGTCAGCTGCTTTGGCTGAGCCCCGGCCTTTTTCTTGCTGCCAGTAGGTTTACCTTTCTGTGTCCCAGTGTCTTCCTCTCTAAAGTGCAGATCCAGCAGTGTACAGGTCATGGGACTGTCATGAAGACTGAGGATGCTTGTAGTACCAAGAGTGAGCAGTAGGGCAGAGCAAAGGCCTTACAGGTGTACCCTGGCTCCCAAGCCTTGAGGTCATAGGTCTTGATGCCAAGCTGTGCTGTCCCAGTGTGCAGTACCCTCTCATCCCCAGCACCACAAGCCCTTGGGTCTGCCAGTACACTCTGTGTTATGCTTTTGTGTCCTTGCTTTTGTCCAGTGCCTTCCCTAGATAGCTGGCAACTAAAGAGATGGCAGGCAGTGATCCTGATAGCTCTGAGCTCTCTCTGGATTTGCGCCCTGTCCTGTAGATGGGGTTGTGTGTGCTGGAGATAGGCAGAGCTCCCACATAGGAAATAACATAGAGCACCTCTTTGAGCACCTCTGCAGTGTTCTGTGTCCTGAGTAGGAAGCATGTGGACTGTTTTTGAAGGTTCTGTGTGGCGGTGGGCTGTGCTTCTCCAACTGACCTCTGCATCTCTACTCACACAGCTTCTCTGTAGCCGCCTCAGGACTCCTCCTGGTCAGCCCCTGCCTTCCCTATACTGCCTGTGGCTAGGACCAGGGCATCTCCTTCACTTTCAGTGCAGGCCATTGTCACCCTAAGAGCACGGACACAGTGGGGTTTCCAGATGTCTACTTTAAAAGATGGCATTTTGTAGACTTTGCTTTAAAAAAAAAAGAATCTGCTTTTAGGATTTTTCATGAGAAGTTTCTTATTATACATTTTTCTTTTTGCCTAGAAAGTTTTGGGCATAGGATGACTTTCTTATGGGTTAATAGTAAGCTGTGGATTACTTGAGAGCACTAGTATGTATTTGGGAGTTCATTTACGCATGAGTGTGATGTTTGCGCACACGCATATATTACTTATTGTAGCTCATTTTAGATGACTCCTAATTTATTTTTCAGGCTCCAGGAACACCAATTATTGCACGGCAGGTGACCCCAACTACCATAATCAAGCAAGTGTCTCAGGCCCAGACGACTACGGTACAGCCCACTACAACCCTACAACGCTCTCCTGGGGTGCAGGTAAGAGGATGCAGCCTGGTGCATTGGTAGGGTGGCCTGGCTGGCAATGCCTGCTTTTGCTTTGATGCAAAGACTAGGCTTCAGGACTTTTACTATTGGAAACCAGGTTAAATTTGAGGATGCAGGTGGTCACTGAAGAACGTGATTTCACTGTGTCTGAATGTAGGCTACATCCTTTTTCCTTAAAAATCAAACAGTTTAGCATTAGCAACATTCAAAAGCTCTTTATAAAGTATAACTAGGAATGTCACCTCACTGACACTGGACTCACGGCATTTTTGAGGAAGGAAAATCTGTAGCGAGGAGAGTTTGTCTGTGCTGTGACCCATGACATACTCAGGGGCAGTGTGACTGCTGTGTGTGCAGGATGTCCTCTCACCTTCCCATGGCAAGTTTGTAGGTGAGCTGGGTCTTGCTTTCCTAGCCGGGACCACTCCAGCCTCTCGTGGCTTCCAGCCCACACTGCCCCCCTGTGGCCCATTGCTCATAGCACAGACCTAGAAAAGATGGGCTTTCCCTTTCCCCTCATCCCCTCTCTCTTTCCCTCCATCTCTTTTTTCCGCCTTCTCCTCTTCCTCTGCTTCCTCTTTTTCCACCGCTCTTTTGAGCTAGGATCCCAGGAAGTAACCTGTTTGGTTTGGGACTTGTTGTGTGGACTGCACTGTCATATACTTGTAATACTCTTCCTGCCTCTGTCTCCTGAGTGCTAGGAGTTGTCTGTAAAGCAGTGTTCTAGGTAGCAGCAGGAGAGAGTGTCCTGCAGATACTGGCCTTACTTGGCACAGGTTGATGCTCTTGATCAACCTGTGTAGCTTGTAGCACAAGCAGGAGGAGTTTACATGTCAGGGGTTCTTTTGCAGAGCTCAAAGCACATGTCAAGTGGGGAAAGGGGCTGCTCCAGGAGGACATACCTGAGCAGAGAAGACATAACATGTTTGGAGAGATCTGACTATGGAAGACATTCCTAGACAGAGAAGACACATTTGATGAGGGAGACTCTTGTCAGGGAAGACATCATTGGCTGGGGAGGCAAACTTGTTTAGGGAAACTCTCTCTGGACAGTCATTTGGGAGCAGGTGGGAAGAAAAGAGCCTCAAAGGCTCCTGATATTGTGTTTATGAGCAGCCATACAGTGTAGGGCTTTGGATCTGCAATGAAACTCTTGCCATACTGTGCATCAGTGCTGTGCCTACTTATGTCTTAGCCGCACCATTACTGCATAAGCTGTACCTGCATCCCAGTGGGAGCCTAAGCTAGGTGATGGGCTGCAGGGCAGCCCCACACATGGGCTTTTCTAAATCTTGGAGTTCAGCTCCCTGTTCTGGGGCAGTGGTGGGGAGTAAGAACAGCCTGGATAGTAGTTTTGTCCCAGGGAGCTGTAAGCCAGCAGAGAACTCTGTGTTTCAGAAGCTGGAGTCTAGGAGGTCTGGGGTTTCCTGAGGGGAACTTATGCTGTCCGCATCTGATGAAAGGGTCTGTGTTTCTGATGAGGGCCCTCTAGAAGGTCACAGAAGCTCATGGAAACTGTGTATTGTGTTTAGTGATGACATGTATTGAAGTAGGTGGACACAGTCTCCAGTCAGGATGAGATCTGTATCCCTAGGTCCATAGGAGTCAGCTGAGAAATAAAATTTTAAGATGAAAGAAACTTGGTCAGAAGGGTCTCTGGTGTTTTGGCTACTCCTGGCTTGTTGAGTCAGCCTCTTGGTTTGTTCTGTATATTATCTTCATGTGATGTTTTGTTTGGTGGTTTCCAGTCACAGTGGCAGTGCATGCTTATTATAAGGAGACACTTATCACCCCTGAATCTGTCACCGGCTGTAGGGTAACTTTGAGGGCCAAGAGACCTGGAAGTGGGTCAAAGCTGTGCAGCACCCTCATGAGCATCTGTGGCTGGAGTACTCAAAGGCTTTGCTCTCAGGAAGCTCCCTGCCTTCTGATATTGGGGTTAGTGTTTAAAAAACTGGAGTGAGGAAATGTGAGCAGCTAGATTTATAAATTGGAGAGGTACTAATTTAAAAACCAGTTGATATTTCATCATGATTATTCAAGAAAAGCAGAAATCTTGGGAAAGGGGCTAAGGGCTAGTGGATTTGGAGAATCTAAGTCATTTCACATCTAAGTGCCCATTTGCTTTGCAAATGTTCTTATGTTTGGACAAGCAGCACCTTTTCACAGCTGGGCCAGTACTGGTGACCCAGCTCTTGTACATGTACCTCTACTTGCTGTGGCTTCCGACTCACTTTTGGAAAGCAGAAGACATTAGTGCAAAGTAGTCCTGGGGAGTGGAGGCCCTTCCCTTTTTTTTGTTTCCACTACAGACCCTGTAGTGGCTTCTGTGTGCTTGAGGGCCACAATTGCTTTGTAGCCAGGGCTCTGTGAACAGCTTAAAGCGTTCTCAGGAGTAGCTTCTGAGTTGGGAGCTCATGGTGTTATCCAGTCCTCTGTGCTTGTCTCTGTGACAGCTGTCCGCCTGACACAGATTCTTGACAGTGATAGGTTCAAGTCCATCATGTTTTATTGCAGATACGAATACATCTACCTGTCATCACTGTGGTCCTCAGGTGTGGGTCTGCCAGGAATGCCCTTGGCTACCTCATCTGGCTGTAGGAGGTGTGACAACTGGGACTTGTTCAGCCATTTGGGCTCCTTACTTCTTTAGAAGCTGGTACTTCCCTGGACTAGTACTGCAGTTGAGAGATGCATTTACCTTATGTTTTGAACTCTTCTAGCCTCAGCTGGTTCTGGGTGGTTCTGCACAGACAGCCTCACTTGGAACGGCCACAGCTGTTCAGACAGGGACACCTCAACGAACAGTCCCCGGGGCCAGCACCACCTCCACAGCTGCCACGGTAAGGACTCCCTTCGGGGCCCCTAGGGGCAGAGACAGCCCATTGATATTAGTGGGGAAGTAGAGCTGTATACAAAGGGGCTTGAGAATGTTTTGGGTCCCACAACCCAACCAAGAGCACTGGCGACATAGAGGGGACCCATGTGACCTTGGGCTCTGCCTTCCCCTTATGGGGTAACCACTGAGAAGTAGTAGGAAAGGGCCCTCAGCATCCTGCTTGGGATCTAGACCCTGCAAATGCCTATGGAAGCCATATACAGGTAGCTGCCGAGCCGCTGGGGTTGGGCCGTCAGTTTGTCTGTGTTCATGGCACTGCCTCCTTGATGTGCCGGCAGCGTTACACAAGCTGGGGCCGTGCTCTGTTAACTTGTGTGTGTGTGCTTTGCCAAGGACTTTTGAACCTTTACAGATGCTGCCTGGACCTTAGTCTGCTTGTGCACATTTAGGCAGGCAGACGGCAGCCTCTGCTCCTGATATAAGGGCAGAGTCTTGGCAGATGCAGCCTTCCCTAGAAGAGAGCTACTGGGTTGAGAGATGCAGGCTTGGTGTCCTCAGAGTGGCTGATTACCCTTCTAAGAACCTTCTGGTTTGTGCAAGAAGTAGCATGTTTCTTGAAAGAAGTTTAAATGCTAAGTGTACATGTTTTAAAAACCTGTACACATTTCACTGCAATGAGATGCTGTGATGAAATCTCCTGTAACTTATACCTTTTTATTTTAATACAGGAAACTATGGAAAATGTGAAGAAATGTAAAAGTTTTCTATCTACATTAATAAAACTGGCTTCCTCTGGTAAACAGTCTACAGAGACAGCAGCTAATGTGAAAGAATTAGTACAAAACTTATTGGTAAGGAACTCAGGTGGAACTCTGCCTCAGAGCATGGTGTGTGACCTGCAGCCCCAGCTCAGCCTACCATGGGGACTGGGTGGACAGGGGAGATCCTGTGGAAGGACCTGGAGAGGGAGCAGGGTGCACCACTTCGAGGGTGTGTGGATAGTGGCTTGAGTGAATCCCACCATTCCTACTATATTTAGAGGAGTCACCTGAGGAGACCTGCCAGCATTTGGAGGAAGGTTAAAGGACCCCCTAAGTAGCAGTTGCCTTTGCTTGAGAGTCACAGAGCAGTGCTGCTTAAGGTTGCAGCCTGCCTTCTCTTCTTCTTCCCCTTTAAAACTAAAGGAAACAGGTAGCATCCTTAACTCCAGTTTGCAAGCAGGTAGTCTCTGCTGCACCTCCCACTCTACTGCCCAAGCTGCTGTGAAGGTGCCTGTGTTACTGATGTACAGAACTGGCTTTTGCCATTAGTTGTCACTCCTTTGTCCCTGGATGTCCCATGTTTACTTTATTTTGGTAGCTTGCTTGTATCACCATTTGAACTGGGTTCCTTGCCTCGTGTTTCCTCTAACTCTGTCCCTCTTAACCTAAAGCACCCGCTTCTTTGATCAGGAAGCATAGGGATTTTGTGGTTTTTGGTTTTGAGCTGATGGAGTGTGTTGGTTGGTTCATTTCTGCACTTCTCATCGTTTTTGTCTGTAAGGGGTTTGCAGGCCAGGCAGAGGTTTGCCCCCTGCACTGCTCTGATGTCAGCAAGGACCCATCCTTGTCCAGTGCTGTCTTCCTCACTTGTTCACTCCTTAGCTGCATCCAGCTTTCCGCAGGGCCCTGGGGCCCTCCTAGCTTTTTCTTACATGACTCTTGTGGCCTTTTGTTTCATAGGCTGCCCCTTCTGGCCTTTGCATCAGTCAAACGGGCTCAACAGCCCACAGTGCACACCATTCCTGGGATCAGAAATATTGTCAGCCTTTCTGCCTCACCTTGGCTACTTCAGCCCTCCTCAGAGCCCAGTGAGGGTGGCTGCTCATCTGCTGCACAGGCCAGCTGTTGATGCTTTGTGCTTTGGTGACACTGATGGCATCTCTTTTCCCCTGCCAGCTTGAAATCCAGCTTTTTACTCTAAAGGCACAGATTGCTGCCATAAACCTGCTCTCAGTAGTCTACCATTGCTGTGCCTGCTGCTGCCTTATCCAGGTTTTGCAAGCCCTGGACAGATGCTGTAGTAGTTTGGGATATCCCTCTTCATGGCAGCATGGCTAGGCTTCTGTCCCACTTCAGGTGCCTACTTCATGGAAGAAGGCTGTTGTAGTTCTCACCCATCTTAGGGGGTTTTCTAGTTTACACAAGAGTTCCCAGATGTATAAGACGACTGTGAGACGTCTGCGTATGCCTTACTTGTAGACTCTTATGTTTCCCCTTTGGGCTGTATAGGTCTAAGTATAGGTGCCAGTCTCTGCTGACAGGTACACTACTTCTTGACTGGGTTGTGCTAAAGTGTTGCCTTTGGCACTTTGTACCATAGCTCATTTGTTTCCTAACAAAATGCCTGGCACTGGGTAAGTGCCTGGTATTCCCCAAGTGAAAACACACTGAGTGAGAAACCTGTGGGAGGCTGGTAACATGGACCTGTAACTGGCCAGCTAGAGACATGTTCTGCAGCTGCTGCTCAGGATCCAAGGGCACACCAGACACACGTGCATCTGGGATCTGCATGTGTTGAACCGGGCAGTAGCATATGACACACAGTCCGCTGTCAGAAGGGTCCGACCAGTGTGGTGCTGTGTGCTGTGAAGTTGTGTGGAAATGTGTCAAGGCAGTTGTGGTGTCACTGCAGTGTCAGTGTGGTTTACTTTTCAGGATGGGAAAATTGAAGCAGAAGATTTCACTAGCAGGTTGTATCGAGAGCTGAACTCTTCACCTCAACCTTACCTTGTGCCTTTCCTGAAGGTAACTGACTCTTGTGCTGCAGCAGTGTGGTCCAGTCAGGGTGGGTGTGTCTACCTGGCATGCCTGGGACCGCATGTCAGGTTTCTGTTTACAACTGGCTTTCTTGCGGCTGAGCCCTGAGTGGTGTTGCCTCTTTGGCTAGTGCTCCCTGTGGGGAGGGGTTTGCTTCCAGAGTAAGCTTGATGGTGTTGGTACATCTTGGAGATGCATTTTGTTTCTGAAACACATTTTAGCCAGTTCTTACAAAGAAAGTCTTGGTTGATAAGCATGTTTGGAGTTGAGTTATAGGTGGGGGATTAATACCTGATGTTAGAGTGTACAGAGTGTTATTAGCCACAAGGCTTTTGTGAAGGTTTATGCTTCTGAATTTTTAAGACACTGGCAGCATTTGCGCTCCACTGTGACTGACCCTACATATCTGTTTGTCCTTAGAGGAGCTTACCTGCCTTGAGACAGCTGACGCCAGACTCCGCAGCCTTCATCCAGCAGAGCCAGCAGCAGCAGCCACCTGCCTCGCAGGCTACCACTGCACTCACAGCTGTGGTGCTGAGCAGCTCGGTGCAGCGCACAGCTGGGAAGACAGCCGCCTCTGTGACCAGTGCCCTCCAGCCTCCGGTCATCAGTCTCACTCAGCCCACACAGGTTGGCGTTGGCAAGCAGGCACCGCCCACACCACTGGTATGAAGGCGCGAGCCTGGCATGGTGTTCTTGCCAGCCACCATGCCACTTAACTCACCAGCCCTGGCTCGGAGCCCCTGTCTGGAAAGAGCAGGCAAGGAAGCTCCTGCTGGAAAGATGTGTGGTTGTTCTCTTAAGTGGTTAACGTGTGAGCTGGAGGTTGAGGCCCATGACCTGGTGTTTTCGTAGAATGAAGTGAACTTGTTGGCTCACTTACAACAGGTTGGCTCTTGTATAGGTTTCCTGTACATGAGCACAGTGTGTTTAATGGGTCTCTTAGGAGGATGCACTCTGGACTTTTGAGTAATGCCTGAATGTTCAAATCTTTGGGATTGGTCAGTCAGGCTTTTGCCTTTTGAGGGTACAGCTGGCTGGTGGCAATAGTGCAGTCTAGCCAGTGCTCAGGGGAAGCTGAGGGCTGCTGGCAGGTGGGTGGATCTAGCTTTGTTCAGTTTGTATTCTCTTACTGGAGGCAGGAGCTCTTCACTGTGAGTTGCATTCAAAGTGCACCTGCCATTAACAGCATAGCCTCTCCACACCTAAAACAGCAAACTTCTAGAGGGGGCTGGCTGTATAGTAAAATGTTATAGAGAGCATTTATGAGGTCTCAGCACTGGGTGGTGGGAGATGGACGACAGGCGGTTGGAATTGTAAATGTATCTTAAAGATGAGTAGTTACAGGTTGCACAGTGCTGTATGGGAGAAGGGTGTTGAGGAGGACAGACTCCTCTGCTCTGATAGAGCTTGCTTCTGTCTTCATTCTGTTGGTGGCGAGGAGACCTCGTGTCCAGAGCAGGCTGAGGAACCACATGAGTAGGGTTTCTCTTGGGGCAGGATTACTGTGTCCTTTGCTTTCACATAGTTCAAGTAGGGAACTGTCCTGTTCAGTGATCAGCTCACTGATTTACCTAGAGGGCAGTTTTGAGGAAGGATTTGCTTTCTGTGTAAGGGTTTGGCCTCTGGTGCATGGTCTTGTCAGTTGTATCATCAGTTGTGCCTTGAGTGCTGGATTGCACGTAGAACCATCACTTCTATTGTATTGGTTTTAGCTGTCAATTTGGTCCAACCCAGAATCATCTGGGCAGAGTATTGTTAATGAGATCTGAATGGCCTGTAGGCATGTCTGTGGGGATCATCTTGATTTTTGATTGTTGTAGGAAGACCTACCCTGAGTATGGGTGGGGCGCTGGGCCATGAAACAGCAAAGAATACAAGCTGAACCGAAGGGAGCAGGCAGGCAACAGGGCCTCATTTGTTTCTCTTGACTATAGATGTGGACCAGTTGTCTCAATTTTTGCCTCTGTGACTTCCCTGCAGTGACAGGCCTGGAATTATAAGCCAAATAAATCTCTTTCTTTGTCAGTTACTTTTGGTCAGGGTGTTTGATCACAGCTTCTGAAATGAAGCTAGAACAATGGTATTTGTTTTCATAAATGTGAACGTGGTATGTTCAGCCACCCGGTCATTGCTGTGTACTGTCCTGATCCCCTACCGATACTCAGAAATTTTACTTGTGCCTGTATGTGCAGCTGAGGCAGATAGGTCAGCATCATGCAAGCCTGGGCCTGAGGCCAGAGGATCTCAGAACTCATGGAAGTGGGCTGCTTTGCCTGTGTTTGCATTTAGTGGCTCTCAGTGGAAAGCCTAGCCTGAGCTGCTCACCCATCCTGTGGTGTGAGCACCATGTTTTGTTGCAGAGACAGTTCTGGTGCAGGCCTCAACCTTTGCAAGTGTCCTGTTACATGTGGTGCCTAATGAAAGCACACCCCTACTTTTTTTTTTAAAGCAGAGTTGAGGATCAAATCTTAGAAGGCCTTTGGGGTGCTATGGGCTCTTGGATCCCTATTGTAAGCCTAGGACTGCATGCAGGACAGCGAGCTGAGCAGGCCCTGAAGTAAGGACCAAGTACCTCTGGGCCAAGCATGGTACAGAGAATGATGAGGGGCACAAGGCTGTGTTGGGACAGAGAACCAAGTTCAGGGTAGGACTTGGAGATCCACCTTCACAATAGGAATGTAACCTGATCCTATAGAAAACTTAGAATAGAAATAAGTCATTTGGCGGGGCCCATTAGGCAACAGTGCTGCTCTGCTAATGGGTTGGGAGAAGTCCATGTTTCTTGTGGGGTTTGCTGCTCCCTCTAGGATGTGTGTGGGTCCAGTTCAGGTCTTCAGTATCATGTATCCCATGTACTTGTTCTGCTGTGCTGTGGCCTGGTGTGCTGCCATTCTGTCTTTGTCTGAGTCTTCTGAAGTTCTGTGTAGAGGCTTGTGGTAGGGCTTGTTTTAGCCAGGCTTTTAGATTTGGAATGAAGTGTATACCTGAACTTCCTAGAGCTTCTGGCAGGGCAAGGTTGGGGTAGCACTGATGAAGCAAATAGTTGGCTTCAGGGGTCAGTGTGGTAGCCCCCAGGATGTGTGTGTGTGTGTGCTCATGCACTGTGCTGGCTGTGCCCCAGGTGATCCAGCAGCCCCCGAAGCCTGGAGCCTTGATCCGGCCCCCGCAGGTGACCTTGACGCAGACACCCATGGTCGCATTGCGGCAGCCTCACAGCCGGATCATGCTCACCACACCACAGCAGATCCAACTGAACCAGCTGCAGCCAGGTGAGGCCCCGGCTGCTGCCACCCAGGGCTGGCTATTCCCGGAAATGGCCAGTTGTGGGACGGTACTTGATTTCATTTAATCATTGCGATAAAATTCATTTATGCACACCACTAGTGACTTCATTTACGAAGTTATGCAGCCATTGCCCTTGTCTGTGTGGTTTTTAAATTACCTGGATTATATAGGATTGTCAGTGTTAGGCTCTATTAGGTCACAGACCTTCTAGCTGCCTTTCTTGTTCTCCTAGCAGTCAGGCCACACCCCCTGCAGCTCTCATACCCTTTCACACCTTGTGTTAGTGGTCTGCATGTTCTCATTCCTCCCCCTCCTCCCTCCCTCTGTTCCTTCGCCCCTCTTCCCTTCCTCTGTCTTCCCTCCTTCTCTCCTTCTTGCCCCCTTTCCCAGAGTTTACAGATTGTAAACTGTGCAGTAGCCTTTCAGTGCCTCCTCATGGCACATAGGTTAGTCTAGGTTGTGTGGTATAAATGCTGTTCCCACCCTCTAAAAACCTATAAAAAGCCAGAAACCTGCTTTGTTTTGGGGGTTTGAATGGAAGGTATTCTCCCCCTTCAAGGCCCCATCATGCTACCTATGGTGTGACATTGTCTCTTCTAAGGCCCTTCCCACTTCAAGCCTGGCTATGGGCTCCTCACAGTAAAGTTTATTCTGAAATGTAACTCTGTATCAGCTCCTTTCCAGCAGACTTAGGTTTTAGATTATAATAATACCTACCTACTTACCACCCCCCGCCCCTCCATTTCCAGGGCAGCCTCACTGTTGCCTTGGCCAGAAACTCCTGCCTCAGTCTCCTAGCTGAGACTTTGGACTCATACCATATGTCTGCTTACTGTTAGTCTCTGTTAGGAGTCTTTCTCTGTGTAGCCCTGGCTGTCCTGGACTCCCTTTGTAGACCAGGCTGGCCTCAAACTCACAGAAGTCCGCCTGTCTCTGCCTCTTTGAGTGCTGGGATTAAAGGTGTGCACCACCACGTCTGTCTTTCTGAGTCCTGTTGTTGGTACAGGCTGTGTGCATGAGTTAGTTCTATCCACTGTAGCGTGGGCAGACTGTCCAGGGGTGCATCCTTGGAGAGGACTGACATCCCACCCTCAGTTGATATCAACTCCCAGAGTTCCTCAGCTAGGAGCTCCTCCCTGTCCATGTTAGGACTTAAAAAACAAAAAACAAAACAAACAAAAGAAAAACACCACAGTAACTTTATTATTATCGTTTCATGGGTATGAGTGTTTTGCCTGCATGTATATCTATAAACCAAGTGCATGCCTGGTGTTCTTGAAGGCCAGAAGAGGGTGTTGGAGTCTCTGGAACTGGCGTCAGCCATTGTGTGGGTGCTAGGAATTAAACCTAGGTTCTCTGGAAGAGGAAGTGCTCTTAACCACTGAGCCATCTTTCCCTTCCCCCATGCTGGGATTTTAATGGGCTTGATCTTAGCAGATATTGTATAGGCAACCATGGCTGCTTTGAGTTTATATGTGCAAGGGGCCTGCCATGTCTGGAAAACACTGTTTCCAAGCAGTCTTCCATAGTTTCTCACTTTTAGAGTCTTTCTATCCCCTCCTTCTGTGATGATTCCTAAGGGGAAAGGTTGTACGAAAAATGGTCCCATCTAGGGGATTAGTCTCTGACTCTCTGCAGTATGACCAGGTGTGTGTGAGTACAAGTGCCTCCAGAGTTCAGAAGAGGGCCTTGGGTCCCTGGAGCTCTGGTTACAGGTGTTGCAAACTGCCTGACAGGAGTGCTGGGAGCTGAGTGTGGGTTCTCTGAAGAGCAGTCTCAGCACTTAACCACTGAGCAGCCCAACACTGCAACTTAAATGTGTATACAACCTAGAGCTCAGAGTTTTGAGAATGTTACTGTGACGAGTAAGGAGATGGCAGTTTCTCCCTGGGGCTTGTAATCCAGCAGCATCAGGCCTCTGGTAACAGTTGTCTGGTCTCCACTGTGTCTTTGACTTTGCAGTCCCCGTGGTGAAACCCACCGTATTACCTGGAACCAAAGCCCTTTCTACTGTATCTGCACAAGCAGTCGCTGCACAGAAAAACAAACTCAAGGAGCCAGGGGGAGGCTCCTTTCGGTAAGGATGGAAGCCCCGTTTACTTTCGGGAAAGCATGGGAGGGGGTTCAGGCTATCTGTGGACTTTACTGCTGGGTCTTCCCTATTAGTTCTTGGCATTGGCTGCTTCAGGACTATTTCTTTTTCTTGGTTCTGACCACACATCTGTCAGTGTGGGGTCCCGACGTGAGTGTGGCAGTGGAGGCTTGCTTCATGCCCTGTGCAGGAATGGAGAGCAGGTCAGCTGACTTGGTACCAATACAGTGCCCCAAGGTCACTACCATTTGTAATACAGATTACCCTCGTCACTCTGTGTGCTCACTTTGATCTTGATGAACAGAATAGCCTTCATGGACATTGCTGTGTCCTGGGATTCTTGTGTGGATACACCAGAGGCCATAACATGACCTTCACTGTGACTGGGAAATGGAAGTGTTTGAATTTCATGGAGACTCTTCATCCCAAAGCTATCAAATGGGGCTGGATAGAGCTGTAGTGGCTCTGTAGAGTAAGGAGCAGCCAGGCAGAGCAGGACAGGAACTGAATGGATGGGATAGTGGCTAGGTGTATATACATCACTGTACAGGCTTCTAGGTGCTGTGGCTAAAGTTGATGAAGGGAGCTAAAGATAGCAGCAGCCTTGGTCTCAGCATGCTCAGGACTGCAGTGGAGGCTAGGATTCCCACTGGTCTACTGGAAGAGCCTTGCACTTAGATCTTACCCACCAGAGGCCATTTTCCAGTATAAGACCAGTGGGATGGGGCTCTTCAGAGAAGAGAATTCTTTAGAGTGGGAATAAGCAAAAGACAAGGTGAGCGGTGGCCACCTAATCATGTCAGGATATGGCTCCTTCCTATAGCCCAGACTGGGATACAATATGTGGATGGTCAGCACTGAATCAAGTAGGGCAGGATGACAAGCCTGAGCAGAAGTGAGCTGCTGATTAACTTGTAAGCAGTAGGAAGTTTGAGTATGTTCACAGCTTCAGGATACCTCCAAAATACTGGTTAGCACTGGGGTGTCATATGCTCTCAGAGTGCACACAGCAGCAGGTAGCAGGGCTCAAAGGGTAGTTATGATTCATTGGAGCCATGCCAAGAGTCAGGCTGCAAGGAGGGTATTCTGCTGTCATCCTATTACTGATTTTGTGCCAAGGGCATAAGTGTCATATAGAGAGGCTGAGGAGTGTTCATTGAGGGACACTGGGGCCCCTTTTGCTGGATGTAGACCTCCCCACTAAAGAGGAAGGTCTTCGGACAGTGGCCACATGTACACAAGTCCTTTTGCCGGGGCATTTTCACGTGGTGCTCCTATCCAGGAAGCACAAGCAAATACATGTCTGGGATCTGTCTGGCATTGTTCTGTGGTGGCTCAGAATGAGTTTTGTGTTCTTCCTCCATCTCTGAAAAACGTACTGCTGGTTCACCTTTCTCTCCCTGTAAGTTTTCAAAGCAACAGATGGTGTTCTGGGTTTTGTTTTCTCAAGGCATAGCATGGACTGTGGGCACACAGCTATGACTCCACACAGTTCTGCCTTTGAACACTTAAATTTTCACATAAGGAAGCAAGATTCCTTCAGACAACAGGACACAGCCAGCACGGGGGCTGGAGTGCCTGTGTGTGTCAGTGTCCCAGTGCCTTCTGCTCTTTCCTGCCCCTTGCAAGCTACCACTGAATTAGAATCATGTCAGTCAGCTGTAACTTTCTTACGTGATAAAAATGATCTGTTCTCCTTTCAGGGATGATGATGACATCAATGATGTTGCATCAATGGCTGGAGTGAACTTGTCTGAAGAAAGTGCAAGAATATTGGCCACAAACTCTGAGTTGGTCGGGACACTGACTCGATCCTGTAAGGACGACACCTTCCTCCTCCCCGCGCCTTTGCAGAGGAGGATACTGGAAATAGGTACGTTTGCACCTGATGATGCCTCTGGGATGCTCAGTGTCCACATCTGTGTCTGATGTACTCCGTGACCCTGATGAGACTCATTAGAGCACTTTTGGGTGAGTGTGCCCTCTGCCTTGTCTTGGGCTCATCCATGGTGGCTCCACTCGTAGGTAGGAGAAGGGTGGGCAGTGACCATCTGCTGTCCTGCTTAGGTTGCCCTTGATTGTACAAAGCAGTAACTAGTGGGTGAGAGAAGCCAGTACCATGGTGAAGAAGAAATCTGGGTAAGTACCATAAAGTGCTCTTTTTCTGCATGGCCTGCAGGTAAAAAGCACGGCATCACGGAACTGCATCCGGATGTAGTGAGTTATGTGTCTCATGCCACACAGCAAAGGCTGCAGAATCTTGTAGAAAAAATATCTGAAACGGCTCAGCAGAAAAACTTCTCTTATAAGGTAATGGGTCTGTTTTCCTGGGGAGAATGTTTGTGCTCTCAGCTACTGCTCGGGGGCTGTCTGGAGGCCTTAATTTCCAGGTTGTTCCTGTGCTCATTGTCTCAGCTTCATGCACATAACACACACACACACACACACACACACACACACACACACACACACACTCTCACATGTATGCATTCACTCACTTACTCATTCAACTCACTCACTCCCCGAAGTGCTGTTGAGGGGCTCCTGCCTCTGGGCTGGGAAGGTAGGGATGGGGCTCTACCAGAATGCTCTGCAGGCCTCCTGCTTTGGAACATGAGCCTGTCAGCTTAGGAAATCATGGAGTCTTAACTCTTACTCCATCCAAAGTGCTCAGTACCTGCAGCCTGGTCCTTCCTGATCCATGAGTGAAAACTACAGGCTCTCAGCCAGCTGTGGCCCTGTTTATAAAGAGACTTTTCAGGCAAAATAAGTCTTGAGCAGTTGTACAGATGTCACTCTGGAGTCAGTGTCTGTGCCTTCAGAGTATCTTATGGTGAACTGTCAGTTTTAAAACACTTCTAAAGTTGGATGTGGTGGTGCACGCCCTTAATTCATCAGAGGCAGGTGGATCTTTGTGAGTCTGAGGCCAGCCTGGTCTACACAGTGAGTTCAGGACAGCCAGGACTACACAGAGGAAGGCTGTCTCAGAAAACCCAAACCAACCAACCAAACAAGTAAACAAATAAATAAACACTTGTACAAAGAAGGGCTTAAATGTGTCTTTAAAATATCAAAGTGTATCAGGTGGAACCCTCTGTGGAACTCCTGGTAACTCATGAGACTTCCTGTCCTTGTGAGAGTACGATCTGGAGTGAGAAGTAAGAGCTGCCAGCACCCATTGGAGCCGAGCGCAGAATGCCCAGCTATGTAATGCACACTTATGCTTGCTGAAATTCCAAATTTATTGTGGCAGCGTTTTCACTGTTCTTTTCTTTTGTAGGATGACGACAGATATGAGCAAGCAAGTGATGTCCGGGCTCAGCTCAAATTCTTTGAACAGCTCGATCAGATTGAAAAGCAGAGGAAAGATGAGCAGGAAAGGGAGATCTTAATGCGGGCAGCAAAGGCAAGTTAAACACTATTCTTAGGTCTCAGGCCTGAGCTTGCAGTCATCCCCTCCTGACACACTAATCTGGCACATTGGGTTTGCCAGTACTCAGGACCATGTTTCTGACTGGTGTAGAAGAACAGGTGTCGTAAGTGGAGCTGGATAGGTGGGAGAGAAGCTTGACTCCTGTGGAGTACTTCAGCTGCTGGAGGATGTACTCCAGTTGGGGATTTGATGTAAGTGATGTGGTTCTCCCATTCAATCAATCAATTAATAATTTCTTTTATTTTACTTTTTTTTTTGAGACAAGGTCTCATTATGTAGCTCTGGTCACTGTGTAGACCAGGCTGTCCTTGAACTCACAGAGCTCCTCCTGCCTCTGCCTTCCAAGTGTTGGGATTAAAGGTGTGTATCACTATGCTTGGTGGTGTTGGTGTTTTTGAGATTCTGACACCTTGCCTTCCCCAACATTGCAGAATGGCTATGAGTTCACATTGCCCTTTGGTCTAGAGCATTCAGAGCTAAGAGTTGGAACCTTATTTATTTATTATTAGAGTCATCTAGAGATATTAATTCTAGTGCCAAGTTTTTTTGTGTGGTAGGAGGAGTGAGAGCTGAATACCAGCCCTTACTAGCCCCTGAGCCCAGTGTCCTGGCTCTCTTAGGCCACACTGAGTCAGGCATATGACAAACTGGTAGCTGTGTGGCTAAGATTCTGTCTTATTGCATCTGGAGACTACTGGTGACTTTTTTTTTTATGCTTTGTAATCTAAACTTTCATGTTTTGAATGTAAACATAAAATTAGCAGGAATTGTGTCACTTGTCTGGCTTAGTGCTGCTGCAGGTTGGATACAGTGGCGTTGGCTCCGTGATGCTCATGGATGGCATGACTCTTCCTTCTCTCTTTCTTTCAAAATAGTCTCGATCCAGACAAGAAGACCCAGAGCAATTAAGGTTGAAGCAGAAAGCAAAAGAGGTGAGCTTCTCACTGCATTTGCAGCTCATGTTCATGCTCTGCCCAGAAGAAAAGAGATTACTTTAGAAAGCCTGAATGTGGGCTTTGTTGCTCACTAGAGCTCTCAGGCGGCCAGCGCCACCACAGGCTTTTCCTGTGCAGTTTGCATCTGGCTGGAGAGTTCCTGGTGACCACTCAGTGAGGTTAGGCTCTTTAAACTTGTACTTCTAATTTTCTGAGCATTTTAAGGTAAGCTTCTGTTTTAAAAATATTCAAAATATTTTTGGTTACAGATATGTTCTTAGTTTTAAAAGTCACAGCTTAAAGAAGGTGTAACTTAGGAAACTCAGAAGGTTCTTGATAGCTGCTGCTGCATTTGCAGTAAGAACTCTCAAGCAACAATAGCTCTTGTTTCCTTCCCATCACGTAGATGCAGCAGCAGGAGCTGGCACAGATGCGACAACGAGATGCCAACCTCACGGCACTGGCAGCAATTGGGCCCAGGAAAAAGAGGAAAGTGGACTGTGCCGGGCCTGGATCGGGAGCAGAGGTACAACAGAACATGGGGTTGAGGTCTGGAAGGCATCGAGAGCTTAGAGAGCCTTGCTTAGGTAGCCAGTGGGAGCTCCTGGTCTTTGTAGAGGCGTTTTGAATTTGACACTTGATGCTCAAGTTGCCTTTTTGTTCATATCACATGAGCTGAAACACATGCTCACATGGTTGGCTCTGACTGAGGTTTGGCAAACTTTGAAAAGCACGGGGAGGAACTCAGGGTTTGCTCTGGTGGGGACAGTGTGAGGAGACCTGCAGGGTGTATAATCCAGAGAAGTAGCCACCTGTTTCCTGAGCCCAAAGTTTGAGTGTCTTATATATATGCTGCCTTAATGGTTACTTTTGCTTTAAACCATTGGTTGTTATTTGAATTTCAGAAGAGTATAGTAGCAACCCTCTGTATTTACCAGTTGTCATCACTGTTATCCTCTTCTTTCTCTTACCTTGGTCTGTGCATCACTACTCACAATGGCTTGCAGGCTGTCTGGGCTGGTGTGTGCTTCTGGATCCGCTTCTCTGATGATGTTTGCTTGAACTAGGCGTGCTTCATTTTCATCTGTGAGATTTTTCACTGTTATAAAGTTCTCGGGTGTTAAGAGGGTGTTGTGTTGCTTTTATTTGCAGACCTGTTGTGATTACTACCCTTAGCTCTGCGTGGAGTGCGTCTTGTCTGACTGTTGACACTTGAGACCTTTCTTTATAAAGTTTTCTTGTGTTAGGTTCAGTCTCTGGGTGTTGAGCCTGCTTCCATGTGCGGAGCTGTCTAGAGCCACATGTGGGTCTGTGCTTTACAATACATTTGAAACATGTTGGCCATTGTTTCTTCAGGTTGTTTCTCTTTCCACCTGTCTTCATCATGATCTCCAGTTGCTCACACACTAGGCTGTGGCATAGCCTGTGCTCATTTTCATCAGTAGTTTTCCTCTCTGCCCTTCAGGTTGGGTCATGCTCCTTGGTCAGATGGGAGCTGTGCCAGCCCCTGCTGGTGTTAAGTCCTGTGAGATTTTCATTTACTTATGCAGACTTCGGTTTTAGAGCATCTACTGCAGCAGTTCTTAACCTGTGCTTGAGACCCCCTTGCGGGTTGCATATCAGATGTTTACATTACAATTCATGGCAGTAACAAAATTACAGTTATGAAATAGCAACAAAAGTATTTTATGGTTGGGCGTCATCACAGCATGAGGAACTGAGTTAGAGGGTTGCAGTGTTAGGAAGGTTTTAGAACCACTGGTTGTTGTGTTCATTTTTTAAAACTCTATTTGGGGTTCCTTAAAGCTTCTCCCAACCCCCCAACCCTAGGTAGGAGAAAGAAGGTTATGGGGAGAGAGGGCACAAACCCCTTACTTCTATTGGCTGTTTGGATCAATGGGTTCTTTGGGGGCCTTTACCAATCTCCGTCAATAGCAAACACAGCCAGCAGTCTCCTCCAAGCTGCTGTGCCCCAAGTGTTTCTGTCTGTTCTAAATATCCACACCTTCAGCCTCTACTCTTCCTTAAACTGCCACCCAACGCTTTCTCCAGGCTCTCCTATTTATATCCTTCAGATTTGTCCACCATTCTCCTCTCTGTGCAGCACGAGGCAGGCTATTACGAGCTGGCAAAGACCACAGGAGCCAATTATCAGTTTTGGACAAACTAAGCCCAAACTAAAATCCCATACTTGGGATTAAAACAAAAACATACTCATATAACATAACTGAGCTTTTAAAGAAATGAAAACTTCCATCACAACTGGTTTGTAGGCTCTTTGCAAGCGTCTAACTAAGGAGCGGCAGACTTGCCCTGTCTACGACTTTACGATGGCTGTATCTTTAAGTCTTTGAGCATACATATTAAAGCCTGCCTCACAGCCTCAGTTTCTCCTCACTGCTCTCCTTCAGTCTGGACTACTTTTCCTGTTTTATTGCGTATCAGAAGACTGTTGCCTGAATACACCCTGGGATGAGAGCTAAGGGTGCTCCTGGTTTTCCTCCGAAGACTCTGGACTAGACTGTTTCAGCAGCCACTCAAGTCAGTGGCTCATTTGCTATGTATTTTGTTAGTAAGGCTCTGTAGAGAGGTAGGGCACCCCCCCAATCTAACAACAAACACGCCTTACTGTGTGTGGCTTTTGGATATTTTAGAAGGAGTCGTAATGGAGTATGACCCTTAATCCTGGGGAGGGGCTTGTCTAAAATTTCAGCTGAACCCTTGTGTTGCCACCTGACCTGTTTGTTTGTTTTATCTTTATCCCCATAGAAACTGCTGTCTGGCCATGTGTGGTGGTACATGCCTTTTAATTTCCTCACTTGGGAGGCAGAGGCAGGTATCTCTCTATGAGTTCGAGGCCAGCCTGGTCTACAAAGTGAGTCCAGGACAGCCTGGCTCTATTACACAGAGAAACCCTGACTCAAAAAGCAAAAAAAAAAAAAAAGAAGAAACGGCTGTCTGCTTTGCTTGGACAGTTATGTCTTGCTGTGGAGGTATGCAGGTAGACTCTGGGGCAGTGCTGTCCCTGCCTAGAACTATAGCCCTGGCCCTAGTGCTAGCCATGACTCCCTGGGTAGTGTTCTTTTGATGTGTAGACTCTGCTTTGGTGAGAAGTCCCTAGAGGTTCAGGGGCATACCTCTCAGTTCAAGGGTAGGAAGAAAGTCTGGGTGTAAGATAGGAAGAAAACCCAGGCTAGAATCTTTATGTAAATGTGTTGTCTGAGCTGTATGTGGACTTAGGTTTATTCCTAAGTGAGTTGGAAGAAAATATAATTCCTGGCTCTCAGTTAGGGCCCTGGCTGGTATAAAGACAGAAGTGGCTGGCTGCAGGAGCCCAGGCTGGTTCTGCTGTACAAAACTTGTCAGCAAGAGCCTGCGGCAGGTCGGTCTGGCCTTCACGTATGCAGGCCTGTAAAGCCCACACCAGAAATGAGGACAAGAAGTGAGTAAAACTTTGGGGGAGTTAGAAGACATTCGTGAACTTTTTCTGTTGGTTGTTTTTGGGACCTGCTGAATTATCCTGAGATGTAAATCATGGTAACTCACTTCTGGTTCAGGGGTTAGGACTTTGCCAATTGCCTGAGAAGTTCCTGTGTCTTGCCTCTTCCTCTAGTTTCTTAGTCCCTGGCACTGTACTCCAGAAACAATGTATCCTGATGATCACAACTTGAAGAAATTAAAGTCCATGATGCCCCCTCCACTATGCAGCCCATACCCTGTGGTCTCCCTTGCCTGTTTAAGTGGTTTTAGGTCTGTACTGTGCTTGCACGCATGTGTGTGTTGGTGCATGTTTTTTCCCCATGGCAAGGTGAGATTGGATTTTTTTCTATTTAATGTTCCTGCAGTGTGGCACTGGATGTTTCAGGCCTGTCAGACTGGAAAAAACTCATTCCTTTAGAAAGTGGGATTTGAAGGTCACAAAAAATGGGACTGGGGTGCTAGAGTTCCTGGACGTTAAAGAATTTAAATTCAGAGGGACAGAATTTTACTCTCTCAGATGATGTGGTTGTCTTTCCCATTAATAGCACTGGTCTTGGATATACTGGCTTGGAGACCAGAGAAGGGAGAGCAAAAGAGCCCTAGTTCTCCGTGGCCGAGTTACCAGAGAACTGAGTGATGTTGTCCCAGCAGTTGCCACGGCTGTGGACGGCAGGAGTTGTCTCTGTAGATGTCCTAGTCTTTGCCCCAGTTTTCTTTGTGCTATCCTCTCCTTGCCAACAACTGGCACTGTGCCGTGCTGCCCGCTCCTCATCCTCCTTCTTCCCTTCCTCCCTGAGTGAGGCTTTGTTTAATACATCAGTTCTGGTGTGCTGAGTCTCCACTCCCTGGACCTGACGCAGTCTCCACAGCAGTACTCTTCAAGAGACAAGGCAGCAGCTTTGCACCTGGCTTCCTTGCTGTCCTGATGGCCTTCAGCACCTGGTACAGGTTTTTTCTGGTACAGAGTTCTGTCAGGGGGTGGTGACCCTCTCTTTGTGTCCTCTGCCTATTTCTCCATAGGAGCTGTCATCTTAGATGGTTTTTCTGGGTGGGTGTTCTTTCTGTGGTCAGCTTCAGGTTTGTATTTAGCAGTGTCTTTGCCAGAAATCTTGGCTGTTTTTGTGTCTCCCCTAAGTACCTTTTTTCTTTCTTCTTAATATCTGAGCCTCCTTCATGGGCAGGGGTGATGATTGGGGTGGTGGCTCAGTAGACAATATCCTTGCCACACAGGCATGAGTCTGAGTTTGCTCTCCAGCGTCCACATAAGAAATCAGGTGCTTTAGTGTATACCCATAATCCCATCACTTGGAGAGGGAGAGATCTAGGGGTTTGCTGACTAACAGTACAGCTGAGACAGCAAGTGAGAGACCTTGTTTCAGATAAGGTGACCACCAGCTTCTGGCCTTGCATGCACACTTGTATACACATATACCTGTCTCCTTGGAATTTCCTGTTTCTTTACTTGTGCTTGTGAGTTTGTTGTTTGTTTGAGACAATGGCCCTTGCAGTCCAGACTGGAATTGAATTTGCTTTGTGTCTGAGCGTGACCTTAAATTCACCCCACCCTTCTTATCAAGTTCAGGGATTATAAGCATTTGCTACTGTTTTCTGCCTTGATTTCATTTTGTTGTAGCTGTTGTTTCGGTTTTTTGAGTCAGGGTTTCCCTGTGTGGCCCTGGCTGCCCTGGAACTCTCTCTTTAGACCAGGCTGGCCTTGAACTCAGAGATTCATCTGCCTCTGCCTCCTGAATGCTGGGATTAACCATGCCCAGCCAGCCTTTGATTTTTTTTTTCTTCAAATGAAACTTTATTTCTAAATTTTGTTTCTAAGTTTTGCTTATTCTAATTCATACTGTTCTTTCATGCTTATTTTCCTTAGTGTCTTTAGCTTGTTTTGTACTGTTACATGTTTTTGTTTGTAGCATTAGACTCATTTGACTAAGGGCCTTGCACATGCTAGATAAGCTTGTCCCTCTATTGTTGTGATAGCTCATTCATGACCATGAGTCTTTGAAGAGAGTGGGTCAGTTATAAAATATTCTCATTTGGGTTCACATACATTCTTTGATAAAGTGTCGGATTCTGTCATTCAGGCTGAAGTGTTGTAGAGCCCTATGTCCAGCTGTGGTGGGGCAGAGGCAGACATCTGGACATAACTGCTGACAGTTGTGAACCTTTATTGAAAGCTCTGCCAGGCTTGACACTGTTGACGTCACTATTGGTATCTGGAAGCTCCTGTTCTCACCATGCTTTTGCACTGTGTTTTTGCCTGCATCTGCTCTGGTGTGCTGCTGTTCTTCTGGCTTTTTTTTTTTTTTTTTTTTTTTTTTTTTAGTAAGTGCAGCTCTGTAAAGAGAGCTTGGCCTTCCTTTCCATGCCTCATTTTCCGAGTGACTTGGTCACTGCAGGCTTTGCTCTGTTTTGTATGTTGTACTTTCTTACTATCATTTGGTTTTTCTTATTTTTTTAGCTTCAGTGATTTTTGAGTTCCTTGGGTTGGTTCTGGAGCATTTTTGGTGGCCTGTCATTTCCCAAGGTTTACTTGCCTTCCAGCACCATCAAGTGTTGAGGCCTGCATGACCAGGCCCTTTCCAGGAAGCACAGTTCTTTTCCTGGGGGTAGTCTTAAGGATGAGCTTGGCACAGGGTAGGTGGTATCAGATGTTCTTGTGCCAGACCCTCACTAGCACATTCTGTATTCTGCTGAGGACACGGACCTGTCTGTAGGCCACAGGCTCCACTTGCTACTGTAGGGCATCTCCTCACGCTCCCCTTTTCTCTGGGGACCTGAGTTTCACTGTCCCAGTTGAGCTGCTGGTTTTCTCAGTTCCCGGTAAATTTCAGAGTTGCTGTACCCTGTGAGAAACATGAACACCTGTGAGCAAAAAGATACCATTCCCACACACGTACTGTATGTTTAGCCTTACCAGACCACATGGTATCTGCATCGTCTGAGTTCCATAGTGGCTCCTTTCTGCTCCTGGAGGGGCCACCCTCACTGTACACCTCACCTTGGCTCAGTAGAAGATGCTTTTCACTAGCTAGGCCCTGTGTCATGTTGCCCATGTTGGCTGTGTCTCACTGTTTTGGGTACAATGTTGCCATGGTTCTAAGAGTCAGACTTTACAAAAGAATATGCATGCAAAGAAGTGCCTGCCTCTTTTGTGTTCCTTCCTGTCCCATCTCCCGTGATCTTTCCTTCTTTCAAGGAAAAGGGACCATGGCACTGGTACCCTTGCCCCTTGGCAACATGTTCTGGTGCTGACTCTGTTATCAGGTCCCCTTGGTCCTTCTGTCAGCTGTGTGGCGTTCATTACAGGTGTCTCTGTGTGCCGGGTACAGTAGAGTGTGCACAGTGGCAGGCATGCTGTGGTGGTGAGCTCCTGTTTGGATGCCATTGTGTTGGGAATGGGCTACTTCCTGAAGCATCAGTTGTTCAGTCTGAAGGGTGAGGGGAATTTCCATGTGTGTGTGGTAGGGGCCTGAGAGCAGGTTTCTGGCATGGGTGGTGAGCTTGATGATGTGATAGGGTCAGGGCCTTGATCTTTGTAGTCTTGGTTACTTCTGTCAGTGTGATTTGGGACAAGTCTAGTGCACTGTAGCCCGGGTCCAGGTGTGTTTCTTTTTCTAACTCTGGGGTTTTGCTCTAGAGGTGTGTGTGCATGCAGGACAATCTAAGTGACATCTGCGGTACAGATTGCAGCTAAGCATTGAGAAGTATTGCTAAGGTCAGTGTGTTACATTGGGCCCAACTCCTTTCAGTCTCTTTCCAGTAGCTTGGATGCCCTGACCTTGTTGCCCCTTCTGACATGTTGTGACTGGGTGTGGCTATATCATGCTGTTAGGCTTTGTATCAGCTAAAGTAAATTGGGCTGCGGTTGGGGATGGGGTAGACAAGGTATCTTATGTCACCCAGGCTGGCCATGGGTCATGTATACAGTTGAAATTGGCCCTGACCTCTGCCAGTCCTGACTCCACTTCCCAAGTGCTACGATTACAGGTGTGCACTACCTGTGACTCAGACTGAAAACTTCCTGACAGTCAAGTTAAGCTATTAGGCTTGTTAATATGAGTAACATGATTGATGTCTACTAGTGATATTATATATAAATAATTATGTGTGTTTGCTGTGTTTTTTTATGATTTGGAGTTTTGATTTTTGGTAGCATGCATGTGTCTGTGTGTGGTGCTTGCACAGAGTGTCTGCACACATGACTTAATATTTGACTTCATGTATGCAAAAGCCAGAGAACCAAAAACTTGCATTGTTGGGGAGACTGGCTGGCTGGCCAGTAAGTCCCTGGGATCTGCCTGTCCGCTTCCAGTGCTACAGTTACAGGCATGTGGAACCATGACTGGCTTTTTACATGGGTGCTGAGAATTAAACTCTAACCCTAATTCTTGTATTGCAAGTACTCTTAGCCACTGAGCCATCTCTCTAACTCCCTAAGGTGCTGCCCTAGGGTTCTATTTCTGTGAAGAGGCACCATGGCTAAGCAGCTCTTAAAAAGAAAAACATTGAATTGGTACAGGCTTTCAGTTCAGAGGTTTAGTCCACTGTTGTCATGGAGAAACATGGCAGCATGCAGGCAGACATGGTACTGGAGAACAGCTGAGAGTTATGTCTGAATCTGCAGGCATCAGGCAGAGAGTATGGGCCTGGCTTGAGCATCTGACACCTCAAAGCCGGCTCCCAGTGACACACTTTCTCTAACAAGGCCACACTTACTTCAACAGGCCACATCTAGTAGTGCCAATCCCTGTCAGCCTATGGGGGCCATTTTTATTCAAACCACCACATGTACATTTTTAACCCTGTCTCAGAGACAAACAGAACAAACAAACAAACAAAAAACCTTTTATCTCCCTCTCTCTTTTTTTAATTTTATTTTTTGGGAGGGGAGTAGGGTAAGGCTTTGAGACAGGTTTTTCTGTATAGCCTTGGCTGTCCTGGAACTCACTATGTAGGCCCAGGTAGCCTTAAACTCCGATCCATTTGCCTGCCTCTGCCTCCTGAGCACTGGGATTGAAGATGTGCAGCACTGTTCCCAGTTTCTTTACAGTTTTTGATTTAGTGACTTGGTTAGAGTCCAGCCTGACCTTGAACTCATACCCTTGCCACCCAAGTGCTAGCATAACAGGGTTCACTACCACACCTGGCTTCTTTGTGAAAGTTGTTATGTTAAGGAAGATTTAAGTTTGTGTTCTTGTGGTTATTTTCATCCTTGAACAGTGTTTTTAATTTTTATTTTTTATGTACATTGGTGTTTTGTCTCCATATGTAAAGGGGTCAGGTCCCCTGGAACAGGAGTTATAGACAATGGTGAGCTGCCATGTGAGTGCTGGGAATTGAACCCAGGTCCTTTGGAAAAGCAGATAGTGCTCTTAACCACTGAACCATCTCTCCAGCCCCTTAAACAGTTTTTAAATGTCCCTAGTTTCATAGTTGTTTCTTTAATGCAATTGTTAGGATTTATGTAGTAGAGTTATACAGAGGGTTAGGGAATCATACCACATGACAAGGTTCCACATGGGAGGTTTTATTAGGGGAAGGGGAGGGGTTACAGAAACAGTCCGTAGGTAAGGGGAGACGGGAGCCAATTCCTTTTCTAAGGTGATCCAGCACATGTGCAGGACGAGCAGGTGTTTGTGTTGCAGGTGCTGAAGGGTCCTATTGCTGCTGAATTTCTGGAGGTAGCCTTAGAGATGCCTGATGTCCCTCTTGTCGGGTTTCCGGGGAGCTTGGCCATAGAGATGCCTGTTTACCAATTCCAGTAGTAATGGTGTTTCCTTTTCACACCTTCTGCCTCCCCTTATCACTTAAGATCCTGTGAGGTTGGCCTCCTTTTAGCTGTTTTCCTTTTCAGCTAGAGGCTAACTGAACCTGTGTTTTACATGAAGGAGATGAAGCCAGCCTCCAGCAACTCAGCTGCGCTTCTTGCTGCTGTCATCTGGTGGTGGTTGATCACATTGTCCTGATTTGTGTGTTGGCTAAAGGCATAGGTGCCATGTTTTCTCTTGTCTTGGTAAGTTACTTAATCATTGAGAGCTATTGTCACTGTCATCATGCCCCTTGGCCCTTGCTATGCTGTAAGCCTTGGTCTTTCTGTTTACATAGTTGCAGACTTTCTTTGCATGACTGCCTTTCTGACCCTGTCACTCTTTTTCCTTCTCTTTTTCTTTCTCCTTTTCCTGGACTTGCTCAGCCCTCCTTATTTTATGTTCACACTGGCCTCTTCTCCCTGAGATGATTCTGTCTCTCCTTCTCTTTGTGAGGTCAGTGCTTCTGAACTCTTGAGCCTCTGGGTCCTGCTGCTCATAGACCCTTGGTCACCTCTGCTTGACCAGGAACTAGTCTGTGCCAGTGTTCTACCTCCCAAAAGTGGCACCTGGGTGTTGTTACTTGTGGGGTGATGGCACCCTCCTCTGGTGGTTTTGGGAACTCTATCTCTGTCATGCCACATTTTGCTGTGATTGCTCAGGACCTCCCAGTGTCTATGCCAGTGACTATAGATGCTTGTTTTACAGACCCTGAACCTCTCTCATTTCTTCCTCTTCATTTTTCCCATGTGTGGAAGGTTCTTTTTTGCCATCTGAGGAGCCACTGCAGCCTTGAGGGATCCTTCCTCGCTGCCTGTGTTTGGACCACCTGCACATTTCTCATAGGCTCCTTCCAATCTCAAGTCTCCCACATGTGTCCCTGTTATGAGCAGCCTTGTTGGGAGTGTGGTCATGCTCTAGGGGTAGGATCCTCTCTTCTAACAACCCTGCCTTTTTGAGCAGCTGTTTTTCTCAGGGGGTTCACAAGTGCTTTGTACTGGGGAGGTGGCCAGGCTCTCTGTTGCTGAGCCCCTTAGAACTGATGTCATTTCTTAGCGGGCTTCTGGGTGTTCATTAATGTTGTTCAAATGTTTTGCAGGTGAGCACAGACACTCTCAGTACTATGTAGGTTACTCTCCCAAATGTTCTTCTCACCCAATGGCTTGCCATCACCTATCTGGTCAGGAGACAGTGATGCAGATTCGGGGTCTTAGAGATTTTTTTCAGGAACCCTCACTCTGTTCTGGAGTACAGAGCTCTAGTCTGTTACTGGAATAAGACTCCTTGGTGAAGAAAAAGAATCAGATTGCAGTATTGTAGCCCTGCGGCTTTGGGGAGGAGCTAAAGCCTAGTGCTTCCTTTCAGATAAGTACTTTTTGCTGCATAGGCCCTGTGTATAGTAGGCTGGCCTTGATAGAGCAAGCTAGATAGCCAAGAAAGACACTTACCCTTTATTTAGTCCTTTCAGTAGCCTTGGAGAGGGCCAGGTGAGTAAAACACAGCAGTACAACCCAGGAGGCACAGACTCATGGACCAGGGAGAGATTCCCTGGTATCTCTACCTTGTGTGTTCCCGTCTCTGTCTGTGTGTCCATGACAATCCTTGAAATACCTCAGAGAATTGTCCAAACTGTAGTTACCATGTTAAGGTTTCAGCTTTTATGTGGGTGTTAGCAAATGCCTTGTTCCTATGGATCCCTGTATGTGCTTGGGCTCTGAGCAGAAGCTTCAAACCTAGTAGCCAGGAATACGTTCACTCCATCCCTGGCTTTCCCTGGACCCCCAGCTAAGGCTCCCCAGGGGCCTCCGAGACCCCACTTGCTGGATGACCTGTGTGTCCTCTCATAGCCCACAAGGATTTTGGATATACTTTGGTGCCACACAGTCTTCTAAGGACCATTCTCACTCAGGTCTCACTCAGTTGGCCGTAGTCCTGAGAGGGTTAGGCTCTTCTTGCTGTGGCCAACCCTGCACATGCTCAGAAATGGGTGCAGTACTCAGTGTGCTATGCCTCCGCTTGTACTTGGGTTTTTACAACTGAAGCTACGTCCTGTTGCTTATGAAGCCCTCAGAACACAAGTGAGAATTTGTGTTGTGGTCTCACCTGGCCAACTACCCCTCAGGCTGAGTGGGTCCAGCAGTGACAGCTGTGCCACCAGGCCCAGGTTGGATGTGACTACATGAAGTGCTTTGGGCCTCAACAGTGTCAACACTTGCTCATCAGCAAGTTTGGGTACCAGTTTGATCCTGTTTGTCTCAATTTCTAACTTTTAGCGCTTCTTACATATTGCATCTAAGATGAATGCTTCCCTTTCATCCCAAGCCCTGTTGTGTTGGCTGTTGAATCTGAAAGTAGAGGCATGAAATACAGCCTGGACACTGGCCGCAGACTCATCCTGCTGCCCAGGTGGGGTCTCTGTGGGCCTGGGCACCACATCGTCACCGCCTGAGTTTCTCTGGGCCTAGAGTCAGGGTGATTCTGGTCAGACATATAGCAAGTGCAAGAAGAGCGGAGCGCACATCTGGAAATGGGAGGCAGTTTGGATCTGACCTGCTATAATGCTCCGGACCTGTCAACTCTGCCCATCTTAGCAGCCTTCTCCTTTTGCTGCTCCTGTTGGAGACCCTCCTTCTTTACTGGCTTTCCTCCCAGAAACTCGCCTGTTGCTCTTGTGCAGACCGTCAAGACCCCCCTATGAAGGAAACTCACGTGCCTGTTGGCCTAGCTGCAGCCCGAGGTGGCTGTGGGGCGATGGACTGGTTTCCTCATTCCTACTGACTGTTCATTTTCACTGTGGTCCTTTAAGAGGCCACATGATCTCATGAGGAAACGCTTCTTGGGGGCTGTTACTGTAACAAAATCCAAGGAGATTGTCTACTGAAAGGATGTGGCTACCAAGGTGGTGATGGAGGCTGGACGAAAAGATGGACAGTGGTGGCTCCCAGCATCTGCAGAAAAGTACCCTGTCTTCAGTTGCACTGCTATATGCATGAAGAAACTGTGGCCAGGTCATGCAGGCACACTTGTACCTGGCCTGCCACCAGTTGGCATCTGGGCCCTGTGGCCTGCTGAGTAGATCGTGGCACTTCCAGTTTCTTAAGCTTGACTATGGAAGCAGAGTAAGGACGCCACTGCAGCCTGTATACTTGAATATGGATGAGCAGTTAAACCAGCAGGACAAACACCCTGTTCTTTACTGAGCAGAAGAGGAGAGCTGTCCAGTGGGATCGTGTGGTTTGAGCCCAGCAGGGGCTCAAATGGAGGCAGTGATGAGATAAACTGCTGCTGCTGCTGTTGCTCTGCTTAGTGGTCAGAAAGCCCGCCCTCGAGCGTCCATGTCTCTGAGCAGGAAGAAACTGGGCTGGGCTCACTGGATAGCTGGTGGCCCAGGGAATGGGTCTACAGCAGGGCCCACTCAGGGGAGCAGGGAGCCCCCTTCCCTTGGATCACCGTCATGACCGCTGAGCAGTCGGCCTCTCCAGCTGACCAGCAGCCCGCCTAGCCCAAGAATTCAGGCCTAGTGCTTCTGTCAGCCAAGCAGGGATGGCAGTCCCAGGTGTGGCATCCAGTGTGTCTTTGGTCCCTTCACCTGAGCCTCTTGGGCAGTATTGTGCTGTGGTGATGTGGAAATTGGGGGCTGCACGCTTCAGATCCTCTGGATGGGAGCCACTGCTCTGTCTTCTCTCATCAGGGCCAGTGGTCTGGGGCGTCGCAGGGGGGTGTCTTGAGTGTGTTGTAGAGTGGAGTGTGTGGGTCTCTGCCCTAGTTAGCGACTTAAATAACAGTTTATCTCCAGTCCTAGGACTGTGGAAGGGGCATAGCCATGCCTATTTCCTTCAACACCAGGGTTCTTGGGATCCTGGAATCCCCTTTCCCTCTTAACTGTTTTGCAGTCACTAATGTACTTCTTTTCTCCTTTCTGGTCACCAGGGTTCAGGCCCAGGCTCAGCAGTCCCAGGCGGCTCCGGCGTAGGAACCCCCAGACAGTTCACACGGCAAAGAATCACGCGGGTCAACCTCAGGGACCTCATATTTTGTTTAGAAAATGAGCGTGAGACAAGCCATTCACTGTTGCTCTACAAAGCATTCCTTAAGTAACAGGATGAGCCGGCGTTTCTGATGGGGTGCCTGCGGACGTTTTTATATATTTGCAGATTACGCCTTTTTGTAACAAGCAAACGGGATATTGTTTAAAACAGCCACCTCTTTACAATGGAGCAGTTTTATACTCCTGTTTCTAAATCAGCTCTTCAGTGCAGCAGAAACCGTGTCTGCAGCAGAGAGAATACAAAGGCCTGTGGATGCTCTTACAGGACAGCTGCCCCGAGCTCATCCTCGACTGAGTGGCCTTCTTGCCAAACAAGCCATATTAAAGACTGATGGAAGCGCTTAGCAAATAATTAGCAGTTGCTCATCCTGTGTGCATTTGGTTCAGTTCACTCTGACTCACCCACTAAGTGTACATCTACAGCCGATGACCTCATTTCACTTATTTTACTGTTGTAGAAGTCAGTTGGCGAAGCAAACTGATTTTTAGACTATTTATCACCCCCACCCTGTCCCTTACCTCCCTTCTACATGAAATTCCCCAGGAATACAAGCTCCAAGCAGGGTCGAATTTCTGCTAGTGGAGGCCGGGGTGCAGCACCTGTACAAATACATTTTATTTGCTGCAGTTTGGAAGCTGTAAAGTGGAAGGAAATGAAAACCTTTTCAGCATAAATATATTTTACTTGCACTGTGTTTTTAGCTCAGAGTGAAAACTTAGATGAAATAAAATCAGAGTTGAGAAGAATCAACAACAGACTGTTTCTCAGTGTGGATCAAGTGTTGGAAATGGTTGGTGTATTTTGTCAGTAATTGTACATAATTTTTGGCACATACATAAAATGGCTATGTAAACTATAATTATTTTGCTAAGAGACTGTATGCAAGCTGTGGCCAACCTTACAGGCGTCCAGAGCAAAGTCCCTTCTTTGTACCTATTTTTTTATTACAAATATACTAATTGGTTCTTTATATTTTCAGAGGTTATTGTATTAAATTGTCTATTGATAGTACTTTTATGACTGTAAATACTTTGGCTTTCTCCGTGTGGATTCTCATGTTAGACTTTAATTCGCACGTGTGAACTGAACGCTGATCAGTATTTTTTACCGACACCTGAGAACTGTTACACCTTTCATTTTATCTTTTAGGAAATCCCTGTCTTTCCATTTTTTCATGTAAATTTTGCACAGTTACTTGTTCATATGTAAATATTTTACTTTCAAAAATGAAGTTTTTAATTGCTATTGTTTTATATAGGATTGAAAGAAAATTAACTCCTTTATTAAAAACAAATTTATCTGTATTTGTCGTGCCTGTTTTTCCAGTGTCTAAGTCTCTGATAATGCTACCGAGACTCCTCTCTGAATCTAGGGCTTAACTTGAGGACAGGCTCCTCCAGTGGCTGGAGATAGGGCCAGCCCTCGGTTCTGTCCACTAGAGGATACTTTGCATTCCAGGTCTGTAGACCATTTGGGGGTGGACAGAGGGGTATGTGATAAGACTGGTAACCCAGTAAGCCTGGCCACAGGTAGCCACATAGAGAGGGGTGGAGTTTCTGTCACTCTTATGTTTGGGGTGGTCACAGTGAACCATGCCCCTCAACAGAGTGGAATTTATTCAAGGCCCAGCCGCCTGAGTCAGTGTAACTGGAGCTGCTCCCCACAGAGAGCCTCTACCCACCTGGTGTTACGGCCCTGCAGGCAGGTAGTTAGGCTTAGCTGAAGACTCCTTGACACTCTCATAGCTGTAGTGATGAAAGGACACAGATCAGGGACCATGGCCAAATGTCCTCATGTCCTGGCTGGCTGGAGGTCTGAGGTCCAGGTGGTAAGGGTTGGCTTCCAATGTTTCTCTGGTGGCCCTGGCCATGTACAACAGCACCCTTTCTCCTTTCCTTCTCTCTGAGCAGCTCCTGGCTTGTATTTGTTTGTGCTGAGGCTTCACTTTCTGTCAGAACACCAGTCTGGTTGGGTCAAGGATACCCAAGCAATATGTTATCCTGATTGCCATAGTTGGAGACCTCTCTCCAAATACAGGCACATTTAAGGTCCTGGTGTTGGGACACCACCATAACCTTGGGGAGGGGACAAAGTTCAACACACAGAGCCTACAATATTAAGCAGTGAAAAATGAGACCTAAAGCTTGAGGGTAAAGGGCTGTGGATTTGTGGGCTCAGGTTCCTGTGGCCTCACTGCTCTTGTTGCTTGGCTTCCTGGCCTGCAACTGACTGTAAAGGACACTGGCTCTCTGTGCATGTAGTTGACTTTGTTTTCACTTTCTTGCTCTTCCTGCTGTGTCCAGTCCTCCAGGACAGCCACAGTGAAGACCTACGTCTGTATCCAGGTGAGATGATCCTGCACTGGTGGCATATAGCCCCTAGGCTCTTCCACTGTTATATTCATAAGACCACTTGATGCTTGAACCCAGCAGTATGACAGGAGCGTCCTGGGTCCCATTTAACTATTTATACATCAAGGGATAGAGGGCAATGTGATAATGTGTCTCTTGTAAGGACAGGGACATGACAGGACTTCTCCACTCTCAGGGGACTGGTGTCTCACATCAGGCATGAGACAAGAAAGAAATGTTGACCAAATTTGGAGAGGAAGAACATGAAGAATTGAAGATGACATGGATGAGGTTAGGGAAAAATGCCAGGCACCTTGTAGATGCTTGGCTGAGGCACTGTGAATTCAGTGCCGTATCTAAGGCCTTCAGCCAACTTGTAATTCTGCGCACCACAGACAAATGAACAAATGATTAGAAAACTTCGGAACATGCTGTTAAAAGTAGCATACAGACAGACACCTAGAAAGCATTTCATGACGGCTGTGTAAGAGTTTCCTGCTTCTGTGATAACATTTCTGATAGAAGTATCTTCAAGGAGAAAGGGTTTATCCTGGTTCATAGTTGGAAGGAGCAGTCCGTCAGGGCAGGGAGGTCAGGGCGGCAGGAGCACAAAGCTTGTCCCAGGCTTCCAGTCAGTAGGCAGAGTGAATGTGTGTCACCACTCAGCTCCCTTTCCCTAGCCACAGAACGATGTCACCCACCCACTGTAGGGTCTCCGTGAAATCAAGAAAACCACCCACAGGCAGGACCAGAGGCCTGTCTCCCAGGTGATTCTGTCAAGTTGATAACACTAACCACCCCAAGATCCTCAGGCCAGATTTGAGAAGATCTGCCCAAACCCGTAGGTCAGTGGCTCTCAGTCTGAGGGTCAAGACCCCCACAGGGCTCTGATATACATTGTGTATATCAGATACTTATATTAAAATTCATAACCGTGAAATTACAGTTTTGAAGTAGCAGTAAAGTAACTGTGTTACTGAGGAACTGTGTTAAAAGGGCCATGGCCTTGGGAAGGTTGAGAACCACTGCCGTAGCTGGAGCAGTGCCATGACATTTTGCAGAACTGCAGGCTGGATTTAGAGATTCACTGGATTTGGAGATGAGGGCGTAGAAGAGTTGAGGCGACTGCTGTTCTGCCTTATTGGGGCAGCCTAATGGTGCTGTGCTCAGTGCCAGGGGTGGGGGCCAGTAAGCAGCAGACCCTCAGCTTGTGGTCACTAGACTGCAGGTGTGCCCACTGCGGGTGGTGTGGGTCACAGGGCTTTTGCTAATGGCCATCATGTGGAGGACAGTCAGCATCCAGCCCATTGTCACAGTAAATGAATCCGCTTTCCATAGCTGTGTGCTGCTCACTTGAAGGGAAGATTCCACAGACTTTCTTAGTCAGGCCTGTCTGTGGCGCGTACTGCTCCATAATAAACAATTCAAATAGTGGAGACAGAGGAGACAGTAGTGCCCATCGAGTCTCTCTGTGAAGAGTATTACTTCTGAAAAGTAAGATGTTACTTGGTATCCTGAGACTGCTGTATCAATGAGACAGGCTAAAAATAAAGTGAAATGTGATTCCTTTTTAGAATGTTTTCTTAAAAAGATTTCCTTATGAAACTAGGAAGGCAAACCACAGACTTGGAAAAATGTATAATTGACAGAGGAGTAAGATCCTGCAGCTTGGGCACACAGGGTGGCTCAGCTGGTAAAGGCATTTGCCACCAAGCCTGCAGACCTGAGTTCAGTCCCTGGGACCCACACGGTGGGAGGCAAGACTGACTCACAAATCGGCCTCTGCCCTTCACATGTGTTCTGTGTGCATGCGTGAACGGATGTGCGCACACGTGCACACAGATGTGAGCCCTGAAGCCTGGTAGATGACTTTTCACCTTTCTCATGACTTTGGCTAAAATACGTGTTCTTTGTCACATGCATATGCACACATTGACATGAGAAACAAGCAGGGAAAAGCTTGTTTTGCCTTACAGTTTGGAGTGTACCATGGCATCGTGGGTGAGTCATGGCGGCAGGAGCCCCGAGGTGGCTGGTCACGCTGAATCCATCAGGAAACTGGGAGACGTGGATGCTGGGTCTCAGCTGCCCTTCTCTGTTTGATTCACTCCAGGAATCCAGCCCATGGGGTGGTGCTTCCCACATTAGAGCAGATCTAAAAACCTTCACCTGACCTAGAGACCCCGCCCACACTATTAACCATCGCTCCCACCCTCCGCCATTTGTGGGACAGAGCCCAGATCTCAGAAGTGTGTGGACTCATTTGTACTTGATGAAGCTCAGAGATTCCCAAATGGCTCAAGACATTCAGGTAAAGGGAGCGTCCCATAACAACACCCAAGAGCACTTCCGGGGACGTGGAAATACCCATAACCTAAGAAAGGTCCAAGTCACAACATCGGGTCGCCAGGTGCTCAAAGAAACAGAAACAGCTGAAGTGAGGAGAAAACAGCAACTACAATAACAGCAACAACAAAAACCGGCTGATTAAAATGGACCTGGAAATGTGACATGGAAAAAAATCCAGCCGTTGAAAAATCTCAGTACATGGTGAAGAGGAGAGAAGGCTGAGTGCAAGCAGCGACAGGGGTTTCCACAAAGCTGCCTCAGCCAGGACTACAGCGTCTAGGAGGAGATGCCCCACACGTGACACTGTGGAAGACAAGTGGGAGCAGACCAAAGCCACAAAAATCACATGACACTGCACGCCGCTGGAATAAAGCCGCTGTGTGTGGGAAACTCCACAGGGACAGTGGAAGTTATCCATTCAAGTTCCAAGAGGGGGAACAGAAATTTGGATAACAGTGGAGGATGCCTTTGTAAACATTATGTGGATTGTTTATGTCTGTGTGTGGGGATGGGCATGTGGGTGCAGCCGCCTGAGGAGTCCAGAGGTGTTTGCATCTCCTGATGCTGGGGTCGCTGGCAGTCCTGACCTTAGAGCTAGACTCTTAACTGTTGGACCATCTCTCCGGCTTCAGAAAACTTTGATTTGTTTTTCAAATTTGATGAAGCCCAAGCTCAGTAAGATTCAAGCATGTGAAATACGAAGGAAAAAACAATGTGGAGGTATGTTAAACTCAAAAAAAAAAAAAAAATGGAGGAAAAAAATTTAAGGAACAAAATAAGGATAAGAAGCCAGGCACACACTTTAATCCCAGCACTCAGGGAGGTAGAGGCAGGTGGATCTCAAGGCCAGCCTGGTCTACAAAGGGAGGACACCAACGCTACACAGAGAAACTTGTGTCAAAAACAAAGAAACAAAAAAAGATATTTTTGTTGGAAGAACTGCAAGCAAGGACACGATGACACTGCATACTTGAAGCACTGAAAGAAAAAAATTAAAGTTTTTACCCAATAAACATGTCTTTTTAAAAAGGCTTTCAGAAATGGAAAAATTGCAAGACTCCTCAGAGGGCTACCACATAAAATTCTGTTGTCATCTCAGATGTCAGGTAGTACTGCGTCCCCCAGAGAGGCCCGAGGGACTGGAGAGATGCATTTGAAGCCCACTAACCAACAGACCATAAAGAGGAACCCCAAAGGCAAGACCTGAGCAGAGAAACCGCCAGAGCAGATGTGCCTATGGAAAGATGCTTGGCTACTGACCACTAAGGAAACACCCACTGAGATCTCAGCAAGGTGACTTTGCACACTGCAAGAATGCTGCTGAACACGATGGCTAAATGCTGGGAGGAATGCAGCTCTATCTGTGATATGCAGTGGTACCACTATTGTGAACCGGCACGGAGGTTTCCTGGGAAGTGAAGCACAGGCCACCCCAGAGGAAGGTCTGTCCCAGCAGACACGGCAGCAAGCTTGATTCAGTCAGTCACTGCGGGAAGCAGGCATGCCAGTGAAACAAGCACCTAGTATACCTTCAGAATGGGAAGCACTATGAAATGAGAAATGCTTTTCACATCAGCATGTTCTCAACCGTGTCCTGTTAGAGAGGTCAGCCAGTCTGGGGACAGGGAGCCTTGGTGACAGCAGGTACAGCACTGGTTTTGGAACCCAGCCAAGGGTGACTGCAGGGGACACAAAGAGCACACGCTGGGCAGGCAGGAATGCACTGTGCCATTGTAGGGGCATCCATCAGTACATAGCCATAAACACTCATCAGAGGGTATAGAAGACTGGTGAATTCCATTGATGTTGTGGCTCTCATCTGTAATCCCAACACTCAGAAGACGAAGGCAGAAGGGTTTCTGTTAGTTGAAGGCCAGCCTGGAATTTATAGTAACATGATAGCTAGGGCTAGAGAGGGAGAGAGCCTGTCTCAAAAAAAAAAGTTTTAATATATATATATATCTCCAAGGGGCTGTAGAGATCATGTCTTAGCTAGGGTTTCTATTGCTGTGAAGAGAAATGACCGTGGCAACTTTATTATAAAGGAAACTTTATTATAAAGGGAAACATTTAATTGGTTAATGGGGCTGGTCCGCTGTCATCTGCTGGGAGCAACTGCATGCTGGATTGACAGAAGCAAGCAAGTGGGTTTCCTGGAGGCAGCCCACTTGTTTTTGCATGGCCGACGAATAGCTGTATCCCTGGAGTACGCAAGGCCCCGAGGATTTTGCCATAAGACTGCTAATTTACATGCTTGTCTCATATAGCTGGCATGGCAGAGACCCTCACTGCTTATTGCTTCACTGTTGGGCAGATTTCCTGTCAATTATTTTGAAGATGTACCTTCATGACATAGTGCTGTTTAAACGAATTGATGATTTCAATAACCCCTGATGATGATTTTTAAAGAATTTCTGATTTGATTCAAGTAATTTAAAAACTGTCCTGCAGTATAGCAAAAAAATTGCTAGGAGCTCTGTGGACATATGGAGATATGTCAAGCACTTGAATTACACCAAGAAGGAAAACGAGATTGAAGTAAATTAATAATCAAGGAGATACACTCATTCTAGGTTTAGTCCAGGGATAAGGCCCAGGTGTGCACCACGATAAGAAAGACCATATAAATATAGAAACAAAGAATAAATGGTTAGCTGTATAAGGCAAGACAGACACCCGTTTCTTAGAAAAACCTTGATGTAAAAAAACTTGCTTTGAACACATAATGTACATTTGAAATAAGAAGATAAGGCTTCTGCTTTGAACTCATACTGAGAATATAGATAAAATCACTGTTTCAAACTTATAATAAACAGAGTATCTAGTTAGATGTTAGGATCAGTAGTCCTACTGTAGCTCCCCTTTTATGTAATGATTGCATCTATTTTTTTTAAAGATGTATTTATTTATTTTACATATATGAGTGCTAAGTATACCTGCATGCCAGAAGAGGGCATCAGATCCCAGTATAGATGGCAGGGAGCCACCATCTGGTTTCTGGGAACTGAACTCAGGACCTCTGGAAGAGCAGACAGTGTTTTTAACTGCCGAGCCATCTCTCCATCCCCCTGCATCTATTTTTGAATGTTTTTGAAAGTTTTTCCATACATAGAGAACCTTTGTATTAGAGAGCATAAAAACCCAAGACAGAATTAAACATTTGTTGAGGCCACTCACTTCATCCAGAAATGTGTCTGTCTAATCATCTGAATATATTGTATGTATCTACATGTGTATCTGTATATTTACCTATATGTGGATGAATGGTGTCTTTAGGAGCTCCCTTGTGTTGCCTGTGTGTGCATGTGTGTGTTAGGTTCGTAAAGATCTGCTTGCTTTGCCTGCCAAATGTGTACACTTTTGCATGCTTCTAAGTTATTAAGGTTAGTGAGTGATCAGCAGTCCAGAGTGTTTCACCGGCCTTCTTAATTAGGACTCTACCTTCTAGCAAGCCGCTGCTCACTGCTGAGCCGTTAAGTTAAAAGAACTAAGTTAAAAGCCATTAAGTTAGAAGAACCGTAAATACAACCCTTTGTAGAAACTGTCAGGGTTGAGGCCACTTGTACTGGGAGTTAGAGGAGCCACCTGGCTTGACTGATTGAGACCCTCTGCTGTCTTTTCCTTTAGAGGCTCTCCTGACCAATGGCTCCTGGGAGTTAAACTGTATATAGAGTTAGACTGTACTTACAGAATTAAACTGTATATATGTAGAGCCCCAAATAGTGAGGCCTGGAAGTTTAAGAATTAAAGTGTATATAGACAGTAGCGAATCTACAAGCCTGAAAGATTAAAGTATAGAAACACGAACCATCAGCCGGTCATTGCTGATACTGCAACCCACCTTGCTTCACCCTGTGTGCTGGAGCTGGTCTCTAGCAGTCATCATGGCAGGAAGCATAGTGGCATGCAGGCAGGCATGGTGCAGGAGAAGTAGCTGAGAGTTCTATATCTGGATCAGCAGGCAGCAGGAAGAGACAGTGAGCCAGTGGGCTTGACTTGGGCTTCTGAAACCTCAAAGCCCACCCCAATGACACACTTCCTCCAACAAGCTATACTTCCTAATAGTGCCACTCCCTGTGAGCCTATAAGGGCATTTTCATTCAAATCATCACAGATGGCTCAGTGGGGTTTTTGTTTGTTTGTTGTTGTTATTGTTATTTTGGTTTTTCAAGACAGGGTTTCTCTTTGTAGCCCTGGCTGTCCTTGAACTCACTTTGTAGACCAGGCTGGCCTCAAACTTACAGAGTACTGCCTGCCTCTGCCTCCTGAGTGCTGGATTAAAGGCATTTGCCACCACCACCCAGTTTCCAATGGCACTTCTTAAATGGTTAAGAGCATTCTTAACTTGCTTCTCTTGCAGAAGGCTCTGGGTTGGTTCCCAGCACCCACATCGTAGCTTACATTCATCTATAACTCTAGTTCCAGGGAATCTGATGCTGCCTGACTGACCTCCATGGGTGCCAGCATATGGTACATATACTTACATGTAAACAGAACACTCATAAAATAAAAGAATCTAAAACATCCAGTAAATAAAATAACATGAATGAATTTCATTATAGGCACATTATATCTCAAATATAGCTGATTGGAAAAAAAATCAAAGTGAAGAGGTAGCCAGACTTGGGGTTGGAGAGATGACTCAGAAATTAAGAGCACTGGCTGCTCTTCCAGAGGACCTGGGTTCAATTCCCAGCACTCATCAGCCAGCTCACAACCATCTCTAACTCCAGTTACAGGACTTCTTCTAGCCTCCCTAGCACCAGGCAAGCATGTGGTACACAGAAAAGCAAACACCCATTCACAAAAAGTAAAATAAAATTAATTTTAATAAAAGGAGGAAACCAGTCTTGGGAAAAGTCACTACAGTGACAACTTGATCAGGGCAAGCCAGAGAGCAGCTTCAGGCCAGAGCTCCATTTGGACAAGAAGCCATTGTCACGAGCTGTGTCCCCTGGTGGGTGTGGGCCCTCCATGCTGGGAGGTTAGCCTTGAGCCTTGAACCGATCTTGGTCATCACGTGTATCCATGCTGCTTGTGACACGAAATGGAGGTACAGGGACAGGCATTCAGCTGTAGAGAGGGTCTTAGATGTAACTTTTCTTTTCAACTTTTTCCTTAAAGCGTCTCCCAACCCCCTCAACCCTAAGTAGGAGAGAGAAGGTTAGTGGAGAGAGGGGGCCGTTGACCCTTTTACTTCTCCTGGCTGTTTAGGGTCAATGGTTTCTTTAGGGGCTATGCCAATCTCTGTCAACAGCAAATACAGCCAGCAGTCTCCTCCAAGCTGCTGCGCCCCGAAGCATTTCTCTCTGTCTGATCCGAACCACCACACCATCGTCTCTGGTCTCTTCACACAGCCACTTGCCACATGCCACCACTGCAGGACAAACTTTCTCTTCCTGGGCTCTCATATTTCTATCCTCAGGGCCCTAGACCACACCCCTCTCTATGCAGCACAAGGCAGGCCCTTACCAACTGGCAATGACCATACCCTGCACAAGACAATTAGCAGCCGTGGACAAGCTAAAGCTCAAATTAAAATTCCACACTTGGGATTAAAACAAAAACGTATTTACATAACATAGCTGAGTTTTTAAAGAAACCAAAACTTTCCATTACTAGTAGGTGCAAGTGACAGTTACAAGTGGTTTTCTGGGCAAAAGGATACACATTGACCTGTTGTGGTCTGGTATTCTTTGTAGGGCAGCCAGGTGAGTGTGCTGGGGACACCTCGAGAGGCCTCTTGTCCTTTTACGTGGACAGAGCCTCTGACCGTGCTGTAGGGCAGGGGTGGGGCTGGGCCAGTTTGTGAGAAGCTGGAGGCTGGGTTCCTGCCGGCCAGGCAAGGGTGAGAATGGGGAAAAGGGTTCATGTCCTACTACTTACAGCCAAGAGATCAAAGCGAGCACCAACCTCATGCCACTGAGGCAGTTGTCCCAGAGTCCTCCTGGTCAAGTCCCTCCTAGGGGGGCACAGCCTTGAGCCCAGGCAGCTGAGAGGTGAGGCAGGGGGGCTAGGTGCCCATTATTGCTGTCTAATGTCCACGTGGGAGTCCTGAGCTCTCACATTTTTGAAAATTTTATCAGTTTCGCAATTCCCATCAGTCGTATTAACAAATTAATAAATAAAAACAGAACAAAACAAAACAAAGCTCAAAGTCTGGGAAATGGCTCAGTTGGCAAAGTGCTTTGTAAGCACAGGACCTGACTGCGTTCCCCAGCGCCTGTGTGAAAAGAGCATGATAGCATACATGTTGTAGGCCTGGCCTGGGAAGGCACTTTACCCAATGAGCCATCTCCCTTGCCCTGGGGCTTTACAATACCTTGTTTTAACATGTTAGTTATTGTTATGTATGCACATATGTGGATATGTGCCTATCAGACCACCCATGTGGAGGTCAGAAGACAGCTCTGTGGTGTCCGTTTTCTCCCTCTACTATGTAGCTTCCAAGGGTCAAACTCAGATTGGCAGGCTTGAACAGCAAGATTTTATCTGCCGAGCCATCTCTGTGGCCATGCTTTTTTTTTTTTTTTAAATTTTTAAATTTTATTTGTTTTTTTAATCTTGATAATTGTGGCTGTCTGAAAAAAATGGTCCCCAAAGATGTCAAGTCCTGGTCCCTGAGCCTGTGAACTGGGTCTTGTTCAGAAACAAGATCTCTGAAAATGGAATCAGGTGAAGGGCTCAGCGGGCATTCTGGCTTGGCCATGGACAAGTGTTCTTATGAGAGAAGAGGAGGGGGACTGGAAGGGTAGCTCAAAAGACTGAGGCATGAGCCCCTGATTCTACAGCCTTTCATAGCTACGTGGGGAGCTCCACGGTGGTTAGCAAGAGGTGGGTGAAGAGTGGCCTTGGCAAGCTGACAGTGTCTGCACCGCCTCAGCCCCACCCAGTCTGCTAATGCTGTTTCAAGTCAAGCCAGCCAGAGTGCTTTTTGATGGGATGGAAGATCTCTCTGAGCCTCCACTCTGCTTTTCTTGAGGCACGGAGAGCCTGGAAAGACCAGGTGTAGCTGGAGCAGTGTGGGTGTGCGACCATATGCTGAGGGGTAGGTGAGCACCGGATGCTGGAGGTGCCATACTCTGGCAGTCTAGCCCGCAGACACCTCCAGAGTGTCCAACTGCAAGGGGCCATTTCTTCAACCTAGTTGTTTTCAGAAACATGTGAGGACTGAGAGATAAGGATCATGGGGTTTAAGGAATCCATCTTTTTAAAAAAAATGTGTTCTTAAAAATTTTAGCTGGATGGTGGTGGCGGCACACGCCTTTAGTTCCAGCACTTGGGAGGCAGAAGCAAGCGGATCTCTGAGTTTGAGGCCACCCTGGTCTACAGGGTGAGTTCCAAGACAGCCAAGGATACACAGAGAAACTCTGTCTTGAGAAACAAACCAAACTAAGCCAAACCACACTAAAATTATGGGCATGGGTGCTGTCTGCATGTATGTCTGTGCACACATGTGTGCAGTGCATGTGGAGGCCAGAAAAGGGCATCAGATCACTTGGAACTAGAGTTAAAGATGGTTGTGAGGCACTGTGTTGGTACTGGGGCTTGAACCCTGGTCCCTTGCAAGAGCAACAAGTGCCCTTAACTATGGAGCCATCTCTCCAGCCCCCAAGGATGGATCTTTAAGATCTCAGTTTGCCATGTTCAAAATATAGAGTGGAAATTTTGTTCAACAGAGATTCTGAAAGGTCTTCCCATGGAACACTACATGTGACTCAGGCCCTTACAGATGTGTGGGGCGTGGCTGGCTGGGCCCTGCAGGGGAGGTTGCTCAGATGAAGGCCCTGGTGCCTCTCTGTGCTCCTGACCGCCATGGGAGTGCCTCAGACAGTCCCTGACAGCCTGTGATAGGCCTGAGCAGGACAGAGTGTGTGTGCATGTGCGCATCAGTGGGCGTGCAGGATCCCCGAAGGTGGCTGGTCCAGGCCTCCATCATATATGCTGCAGCTGAGTTTGTTGATAGCTGCCTCTGAAGTCAACACCACAGCCAGGAGGCTGTGCCCAGCGCAAGCCTGTGAGCTGGTGGCTCTGAGCCTCACACACCCGCAGCAGAAGATCCAGGAGTGTCTGGGCTTCCAGAAAAAGATCTGAGCTGGACTTTACAGGTCATTTTTCCAAACTCTGCCTCTAGGCCAACAAGTCCTCTGACTCAGAGCTGGGAAGGGGATTCTCCCCAGACCCTCCAGCCCAATCTGCATCCTGTGGCTGCTCCTCAAGAGGCTGACTGTAGAAATGTGCTTCTCATTGTCTTTCCCATCTAGAGCAGTTGCCTAGTTGTAAATGTTGCTAGCTGCTCAGGACCCTCAAAATGAACACGTGCCTCATTGTTCTTGCAATTATCAGCCACACACCGTAATTAACTGTGAGTGATTTTTAATTTTTTTTTTGTTATGCAAGTCATTTGGAATGCAAACTTGTACCCAAGCAAAGGCTGATATCATGTCAGAAGACTGACCTTTTCTCAGAGGTGGAAAGGTGTTGCCTGCTAGGTGTCCAGGTCTGAGCCCTCTACCTTAGAAGCAGCCTAGAATGAACCATTTTTCAAGGAAGGCTACATCTGAAGAGACTGGTCTTGGGGTTGGGTCTGAGGTATCATTACCCAATAGCTGATCCTGGTGGGCCATGATTCTCAGACTCTGAGCTTTCTCTGTAGTCAGGGCCTAGTCTCTGGCTTCATGTGGCAAGGCACAGTTGTATGGCTATGAAGGTGTGAGCTGCTGCTGAGGTCCTCCAGTGGGAACTGGAGTCCGCAGGGAAAGGACGCATGACCAGGTCACTTGAAAATCTTGAATGACCCAAAAGCAGTTAAGGCATCCCCTGTGGGAATCAGAGGCTTACCAGTGTGGCTTGGGAAAGAGAAGTGGGTGTGCCTGCAGTCCAGGACACCCTCAGTCACTCATCTACTTGAGCTTCCAGCAACTGGGCTTGAGGTTGCCATCCTGAAACAAGCGTCTGCTGGTCTTGCTGTAGCCTGCACTCACTGTGAGCCTCTCAGGGAACGCGACACATGGTTTTCTCATCAGTGATACTTAGTTTGCTCCTGGGAGTGGGGTGGGGAGGAGTCTGGTCCTTGCTTCTGGAGTGTTCTTTGCTACCCAGGAAAGTGAGGCATTTTGAGTGGGCCCAGTAGAGTAATGAGTTAGCTGAGGTCCAAGATGCTGAGGAGGGACTCTAGCTGGGAAGGCTGGGATGTCAGGGGCCTGGACCCATGGTCAGCAGGTGATTCATCTTCGAGACCATCTGATGTGTGTCCTGGCCAGGCTCTCACCCTTACTGAGCTTCTGGCAAAGGACCAGGCTATCTTGGCCAGGTGTGGGTTGCTGTGGCCAAACCCTGGTTTTCCAAGCCAGGAAGAGTTGGAGTGGAGGCCTGTGCCCTGCCAAGTCTCCAGCCAAGATCAGACCCAGGGCTACGGGCCCTTTTCTGGTATTTGTGGGGGAGACTAAGGTTTGATGCACACAAGAAGCGCATGAGTTTACATGCAAGCAGATTTCTGTTGAGAAACCCTGGTCCAGCCCACAATCCCCATTTACTTCCCAGTGTAGCCACCGGTGGCCCATGGGCAGTGGCGACCAAGACTATGTAGACCAGAAGGGACCTCATCTCTGGGGACCTGAGACACTTGCTGATGCTTGTCTCAAGGAGACAAGACATCAATATTTCTCAATATTGCAGAAACACCAAATCAAGGACACACAGAGGCTGACCACTCAGCTCTGTGCTTGGCAGAGAAACAGGTAGACAGAGAGAAGAACAAAGAGGGAGAAAAGACCCACTCAGAGTGCAGAGAGGGCCGCCAGCAGTGGGCTGGAACAAACAGTAAATGCACTTGGCATCCTATCCTCCATGATGCACAGAGATCTGGTTTCCTGGCTGGTTCTGAGGAGGGAGGAAGAGAAGCTGAAAGGAGAGTGCTTCCAGGTAGATCCTGGCTGTGTGACTACACATGGGAGTCCTCGCTTCTGGTGTGACATGCACACAGCGGTCTGGCTGTAGGCTTTGTGAGTGTAAATGGTGTTCTGGACTCCTGTGCTGGTGTCTTTGGGTTGCTATATCAAAATGACTGAACTAAATTCTCATAGTTCTGTCGGTTGCCAGTTCCAAGAGCAGGCTTGGCAGGTTGGTGCCTGCTGTGTCCCCTGGTGTGACATTGTGTCCTCCCAGTAAAAGATGGGTGACTAGTGTGTGAAGTATGCTTGGTGAAAAACCTCTGTAGTGTGTGGGAACAGGCCCCGGACTTGTGGCTCTAGTGTACCCTGCTTGGGTGCCACTTTGAGCTGAAAGCTGCCAGGAGCCTCTGCTGGCTGACTCCTTGCCTGGCCACCAAGGGCCTCAGGGAGGCCGTGTGCTTCTCTTCCTCTCTCAGCTTCTAGCCTCCCATGGCTGGTTCTGTGGGACTAACAGAGGAGCCTGATAGGGGTAGATTTCTCTCTGCCCTTGCTCCTCCATGGGGAGGAGCAGTAGGACACTTTCTAGAGTCCTTGGATGGGAGTGGAGTCTGTGAAGATGAGTAGGGAATCCCCATTCATAGATCATCATGCTGGAAATTTCTGGAAGCTATGGAGAACAACGCTTGGACACGGCTCCCCAAGTTGCCCTCTGGAGACAGAGAGTGATAGTCCCTAGCTAGTAGGAAGCTGCCTAGCACAAGAGAGCAGGTCATGTCGGCCATCTAAGCCCCAGCAGTAGGGGTGTGACACTGACATGATGTGTGGACACCACCTGCTGTTCCCAGCACTGGGAATGACGGGCAGAGCTCTGCCTGCCCAGCCTAGGAAATCCTTCCTTGGATCATGGATCCTTTCACATTTGAGCCTGGAAGGAGGAAGAGAAGGAAAGTAGGAAGATAACTAGAGCTGAGGAGGAAATGAGGGCCCAGAAGCAGGCTGGAAGGAGTGAGGTGGAGGAGGGTGGACCCATGGGAACCAAGGTGAGCTCAAGGTGAGGGCAGGAGTCGTTCAGGGCATTCAGCCTTGAGTGGTATTCTGGCTTGTGGTTCTCGACAATTCCAGTGATACCTAGGATGGGTTGCACTGAAAATGCAGTGGCTAGGGGCCTGTTTGTGTGCATATATGTGTATACCGACAGAGGCATGTGCATGCATGTGTGTATATGTTTGTATATAGGCATGTGTATGTGTGTGTGTGCACACATGTGTACATGTGTGTGTTGGCACTCTATGGCAGATTTTACTATGCTCATGACAGAGGAAAGAATCTACTGCAACCCAGGCCATGCACTAACTCCTTTAGTCCACTGTGGGTCCCAGGACCCTGGTGTTCATCACAGATTGCCTTCAGTCTAGCTCCCTCGGAAGACACTTAATTTTTTTTTTTTTTTTTTTTTTTTTTTTTTTTTTTACCAAGTGGACTTGCCAAAGCTCCAAGGGATTTTTGGGGGCAGGAATGCTTAGGTAAAGAAGCCACATGTGGACTGGAGTATCTATCCAATGTGCAGGCCCCAGCTTCTTGCGTCAGCTGCTGCTAGGGTAGGAAAGTGGGGGGGGCGGGTAGGTCTAGCCCAGCTCACTCTTACATGCTGCACATTGACTGTGAGAGTTCTGAATTTAGGGCATTGGATATGGTTCAGTGGCAGAGCACTTGCCTAGCACCTGAGAGGCTCTGGATTTGATCCCCGGCACCATAAAAAGCAAACAAACCTGCTCTCAATCTAACCCTGCCTCCTTGTGGTGTCACAAAGGTGTTTGTTGAGCGTACTTTGTGTTTGATTTATAACCTACAAATGTAAAGTATGCATAGGACACGTGGGCCTCAGATGTGTGAGGAGTGGCCCTGGTTTTACGACGCCTTTTCTGGTGCATAGAACAGTGCCCAGGTTTTAACAAAGCATGACAAGGCCTCACTCCTGGCACCATCTGCCCTCTCTCTAGTCACCTGCTCAGAGCCCTGAATTCCATCGGACCCTAGAATGCACAGAAGAACACAAGCAAGCCAGAGGCCGACTACTTAAAAGGGGACTTTATTTACTCCTTTGGAGCAGCGTGCTAACGCCCAACTCCACTCCAGGACACGACAATTCTGCAAAGCTGCTGTTCCCTTCGGAACCAAGGCTGCCTGGCACTAAAAACACATTGAAAACATCAACTCTCTTCCCATTTTTTTCCTTTTTTTTTTTTTTCGGTACAAAATGATACAAACAACAATACAAAATATTTGTGCTGTTGACGATTACAAAAAAAGTCGGAACATCTGTCTCACCGCATGACACTCAGGGCTGCAGTGCGAACGCATCATACTCCGGTATCTTTCCCAAAACAACCACGGTCATGCGGGCTGCTACACATTTGTCCATTTTCAAAAATAAACATGCAAAAAATAAATCAGAATGGAAAGAAAGGAGAGGAAGGAAAAGCAAGATGCGTCCCCGGTGTATACGGAGGTGATTTCCACCGGCCGGCTGGTGTGGCAGAGCCTGCTTTGTACGAGGTGTCTGAGCTACCACACAGGGTGCTCTGTGCAGGGTGATTCTGCTTCGAGTTTTTGGTTTTGCCTTTCAGTTTGGGCGGAAATGGAGACATCCCTCCCCTGTTTACCTTAGAGAGCACAGAGGTGTCGTCTCAATGTACCACGTACTCACTCTGGGGGAAACCGAGGCATCTCTGAGGGCCTGATACTTGGACATTACTCTGACACTTTGGTGGCAGGAGGCCTGGCGTTTTGGATGTGCTGAAAGACATGAGAAGAAAACGGCTGGCCGGGAGTCAGGTGTGACTGAGGCTGACCATGGCCAGGTGTTCCTCTAAGCCACTCAGCAGTGCGGGTTTCTCCCTAAAGGAACCAAACCTCACCCTCGGACTGCACAGAGCTGGCCACCAGCCTAGGTTGGCTGGGCCCTGACCATAGACGCATCGTATCTACAAGCTACAGGAGAGAAACATTTGACACTGACTGTATGCTTGGCTAATGCTAACTTGTTGGCCTGGGAACAGAGTTCCAAGATGATTCCGGGGGTGTGTGGAACCCTATCTTTCTCTAGCCCTGGGGGCTGACTGGGGTGTGGGGTGAAGGGACAAGCTGTCCAGCTTTTGGGGAACCCCATGAATGTTCCTGCAGGGGCCTGGCAGTGACAGAGGCCTTGGGGAAGAGGATTGGAGGAGGTGGAGGCAGGTGAGACATTCCTCCAGGTAGCTGATGGATTTGGCACCTCCCATCCCAGGATTCCAAAAAAGCCTTGGGATTTTAGGAGAGTTCTTGGCCACGGTCTCCCAATCAAACACAGCTTTTCGATAGAGCATTTGCGATTCTTGGGGTTTTGAAAATCAAACCCAGAAAATTCTTCTCATTCCCCAAGCCCTGGCCCACAGCAATCCCACCAGTAGCCACGACAAGCTCAGTACCACCCTCACTGGTTGCCGACCCCAAGCAATTTTGCATAGGACAGCTTCTCCACGAGCTCCACTGGCCTGGCTGGCTGTAGGGAGGGGGGCTCCCAGGAAGCTACAAAGGCCCCTTGTCCATCCCACCTCCTGGGCAGCCATATGAGGAGTAAGAATGGACACAGCTGAGCTTGTAGCCCAGCTCAGGTCCAGGAGTTCAGAGGTGGGGACAGGTTTGGTTTGGGAAAGAACCCTGACATCCAATGGGTCATGCCCACAAGTTTGGCACCCATGAATTCACTCAGGTATGTCTTCTGAGGCCAAAGCAGTGTGGAGAAGGGAATGAACCTAGCCATCGGGTAAAGCCTGAGGCCAAGAGGAGCCATGAACTAGAGGCCTCTGGCTGGGGAGCATGCTGTCTCCTGGGGAACCCCAGCCCTTTTAAAGCCCTTCTGGCCCCAGCAGTGTAGGTATGGACTGGGGATCTGGGAGGAACTTGTTTTTCATCAGTGCTGCCACTTCTGCTGTCTCCCCAAAAACTCTCAGCCACCAAGACCTCTCAAGCTACCATCACTCTCAACCCCTTTCTTGCGGAGTATGTTGGACTGCCTGGGGCGAGCCAGGAAGATGGCTCAGCACCAGATGCCCCTTCAGTGCCCGCCCTTCTGCCCCATCCCAGGGCTCCTTTGGGCCCAGACATGTGAATGTCCTAGGCCTGTTTTTCCCCCCAGTGAAAAGGGCAGCTTTGCCATCTCTTGTAGGTCCTTGGACGCATCCTATTGCTGTCCTACAGAAGTGCTCACCCTGCTCCGTCTGCCCTGTGTCAAGCTGCCCATGGAAAGGGCCACACCAGCTCCAGAGAACAACAGAAACATGGGTCCAAGCCGGACCATCTGTGGTCATGTGGGCACAGTAAGAGAACCTCTCACTGGCCACTTGGTAGGTCCTGACATCCATAGCAGTTCATGGGGCCAGGCAGGAGCTCGGGCTAAATGGGCCCAAGGGGCCAAGCAGCTGCCAGTCTGGCCAGGCTCTGCTCTCTGCCCTCTGCACAGCCTGGGCAGTGTGCTGAGAGCATTCAGGGGTTCCGCTGTGGGGAGCTTGTGACTGTTAGGCCTTCAACAGGATCCCTCAGGGTCTCTTCTGACGAGTGGAGGGCTGTGTCAGGGTTCTGCAGGACGCTGTGGGTTCTCCGACAACACACTGTCCTGGACCAAGGCAAAAGGGGACCTCAGTGGTAGTGGGGTGACAGCTGGTCCAGAGAGAGGCTTTCTGGTGGAGTTGAGGGCATGGCAGTGGCCAAGTGTAGAGGTGAGGACGGTCTCTGGGCATCACACCTGCCTCAGCTATTTACAGTATCTTGGGGGCAGGGCACAAATTCAGGTGAAAGCTGAGTCCACACAGAAGTGGCTCTGCTGATGGGGTTGGGCTAGCCCAGCACCTTTTGGTGCTGGAAAACCCAATCCTCACCTAACAGCCTCGGGGAGCCCAAAGGGCCCACGAGACCCCGGCTGTGCACAACAGAAGCTGTTGAGATCTGGACTCCATCTGTTTTTGCAATAAGTCACCCACGTTCTTTTTCTTAGTAAACGAATTAAAAAAAAAAAAAAAAAAGACATATTCTCTCCCACCCCTGGCTTGTTGCCTTCAGGAGGTACCAGATGGGGCCAAGGGCTGTGGGGCAGGGTGGACAGAGGTGGGGGCCTCGGGCTGTCTCCTCTCTTTCAGTCACTCCTGAGTTAGGGAATCTGTCATGTGTACCAAAAGGCACTTTGTTTTTGATTTAACAGTGCTTTTGTTGTAAGATATTCAAGTTAGGGCTGTGCCTCTGGCTCTCCCTTCGCGGTACGTGGCTACTGAGATGCCGCAGTGGTGGTGGGCGCCTGGTGGCCTAAGTCCATACTGCGCAGCTCCACACTGTGCTGCTCCACCCGGGGATGGCAGCGGGGAGGGGCCTCTTGACGCCAGGACAGCACTGGCGCCTCGGCTCAGTTCCGCTGCTCGGCCTCGAGCGCCCTTCTCATGTTGGTGGGAGAGGTGAGGTCGGCTAATCCTCCTCGCCACCCCCATACATGTCCGCCAGCTTCTTGAACCGGGGCCCCCAGTCATTCAAGTAGTCGTAATCTTGATCCCCGGAGCTCGAGGAGTTGAGGGAGCTGACAGAGCCTGCCGTGGAGCCACTGCCTTCGTAGTCGAAGACTAGCAGGGAGTCATAGGGGGGTGCGGTGGGGTCATTGTCAGCAGCCCGGAGTCCCTGGGGGAGGTCACAGAGATGAGGGGTTAGGGTGGAGGGTGAGCTGTGTCAGCTCAGACAGAACAGAGGAGGATCCACCCGAGCGGGTGGGGCAGGGGTAGGCAGGACAGGTGCTTGCATAATTGGCGCATGAGCTCATCTGTAGGGTAGGGTCTGTCCAAGGGCCGAATGAGAAAGCATGTTTATAGGAACAGACACAGGGGCCAGAGAGATGGCTCCGTGGTTAAGAGCATTCTTTGTTCTTGCAGCACCCACGTGGCAACTCACAAACATCTGTTCGAGGGGATGTGACCCCATTTTCTGACCTCTGTGGGCCTTGTACACACATGGTGTACAGACACATATGCAGGCAAAACACTCATACACATAATATAAAATAAAATAGATAAATCTAAAAAGAAAAGACATGGAGCACAGAGGCAGGAAGCTCAAAGCCACTGGGAGCTACACCAGGAACGAGGCTGGGGACGGGGCTGGGCCATGGGTAGGGAACAGGGTTAGGCCTAGACTGAAGTAGGGGTTACCACTAACTCTACAGTCTGCATTAGGGTTAGGGTTCAGGTTAGGATTAATGTTTGGGCCCAGAGCTAGGTTTAGGATTAACGGTACAGATAGGCTGGTGAGGTTAGGGTTAGGATTAGAGTCAGCTATTCTATGGCTGGGGTCAGGACAGCTGTGGTTCAGGCTGCTGCTAGGGCTAGAATTTAGGAGTAGGTCTAGTTCAAAGCCTAGGTTTTAGGCTAGGGTTAGGGTTGCAGTGAGCGCTGGGTTAGGGTTAAGTCTGGTGCTTTAGGAATATATTTAGGGAAATCTAGGGTTAGTGGTAGGGAGGGTTAGGGCTAGCTAGGTTAAGGTCCAGTGTCAGGTTTAGTGTTAGGAATAGGTCTAGGGCTGGGGTTGAGGTCAAATAATTACTGTTAGAGCAGTGGTTCTCAGCCTTCCTAAATGCTGTGACCCTTTAACATGATTCCTCATGTTGTGGTAAACCCCAGCCATAAAATTATCTTTGCTGCTACTGCATAACTGTAATTTTGCTAGTGTTATGAATCATAATGAAAATATTTGCATTTTTCCCAATGATCTTAGGTGGCCCTTGTGAAAGTTTGGTTTGACCCCCACAGATTGAGAACCTCTGTGTTAGACTTTGGGCTATGGGAAGGGTTAGAGTTCGTTTTCAGCTTAGGTTCACCATGCTTTATATTTATATCTAAACCAGAGTTAGGGCTAGCCTAACAGTTACGGTCATGTCTAGGATTTAGGTAGGGTAATGCTAGAGTCAGTATACGATTAGACTAAGTTTAAGGTTTTGTTTTTAGGGCTATAATTATGATTATGTTATGGGCTAGTAGTAGGATTATTGTTATGTTTGTACCATAACTAGGGTTAGGAATAGGTGTTGTAAGTGAGATTAATATTTACTAATAATTATCTTTTAGTAAAGCTGTTGTTAGTCCTAAACAGCTGTATAACCAAATCACCACACAGAGACTGGGTTTATTTAGTTATCCTAGAACACAATGCTAGGCAATAGTTACTCCCTCTTAAACCTCCAAGTCCTCATAGTTTCCTAACATTTAGATTTTACCCATTAGACTTGCTTTTTGTGAAATGTTAGGTCTGGTTCATGTTATGTCCTTACTGCTCTAAAGGTTGGATTCACATATATTTTAGGTTTATGTAAAGAGAGATAATGTTACACTGCTCTGGAAACTGACTTACTCATTTAAATGTGAGACATTTTCATGGGGGAAAAATGTTGGTCATGCTTATGTAAAAAAGACACAAGAGGCTTAAAGATGGCAAAATACATGCCAACCTAGTTTAGTCCTAAAAACTCAAACATTATATTCATATGTTTAAAAAACAAAACTGTCCTTCCCATATCAAAAAGAGGGCAAGCCAAAGAACAGCCAAAACCAATGTAAAAATCCAGGTACAAAATGCCTAGGATATACTTAACGCTAAGGGTAAGAGAGTTTATATGCTAATGCTAAGAGAGTTTATATAAAGTTTGGCTATAAAGGCATAACTTCCCAGTCTGTATAAATAAGGGACAAGCCAAAAAATAGCTACCATCAATGTAAAGCCGGTACAAGATGCCTAGGATATGCTTAATTGCTAAAGGTAAGAGGGAGTTTATATAAAGTTTGGCAATAAAGGCATAACTGCCCATTCTATATAAAAAAGGGGACAGGACAAATAGCTACAATATATATAAAAATCTAGGGTTAAACCTCAAAATAGGTACAAGATACCTACAATATGCTTATATTCTAAATTAAAAAGGAGTTTATATAAAGGTTACTTAAAACATGCATTTTCTATGGCTCAAGTCAACCAGCTTGTCTCTCTAATGGGAGGCTTCTCTAGGGAAATAGGTAGCAACTTGGCCTAATACAACAGGCATGCAAGAGCCCAAAAAGATATTTAAATCTATCCAACCTTATTTTGATTTCAACATGATAATGATTGTATGTTCAGTAATAATGGTAACTTATATTGCTGATCCCTTCACTTGGAAACAACTCTGAAACTGACTGAGACATAAAAAATGTCTCCAGCCAAAACTCCAACAATACTTGGCCAATAAATCCTTGGCTATAATATCCTCAAAATGTATTATGCTAATCTTTTAATTGCATAAATAAAATTGGCTTACAGTTTAGTTTCATCCTGCACATCTCATACATTTATAATTTTAGAACTCTATAATGCTTGTGAGAAATTATATGTTTGCAAAAGAACTGGACACCAGAGATGCTGGATCAAACCTGACAGGATTCATTCTTCAGCTTGCTGAGACATTGACGCATCTGTTCCAGCATCTTGCATGTTCCAGCATTCTGCTTGTTCCTGCCTCAACTGCTTCAATTGCTGTTTCTCATCAAAGCCTGCTCCCAAGAGATCTTTGAAGAAAGCTACGAATCTTAATCGGTTAAGCATTTTAGACTGTTCCAAACAGGACTTTTATTAAGCCTGAAATTTCTCAACATTCAAAGACTGGACCACAAATGTTATTGCTTGCTTAGTTAACCAAATTTTTCCAATTTTCTTTGGGCCCCCTACCAGGCTTTCTGCATGTCCAAAATGTCAGCTAAAAGAAATCTATGAGAACGATGTTCAATTTTCCTTAAAAGGGGATTGGGTAGGTTTTTGGTTGTTTTCTATGGCTACGAAATTTTATTGTCATTGGGAGATGTTTATAAATTATTAATGGTCTTATTCAGAGTAAAACAAGGAATATACAGGGATATCTTATAGGACTAAGACAAAAGGTAGATTATTGAATCTACTCAACTTAGGGTTTTATTTGTTCTCAAATAAGGTTAATTTTCACTCTGGTATAGGATTTTGCATATTGATGCAAAAATAAGTATTTTTGATACATTGGTATAAGCTCAAGTATATTGATACAATTTCAAGGTTACTTTCAATACTTTTAAACTGCTATAAAAAACTGGTTAGGATATTAAGTAATGTAAATTAATTGCTAGTTATTTAACTCATAGTCATGTCAAACACTAAGTAATGTAAATTAATTGCTAGTTATTCAACTCATAGTCATGTCAAACACTAGTCTATTTTATCACAGGAATATACATTCTAGGTTTAACAGATATGATTTTGTAGACAGATTACATAAAGCTAGATAGTCTTCAAAAACTTCAGAAACCTACAGAATATGGCATTTAAAAGTTTCTTTATTATTTTAAAAATTCTTTGACAATGAGACAAGTCATCTCCTGGCAGCACCCCGCCTACCTGAAAGAAGATAATGAGCATCGAAGAAACTCCATTTGGAGATGGCTTCAAATGTGGCAAACGAGCCATTTGGGTAAAGAAAATACCCTTGTTTCACGACAGACAAATTCTGCCCAAAATGGGCAAACTTAAATGCAGGACAAGTCGACTGCTGAACTCTGCCAAGACAGGGTAAGCAAGTCCTAAATAGTTCCTGCTTCACATATATGTCTGCCAAATATTCTGAGTCAGAAGCCTGAAGATGATGCTCCAACATTGTAAAGAGTTATGGGTTCAGGCAGCAAACTGTCTCTGTCAAATTTTTATTTATTGGAAGCTGCTAACATGTACTTCCTATTTACTCTAATTTTATTCCTTCTCAAGTCTCTGATGGGGTTGAAGACCAAATATTCATAGTGCCATATTTATGCTTAAGTTGTTTAGAAGTTAAGAAATGCCTTCTTATAGGTAATACCAATAAGGATAAAAGTTAATTTAGGTATAGAACTTTAAACTTGTCAAGATAGAGAGGATGATCAGACACTTTCTCCTAAGTTGCTAAATACACATGGACTGGACATTGCACATGTCCAGATTTTACATAACAGTTTTCATAATTATTATTGTATTGAAAGAAAGGGAGCCTTTTATTGGACTTAAAGGGGAAATGTTGGTATAATGTTCTTTTGAAATGTATATACCTTACCTTTGTTCATTCAAATGCTGACTTCTCTCCCCCACTCTCTGGTTTCAGTCCAGATATTGTATTGTGGTGCTTATTCTAAGCATCACCTGTCTCATCTTTGTGTAAACTTCCAAATAAAGCAACTAGCCACAATGTTGAGCAGGGAAAGGAAGTAGGTGGAAGAGGGGAGGAGCCAGAGGACAGGAAAGAGTGGGAGGAAAAAAGGAGAGAGAGAGCTGGAGGAGAGAAAGACGTGGAGCATGAACCAGACCTAAGATTTCACAAAAAGCAAGTCTAATGGGTAAAATCTAAGTGTTAGGAAACTATGAGGGCTTGGAGGTTTAAAAGGGAGTAACTATTGCACAGCATTGTGTTCTAGGTTAACTAAATAAACCCAGTCTCTGTGGTGATTTGGTTATACAGCTGTTTAGGACTAACAGCAGCTTTACTAAAAGATAATTATTAGTAAATATTAATCTCACTTAAAACAAATAGGTCTGGGTTAGAACAGAGGTTATGTTTAGGACTTGGCTTGGTTTAGGTTAAGTCTAAGGTTGTTATGGCTAGCATTTTGATTTGACCTAGGGGCATTATTAGCTATATTGAGATATGGCTAGGATTAGGGCTTATTGGTTAGGGTCAGGGTCAGGGTGTGCTAAGGTGTAGAGCTGTGTGTTCTGCTTTTTCCTTGTTATTTAACTTCTTCCTTCTTTCCTTCCTTCCTTTCTGTCTTTCTGAAGCCCAGGGTTTGATCTCATTGTGTGGCTCAGAGTACACCACCATGCTTGGCAGTGCTGGGGATCAAACCCAGAGCCTTGTGCCACGGTGCCAGCACTGGACCCTGAGCCTGGTCCTCAGCCTTCATGCTCTTAATCATTTTTCTTTTCATATTTTCCCCCCATTCTTTTCTTCTCCAGTTGGCAGTTTCATTTCTTTGTACTCAGTCTTTCTAGTCCTTCATTATGTACTGAGTGCTTTGTATGTTTCTCTGAGTGCCACTTTGGCCCACCTCTGCCCTGGGAAGGGAACGTTCTTCTCTGTACCTTTACGCTGTGTCTGTTATTTCTTCTGAGTGACTTGAAAATGGGCCATGGACTGGGGTAGGAGAAGGTGGGACATGCTTTGCAGGGCTTAAATAGTTTGTTGCTCATGGTGTTGTGTGAGTGTCACTGGCTTTCAGGGAACTGCAGAACCTGGTGACATCTCCTGTGAGTATTGTGAGGAAACCTCTGGATATTTGCTGACTCACAACATGAGTTATCATGCAAGGGACCCTGCCACTGGCTGAGGTAGAAGAGTTGCTGACCCCACTTCAGATACAACGATTCTTGATGTGGTGGTAAAGCCCCAGCCCAACCCTCCCACCTCCATGCTAGGGGTCAGGCAGGGTCACAGATGGGGCCCCAGGGAAGCTGGTTCTGCGGTTCCTATTTGCTTTACCCCAGAAGAAGGTGGACAGAGGTATTAGCCAGAGACTCCGCTGGTTGAGCAATAACATTTTCTGACACAAAAGTAGTTTGCTTTCCAGAAGTACAGTAACTGGTTCTCTAGACTCTTCACTGCCAGCCCTATTGCTACCTAGTGTGGCTGGCCTGGGAGGTCACCTGACATCTTTTAACTCACTGCTGGCTGGTTACTCCTAGCAATGGCTAACCACACGCCCCAAAAGGAAACTTCTCCTTCACTTGCTCTCATCCCCTTTCTGCCCCATAGCTACTCCAGCCTGTAAATAGACTGTAAGTGAATTCCCTGGTTTATTGAATTAGAGATCTCCTTCTACAGATCCCTGCCTCTGCCTGCCAAATAAAAACTGTGCTCTTGTACTGTCATTTGTTTCCTTTTGGAAGACTTTATAAGAGTCCAGGGTGGGTGTGACATGCGCCTGGAGCCTCTCCTGGCTCTCTCTGCTGTAAGAGACCAAGCTTTTCCCACGGTGTGGAGGCCTTGGTGTTGGGTCTTTAATACAGCCAAGCGCTGAAGCTCAGGAAGGGCTCTGTGGGATGTTTGGGTTGTGGCGGGGGCAGGGGTCAGAGGTGGCAGAGCAGAGCTGAGACATACAGGTCAGTGTGCTTGGGTACCAGGATTCCACTGTGGGCTGGAAGGCCATTCCCAGCTGCACTGGCTTAGTGTGTCCAAGAGCTGTATTGGCTGCTTTGCCACTTTCCCTGAGAATAGCTCTTACTGTCACCCCATTGTAGGTATAGTGGCCTAAATGCCCCCTAATTCCTGCTGAGAGCTAAGCTCCAGACCTGAGTCTTAGGCCTCCTATGAGAAGCTGACTCAAGAGCCAATGTGCTCAAGGCCACACAGCAGGAGGGCCAGCCTGGCCTAGAGTCTGATCTCATCTACTTGTGACTCCACAAGCTCTGTGTTGTGTGTGAGTGTGTATGTGGTAGGATTTCACTTTTAAAGGAAACACTTTGCTCAGGTCCTCCCGACGTTCATACCTCATTGATGAAGTCTCCAATGTCGCCTGGATGGGGCACCACAGGCCTGACTGGGTACTGGGGTTCAGCACCTACTGGCCGTTCATCCACTCTCCGCACACCAGGGGCCTTGCTCAGCACATGCTCCATGGCCTCCGGCTGTTGTAACTGGCTGAGGTCATAGTCCTGGGGATGGAGACCAAGTGGGTCAGGGGAACTGGAGCGTGGGGGCAGCACACAGGGAAACTAGGAGAACCCTGAGCACACCCTCCTTCAGTCTCGTCGCCTGCCCTGTGGGAACCACTGTACCAGTCTCCAGGCACCCTTACTGTCCTAGCCCATCCTTAGGCCTGCCCTTTCCACATACCACCTCTTCTCCATTTGCCCCAGTCCTGCCTGACCTCAGGGTAGCCATGGAATCTTGGCCTGCCAGATGCCTTGCAGGGGCCTCGACCTCCCCCCTGCACCCTCAAAAGTGAGCCTCCTGTCTGCAGCTCAGGAGCCTTGCACAGCCAGCCACCTTGCATCCTTAGTGATGACAGGAAAGGGCTGGGTTCTCATTGGCCTGACTAGATAGCTCTGTGTAATCTACCCATCCTGGTCAGAGACGCTCCCCCACAACACACACACACTGGAAATGTCCAGTAGGTGGATGTTGATGTCCCCAGAAGACTCTGGACTGTTTTCTCCAGGGCACGGGGCAGCAGTGGGTGGGGCTGGTGTCTGGAGAGGGAGGAGCATGTGAGGAGGGCAGATCTGCTGAGAGGATGCAGGCAGAGGTTGCACAGTCAGCCCAGACCTGAGCACACACATGGGAGAGGCTGCAGCCTGTGCCCAGAGCTGCGCCTCTGGTAAGGAGTATGCCATGCCTTTCCATAAGAAACAGGACAAGACATGTGAGGCCAAAAGGCCAGGGTGAGCCCTGCTGGGGCCGAGGGCTACTGTGGGGCGGCGGAGACCCGTGGCTCACCTGGTCCTCCTCTCCACCACCTTCCTCATCATACTTGAGGATGTTGTCGCGCACATCGTCCTCAGGGTCGATGAGCAGCTGCTTCGTGTGTCGCTCCTTCTCCCTCCGTTTCATCCACACAACGAACAGCAGGACCATGGCTGTGAGAGGAGGGGCCGCCCCGTGAGCAGTGTGTGTGCACATGATGTGCACAGGTTATAAGTGTGTGTGCATGCATGGCTTTTGTGTACACAAATGCGCACGCCCAGGCGTGCACATCTGATGAACATATTCTGTGTTCATCTACATAAGCAGTTAGGTATGTGCACATGATATGCACAGGTGTAGACACATGCATGTGAATACCAAGTCCCAACTATAGAGTGGAGGCCAGAGGACACCCAAGTCTGGATCTTTCACTCCCCACTGCATTTCTTTGAGGCTGGGTCTGTCCTTGAACCTGAATCTTGGCTGTCCGCCTGTAAGATCCAGTAATCCTGTTTCTTCACCCCCCAGTGGGGTGACAGGTGTGTGCATAGCTATGCCCGGGGCTCTTAGGAATTTGGGATCAGGTCTTTCTGCTTCTGCAGTCAGTGCTCTTACTACTGAAACATCGATCCTCAGTCCCTGCCATGCAATTCTTTCTGTGAACATTTTATCTGTAGTTGATTACATATCCAGATGTGGAATCTGGGATGGCTAATGGCCCACTGGATTCATTTTCTCCTTCATGGGGTTGGCTGACTGAGCACAAGTGTCACTACTTAAGGGGCAGGAGGACAAGGGTAGAGGGTGAACTAAGAGACCACTATTCTTAAAACCATTAGAAGGTGAGGCTTTGGGTCCAGAAGGCAAAAGGGAGGGCTTCAGGGTACCACATTTCTAGGCAGGAGCCATGGGGGAGGGGGAGTGATGGCTCTATGGTGGAAGGAGACTGGGGCAGGGGAGTCCAGAAAAGTGCCTCTAGCAGGAAGTCTAGGGGTGAGTGGAAGCCATTTCCTGTACCTCCCAGGTCACCCCAGAAACACACTGGGATAAGGGATAGCTGACTCAGGAGGGAAGGCTAACTGGAGAACAATCCCAGTGGTTCTTCTACCCAAAGGACTCAGGCTCAGAATAAGAGATGATGTTCCCTCCCTGTCACATGTGTAGATGTGTCTCCTTTGCACTTGTCCTGTGGCATTCTGCTTATCTCTGGACCTCTGGGAAGGGGAGTGCTCAGCTTTTGCATGCTCTCTGATAGGTCTCTGTTCCTGCCTGGGTTCTGAGGGCAGGGCTCCCGTGAACAGGAGACAGGGGACCTCATCATCATGAGGGTATAGTTTCTTCATGTGTGCTTTCTGCAGCTGCCACTGTCTCCCCACTGTTAGATGTGGAGGTGGAGAAGGAAGAGGAGGAAGAGGAGGGGGGCAGACAAATCCTCTAGGGCGCAGGGAAGAGACAGTGAGGGGGGTGTGGGCAGTGTTGCAGGCTGCCTGAAGGGTGGTCACCTTGATCAAATGGTTTGATTGAGTGATGGGACAAGAAAGACTGCAGCTAGCGTAGGCTCAGAGGCCAAAAGCCTGGCAAGTGACAGATAGTATTTCTTTCAAGCATAGGATGAGGTGATAGCCAGGGGTCCTCTTGGTGTGGCCCACACCGTGGACAGGGAACTGGAGAGAGAGAGTAGGGGAGGTCCCACCTGTGAGCATCTAAGCAGAAACCAGAAACCTTGAGTCACTTTCCACCAGATCAAGTGGCCAGGGAGGCAGCTGTGCAGCTGGTGTCTTAGCTGTGTCACCTGAGGAGACGTGTGGAAGAAGGAATGTGCCCCCTGTGTGCCTCACCTGTTAGGACCACAGGGCTGTCTGTATTCTGATCCCTGGCTTTATATGCCCAGCAGGTTGGGCCTGGGTTTCCTCTCTGGCTGGTAGGTCCACTCACACCCACAGGGGCACTGCCTAATTTTGTATTGTCCATCCCTGCCCCTTGTGTTTTCAGAGGAGGATGTGGGCCCTATCCCTGCCCTGATGTCACCCCCTTCCCATAGTGGGGATGCTTCTGATCCCACGTAAAAGAGACATCACACTGACCATCTGGTCAGATGCCTTGAAACCAGAAGTAGAGGGAACCCCGCATCTGGGACACTTGCCAGTACTCACTTAGCAGGATCACGATGCAGATGAGAATAGCCACAATGGCGCCTGTGCCCAGGCCAGCGGCAGCCACGGCACCAATGGTGGTGCAGTCGCCGTTCTCATCACACGGGCACACCTTGACTTTAATGATGGACGTGTTGGACAGGGGAGGGTTGCCAGAGTCCGTGACGATGATGGGGACATCATACACCCCGGCTTCCAGGTACAGAATGCGCAAACTGAGCTGGGCATAGTCACCTGGAGTAAGGAAAAGCAGCATTCAACTGATGGGCAGCTGTCCTTCCCAAGGAAGACTTCCACGGGCGGGCACTGAGTCTGATGGTGTGAAAATCTCTTTCTCACAAACATGTGCATTTACATACATCCAGCGCACAATGTACTCATATGCACACTTATCACAAATATACCATACACACGCGCATGTGCACACATATGTACACATATGCTTGCACGCAGGCACGTGTGCGCACACACAGACACACACGCACACACGCACACGGGAGGATCTGAGTTTTATCCCCCCAGGACCTGTCTGGCACAGAGGGCACACTTATAGGCTCAGAGCTGGGCAGGCAAGAGCAGGCAGATCTTTAGAGCTTTCTGGCCAGCCAGAGAGGCTCTGCCTGAAAAAACAAGGTGGGCAGCTCCCAGGAACAGCAGTGGAGCCTGACTGTGACCTGCTGTGTACATGCTCACACATGTATCTGCACGTATGTGTGCCTGAATAATACATTGACACACAAAGCTAAAACATGGGACGTATCAAAAAAGAAAGGGAGTCAACATGAAGGATGAAGAAAGAATTTCCTGAATGTGTAGAGTTTCATAAAATCAATTAGAAAAAAAAAAAAACAATCTCTCCCAAAGGGAGGGAAAAAAAGGGCAAAGGTCTTGAGCCGGAACCCAAACCTCTACCAGGTGCCCAGAGATAGAGGACAGCAGCGGCTTTGTTTCCTGAAGCAACACCCTGTCATGCTGGCAAGGGCCTGAGGAACAGGTAGTTCTGCTGGTGGAAGCATAAACGGGCATTGCGTCTCTGGGAAGGTGTAATTCTCTTAGCACTGGCTACCCAGGAAGGAGTGCCTCCTAAGGGATATAGTCTTCAGGGCCAGTCAACCCACCATGGCTGCCCGCATGGGCTGAGCCAGGCCCTTTCTAGAACGGTGAGTGGCAGGGACAGGGGTAGACAGGGCTGTATCTCTGGCCTTATGTGTGAACTGTCTGGGTGGCGAGGGCTGTCTCCCATCTTCCTGGCCCACTGTTCCTTGGTGAGGGATCCTGGGCCACATCCTAGATTGTGGTTCTGCCCGTGGCCAGGGCACTGTCGGGTGGGCTCACCATTCAGGCGGGTGATGGTCCAATTCTTCTTCACCGTTGTGGGGATGAAGGGCAACTCAAAGACGTAGGGGCCAATGTTGGGGTCCATATCAGCATCGGCTGCGGTGATGTTGATGGTGTTGAGGCCGGGCCTCTCGCAGATCTGTGCCTCCTTGGGCAGCAGCTGTGGCGCGTTATCATTGATGTCAATGAGGTAGATCTGCAGGGTCCCAGTGCCGCTGGCCGGGGGGATCCCTGAAGGACAGATTGGGGTGAGCACACAGGGCCCTACATAGACAGACAGATAAGTACACTCCCCAGGAAGACACACAGCCACGCAATGATTGGAGTACACGTGTCATCTTGTTATCTGTTGTGGAACAGAACCCAGGTGTTCTTTCCTCGATGGGGCTGGCTGCTCATCATAGGCTGTCTGTGCTGCCAACTTGAATTTTGTGCTTTTTTTTTTTTTTTTTTTTTTTTTGGTTTTGTGGGTATGGATGTTTTGCCTGCATGTATGTCTCTGTGTAGTGCTCACAGAGGCCAGAAGAGGGTGTCAGACCCCCTGAAACTAGAGTTATAAATGTTTGCCATGGGGATTGAACCTGGGTCCTCTGGAAGAGTAGTCAGTCAGTCTTAACCACTGAGCCATCTCTCCAGTGCCTGTATAGCCAACTTTGTACTGTAAGGACCACAGGGCCTGGGGACAGCCAGTTGGGTTAGGATTTCCTTGGCTTTCACTTGTTATGGGACCAGATTTGGGGCCACAGTAGTTCTTGCTGTTGAAGTTTCAACTGCTCAGGTCTCCCAAGAACCCACCAGCACAATCCTGCCTTGGGGCCTTTGCTCGTCTTCCTTCCAAGAACAAAATGTGCTCCTTCCCCACCCTTGGCTTCTCCCAACACCTTTACTCCCTCCCAGCTCTTCTCTCTACTAAAATGATCTGTTCTTGTTTCTCCGTCTCTGCAGGGCAGAACGGCTGCCCTCACTGCTCTCCTCTTTTTCTGTTCTGTTTAAGGGGAGAACTGGAGCTCAAGTGTTAGCCCAGACTGTCCGCTGGGAGGCTAGGTTCCAGCTAGATTGATCCCCTGACTAAGTTCTGGTTGTCACAAACTGAGCAGGGATCTTGTGTAGTGCCTCCTGGACATCCCCAGGAGAGCATGGCTGAGCACTGCACCCTTCCTGCTCTTCCTTCTGCTTGCCAGAATGTGGTCCTGATGCCTGGAGCATCCATGCTGGACCATGCCGAGGCACAGCATGGCCATGGTGTGAGTGGGGTGGGCTTGGTTATCAAATCTCACCCTGGCTTCCAGGTTTCAGACTTCACTCTCTAAGTTGCTGAGGCTTGAACATACTCTGTAGCCCAGGCTGGCCTTGAGATTTCAACCCTCTTACCCCAGTCTCTTGAGTCACCAGGCCTGGACACTTCTCTTCCCTCCCTTCCCCTTTCCTCCCCTTTCTCCCTTCTCCTTGCCCTTTACTGTCCCTTTTGCTGTACTGGGAGAGAACCCAGAGCCTCATACATGCTAGGTAGGCACTGTATGAATGAGCTATACCCCCAGCTCCAGGCCTCCTTAATGTGAGAAAAAAATCCCTCTCAATCTTGTTGTAGTTACTGCTATCCTGCAGATGAAATGACCTCTACTGGGCAACAGGCTTTGCCAGGCAGGGGCTTAGGTCTGTCCTAATCTCTGGTAGGCACCAGGCCCTCAGTGTGTTCTAGCTGAGGCTTGTCTCTTCTGACTCTGGGTAGGTGGCTGGCCTTCAGTAGGCTCTCAGTGAATGATAGGATAGTCTTCGTTATCGCTGTGGAGAACACTGACCCCTGGATCACTCATAGGCCTGTCATCACCCATGAGTGATGTGACTCTCAGTGATAGTAGGCTCCTCCCATTCTGCCAAGGAGAAAGCTGAGGCCCAGAGAGGCCAGGGCTCTCCCAGGAGCAATGGTGCTAGACTGATCTCTGCTCAGAATTTCATTTACCTAACCTCCAACACACGGAACCCATGAGAGTGCTCAGCTAGACTTCAGGGTGCTGTGGGTCTTGAAATGGGCCTCTTCGGCATTGGTTCCTCCTGTGCTTGGTCCACAGTCCTCAGAAGCCTCATGAGAAGCTGCACTTTCTTCCTTAGCATGGCACATCATCCTTCTTGTTCCATTCCACATGCCCTTTCTCTGTGCTGCCTGCCTACTGACCGCCTAGTGCCCTCCCTTGCTCCCAAGGGCTGTGAGGCCTACTCTGAGTCCCAGTCACACGGGCCTTCCTGCCTTTCCAGCCTAAGGTGCCAGCTAACAGTGCTGAAGAGTAGCAGGTCTGTTCTTGCTAGTAAAGGCAGGTTGGGATAGCCATCTGACACAAAATTTTCTGGTTCTTGACTGCCCTGGAGCCCTGAGTGAATGAGGGACACTGGGAACACTGTGGGGACACAATTGGGTAAAGGAGTAAGCAGGAGGAAGCCCTCTAGACCTCTCTGTAACTCTCTGGGTACCATTGGGCCCCCTTGCCCACAATCCCAGGACAGGGGAAGCTGCTATGACAGAGCCTCCCTGGAATGGGACACACCATTGTCAGCCGCCAGGAAGGTGGCCTCATACACATTGTTCTTGGTATAGAGGGACTCTCGGTCCAGGACTGCGGCTGTGGTGATCTGCCCATTGGATGTGTTGATATGCAGCCAGTTTGCAGGGTCAGACAGCTTTGAGTACCTGCAGACAGGAAACCAGAGGCAAGGTGAAGGCCCCAGTGCCCTCCACCCAGCCAGCGTTCTGGATCACAGTGCACTGGCATTTCTGTCCTCAGAGCCCTTGGAGGTTTCATGCACCTCTGTGTCCCTCCCACAGAGGGACAGGCCACAGCAGTGGCTCATGTCTTAGTTTCTGGAGGACTCCAGGAGGCTGTGCTCTCATCATCTACATCTTGCAGGTGGGTGGCTACCCTGAGGTACAGAGAATGTAAGCGGCTTGCTCAAATCGCTCACCACTGTCAGTGAGGCCTGCCTGGCACCACAGTCTAAGCATCTTCCTTGTCAGCCTGGACATGGTGACAGTGCTCACCAATGCCCAAGGCTGTCCTCCCCCTCTCCCTACCGGGCTTCCTGGTTTTTCAGGCTTCTTTGGGCTTTCTGGGACTCTTCTGTGTGGCGCATAGGACTGTATCCAACTTTGAGGGTCACACAGGGCCAGGCTATGCTGAAGACTCACCTCACGGCTTGCTGCATGAACCGGTCAGGGTCCACCGCGGAAAACGTGGTGAGCGCGGTTCCGGCAGGCACACCCTCTTCCAGGCGGATCAGTTTGTGGTTGGAGGGGAAGTAGGGGGCCTCGTTGACATCGGTGACAGAGATGGTCACCCCCGCTGTGGACTGGAAGGACATCTGGATCCCGCTGGCCAGGGGCGCCTGGTTGGACACCATTACGGTCAGCATGAAGGCACGGTTCAGCTCATAGTCCACTGCCTGGAAGAAGGGACAGGTGAACGGGGGTTTCCCACCACGGGCATGGGGCTTGACATACCACTGCCCAGTTTCTTCGACGCTCCCTGCCTTGCTTTGGATGGTGGCCTGGTTTCCACTGTCTCCCTACACCAGACTCTTGTCTCTGTTCTGGGTTCTGGCCAGTGAGAGGATAGAGGGCTTGGGGTAAAGGGTCTCTAGCCAGTAGCCCCATGCCTTGATGAGGAAGAGGCTGGTTTTCTGGGGGCATCATCTTTTTGACTGAGCTTCCTAAGTGTTGGGATTGATTGCAGGTGTGTGCCTCCATGCCTGGCTTCATGAGTTCTCAAGAAAAATTCCTGAATTGCTGAGTAGTCTGGAGAGTCACTGAAGCCACGGGAGGCTCAGAAAATGCAGCCGAGGGCCAAGAGTAATGGTGGCCAAAGGTTGATTTTGGTCTTAGGGTAAGATGGGTCAGTGGGTAAAGACATCTTCAGCCATGCCTGATGATGAGTTTGATCCCCAGAATCCACCGCTTGGAGGAGAGAACAGACTCCTGCAAGTTGTTCTCTAACAGCCTCATGCACAAGTAGCACGTGTCCCCCCCTCCCCCACTAGATAAGGTTTAAAGAGTGAGTTTCTGCTGGACACAGTGGTGCATGCCTGCAGTCCTAGCGTTCAGGAGGCTGAGACAGGAAGGCTGCAAGCTGGAGGTCAGCCCGGAATACACACGGAAGATGCCTCACAGCCCAGACCAAACCAAGCCAAATAGCAGTGCTTAAGCTCTTACTTGCTTAACTTTTTCTTGTACTTGTTACTAATGTTGTGCCTCCGGTTGGAGACTTACAGTAATATAAATGCAGTTCTGGGGTCAGAATAAAATGTCTGTTCCTAGGCTAGAGTCCAACAGTGGGGCAAGTTTCTCCCAGTGACTCCTGTCTCATGCATGTCCACCCAGAGGGGTGTGCAGGGTCTTGCGCCAGATGTGGCTTCTTGCCTCCAATTGCTTCTGACTTCTGCCTGTCTTCAGACCTCCTCTTTGTGCTGATTAGTTTTAGGTCAGCTTGTAACACAGGGAAAGGGTACCTCAACTGAAGAAATGCTACCACCAGGTTGGCCTGTGGTACGTCTGCTTGACTGGTGAATGATGTGAGGACCCAGCTCACTGTGGGTGGGGCCGCCCTGGGGCAGAAGCTATAACAAAGCAGGCTGAGCAAGCTATGGGGGCAAGCCAGTAAGCAGCTCTCCTCCATGGCCTCCACATCAGCTCCTGCCTCCAGGCTCCTGCCCTGACTTCCCTCCATGATAGATTGTGCCTGGGACATAGAAGGTGAAACAAATCCTTTCCTCACCAAGTTAGGTTTGGCTCTGGTGCTTATTACAGCAATAGAACCCCCAAGTAAGACACTCTCTGACTTTCCCTCTTAAAGACCTCTGAGGTTGCACTGGGCTGACCCAGATGGTCCAGGCCCACCTCAAACCTTAAGCCCCTCGACGCTGTCACATCTCCAAAGACTCTGCTGCTGTCTGGGACACATAGTCACAGGTTGTAGAAACAGGGAAGGGGTCCTGGGGGAGATGGCACTGAAGGTGTTTCCAGGCCCCTGCTGTTGAGAAAAGTTTCTACACCGGGTTGGAACTTAGGTGAGTGCAAGACAACGGGATGCTAAGAGTGGTCCTCGTGAGAATCGGCAGATGGATGATGCAGAGGCCAGTATACCACGCTGCAGCTTGTGTTAGTCTCTGGGAGGGTCCAGGCTGTCATTACCCGAGTCCATAGGCCAGGCCTTGATGACCATAAGCAAGACAGCCACATACCACAGCTCTCCAGCCACCAGCCTCTTCCTGAAGGACCTTCCTGGCTAACACTTTCCTCAAAGGAAGCTCGCGAGAACAGGGGTTGGACACTTGGCTCAGATGCCATCAGATCCCAATGTGGGAACACCCACAGCCAACTGACTCAGCTTCTCGAGCAGGGCAAAGGTAGGTAGCATGTGAAGCTTGACAGTCACTGGGGAGTTCACATGGCAGGTCACATGGCCTGCCCGGGTCTTCATGAGCTGTTTAGGGAAGAGCTTTGTTTGTGGAGCCAGCTTGCTACTTGTGTCTGTGTCCCACCTTCATGTACCACCCTGTGTGCTGAGCCTGACCCCTGAGTCTGTGGCTAAGTGGCTCTGAACTCATCCTATCCCTGGATTTTGTAAGTACCTGTCCTTGAGGCCCTGAACCGGGGTGTCCCAGCGCTGCCACTAGGTGAAGTATCTATGCATGGAAAGGAATTCAAAACTAGATAATAGTGTCACTGGGCATGGGAAAGAAACAGAGGCACTGAATCTAGAGGGGTCAAGAGGGTGTCAGAGAGGCTTCTGGCTCCCTGACGGTGACCTTGGTGAGCCCTCCCTCTCCCCAAGCCTGGTCTTGGGGAGGCAGTGGAGACACAATTTCCTAAGCTCTGAGTAAGACCTCACCTCTCCATGGCACCCATGATGTCACCTGTCACTGTCCCCAGGTCCAGGAGTATGGTCAGGGTGGTGCCTCTGCCTCCTTAGCTGGTGAGTTTAGCTGTATGAGTGGGGAATGATCTGGTCCCTCCTCCCTCCCTTGCCGTACCTCTGCCTGGTTGTACTGTGTTGCTGGACTCCATACAGGTGAATTTATAGGTGGGGCCTGTGCTCACAGGGTCACTGGACTGGACCCACAACCACCTGGCCTGGCTGCAAGTCTTCCAAGGCTCCCAGGGAAGAGTAACCGGCACCCTTCCCTTGGAAGGTCTCATGGAGGCTTTTAGGCCAGAAACAGTGAGCCTCCCTCAGACCTATTTAGTCTTGGCTCCTCTGTACTTAAACTGTAGGTGATACCAAAACTCCCAGAACTGCTACCACACTGTGACTGAGTCTTCCTCTTGCAGAATCAATGATTGGCAATGCCTGCAACCCCTCCTGGAAGCCTGAGGCAGAGGCCAGTCTATTGTAACAGGCCGCTTCATAAAACTGGAGGGCAGAGTCTCTCTGTGTTTATTGGCTCATGTCCCTGTGGTACATGGAATCACATTGTATGTGATGCACTAAGAATTGTGTCCTTCCAGAAACACTATTGCCAATAAAACCCACAGGTAGGAAAGATAAGACACACCTGTAATGTGGAAACCAATAGAAAATTTTCTCTGACAGTTTCAGTTAGGGTGCCTGTGCTCCCTTCAATGACCCTCGGCCCAAAAGAGAGGCCCAAGTGCATCCTGGAGAGGCGGGCCCTAGAATCAAGCCAGAGAGGAGCCTTAGCACAACACCCTGCTCTCTGAGAACTGTACCAGAGGGAGTGTGTGTGTGTGTGTGTGTGTGTGTGTGTGTGGCCTCATGTGAACAAGGGGGTCTGTTTCACAGAGTAATGCCAGCCAGGACATGAAGGCCAGAATATGAACTGTGCCATCTCTCCTTTCCCAGTGGGAAATTGTGGGTGAGAGGTAGAGGCGGGAGGATCAGGAGGATCGGGAATTTAAGGCCAGCTTCAACGTCACAAGCTTGAGGCCAGCCTGAGTTAGGAAGACCCTGTGGAGGTTGTCTCCAAAGGGTTTGGTCCTCCACCATAGGTGCCCGGGCAGACGCTCATGTACCTGGACCAGGGAATGTGCACATAGCAGTCACCCACCTTCACCACGGTGACCATGCCTTCATTGGTGACAGGGTCTGTGCGAACACTGAAGTGCCCCGAGGGGTCCCCACTTATTATTCGGTAGACGGCATTCCAGTTGGGTGAGTGGGGCTGATCGCGGTCCATTACTGTGAGGTTGGCAACTACTGTCTCCACGCGGTTTTCCGGAACCTCTCCTGCAAACTTCGAAATTGAAGGAAGAATGTCAGGGCCTCGGATGGGAGCCTGGGGAGCCAGACTCCCTGCCGACACTGGGAAGCATCAGGATTGCTGCTCTGGAGTAGATGCCCTAGGTAGATGGGGCAACTGGTGTTCACTGCGATGGCAGCTGGGTGCCAAAAAGAGAGTGCCCTGACTCTTTTGGCCTAGGCCCGGCTGCATCTGACGCCATCTGTACATAACTACTCAGAACAAACCTCATGTTTGCAGTAAGCTCTTGCCCCGCCCCCAAGCTCAAGCTTTGCTCATGTGCATGGAGGGTCAATGGCAGGTAGCTAGGAGGGATATGTGATGGAGAGTGGGGCAAGGAGGAGTCAGCTGCAGGCGGCTTCTGAGAGAAGCACATCCTGGCTCCTGCCACCATGGGGTAAGCCACCATGTCTCATGGTGGAAGCCTCTCTAATGCTAAAGCACCATGAGGTTGCAGTGTGCACCCAGGAAGGCTCTGTGGGCTCATTTGGAGTGGGGGAGGGGGTGTCTGCCTTAGGAATCCAAGTGCCCTCTGCTGACTGTGGCCCACCCCTGGGGCTGGCCCAGCAGCTTTGAGATCACATGCTTTGCTGTCTTGAAATTCACCTTAGCAAGATAAATAATTGTCATGTCAGTTCAAGTCAGATGGGAGCCCACTGTACGTATCCTAGAGGATATTTCCCCAGCACCTCGCAATGCTGTTCTTGAACCTTCCTCTTCTAGCCTTTCGTTGGAACAATGGATGGAAGCAAAGGGTTACTGTAAAGCAGAGACTTCCCTTGATTTTCAAGCCATGTTCAGCTTCGCTGCCCTGGAGCAAAGAGGCCTGAGGCTGGGGAAGATTCCCCCCAGGAAGCACGAGAGGAAATAAGTGGGCACAGCCGGTTTCCAGAGAGTTCTGGGAGGTGAAATCCTGCCTTCAAACCTTCTGCCTCTCTGCCATTTAGCACAGAGGGGCACAGGCAGTCACATGTGTCCAGTGTCTGGCTCCCTTACTGGGCTCCCAGGTTCCTCTGTGTGGCTGGGCGAAGCTGTCATTGCTGGTGGCCTCCATGGTGAGGTTCCCTCTTCCTGCCACTGCCTCCAAGTTGGCAATAGGGTTGCCATAGTGTCTGAGTGTCCCCACAAAGTGATATGGTGAGGCTTCCTTGGAGGGAGATCACAGATGCTTGGGGAGCAGTGTTGCAGGCTGAATTATGTCCCCCAAATTTATAGGTTGAGGCCCTCAGCCCCAGCACTTCAGCCTGTAACCTGTCTCAAGAGGTGTCAGCATGAGGCTGGAGTTGTCCTGACCCAGCCTGTCTGGTATCTTTGTTAGAATAGTCCCAGTGACATATGCATCGAAGGTGTAGTAGTTATTTTTTCTTATTGTTATAGCTAAATCTCTCACAAAAGCAACATAAGGGAAGTTATTTTTTTGCTCACAGTTTGAGGGCTCAGTCCACCATGGCAGGTAAGTCTGCCTCTCTGCCTTCTCACCAGGCTTTTCTCCTGGCCTGTCTGTGGTGTCCCTCAGAAGTACTGGAGGCCTCCTCTGTGTAAGGGTGAACACTGGAGGGAGTGTTGAGGAAGCTGGGGTGATGCTGGGTGGGAGGGATTCAAGCTCTGGGCTCAGCCCTGTGGCCACTACCTCAGAGCTACTTCAGCTCCCAGTTAATGATTTATAGCTGTGTGTGTGTGTGTGTGTGTGTGTGTGTGTGTGTGAGTATAATTAAGGGTACAAAGTTCATTCCAGTTTTAAGATGCTAATTTTTAAGTCCCAGGAACTTGTGCTGGATCAAAATCTCTCTTCTTCTGGGCCAGGCGGCTTGCTGCTAGCATGAGAGGCTGGCAAGACACGGGCAGAGGCCACACTTCCACATCCAGCTAGACTCAGGGTTAGCCCAAGTCTAATCCCACAGTTGAGAGTAGCCTTCTCAGGCAGGCAGGTCACCCTGGAGGACAACATACACTACATCCTGGTTATTGGGATAGATGTTACTAGCAGAACCTCAAAACTTGGAGACTATGGGCACAGATCCTTGGCTCTTAAGTTCAGTGGACTCCTGCCACTGGGGAAATAATTTCAGGTCTAGTGAGTGAGCCATCTCCCTGTGATTGCTGCATGCTCTCTGGTTAAGCATCTTCTGAAGTCCCGGGTGTTGAAGAACTGGTCCCTAGCCCATGGCAGTGTTGTGGTGAAAACTAGAGTAGGTGTGGGTTAGTGGGAGGAAGTCAGATCACTGGGTGGGGTTGTGCCCCCCCCCCCAAGAGGGATATGAAGATCCTGACCCCTTCTTGTCTCTGTCTTTGCTTTCTGGTGACTAAGTGAGCCGTTTCTTCTTCATGCTTCCCACCATGATTTGTAGCCTCAACACATGGGGCCACAGCGATTAGGGATGGGATCCTCTGAAAACAAGAGCCAAAATAGGCTTTTCCTCTTTGTCCACCAGTGATCTCATTGTCATAGTGGCAGAGAGCCAATACCATGCGTGTAGTATAGCTTGGCTGAGTGCTCTTCAGGTGGTCACTGTCCCTATACGCTGTCCCTTGTCCTGCTGGGAGGTGACCTATGGGAACACCATGACCTTATCACCCCTTTCAATCATTTAACTCGGTGTCACTCACCCCTTTTGGGGGACAGATCATGCTGCACAGGCAAATGCAAATGTTACTATAGACATATTTCATAGGCTGGGCCTGCATGACTTTGCCCCTCTTTCCCGGTGGAGGGACAGTGTGGAAAGGTTTGCCAGTCACTCCCAGCTCTTACTGCCAAGGGCTGGGCTGGGCTAGGACTGCCTAGTGTTTGCAGGTAAAGCCTGTGCTCATTCAGATGTTAGCTTCCTCGAACAAGCGATGTCCCTATCTTGGCATTGATCACACACTAATGTAAAATGTGGACAAGCTTTCTGGGCTCACAGAGGTCTGGACAGCAGCCAGGGCCACACACTGAGAAGGGATCCAGAATAGCTCAAGAGTGGCTATGTGTGGGTGGGAGGGCCAGGGCTCAGAGGGAAGCCACAGTTGCTGGGTCTCAGGACTCTTCTGTGCTGTTGGAATCTGTGCATGGGGTAGGTTGGAGGCTCCTGGGACATAGTCTGAAGGTTGATTTCCACCCCAGGTGCCCCTTCATAGGGGAGTGCCTATGGCAGGGTGGTCCCGGATGAGCTATGGGCTCTGCCCTCCGGGGGGCACTGCAGCTGCACAGGAGCAGAAGAAAATAACTTTTAATTAACACTTAAGAATAGGAATTGGAGCTGGCAAATCCCTGCGTTTCTTTAGCTTTGCTTGATTGTTCTTGATTAAGCTTCACAAAAATAGCCCATGTGTGGTGTGTGGTCGACCTGCCAGCACACTTCCACCGTGAAGTGTGTGCCGGGGCACCTGCCTGCCACTCATTTGGATGGGGCCCTCGCCAGGGCCACCTGGAGCCCAAGTACATGCAGTTGTCTATGGAGATCATACTGGAGAGGAGGTGTGGAAAAGTGTTCTGTACGCGAGGGACTTCAGGCTGCCACCTGTTCGTCCCCCCTTGCCCTCCATGTCCCAGGCAACCAAGAGTCTCGACCTTCCTTCATGGTTGCTTGGAGGCAGGACCAGCCCTCTGAGGGAGCTTTGTGCCATTATGCTTCAGATTGAAGTTCCAGTGTGACCGTGCCGCTGCCTGTTTGTGGCAGCATGTGCTGCCTGGGTCATAGGATTTCTTCTGTGTCCCAACACAAAGGACTCCAGAGCTTGCTCCAGAGCTTCCTTCCTCTCACCCACTGCTCACGGATGGCATGGGACGTGGCAGGGTGTTTGCAGTGTGGCTGATCCACACATATGAGGGACGATGATGTTCAGTTAGATTAGAAGTGATGGTCTAGGCCAGACAGAGCTCAGATTCACCGGCAGAACCCTGGCCATCTGCAGAGGGCCTCCTGCTGTGCTCAGGTGAGGGGAACTCCCCTGACACTCAGTGTCAGCGCTGTCTCACTGGGGGCCACGTCACCCTCAAGCAGTGCTGTAGGGCCTGCGCAGCAGCCTAGCAGGTGCTGGAGCCTTGCCTTGGAGTCAGAGCTGTTAAGTTTGACCTCAGAAGGTCTCAGAGTCTGAGATAGGACTCGTCCATTTGACATAGGAGTAAGCCTTGCAGGCTCTCTGCCTGTCTGGAGCCAGGGTATCCCATCCTTCCTGACCAGCACAGCCTTCTTAGAGCTCTTTGGAATGAGCAAGGTGGCATGGAGAGGAGACGGGGCCATGTGTGGCAGGGTTAGGAGGCAGACTGGATCCGTGAGCACCACACACCCACGTCTGGGGCCCCTTTCAGTGCCATCAGCTTGTGACGAACACCCTCTTCCTGCAGGCATGCTCCTCAAAATGCTCAGGCCACTGTGGTGTGCTATCTCTTCTGCTGGTGATGAGCCCAAAGCTGTGCTCTTTTAGCTTCCCTCTGGCCTGGTTCTCATGGTGACCATACCATCCTGCAGCAGTCTCCTGAGGGTAGGTATGGGTGCCCTGAAGTCAGGAGGCCTGTGTGGTTCCTGCACCCCAATATCTGTACTCCAGCAGTCGTACTTGGTTATAAGTGTGTGCTCCTGGCAGCACAGGTGGCCCTGACTTTTGGAGGCTCTCAACCCTGTATGATTATCCCAGGACTGATACCTGGCTCAGGAGCACTGTCCTGATTGTTTTTATTATTATTACTTGTGAAGACGAACCTTAATTGAGAAAATGCCTCCATCATATTACCTGTAGGCATGTCTCTGGGTCATTTTCTTGATTAATGGACGTTGTGGGAGGCCCAGAACACTTTGGGTGGTGCCCCCCAGGTGTGGTCCTGGGTGCTAAAATAAAGCAAACTGAGCAAGCCATGGGGGCAGGTCAGTAAGCAGCGTTCCTTCACGGTCTCTGCTTCAGTCCCTGTCTCAGGTTTCTACCCTGCCTGCCCTTCGTGATTGACTGTGGTCAGAATGTGCCGTGGTGTTTTACCACAGCAAGAGGGACCTAATAAAGACAAATGGGTTTGTGTCTGTGGTTCCGGCTGCATTCCTGACAAGGTCACCCTGGGTGAGTTCCCTGCCTTCCTGCGGTGGCTATGGCAAGGCATGGTCAGGGGTGGCCCCCGTGTGGGCCTGGCACCAACGTGCCAGCTGAGAGTTCCTGCACTGCCACAGAAGGTGATTGCCACGCCGAGCGCTGCTCAGTAAGCCCACCAGAGGCCTGTCATCCAGGCCCAGGACAGAAGAAGACTGTGCCCAGGGTGCCTTGCAGCCCCTGGGCTTCCTCTTGTCTGTCAGTAGTAGAACAAAAAGATGGAACCCAGAGAGAAGCCCCACCAGAATTCTCAAGGCCTCCCTGGCCAGAGAACCAGGGCAAGCAGCTCCTCTAATTCCTCTACCCATCGTTTTGCTGCTGTTGCTTTTGGACAGGGACAAGATCACCCAAGTCTGCCGGGGGCCTGAGCCAGTCCTGTTGTCGGCCATCTACTATTTTGCCACTAGATGGCACTGTGATCCAGGAGAACAGGAGAGGACATGCTCCTGAATGGGATCCAGCCTTCCAGGCATCTTCAGCGGACTGGCTTCTCTTCTCTCTTCTCATATCCATTTGGCAGCCATTTTCAGGGTTCAGTCCCAGTTGTCCCCATTCCTGGCCCACCACTGGATCACAACTACTCATAGTTTGTGCTGGGGCTGGCTCCGCTCCTGACAAGGTCACCCTGGGTTGTGCCTTGGATGTGTGCCTGGCAACATCCTTGTTCTTACTATTTTGGACACATGCCCCTCTTTACTCTGCCTCTGGGAGTGACCTCTGACCTGACCTGCAGCCTGCCATCTCTTCAGGGCTGGGCTATGTGTTCAGAGGGGGGCAGAGACTGCTTAGGTCACAGAATTGTCCACTCATCCGTGGACTTGGGAGTCCTGGAGGCAGATGCTGGCAAGCAGACAGATGTCTGAGACCAGGGCCCCACACAATGTTGGGAGGCCCAGAAGTGGCTAGCATACCTACTGGGCACTAAGAGAGCCTACGGGTCTCACAGACAGGGACCCTGCCCACAGCATGGCTGTTTCATGGGAGTCCAGGGGAATGGGGGAGGGAAGAATCATGTGATCTACAGTTCTGTCTCCAGAACCTTCCCTCCCAGGGTGGGGTGGGGTCTGTTCCTCTGACCCGTGGCTGGAGGCTCATAGTGGACTTTCTATACCAGAGTTGGGTGGATACATGGATGTTCAGCAAGAACCCTTGACCTCTAATGTCCTAGTGTCCTGTGTCTGGCCCAGTCTTTACCAGTTTCCCTGTCTGCTGTTCAGAACCACAAGGGGCTAGTCACTGTCTACTGAGGACCAAGGTAGAAGGGGATCCTTGCTTCAAGGACACACATGCCCGTAGCCAAGGCCAAGCTGGGCATCTGCCAATCACGTACCCACTTCACAGTCACACGAGCCAAGTACCCACTGCACATGGTCCCATAAGCCATTCCAAATGAGTTGGTAGCCTGACCTGGTCAGCTTCTCCAAACTTTACAAAGGCCCCAGCCATATATCAGCCATCACTTAATCTTGAAGTATACTACCATCCTAACTTCCCTACGGCCCTCTCCATGGGAGTTTCTGGGCCCATTCTTTCCCACTAGAGGTGGCTGGCATGGTGTCCCTCTCTGTATCAGTCACCTGAGCCTCAGTATTTGTTACCCAGGAGCCATCAGTTCTTCCCCCGCTGAGAGGGAAGTGTCTGTGAGTTATGGCTAGGGGCTGGCATCCCTGCCAGAATGTGAAGTACTCACTGTGCTGGTGGTAAATTCTGGAGGGTTGTCATTTACGTCCGTCACCGAGATGATGGCGGTGGCAGTGTTCGAGAGACCGTAGTTAAGGTTTCCTTCCATATCCGTGGCCTGGACAATGACAGTGTACTGCTGGACTTTCTGGAGGGGAAAGACAACGGGTCAGTCTGGGTTCAGAAGATGGGGAATGCAGGCTTCCTCACTGGGGTCCTTCCTTGGCACAGGTTGCCTGGCCTTCCTGGAGCTGTGTGAGCTCCCCTTTCTCAGCCTGCGGTTGCCTGGTGGGAGGTGGCTATGGCAGCAGGGGGCTGACCATGTCTGGATCTTAGCAGCCTTTAATGGGCACAGCCACTTCTGGTGTTGAGGCATAAGGGGCAGATCAGGGTTCAGAGATGCACAGTCTTCAGTGTGGCAGAGAAGACAGTCTGCAAGATGCCCCTGTTAGAGTAAAGCTGGACTGGAATTGGGGAAGGAGTGACGGCTTAGCAAATGGAAAGACACAGCAGTTTGGGTTCACAAGCTCCACAGGGAAGGAGCAGTGAGCACCTGCATGCAGGTGTGATCTGTGAAAGGCAAGCAAAGGATCACGATACGTTGTATCAGGCACCGAGGGAGTCACATGACCCTGCCCTGCCTCACTGCCTGCACCGAGGGAATCACGTGACTCCCTCTGCTCACTGCCTGCACTGAGAGGCAGAAGAGCTGGAATCACACACCTTTCCTGACCGGAGGTAATGTGCTCTGGGCGTCACAGCGTCTGACCAGCTGAGGGCAGCTCTGTGGAGACCCTGTCCACTTCTCCCTGGCACCGCTGGGGGAACTGATGGAAAGGGCCCGTCTGGAATGTCCTCCAAATGACTTAAGTCTCTATTCTTGCTTTCCTGAGATTAGGAAAGGCCAGTTCCCACCACACGACCCAGGGAAGTGTGTGTGAGTTCCATATACTCACTGACTTTTCTGACTCCAAGATAATTATAGGGAGCAGATGGGTCACAAAATTCCTTTGTCTATTCATCCATCATCCCTCCATCTACCCATCCCTCTCTCCACCCATTCGCCATCTACTCACACACTCCTCTACCCATCCTTCCCTTGTATCCATCTGTTCTTCCCTTCCTCCCCTATTCCCTCTCTCCCATCCTTCCATCTGTGTCCTTTCTCCCCTCTCTCTGTCCCAGACACAGCCAACCTGGCAGCTGGAGAGGGATAAACGAATGGGCCAAGCTCAGCACTGCTGCCCACTTGAGGCACTGGAAAAAGAAACACAGAAACATAGAGACGTATGCTCATATATGAACACGTGTGTGCTCACATGTATATGTGCACATGAATGTGTCTACACCTGTGTGCATGTATGCCTGTAGGGCACTGTTCATCTGTGTATAGTGTGTATGTGCGTGTACAGCAGCCTACCACTAGAGGGAGAGCTGGGCTTGCTTTTGGACGGCCGGACTCTGGGAGGGAAGCTAGTCCGGCAAGATGGGCTCCTCATGGCCAGGGCGGGCCAGCCACGCTCTAGCGCCTACTGCCTGCCTCTGAGCTCTTGTGGGCCTGACTCTTTCAGTCTCTGCCCCTGCATCACACCTCCATGGGGACAGAGGAGGTGCTGCGTGCAGTGGACGTCATCCATACTGCTCAACTGCTTCCCTGTGGCACCCCTCTCCGGCCCCCATTAGATATAGCGGGCAGGGCAGGTGCCCCCTGGAGCTGGCCCCAACATCAGCAGCGGTGATGCAGTGAATTCATCAAAAAGCAACTCCACCATTTTCAAGTTAGAGAGCAGGAAGCTAACCAAGAGCAGTCATCCCTGGAGCTTTTGCTCACCTCCCTGTAGCCCAGCATGCAAATTCTGCAGAACATGCATCAATAATGCATTGGTTGGCCTGCCCTAGAAAGCATCAAAGATTCCCCGGCATGTCCCCGTATGCATTATCCCTTGCCAGCCTGGGCTGTTGTCCAGCTAGCCATGTTCTCTAGGTCAGGCTGAGCCCATGGCTGGGAGCGCCCAGCTTCACCTCAGGCACCGCCCCAGTGAATGTTGAGACTGTCTCTCTCACAAGGTTGCAAGCCTGCCTCCTACTCATTTTGCTCTTTCTGATCCTAGCAGGGGGTCAGTATGGGAGAGTATGGATTGAGGCTGAGAGCCCAGACACATAGAACCCTAAATCCCTCCATCATCCAGTGAGGCCAAAGACATTGCTGGCCATTCTGAGAGGGTCTCTGGTCCTTTTCAGGGTTGGGGCTGTAATCAGTCAGCTTCCCATGGTTTCTCAGGGGCCACTCTCCTCGGGCTTTCCCACTGGTCCCTGCTGGGCACTTTCAGACACTGAGAAGTGGAGCAGCTGAGTCCGTTGTCTTGTTGTTCAGTACCTAGAGACTGCTGTGTCCAAGAGCGTGGTAAGGGGGTTTGCAGGGTTAGCTGTGGAACAGAGGGGCATGCGAGCACCATGGAAATGGAAAAGTTGGACCTAAAGTTGGCATGTAACCTGGAAAGCCCACTCCTGGGTGTAGATCCAAAGGATGAAAATGGGTGTCCACAAGAAACGCTGTCTGCCACTGTCTACAGAGGCAAGCCAAGATGGGTACTTGAAACGTGTGTTGCTATGACGGAGTATCACTCAGCCTTGAAAAGGAACAGCATATTGACACCTGCTATGCCCAGACAAACCTCACATTATGTCAGGTGAAAGGAGCCAGGCCCAGAAGCCACAAGGATGTCCTCATTAAGGCAATGTGTTCACAGCAGGCAAGTCCACAGGAGAGAAGGGATAAGTGGGGGTGACACCAGAGCTGTAGGGTGATGAAATGGCCCGGGAGCTAGGCAGTAGTGACAGGTATGCAACTCTGGGTGAGCTGAGTGCGGTAGTGGGTGAATTCCACAGCATGAGAATTATAGCTCAAGGGGCTGACACAAGACTGCCTCTGAGAAGAGGCAGCTCTCCTCAGTGGAGTGCGTGCATTCCTTCCTCCTCAGGGTGGGCTACACAGCTCTGCCCTCCTCCGCCACTCGCCACTCGAGGGGGCTCTGTGCTCGCTATCCTCCAGGGTTGCTGGGCTGCTTGTGGGATGTGGTTGGAGTTCCCAGGCTTCCACAGGGCGTCAGGGTGAAACCCCCCTCCCCCCCATGTCACGGAGCAGTCCCTCCCCTTTGCAGGTCTCTCTGCCTATTCTGCTGCATTGCCGCCAGGATAAGGCGGTGCATCGTGTGTAGGGGCCGCCTGGCTCAGAAGAGTCTCCAGTGATGCTGCTGTGTCTCAGCAGCTGTGGCCCACAGTGCGGGAGACTGCTCCGCCTTGGCCTACTTGCTGAGGCTTCCCTGCCTGGGGGTCGAGTGGGGAAGCGGGTGCTTGGCTCACAGAGTGCCCAGGTCCACACTTGCTGAAGACTTGGCACCAAGATGTTGTCACAAAGTGTAGAGGCTACAGAATCACTGAGGGGTCCCTCCCTGCGTAGCCCTGCAACCTGCTCCGGGCACTGCCTTGGCACTGCCTCCGTGACTCACAAGAGGGCTCCTGTTTCCTTCAGGCCAGCAGCTCTTTCTGCTGCATCCAGAGCAGAGAGAATGCAACCTTCTCAGTGGGGGTGCACAAGCCCCTCCTCCCCACTGCAGCTGCCAGTGAGAGCCAACAGCCTAGCAAGCCTCAGGGGGAGTCAGCTGCGCTGCTCTCCCCAGCCAGTCTGTCTCCCTCCCTCTCTCTCTCTACCTCTTTTCTCCACCAGCCACCACCCATGGCAACTGGGGGCTTGTGGAAGGAGGCTGGTGTGGCAGGACTGAGGAAACAGGGCTCCTTCTCAGCCCTTTCTGGCAACCTCTCCAGCTCTTAGGTGCCTGCTCCAGGTTGCTGAGTAAATCACAGGCTAAGCATTGGCCCCCTTCACTTTTCTCTTCTTTCTGCTCGAGGCTGTGGGTTACTCACCTTGGGGTGCCTGTCTTTCCAAGGCTGACTCTGGGACAGCTTTCCCCAGAGGAGGGCTATTGACATTTGTGAGCCGGTCATGCTCTGTTGCTGACTGTCTCATGCTCTTTGGGGTGCTGGGCAGTATCAGTAGACTCTGCCCATGGGGTGTTGGGAGTCAGTGCCAGGCAGCAGAGTGTAGTAGTATCCAAAGAGGGACATGGCTTGAGAAGCAGGGCTCTAGGGAAGGAGGCAGGCGGTAAATAGGGGGAACAGTCAAGGGCCCTGCAGCATGGACAGAGGATGGTAGGCATGGGGTGCTGGTGGATATATTTGGGAGGACTGTTGCTAGCAGAGGGAATGGTGTCTACTAAGGCCCTGAGGGAGGTGTGTGTGTGTGTGTGTGTGTGTGTGTATTTATGTATGTGGGTGTACCTAAGTGTGAGTATGTGTGTATGTTTTTTTTTGTGTGTGCATGTCTGTGTGTATGTGTGTGTTTGTGTGAATGTATTTGTGTGTATGTGTGTGTTTATATGAATATGTTTGTGTGTGTGTGAGTGTGTGTGTGTGTTTGTATAGGTGCACTCCAGGAAGTTTTGGCCTGTAATGGGGAGTGCAGTTCTGAGGATATAGAGGGATGAAAAGCCAATCTAGTATTAGAGCAAGACAGGAAACCTTGGAAGGATAGAGAAGAGGAGCGTGGTCACATCTGTGTCTACACAGGAGACTTGCGGGACTGTAAGGACAGATGGAGATGGGAGCAGGGCTCAGCAGAGTTCAGAGAGCTGCTGAGCAGGTGTCACAGGTCTGTGTGGCTTTGGCCCAGTGTTGGGCCTGGGGTGAGATCTGGAAAAGAAAAGAATTGCCCAAAGGGCGAGCCCGTCTGAATGGATGGGAATGTGGGACCTAGGGAGTCTCACCAAAGGAACACCTTCCTCTCTGCCCCAGGCCAGAGACCATGGTGCTCTGAGGCTCTTTCCTTCTCTCGCTGTTGGGAGTACTCCACACTGGAAGCAAACAATAGCAAACACCCGCTGCCAGGTTCAGCTAGCCTGGGTTGGTGCCACGGGGGACGGAGGTTGTAGACACTTGAGCTCAGGCAGTCCCTCGCCTCCTGGTCCCTCCTGAGAAGCATGCCAGGAGGTGAGGGCCTCTACTGTCGAAGGATCCAGAGGATTTGTGTACAAAGCCTCCTGCTTAAACACTGGCAAAGTTCAAAGACAACAAATAGATACAGCATCTGTCTGCAGCGGCATCTGTCTCTGGCTGCCTGTCTGAGACCGCAGATCTGTATAGTGGGTGCTGAGGAGCCTCTGCCTGGAATGGGGAGACTGCAGCTGCAGGTAGATGTGGCCAGCCTGCGGCCCCTTTGGCAACTCTGCACCCAGTGATGGCCACAGGGAGGAGTCAAGGAAGGGTCTCAGTGCCTGGAGAAACGGTGTGGATGGGTGCCGGAGGACACACATGGAGATGTGCTGGCACAACTTACAACACAGGCACAGGCTGGACTTGGCCTGTGGGCTGACTGGCTCCTGAGCTAAGCTATACTCTGCTGCCACTTGTCTTTGGGAGCCAGGAAGACCCTGATCTAGGGACTGAGACCAAGCTGTCTGGATTTGTCACCATCCCTTCACACTTGGGGCTTAGTGAGGGTCACACCTTTGGCTTTCCTATCTCTTCACTTGGCCTGCATGGTGGTCTCTCCAGCTCCGTGTCCTTGGAGGCCACTTCTGGGGGCCCTTGAAGGAAGAGGTCAGAGGAGAAGGAAAGAGACAAGAGCAGAGAGCATGGGGCTCCCCTGAGCAAGCAGCTGTGCAGTGGGTGGAGTGTGTGTGGGGAACACGGGGCCTGGAGGCAAGGCACAGCCTGGAGGGTCCTGGAGGGCTCCTCGCAGGAATGGGTGATGCTTTGTTATTCTAGTGTTCCCTCCCAGTGGTCCCCCTGCCCCTGCTGACACCTGCCCCTGGCTCTCCAGGGTTCCCTGTCTGCTTGAGTAGCATGGCCATGAATAGGATCGGTGCTAGTCTCCTTGGTGTTCAGGCTGTGCTTCCACACTGGAGAAGGCTTAGCCTCAGGCCCCTTCTGGGCTCTGTGGGCAGGCTGCGGCCAGACATCAGGGTTGGTGGCTCCCCAGGGTTTGGTTGGTGCCTAGGAGGGAGTCTGATGGTTTTGTCCTGAGTGGAGCTGGGAAGATGGCTGAGACAGGGTCTGTGGTTTTGTTTCCATTTTTGGGAAAGGGAGGACAGTGCCCAGCTTTCTCTGGCCTTGTTTCTTTTGAGTTGCTGCCAAGTGGAGGTTGTAGGGAGATGGTGTCTGGAAAGCCCTGGAGACATCATGAAAGCGGGTGCTTAAAAATCCCCACGCAGATGTCCTTGCCAGCGACGTGTCGCACACTTCTGGACGTGTCTGTACATTTTTGGACATGTCTGTATGTCACTGGGTTTTCTGGACATGTCTGACTATTTGTGGCTGTTTTTGGAAGTGCCTGGATGTTTCTGGGTTTGCTGGGGTGGCATCCTGCAGGCAGCCCTGCTCCTGGGTGTACATGTATCCCCACACGGCACTGCTTTTGCTCAGATGTTTTCCTGTGGAGTCAGTAAGGAAAAACCCTTGGGTTGGATGCAGGTTGGTGGTGGAGTGCTGGCCCAGCACAGGCCAGGCCCTGGGGGTCCGTTCCTAGCACTGTAAAAAGTCCAAAAAGGAAGCAGCCTCTCTCTTTCCCTGAGAATGGCCAGAGAAAGGCTCTTGTGTTTTACTACAAAGCCCTGTGCAGCTTCCTCTCAGGCCCCACAACAGCAACTGACACGCTTACGGGGGCAATCTGTCCTGCCTCTCTCTTGTGTTGACTGATGGCCTGACACAGCCATGGCGGAGCCACCACACAGACACTCACCCAGACACGCACACACAGAGACCCCCCTACACCCACAGACATACCCACACAGACACACACACACAGAGTGTGGGTGGCCATAGCTAGTAACTGCTTGGAGTGTGACCCTCCATCTGTGTCCTTCATGTCCTGAAGCCAGATCCTCTTGAGGATGACCTCAGCCCTGCTTCCTGAAAGGCCACCTCAGGTAGGGTCTTTTGGGAAGAACAGAAAGGCACAGAAAAGCTCCCAAACTGCCAGGCCAGATGCCAGAGAAAGAACCCTGAGAGACGGGGCTTTCACCTCTTTGCAGGGACTCAGTGCTCTGTGGAAGCAAGGGCTGTGGAGATGGTCTTGATGGAGATGGTCTCACCACTGTCCGCCTGCTTTCCTAGTACAGTGGAGTATTGCTGGAGCATTGCTTGGGCCTGGGCAGCCTAAGGGGGGGCTTCAGTAAGAACAGCCCAAAACTAAGAGCAAGATAGGACCACATCAAGGCTCGCTTGGCGACTCTCCTAGGAGATTAAGCGGCAGTGTTTCTAGTGTGGAATGCAGCAATAACAAAATGTCACCCTGCTCCTTCCTGTGCTGACTCCATCACCCTCCTTCCTTGGGCCCCCTCTCCCTTGGGCACAGACCTCTTATTTTCCTTCTAACACTGTCTGGTGGCTGCCTTTCTTGTGTCTGTGTCAAATCTTCCTCTGCCTGATTCTTCCTGGACCCCAGTTTGTAGATCTGGCTGCACCCCAACCTTTCTAGGCCCCAGTATCTCATCTCAAAGATGTTTTCCTGAAAGGGGTAGTGAGGCTCTTGGCCTCAAATGCTGAGTGAAGGTGAATTTCAGGGGCCACCATTCTGTCCGGTACGAACACTAAGTGGACCAGGGCTGTGGTTGGGCAGTGACTCCCGGGACCCTCAGTCTTAAGCTGTCAGGGTCTCTACCTAACTCCTGACCCAGAGACTTTCTCATACCCCTTCATCTTGGGTTGGAGATATCGGGTCTGTTCCCATCTGTGCCAATCTGGTGGGCCCTGAGGGCAGTCGGACAACAGCTGGCTCATTGGCAATGGGGGCTCTGAGGTAGGAGGGACCTTGGATGAAGCAGCCCCAGGTGGGTTGAGCTGTGATCCTCAGCATGGTTAGTGGACACGAAGGTTTCTGTGTCTGGCTGAGGTGGGCCATGCCGCTACTGCATCTTCCCAGAAGCCCTCCTTGTTCCCTGCAACACCACCTCTGCCAGATTTGAGTGAGTCAGCTCCCAGCTACTGGGCACTGGTGGGAGACTTCCCTCCCACCTGCTTCCTGCCCTTCCCCCACCCTCCACTGTGTGGGTGCTGAGAGCCCAGGGCACACCCCACTTGTATGTGTCCTGAGTGCTGTTGAGGCTCCTATACAAAGGTTCTTCTCTGGATCCTCTTGGTTGGTGTGGCCTGATGGAACTGGAGTTCACAAGGATGTCTCATGGCTCAGGCTCCCCTGTCATTTAGGGACCTGGTCTGCAGAGCATCATCTGTCCCCCACTCCCTGGGCTGGCATTCCTCTCTGACTCCAGGGCCTCCTGTCTTCTGGCTGGACACTGCTTTGTCTGCGTTGGGAGTTTAGAAACCAAATAGCTGTGTCTCTCCCACAGCTGTAGGTGTCAGGGCTTATGGTACTTGGCAGATGTGAGAACCTTAGACTGTGGATGTGCTAGGAGGCCCGTTCATAGGGAGGTACCAGGCTTGGCTGTGGAGACTCCCTGGTGGCTCCAGTCTGTCATGATGGCCTAGCCTCTGACCAGCAGCTGGCTGGGCGTAGGTGGTCATCACAGATCAGGCTGAAGATGTTTACAAAGTGTCCTTGAGAGACACTCACACTCAGGAGAGGCCACAACTGAAGACAGCTATCTTTCCTTAGTATGTTGGCCTTTGCATGTGGAAGAGGGCGGAACGAGTGGCCAGAGAGCTGTGGACAGTGTCTCTGTGGTGCAGAGCTGACCAGGCCCAGGGGCTCCTTTTCTCTGGACCCTCAAGTTCTCCATCCTGTCCGTACCTTAGGAGTTTCATGATCTCATGTAAAACAGCCCGTCTGACTTCTGTGCTGTCTGTTGACACTGATGGGGACAGGGAAAAGGGAAGGAGCACAGGAGAGTCTGTGAAAGCAGAGGACAGACCCTGGTGTATAGAGGAAGGTGAAAGGGTCCTGTCAGCACAGTGGAACTTCACTCAGTGCCCCAGTGGCTTCAAGAACTATTTGCAGGAAAACAGGGGACAGCCAGGCACACGAGGCTCAGGGAAAGCCACAGCCTGCTTCAGAGGATGCCCTTCCTATACACTGTGGGATGGAGCCCTACTATTTCCTTCTTTGGGCTGACTTATTTTCTGCTAAAGGGAAGTAGCTTTTGTGATAAGAAAAAAAAATCAATAGGCATCAAGATAGAAAAGCTTGTTTTTGCATGGGGTCCGACAGCATGGTGTGGCTGGAATGCTGGAAGCTGTACTTCATGAAGCCTGGGAGGTCAAGGGGCCTGTGGCTGACACACAGTACACGCTTGAGTCAGGAGACATTGGGGAAAGCAGAGGCCAGGACAGGCCAGCCAATAGCACTATGTGTGGTTTGCTCTGTGCTATCTTCCTTCCTTCCTTCCTTCCTTCCTTCCTTCCTTCCTTCCTTCCTTCCTTCTTTCCTTTCTTTTGTCCTTACCCCTACTTCTTCTTTTGGAGGGAACTGAGCTCTTTCTATCTGACATGAGTGTTGCAGGAGTATGAATAAGCACAGGAGGGGGCTGGTCTGGCTTTCCCTAGGGTCCCTTCCAACCCTGGGAAAATTAATCTGGCCTGCTGCCGCTCTGTGTCCACCTCTCCCTCTCGGGATAGCCAGGCTCTTTTGGAACAAAACAAAGCTGAACTAGAGGGAGGGAGGTTGAGCCTGGGTGGGGTGGGTGCAGGCAGGATCTTGGTTGGCATATGAGTGTGCAGACAAAGAACATATGACATGCCAGGGAACGGCTTTGGAGAGCTGGTTCAGTTCATTGGGGTGGGGGGGGTCTTTATGCCCCTGGGGAGGTGGGCAGGGTCTCTGAGGCAAGGTTTGTGAGGTTTGTCTAGAACAGGGGTGTTGAAAAATATTTCATCTGCATACTCAGAGGCTAGGAGTTCCTAGGGGAAATTTTTTGTAAGGTCAAGCAAGGAGTGAGGCCTGACTGTCAGGGTAGTAAATTCTTACTGGGGTTGAAGGTGGAGCAGCAGACTTTCTGGGGCCAGGTTGGGGGAAGGGAGGGAGCCAAGGCCTGCTGTGTCTCATATGAGGTATCAGGGTTGAAACTTCCCTTCTCCCATGAATCCAGGGACGTTAAGGTCCCAATTTACAGCCGTAAAATTGAGAAATTTGAGACTGAGGAAGGCGACCAGCTGATGGTCACCATGTGGGTGGGGCCTGAACTGATGGAGCCCGCGACAGTGAAATCAGTCTCATGGAGGACTGTGGAAGTGTGAACAGGGTATGGCTAGCTGCTAATCATGAAGCTCAGCAATCAAAACCCCCTGCTGCCTCTGGAGCATGGCTCTCACCTTCAGAGCAGCCAAGAGTGGCGCTCATCTTCTTATTAGGCCATAAATATTCTAATTAGGAAACATGGGAAGATGAGTGGATTAGCAGGTGGGGCAGGGACCGGAGAGGCACTTGAGCCCTTCGTACCTCGTCCAAGTCTCTCCTGACATTTAATCATGCAGAAACTCTCCTAATTAGACACACAGCAATCATGCTTGGGACTTCCCCACTTCCTAAGGATAGTTCTGTCATGAGCCGGAAGTGGAGCCAGAGGGGACCTGTCCATGCTGCCCTCCCAAACACTTCCTGTTGCATGGTGGTAGGCAGGAGTTCCCTACACCTGAGAGGACACTGAAAGAGCCTTGATGTTGTAGTTCAGATTTGGTTGTGTTCACATTCAGCTGGAGCAGATGGTGGGTAAATGCCCCCCTAAGACCTTCCACATAGCCCAAAGCTTCTGTGCAGACAAAACAGCTTCTTGGGCCAGGTAATGCGTTGGCTCTGCTGTGTCCTATGAGACCAGTTGCCACGGCTCCCTTCTCCAGTTCACAAATGCTGGGAGACATTTAACGAAATGTGCTATGCTGTGTCTATGTAAGGCTAATGTACAACGGAGACCTTTACTAGATGCCAGCAGGTTGCATCTTTAGGTAGCCAGCCTGTAGGGCAAGGACCTCAGAGCAGAGGCCAGACACCTGAGCCAGAAAAGTGCATCTGTGAGAGCTCTCTCCCTCCAGAGACTCTGTACTCACCAGTCGCTCCCACCCCAGAGGCTGAGAACTTGAGCAGAGAACTTGAGAAAGAACATTCTGGAGGCTTTCCACCACCAGGGAGCTCCTTCCACTGGGAAGAAGAAACGAGGAGGAAGGGGATCAGGAAGGAGAAGAGGGACTAAGGAGGAGGGAGGAGGGAGAAGAGGGAGATGAAGAGAGGAGTGGGAAGAGTAGGAGGAAGGGGTTGAGTGTCACTGAGCCCCCCAGAAGCCATGACCCACCAACATACCAGGGTCTTGCCAAGGGCACAAAGTTTGCTTCCTCTCTTCCAGGTCCCACGTCCTCACAAGGTAGGGGTGGGTAAATGACATCTCAATGTCTCAGGCTAACTTGACAGATTCCTTGATAGAGCCAAGGCTTTGCCTCAGTGGTGCTGGGCACACAGGGACAGTTTCTCCAAGGTAGGAGACTGGGGTTGGATGGAGATAATGGAAGAACTTTGTGTGGCTCGTAAGGTTGTCCTGGGTGCCATTTCTACCTCCAGCTCACAAAGGCAGCCAGCCAGGCCCCGGTGACCAATAGAAAGAACGGCACAGATGCTGGCATTCTAGGCCTGGCTTGAGAGGACCAGTGTGGCCAGGGAGGACCCAGGAGTCTAGGCACTTGTGGCCCCAGATGGTCTTGCTTTTACTGCAACTGGGGCCAGTCGCAGATGTAACTTTCTGTGCCTGGACCCTGGAGAACAGTTTGGGAAGGCTAACACAGAAGGGTCTGTCTAGGGCCCTGCTGGGTCCCTAAGCCCTCTTGTCATCTCCATTCCCAAGGTATACACAGTTTACTGCTTTCTACCTAAACAACACATGGAGTCAGAACCTGAACCTGTCTGTCCATTGCATGGGCAGCAGTGCAGGGCATACAGTAGATGCTCAACACTCACAGTGGGGTGTGCTCCGTAGCACCCTCACCCCTGTATTACAGGCTTTCTTTGGGAGAGGCTCAGACTTGAGTTTCTACTTCAGCCCACCTGGGCCCATACATGACTGCTCTGCAGGAGCTGGAGCAAGTGTTCAGACTCAGGCTGTTCTGAGTTAGCAGTGAGCAAAATGGTAGGGGCCTGGGAGCCGCTGCTGGGTCCTGATTCTCTGGGTGCATCAGAGGCTGTCACCAAGTGTGCAGTCTTCTCTGTGACAATGTCTGCTGTGTGCCCACAAGGGCCTCCTTCCCCAGCCCCTGTCTGTGTGCTAACCCTGTACCTCCTTACTGACTGTTGTTATGGCCACCCTTTCTTCTTTCTCTGAATGTAAGGAAGGTCAGATCCTCCTAGCTAAAGGCAGCATGCTAGGTGCAATCATTTTAGTTTGGAATTTAACCTACTGTCTATGCCTGGCTCTCACACCTCAAGAACTTAACACAGTCGTGCCTGAAACCAGTTGCACCCTTTAGACAGAGGCCCCCTAGTTCATCCCTACTCAGTTGCTGTCTGTATGCTGTTTCTTCTCCATCAATTTGATTCTGTTTCTTGAGAATGAGAAATGGTAGAGAGAAGGAAATTTTGCTGGAACTGAACATTAGCAATTGAAGTCACTGAGCAAGATAGAAGAAAGCAGGTCACCATGGTGTCCCCAACCAGCCCCAGAAGAGGAAGAGGAAGAGGAAGAGGAGGAGTTGGAGAAGGAGACAGAGGAGGAAGAAAAGAAGGGAGAGGAGGAAGAGGAGAAGGTGGAGGAAAAGGAGGAGGAGGAAGAGAGGAAGGAAGAGAAAGAGGAGGAGAAGGAGGAGGAAGATGAGAAGAAGGAAGAGAAAGAAGAGAAGGAGGAGGAAGAGGAGGAGGAAGAGCAGGAGAGCACTGAGTCTGAGGCCTGCTCTATCATGCCAGCCCATGCTAGGCTCAGGTTTTCATTGGGACAGGTTAGATGTCTAAGGCAAGCTCAGGCACATACCCTACTCTCAACACCAGTGGCACACAGCACGATGACACATCCTAATGTCTTTCTGTCTTCATCAAGCACGTACACACACACACACACACACACACACACACACACACACACATATGTACGAGCCTCTGAACCTTAAAGCTCAAAGGCCGGCGTTGCCATTCCTTCACAGATGAAGGCACTGTGGCTAGGCTCAGTGCCCTCTGACAGGCTTGTGAAGGCCACGCCTCGGCTGAGTACTGCACATGCTACACAACTGCAACAGGTTACTGTCTATGCAGTGCCCTGCGAGCCTTGCTTCACTGTCCATACTCCGCCCTGTGCACCGCCTCACAACTTAGATTATCAGCAATACAATTGTCTGCAAAATTGTTTCCGTTTTGCAGAGAGCTCTGAGGTTTTGAAAGAAGATGGAATTGAAGGCCTCTGGTGTTCCATAGCTCTCAGACCTGCCAGATTCCCCAGATGTGGGAACTCCTAGGGAGGAGACCTGCTGTTCGTATGACCTGCAGTATGTCATCAGGAGCCTAGCTATGGCCGAGAAGCCGAGGCTCATGATGAGGTCCCTGAACCTGGTGGGTGAGGCTGCAGAGCTTCCAGAGCCACCAAGACAGTACCGCCAGGAAGCTGTAGCTAGATTTCTACAAAGGCGCCCCAGAGTTGTGCTTGGCTTGGCTCTCCTTCCTGGTCCCCAGTAGTTTACATCTGCAGCTTGGCTGGCCTCTGTGATCACAGGGTACACAGGAAGCCAGCCTTTGGTGAGGTCAGGCGTCACTGTCCTGATTGCTGGCTGGGGACTGTCAGTTAGGGGCTGGCTATAGGTGTCCCAGGCCCCCAAAAGCAGGCTAGACTGGGATAGTTGGTCAGCTCTACTATTTCTGATGGGCCTCAGCTGGTCTACTTTCTCTTACATGTATCCCATCACAGTAACCGTATCTGATGATCCAGGCAGGTCAGGTGTTCAGCAACACCCACCCCCTGTGCCTCTTATATCATGGAGGGCACGCAGCTAACTCACTCATGGTGGTCAAGCTTGCCAAGGCCTCAGAGAGGTGGGCTTTGAAGGACCCCAGATCTGGAGTACAGCGGTGACAGGACTCTGAGAACCAGAGCTCATCCCTGCCTTTCTGAGTTCCTGCTGGACTGCACACACCACTGGGCCTGCTCTGGCCATCAGCTGGCGACTGACCCACAGCAGCTTGGAGATTGCTGCACAGGCTCCCTGCAGCCGAGGCAGCAGTCACCGCTGACATCACCTGGAATCCCGACTTCCTAACCGTACATTTGTACATTCCGATCACAGTGCCGTCTCACCTCCCGGTCCAGGCCTGCTGCCACTGTCACGATGTCCCCTGTTTCACTGTTGATGGTGAACATGTTCTGGGACGGGCTCTGGGGCGTCTGGGTGACAATCCGGTACCTCACCATGCCGTTGGCTGTAGTGCTGTCGTCAGCATCGTTGGCTGTGACAGTCATCACGTATGTACCTGGAACAGACCGCAGGTCATATGACTATGGTCTGACTGCAGACATCTGCCCCAGCACACACCCAGGCAGACATCCCCAGTCAATCCAGGGCTCTTGATGCAACGGCATGTGCCTACAGCATCCCTCCCACAGTGTGGCCTCAGTGTTGCCACTTGTCTGAGGTAGCTCAAGGGCAAAGCTCCCTAGCCTACCCTACAGCACCTGAGGGAGTCCTAAGCTCATACCCCCTGACATTGTTCTGAACTTCTCCTCATTCTGCAGAGGGCAGGCCAGACATGGACCAGGAACTGCTTTTTCCCCCATGGGGGGAACTGGCAGCAAGACTAGGCCTGAGTGAGGACTGCCAACACCTGAGCCACAGGGCCTGAGGCCGGTGAACAGTAAGTACCATGTAAGGCTTCTTACTGAGGACCAACTGATCCTGCATGAAGTCTTGCTGGTGGGGTATAAATGGAGGGACGCCATAAAAATGCTGTTATTGAAATATAAATCACACACATAAAGTTTGCCCTTGAAAAAAACATGCTCAAGGCTTTGATATCCTAACAAAACTGAAAATAACCATCTCCACCATCTAACTGCAGAAGGCAATCCTCACCCCAGAGAGAAACCCAACCCATCAGCAGCAACGCTTTGTCCTTTCTCCCAGCCTTCCCAGCCTTCTATCTGCTTTCTGTTTCTCCAGAATCTCCTAATCTGGGCACTTTATGTTAATGAGGTTACATAATCTGTGGCCTTTTGTGTCTGGCTTCTCTTACTGAGCCAGAGCTGTTGAGCCTCTGTCCTTTTTATGACTGAATACTACTCCATTGTATGAATGAATCACTCTACACTTATTAACTGGACTTGTGGCATGCAAGGCTTTATGCCCTGTGCTTAGCTTTATGAATGAGGTCTGCCAGAAAAATGTCATCCCCTTCTTCTCACTATTACTGAGCTGGGCAACACAGACAGGCAGAGATACTGAACTGCAAATTAGCCGTGTTTCCTATTGGAATAAGGGATAGTTATGAAAAGATACATGGATTAACGGAGAGAGAAGCTGGGCTCTGGTCCTCCCCAGCAGCATGCTCCTATGATCTCAGCAACTCAGGAGGCTGAGGCTGGAGGATTGCTACAAGTTTGAGATTGGCCAGGTTCTAGGCCAGCCCATGTTGCACAGTAAGACCCTATCTCACAAAATAAAATGACCAAAAAAATGTGGCTTGCAGAGGAAGCAGAAAAGGTCTTTCTGAGAGAAAGAGGAGTTGGGATAGGAGAGGATGTAGACCCTGGCCAGAGAAACAAAGGCCCTGTGGACGACTGCATGTAGAAAGAACAGAGCAGGACAGGCCATGTAGTGGGCTGGGTGAGAGTCTACATTGAACTCAACGTAAAAAATTAGCTGGAAAATGTATCTCCTAGTCATGAAGTTGATATCCAGGAGGGCAGAGGAAGGAATCCATTTAATAAGTTCACAACCAATACGACACTGGTTACGTAAAGTAGGGCACATGCCTGTGATGATTGAATAAAGCCTGGAGATGCTGGAGGAGAACACTTGAGACTAACCCAGGGCGTGGTGAAATGGAAAACAAGGTTCTATGCTTGTTCACTGAGGCCAATGCTGGGCTTTAAAATAGAGGTGTGACTTGAGGAGAGAGAGTGACACATGACCACACAGCCTGTAACAGCCTTGGAGGGGGTGTGGCAAGCCAGGCATCATGCCCTTGCCCTAGGTAAGGTCTGGTGATTGTTTTCTAAGAGGTAGGGGGTGTCACTTGGGCATCAGAAGAAGAAGAGGAGGAGGAGGAGAAGAGGGAGGGAGGAAGAAGAAGGGAGAAAGAGAGGAGGAGGGAGGGAGAAAAGCAGGAAGGGAGAGAGAGAAGGGATAGAGGGAGGGAGAAGGGATAGAAGAAGGGAGGGAGAAGAGAAGGGAGAGAGGGAGAGGGGAGAGGGAAAGGGAGGGAGAGAAAGGGAGAAAAAGGGAGGGAGAGGGAGGGAGAGGGAAGGAAGGATATAGAAAGAGAAGGAGGGAGGAAAGAAGCCAGCAGCGTGTGGAGTGGGGACTGAAGTTACTGAGGCAGATAGAGCCTAAACCACAGTTTGGAAATTGTGAGACCTGGCTGTTTTCAAGGCAGCCCTTAGGGTGAGGTGAGGATGCTCCAGGCTTGAACACTTTGAGCCAAAAGGAAGAAGCAGGTCCATGGGTTGCCATGGAAACGACCCAGGAACATTCCCAGCCCTAGAGCAGAGCCAGGGCTCAGCAGTTTTAGTTTTTCTTTCTGAAAGGTGAAGAGAGAAGAGGGAGGAGGAGGAAGCCTGGGGAGGAGCCTTTATTGTGTTGTCCAGGGATGTTCTACAGCCCGACAGTGGACTGGCTTTGAACTGTCCACTCTGCAGGCCCTTGAGGATGTCTGATGGTCTGAGGGGCTCTTGGGCAAACTCTGCCATTTTTGAATCCTGTGTACCTCAGCCGACTCTACATGCTCGAGAGGTGTTTGCCCTCTCAATTGTCCCCTCCTTGGCCCTTCTCACTCCTTACGTCTGACTGTTCATGTACCCTACAGTGAACACTTTTACTCCTTTGCAGCCGGATGTGTGGAATTTGGGTGGGTGGATGTAACCTAGGTCATGGCCACCCCGGGCACAGTGAGGAGCAAAGGGCGGTTGTCCAAGAGCTCTAGACAAAGCTGTGGGAGGCAGAGGCAGGGGAGGGCCCAGCAATGAGGAAGAACATTAAATGGTAGATTGAGGCAGGGGAGAAGCCATCTGGCACAGAGCCCTGGATTGGTGCAGAGGACCCAGAAAACAGTGGATACTGCTTCTCAGAGAGAGGAAGGAAACCCCCAGGAAGTCCTAGGTATCAGGAGGGAGTAAAGGCACAAGGATAAGGATACAGAGAGGCTGCTGGCAGTGGGTTCAAGTGCTTGGGGAACAGCAGAGATGCAGGTGCTAGAGGAAGGGGTGGCTACCAAGGCCTTTATCTCTTTTGGAGAAAGCATCTCTTCTGGGACTCAGGAGCTAATAGGACAGGCTGAGGCCAGAGACTGAGGTGGGAGTGATGTCCCACAAAGAATGGGTTCACTTGCTCCCAGAATGGCTCAGCTCTGCCTGCAGTTTTCAATATGCCTGTCACTCCCCTTGCCCACATGGGCACAGCCTTGGGATTTTACAGCCTGGGTCACAGAGGACAGGCTGTCAGCCCCATTATGGCCCAGAGACTGAAGGGTGAGGAGGTGGCAGGGACAGCAAGGAGAGCTGCTGATGGAGACAATCCTGGAGCGGTGGTAGGTCTTCCTGGGTGTATCCATCAGACAGTAGGGCTAGCCTTGGGCCCAAGTCAGAAGGGAGAGGAGACATCCTCATTGGGGGCTGGAGAAGATGTGGACATGGAGGCCAGGAAGGGAAGTCTGCTCATCTGAGAACCATGGGCCATGCAGAAAAGCCACGTCCAGTCAGCCAGAGGGTGCTGGCGGAGTCTTCAGTACAGAGGGCTGGGTAACAGGCTGGGAAGTGGCTGTGAGGGCAGGGTGCAGAGCTGTTCATCCTTTCATCACAGGGAGGGCTGGTGCTGTATTGCCTCATGCCCAAACTGTGAGCTTAACTCATGTGCAGAGACCTGTATCTTCCCCAATAAAGGTGTGTGGAGAAACTGGCTCAATAGCCCTTTCACGGGGCTCTGAAAACAGGCTTTCACTTGTAAACATACTACACAGTAGCCCTAGTCATGGAGAACCACCACGAAAGGTCTACAATCTTGGAAGCAGTAGCTGGCTGCACCAACATCTCAAAGATGGCATCTCCCCGGGCACCCATAGGACATGATGGCCATCACAGGGCTTGCCTTTGGGATGTGGAATTGGGGTGAGACAGATGTTCCTGGAGACAGTCCAGAAAAGAACTTGCTGCTGGCCTGCCCGTGGCTGTCTCGTCTGCAGAGTGACTGAATCCACACAGTCTTCACGATCTTGGGGCTAGAATATGAATGTCACCATCACCCTTCACAGCATGGTGGTTTCTTGCTTCCTCAGTGGGGTGTGTTGAGTTCTGCACAACTGAGTTACAGAGCATTCAGTGGGCTGGATTTATTGGTCTCAGCAGGGAAGCGGGCAAATTTATTGCTATGCAGGACCCTTGAATCCCACAGACAGATGCATGGCCTTGGCGTGTGCTGGGAGGCCGTGTCCTGAGTTACGGCTGCTGCCAGTGGCCTGGGGAGGGCCATAGGTAGGACACATTTTTCTCCAGACTCTTGACTCTCACTTGTGTTTATTTGCCAAGGGCAGAGTACAGAGCCTGGGTCTGATAGCGGAGGCTGTCTTACTCATCTGGGGTGCGGGAGACATCCTGGAGAGAGCGCTGAGGGAGAACTCAGAGGGCTCTATATTCATCTGCAGATCCATGTGACCCTTGCTAAGGGCCCAGCTTTGTCCCCTCTGGCCTGGGGACAGGGCTAGTGGTCACCCAGCATTCTCCACAGGGCTCCGGGTCCCTGGCACTGGCCTCTGTCTTGTCCTGGATTTTTTTATTTGGGCCAGAGAAGTACTTTGTCTAGAGACTCAAAAGCAACAAGGCCTGGGGTAGGAAATAGAGGGTTGGGGAACCCAGGCTGACTAGCCATGCCCACAGACCTGGAGAGGCACACCAATCCTGCTGGGGATCTTCTCTGCCCTCCAGGTTTGGCTGGATGGAACTTGGAGTTCACCATCTGTGTTCTGGGAACTTCTCAAACAGTGCCTTGTAATACTCTGACGGTGGATGGTGGTCCAATAACCTTGGCTTTGGGTGTTACTTGGAAGGTTCTGGAGGAGGAAGTGCTGGATTTCCAGGAATTTCCCTGAAGGGATCTTGTCTCTCTGGATCGCTGTGGCAAAGGGCTTACACAAGTGTTTCCAGCACAGGCTGAGCCCATTGTGGGATGGGCGTTGTGGGATGGGCAGGTCGCTCTCCTTTCTGAGGCCTCAGAAGCTTCCAATTGTTGGAGATGGTCTCCAGGCCCAGGGGTTCCTGGCTCATGCTCTCCCCCACAAAAAAACCAAAAAGCCTCTGCCTCTGTCGTCACTGGTGTGGACAATTTCTCCTTTCCATCTTGGGTTTGCCCTGACTAGCAATGTGTGCAAAAACTGACGCCCTGTTCTCAAGGTAGGCCATGCTGTGAGGTCCTGTGGGGACCTGAATTTTGTGCTCCAATCTTGCACCAAATTTTTTTATAGGGACTATGTGGAGGATGGGGCAGGGCAGAGCTTGATAGTAGTTTTAAGAGCACAGGGGGCTGTGTCCACTGTGCAACACATGCCTGGATAGCCTGGGTAACTTCAGAGTCCAGGTTGGGCTGGAGGCTCACATGGGTCATCCTCAATCCCAGATCTGAACCTGGATAGGCCCTCCCTGCTACTCAGCTTGCTGCCTCTGTAGTCCTAGGTTCTTCTTTTGGAAGCTGGAGCCAAAGGTGCCTCATGTCTTGGTCTGCAGAAGGTTGATCTGGGTTCTGAGTTTAGTGCCACTCCAGTGGGTGCCATAGGGCCAGCAAGGCCACCCTTCCTTCTTGTATTGTGAATGTTGAGACGGAGCCCAGTGTCCCTGCTGACCCTTCCTTCTCCCACTGGGTGAGGTCTGAGGCCACATGGATGACTGCAATCTCCCAGTTACACTCCTGGACGTTTGCCTCATGGCAAAGCCAGAGCACCACCACAATGGCAGGGCTGGTAGCTACCCCATGCACTATGGGGAGCACCCACTGCAGTCACATCTGTGCTGGCCTATGTGCTAGGCAGAGAATGAGAGCAGAGCCGACTTTCCAGAGCTTTCTCTGGAGACCTCCACAGCTCCTCTCCCTGCTTTCTGGAGAAATACTTGGACTTTTTTTTTTCTTCCCCATGAGCAGAGCCAGGCAAACCAAACCAGCCATCTTTTCTCTGGGCTCAAAGGTGTGGCCTACCTTTCAACTGGAGGGTGATGGCACCTCTTTTCTGAATGCTCTGGCAAGTGCTGGGGGAGCACCGAGGACCCCCAGCTCTGCTTCTCCTTGGAATCCGTGTACTACGCTGCCACACGCCTTAAAGGATTAATTTCACAAGCCTTAAATTGCAGTTTAATTTGAAAACTAATTCAGCCCCATAATTGGCTTTCTGCTCAAATCACTGAGGCTAAAGATTTAAATTCTTAATATTCAGATGACTTTCAAGTATCTGGTGCCATCTGTGCATCAGGCCGTGGCATTAATCTAGGGGGACTTCCACCGGCGCAGAAATGAAATAAATAAATACAGGGGCTTGCTAATAGAATAATCTATTCAAGACGGAGCCCTGCCTTGTACAGACGAGCGCTTCTTTCACTGCATAGATTCTTCTGCTATTTAATATTTTTTTTAAGTGACATCAATTTTAGAATTTATAGTGTGGGTCTCCACACAAGGGGTGAGGATGTGCAGTGAGTTAAAACAGCTGAATGAGGGGTCAAGAGGCATCTTTGCTTGGGCAGCTTGAGAAATGATGCTTCAAGCTGGCTGTGGACTTTCAGGCCAGAAGCATGGCAGAGGTTCTATGGCCAACCTGGGGGTGCTCCAGAAAGGAGATGGGGGCAGGGGCGACACCATGGTGGGCGAAGAGCTTCTTGAAAGCATGAGGACCTGAGCTTGAATCACCTGGGTCCGCTATCTGTCAGGGTGGCATGTCTGGGTGAGTCTGTCACTGTTGAGTGTGACTGCTCCCCAGAGGCTCCCGTGTTTGGACACTTCGTCCCTACTTGGTGGTGACATTTTGAAGGGTTGTAAAAACTTTTGGGGGTAGACCTGTTTCAGGGGCATGGGTCTCAGAGGGGAGGCCTTGAAATATTTCATAGTCTGAGACCTCCTTTTCATCCTGATTCCTTTCTGGTCTGTGCCTCCTGTAGTCCTAGCTGTACACTCTTGCTGCCATAGAGTCACCTGTCACAGAGGCACCTGCCACAGAGCCACCTGTAAAAGAGGCACCTGCCATAGACCCACCTACCACAGAGCCACCTGCCAATGGAGCCACCTGCAATAGAGGGCCATCTGCAATAGAGCCAACTTCCACAGAGTCACTCGCCGTAGAGCCACCTGCATGTGCCCGCTTTTCAGTGATGGACTGAACCTTGAACTGTGAGTCAAGCTAACTTTTTCTTGTCAGCTGCTTTGGCCTCAGCTGTGAGGAAGGCCCCTAACACCGGAGTGCTGCTGTTATTCAGTCCCAGAGGGTGGGAAGTTTGTGTCTCCAGAAAGACGCACATCTGAGAGGGAAGAAGGCTACTAAGCAGCTACTAAGCAGCCCACTGAGTCACAAGGGCACGTGCTCCTGATGTAGGCACCCTCGGGCACAGAAAGCCAGCCAGAAGAAGTTACATTCAACAAGAATAACTTGGCCAAGTTTGGAAAATGAATAGTATCTTGAGAAAGAGTGCAGAACAATGTTCATTAAGCCACTACCTGTTAATGGGTCAGGAACCTCATGGGAGGGGGGAACACGGTTATTTCCATTTTATCAGAGCGTAAGAAGAAAAGCATGCACTAGGCCGCACCAGCCCCATGGCAGTAAACCTGGACAGGCAGAGCCCCTGGGTTCCAGGTGTGCAGGGGCAGTGTGGGTGGGGTGCATTACCATCCCCAGGAGAACACTGTTGAGGGAAGGGGCGAAAACTCTGATACCATCCTTCCCAGCACCCACAACGACAGCTGTCACAACAGTGGGGTCAATGAGGCAGATTTAAAAAAAGGATGGAGCAGCACAGGGACTCAGCGATAACCCCCCACCCATGTGACTGTCGGCACATGAGCTGTGGATTTCAGATTTCGGACAGGTAGTGCTCAGAACAATGAGCAAAACAGCCATGAGCAGAAATGAAAAAGGAACCCGGACATGAATCTCTCTCACCTTATATGAAAATTGACTCAGCATGAATCATGGACCCGGTGTGCAGTATAAAACTACAAAACTCTTACAGAACAGCGTGGGAAAAGAGTCTCAGGAGCCAGAGCTTGGAAGGCATTCTTGCAACCCCAAAGCCCCGTTCAGAAAAGAAAACTTCATCAAGAGTCAGGCTCACCCAAGACCTGGGGAAACAAGCCACAGAGTGGGAGGAGGATGTGCAAGCCACACGCAGGCAAAGGACTGTGGGAGAGCAATTCTCAAAGCACCTCTGAGAACAATCTAATTAGAGGCAGACAGAGACACAAATGGTCACCGAAGAGGGTGCGCAGATGGTGAGAGACACGGGACAAGATGCTGCATGTCACTTGTCATTAGGGAAACACACTCTCAGACTGTAGCGACTATCACTGCGTACCCACCGGCAGCTGCGTGCAGGGGTTGGTGATGCGGGTGTGTGTGTGTGTGTGTGTGTGTGTGTGTGTGTGTGTGTGTGTGTATGCCGTTCAACATGGCAGGCATAGCCCAGGGCCAGCTCCTTGAGGAAGGACATGAAGTCTCTTACAAAACGTTATACCTGGATGCCAATGTCCTCTAAAGACCCTTGCATTAAAGGGCAGGTCCTCTGTTGGGTGGTGGTGACACCCTGCTATGGGGTTTGCTGTGAAGTACTTCAAAAGGCTTGGTCTCCAGCAGGCAGAGTTGGCCATTGAGAGCCATCGGACTATGTGGGTTTTGATCCAGCCACGGAGTCCATTCCCTGGTGGGCTCCTAGGTGGAAGGCTTTGTTATTAGTGTTGGTGATGGGAACCAGAGGTGAGGGTCCTTGGGCTATGTATTTTGTACTTTGTTCCTAGCTACCTCTTCTGCGTGGCCTCTGTTCTCAGCTGCCGTGAGCTCACTGAGTGGCATTGCTCTGCCGTGCTCTTTCAGTACAATGTTTCACCCTTACCTCAGGCTCACAGCCATGGAGCCAGCCCAGCATGGGCTGAACCCCCCGAAATGGGGAGCCAAAGCAAACCTTTCCTTCCTATAAGGTGATTGTCTCAGAGGTTCTGTCATAGAGATGGGAGCTGCTATACTGTATGAGCTGGAATCCCTTCTATGGACCTTTATCCCAGAGAAGTGAAGCTGTGTCCTCTCAATCACTCTACATACGTGCTTCCTCTTTGCAGTTTCACTTTGGTGGCCCCAGGCTGGAACTCACTCTGGCAGAGGGTGGCTAGCTTGCAAACTGTGGCATGGCTGTTGCTTAGACTGCGGACCTCTACCCTGGGATCTAGGTGACAGCCTGGATCTATGGGATAGCTCCAGAGTTTCATGCTGGGTGAATGTGCAACCCCAGAGGTCCTGTGGTTTCATCCACATAGTATCTTGAAAAAAGACAGATTCGCAGAGAAGAACTTGATAACACTTGCCAGGGTGAGGGACAGGGATGGGTGTGGGGAGGAGTAAGGGCTGTGGCTACAAAAGGGTAGGAGGAGGGGTCCTCTGATGGGCCCTGTCCCATGTCTTGTTGGAGCAGGAAGCAGGGGGCAGACAGGAAATGGGTTATCAAGCCTCAAGTCCTGTCCCCAGTGATCCACTTCCTCCAACAGGTTCCATATCCTAAAGGTTCTGTGAGCCTATGAGAGGCATTTACATTATCACAGGCATTTTGTGTCTTGATGGCACAAAGCCACATGTCACAGAGCCACATGCATGGCAAAACTGCATAAAAACAGACACACGGACACAAACACCTAGACACACAGACACACATACATACGCAAACATTCATAGGTTCACACACAAACACAGACACACACAGATATACACACACAGACACAGACTCCTAGACATAGGTAAACGTATGCAGACAGACACAGACACACACAGACGTACACACACGGAGCAGGTGATACTGGCCGACCCTTAATATGGCTGTGGCTGTACTGACAGCATCACCTCCTGAGAATGGTCCATGTGCTGGTCTGGAGGAGCCTACTGTGGGAGCCAGGTGAGGGGACGCTGTTTTCTTCTCACAGCTATGTGTGAATATATGTTTTTGCAACATGCCCATAGTTTAGACAAAAAGGCATTTCTAGTGAAATCCTACAATTGAGAGGAGACTGGGGTTCTGGAGGAAAGCGGGGTGAGTGCAGGCTACGTGTGAGTGGCCCTGAATGAACCTCACCCTTCAACATTCTCTGCCAGCTTAGTCAATATTTAATCTTTTCCCATTTGTTTCCCATTAGGACGCACATCCGAAACCTCTCATTAGCCCATCTTTCCAGAGAATAATGACTAATTTCCGACAGTAGCTTTCCTTTCTCCTATGAAGACCCTTCCATTATTGTAATTTACTGATGGAGAGGAAGAAATTGCAGACAATTTCCAGGGCCCAGGGACTGTGCTACAGGAAGGGACGCCACATCCTCGCCCTTGGCTGGGGTTCGGGGAGGAGGGAGATGTCAGGTTAATGTGACATCATCTGGCTTCATCCCATGGTTGGTCTGACTATGTGACTCCTTCAGGGACCAGAGAGAGAAGCCACTTCAGGGACCAGGAGCTCAGAAGCCACTCAGAACTCACACTCGGTCCTTGGAAAGCTTGCTGAGAGTGGGGTTCGGATCTGTGAGGCTCCCATTGCCTGGTCAGCTCCGGGAAGGACCCACTGTGGAATCTGCAAGCTCAATGGCTTATGAGGATTTCTGAGAGGTGGTGCAGCAGTGTGCGGCTTTTGTTGTCCTAATGAGTCAATGCCAGCTACCCATGCTGTTCGTTATTATTATTTTCCTGTTTTTCCTGTTAAAAGAAGGTGTGGGAAGCCAGGAGAATTTCAGGCCTTTTAGATAAGCCCCAGGTCCCGGACAACAGGTCACCTGTCTCTGTGCTAATGAGAACACACCCCAGCTTCGCTCCTGCCTTCCTCCCAGCCCTCCAAGAGGTGCCCTTGGCTGCCCTCCTTCGTTTTCTTTCCTTGCTTGTAGCTAATTTGCCCGCCCACCCCCTGCCCCTGCCCCTCAAGGGACTGCCTTGGGATGAGCTGCCTAAGGTTCCACAGAAACAATGTTACATCCCGTTCCCTCTGGTGACAACGGGCACGCCAGTGTCTCACCATCCTGAAAGACAATCACTCGAAGATGCAATCGCCTTGTTGAAACAGCAGTCCCCAGAGACGGAGCTATGACAACCTCCACCAGCGGAGGAGAATGTGATAAATGTTTGCCCTCCTGCTCTAGCCAGATGAGGCTTAACCCCACACGGGGCCTGCAGAGCCCTGGGAGCAGGTGGCTGTTTGGAGGACATCCTGTCCTGGCTCTGCTTGCTCTGGATTTTGGAGAAGAAACTGCCTTGGTTTGGCCCAGTCCTCTGCAGAGCTCAGAATTGCTGTCGGAGCACCAGGGCTGGGACTGGAGGATAAAGTGCAGGGCACTAGGTAAAGAGCAAGGGGAAAATAATGAGGGGAAACCTCTTAATGTAAGTGTCTGAGAGTTGATCAGGACGTACCCATGTGGAGTGGCTTGCTGTCTGTCTGAACGTCAAGGTTATCTGGGTATCGTGTATTTTGAATGTCTATACCTGGCATCCCCAGCGGAGGCTTCTGACTTCATCCATCTATCCTTCCTGGTTAAGGCTTGTCCAGTGAGGTCCTCCCGCCCCTAGCACAGGAGAAGTGGGCCTACCAGGTGTGGGGTTGGCTAGGAGTCCGCACCTCCACATAAGCCTCCAGCAGGGTTGGAAGTGTGGGTACTTGTGTTGTGTCCCCATACACAGCTGCCTGGGTCCAAGGCTCCTCACTGCTAAGTGGTGAGGGGCATACCTGCTTGTCAAGAGTTGTGGAGGGCAGAGATGTTGAGGCCTGAGTCACATGAGGGCCCTGGTATATGGTAAAGCCAGGCATCCTATGAGTCTGTGGGAAGACAGGCTCTTGGGTCAGTTCTTAGGAGCCTCACCTTCTTGGCTGGGAGAAGGGTTTGGCTTGTTTGGTGGGCCTTGGTCTCTGGCCCCGTTTCCTGACTCTGGTTGGCACAGCTTCTTCCTTTCCTAGGTTCTCTTTCAACACATGTTCCCCTCTCCTGTGTTTCCGCCCTAGTCTAATGTTACCATAGAGACAGTAAGACCAAGAGCCAAAGAAAAATCTCCCACTCTAACAATCTAAGCCCAACTTCTTGGAGCCTGACCCAGGGTACAAACAATTAGAGCCTGACTCCTAATGACTCCTGGGCCTCGCCCCAAATGGCCAGGCTCGTGGAGGACAAGTGATGTCAAGCAGTTTACTACCTTAAGGGGAGGTAGCTCAGTAACATGCTTGCCCTGTGAACATGAGGGCCTGCGTTCGATGTCCAGAATCCATGCAAAAAAGCCGGGAGCCCTGGCACATGCTTACAAACCCAGAGCTGGGGAGGCACAGACAGAGGAACCCCTGGGGCACAGGCTAGAGGAACCACTAGCCTGCCAGTGTAGACTTCTAGACTACTGAGACCCTGTCTCAAAAAACCGTGTTGATGGGCCACACCCAGCATAACCTCTGACCTCCGCATACACAGACTTACATGTGTGTTCACACTTTGCCATCCACATTCATACTCGTCCTCCCAAAACCATTTACTACAAGCTAGAGAACCACCTTCCTCTTATACATTCAGATATGACCCCATGCAGATGGTCGGTGGCCACATAACATCTCATAATAGCTATACAATATCTCCACTCCCTCTCAGGAGTATGTCCATTAACCCGCTGTCTTTCTGCCCTCAATGTCTATTCTTTCATAAAACTTTCACATCAGCTCAGGTCTGGTAAAAATGTTGCCTCCTTGCCTAGAGTCCATATTTCTGGCACAACAGTCCCCTCTTCCCTCCTCCTTCTGCACCTGAGGTTTGAGCTCCGACATGCTATTCCCTGTTGCTACGGGGCTTGCTCTCTGCAGCCTCTCTGTACCCTGAGGTGTATGAGAATGGGGGTTGTAAAGTCTTGGGTAGCTGTGTTGTGTGTTAAAAGTTCTGGCTCCGTGTGTGGGTCCTGCAGAGCGTGTGGGGTCCCCAGAAAGCAAATGACGACACCTCTGCCAAGCCTCACCTGGCTTGGAGCCCTCATCCACAGAGCCATTGTAGACCTGGTTGATGAACTCCGGACGGTTGTCATTCATGTCGATGACGTAGATGTACAGGTCGATAGGATTCTCCACCTTGTTGCCGTTCATGTCCACCGCGTGGGCTCGGAGCTGCAGAGCAACAGACAGTCAGAGCTGGCAGCCATATTCAGGGGCGTGCTTGTCCCTGGGGAGGGTGGTTCCCTAGGGACTCATAGCACTGGGGTAGAACAATGGCTCCCCGCTCCCCAGGGAAAGACGCAACTGGCCAGGGCTCAGGTGGGACTGACACATCCAGAGCTTCTGTGAACCTTGTTTTTCCCCTCTGTGCAGAGGGCGTCATGAAAACAGAAGCAGGGCAACAACCTTTGCCTGTGCTTCCAAGGCCACCCAGAGCCCCTGGGCCTGACTGCCTTCACGTGCCTGGGCTGGACAGGTGCCCTGCACATAATGTTCTCACGGAGGCAGCAGCCAGGCCACTGTACCCACCGCGGTTTAAGTGCCTGCTCCTGAGAGGGGAGGGCCTGGGGGGAGAACTTTACTGGGTGCATACAGGAGCAGGGTGCATGAGGCTTCAGAGCTTGGGTGTCAAGGAGGGGCGGAGGGAGGGCCAAGCTGGCCAGGACCCTGGGGACTGCTGTGCTCTCGGGGTCCAGCTGCCTGCTCATCCTCTGGGGCCCTGCCACACATATGCCCGCAGTGAGCTTTCACACAGGGTGAAGGGCAAGCGCGAGGGGTCTTGTTGGCTCCCTCCAGACCACTCTTGACACTGAGCGGCTGTGGAGGGGCATGGAGGGGCCGTTCTCCCCTCTTCTAGGTAACTGATGTAGCTGTGGTGGGACCTTCGGCTTAGGCAACAGTGAGGGGCGAGACCTGTGGGTTTTCATGCCTGGTTGCTGCAGATGTCATTCCACCCTCTATTTAATACCAGGAGTAAAACCCTGTGCCTGTGTGGCACACGTGACAAGCAGGGGCTGGGGCCGGCAGAGTGGGCTGCACAGTGATCACAACAGGCTGGAGGTAACAGGCCTGAAAACTTTGAGACTGCTGACGCTTCCGGTGGGAAGATGATGGAGGATGCAGAGGAAGGCAGCCTGAGAAGCCCCAGCTACAGCTGGTTCCCTGCCTGGGACACCCTGCTAAGAGCTGCTACCTCCCAGAGGCATGAAAGCAATTTTAGAGATGCCCAGAAGCACAGGGCAGATAGAATATTCCAGTGGGAAATCAGAAGACTCAATAGAGCCCTCAAGTCAAGGCCTCAGGGAGGGAGAAAACAGAAAGAGGCAACTCTTCAGGCCAGGGGCTTTTTCTTACAGACCATGATAATTAAAAATGAATCTGTCTAATCTCGGAAGAAGTGAGTTTAATCAGTGAGTGGCTTCCTCCTGTGGCCCATGAAGAAGCAGAGGACTGATACAGGACTGACTCCAGAAGATCTGCTGCCCAGGGAAGGAGGCAGGGAGTGGGACAGGCTATGCCTACTCTGTCTTTCTCCCAACCTTTAATCCCACATCTGGTCGAGCTCTGCCTCTAGGCTTGGGCACAGATGTCTCTAAAGATTGTATTCTAGAAGTGATGTGTACAGGCAGGAGGACAAGGGATGTGGGGGGTGAGGAAGGGTGGGGAGGGGTGGGGGGTGGGGGAGAAAGGAACCAGCAGGGGAAAGGTGAGGCTGTGGCCTGCCAGAGTGGTCTTTGTTAGTGTGGAGTGTGAGAGTGGCACAAACAAGGGCACATAGCTCTTTGTCAAGTGTCACCCGAACTTCACAGTGTGAGGCAAAGCCTGTGGGGGACCTTGGGAGACACCGACCCTCCCTGCGTGGAAACCAGCAGCTAAGCTGATCTCTTACAACTACCTGCTTGAGCCTCTGCTCCTCACCCAAACCTCAGCCTCAAACGGCCTGCCATACCCCCAAAATGAAGTCCAGTACAGAGACCAGCTCCATCACCCTCTCCTCCAGTTGTTCAGCCTGTGGGCAAAACCATCTTCCTGCTCAAAAAGGACACGGAGACTTTCCAACTTGGTCCCTGCCGTTACCTCTCCACCCAAGCTAACAAGACAGTTTGCTCCCTCACTACCTCTTCCTGACCTCAGCCTCCACCATGTGAGAAGCAAAGAGAGAATGCTCAGATGGCATTTCCTGGGACACACAGGGAGTAGTGGTACCAGCACCACTAATGCCTAGGTCTGGAGACCCAACCTTGTCAGGGGTGTAGGGCCAGGAAGAATTCAGTTGTTCCTTAGCTTAGAAGTGTTCATGTTTCCCAAAACGTGGGCCATGCTCACTCCAGTCATTGCTGTTTTCCCACCACCTAACACAGGGTCCCACAGAGAATGCTCAAGAAATGAAGCTTGCATGGAAGGATTGGATATGTGGTTTAGGATGGACACATGGTTGGACAAACAGATGGTGGATTGGCAGATATGGAAATAGATGGGCAGATGAGAGATAGGTGGGCAGGAGCATGAATGGACAGGTAGACAGGTGGGTGGGCAGGTTGATGGATGGATAAGTAGATGGCTGGATGGGCAGATGGTAGACAGACAGACAGACAGGTGTTATGAGTAGGTGGTTAGATATTTACTCTGATGGGTAGATAGATAGGTGGGGGACAATGGGATGGGAAAGTGTAACTGTGTAACTGTGAGTGGATGACCAGATAGATGAGAAGAAGTGATTGCATAAGGGGAGTGTCTGGAAGGGTCATGCTTCTCCTTGAAAGTTTCTGGGAAGAATGAGTGGAGATCTAATCCCAGGTGTGAGCCTGATGGAGGTCACTCTTGTGTCTCAGCTCATCATGGAAGCCATGGGATGTGCAGAAGCTCCTGGTCTGTGCAATGTAAACTGCAGCTACATAGGGCTCAGGTAACTGTTGCAGGGCAGGAGATTTTTGTTGCTTGGAATGGACAAACCACATTCCTGCTTCCCCTGAGGCTGCTTGGGCTTGGTTGGGAAGGTCACCAATGCGAGTAACGGACCCAACCTGCTGTAATGTCCTCTTTATATAAATGTGTAGTGAGCAGCTTCAAGGCCAAGGCTCTTTCCTTGCCTGAGGATATAGTGTGGACAACCTGACAAGGCCTTGTGCACATGGAGCCTCCTACTGGAGAGCAGAGATGGGGGAGCAATCCTGAATAAATGGCCATCAGACCGAAGGTACCAGGGTCAGCCTGCAATCAGCACAGAGCTGAAGCTAAAAAGTCACAGCAATTAATATGACTGTATGGGGCAGAAGCTGAGAACTCTACCTTTGTTCTCAGATGATTGCCAGAGCACTGGGCATTCAACATCTTGGCATTTAGCCACAGGCACACACAATATCCCGAATACACCCACCTCTGCTCCATCCACCTGATAGGGTGGCCATCATTATGACAGTGTCATGGCTGAGATCTCTTCATGCTGGGGACAGACCTGAGTCCAGGGTGGCCTCGATGACTTCTCTGGGGCTCACAGAAGTAAAGTGCTGGGGAAGAGCCCAGGGGACCAGCCACAGTGTCACTTGGCCATCACATCACGGAGAGGGGAGAAGAACCTGGCTGACTCCCTCATGTGTGAGGCTGGTGGGGGGAAGGGATAAGCTGAGATAGACCCCACAGCTTCTCTTTCCTTACCCTTCCTCCTTTCTGAGTGGCTCTTGTCTTAGAGCCTCCCAGAGAGACAGCGTGTAAATGAAAGATAGAAGATGAATCCTGGGAAGGGATTGGCAGTGCTGACTTGAGCTCATACTGGTTGGAAGCATGGGGGTAGGGATTTGACCAGCCTGCTGGTAGATGGCAGGGTCCTCCTCCTGTGCCTCAGGACCCTGCAGCCAGGAAGAGGTGTGTCTCGCTGCTGACACCCTGCTGGTGTGGAAGGAAGGGTGTGGAAGGGTTGGGCAGTCTTCAGACCACCTGTTAGCCCTGTGTCCCATATATGGATACTTACATGGTAAGAGGCTCTCTCCTCCCGGTCCATGGGCCGAGTGACATACATCCGGCCAGTCATGGAGTCAATGCTGAAGACCTCCATGGGGGGCTGGTCGGCACCCACACCTGTGATGCTGTACCGGATGGGGATGTCATTGTCCTTGTCAGATCTGATCTGAAAGACACAAGAATGGAGATGTGAGCCTACAGCAGGGGAATGGCACATTCATCCTGACGCCTGGAGGGCCTCACACTTGGCTATGTTCTCAGAGCATGGTGCATCACTGACGGAACAGCTCATCAACACCTCTGTCATATGGGTTCATGCTCGTCTCTTCCCCATCCTGCCCTACAGACTTTACTTCCCATCTGTGGTCAAACATATTCTGAGGGGAAGAGCCAGTCCAGTCTGAACAGGTTTTAGGGACGTGTACACTGAAGCAACCTGTGTCCTAGAGTGATCTTTTAGAGAAAAGTTTCCCCATGTATATGTATGACTAGGCGTGCATATGATTAAAATATCCCACGCCTGCCCAAAGGCCCTTTTCTAGATGTCAATCAAAAGTTTATCAGAGCAGAAACCCACCCATACCCCACCCCTACAACCAGCTTCTCTTCCTCAAGGACCCTAAAAGAGCCTCCAGGAATGCACTGTACGGCTCGTGAGCAGTTTGGCTCACACCCGCTGCTTCCTGCGTATGTCCGCCTTGCACTTTCTCTTCTGAATAAAACTTCTGCAGCTTTGAGATTTATGTGTGCTTCTTCAGTCCTTTGAAGATGTCAAGAACCGGAGATGTCATAGGCCCAGGCAGCAAACACTGGTAACAGGAGAGCAGTCAGTGGACAGAGAGTTCCTGAATGCTACCAACCTCATGTGCAATGGCTCATCAGGTGACAGGGAGGTATAAGGGACAGTATTTCAAGATTGTTTTCTGTTTTTATTTTTTTGAGGCAAAGGTTCCTGTAGCTCAGGTTAGCCTCAAACCTGTTACATCACTGAGGGTGACTTTGAGTTTCTGATCCTCCCCCTCCAGTTCCCAGCTCCTGGAATGACAGGCACGCACCGTTAGGCCCAGTTTATTCAGTGCTGGGAGCTGAAGCCAGGACTTCGTGCATGGTAGGCAAACACTCCACCCTTGAGCCACATCCCTGACCCTTGATAGTTCAGGTTTTAATATTTCAAGCTGTGAGGTAGTACGCCAGGCCACAAAGAGACACCAGCAAGGGTCACAATGGCAGGGTGAAGTCCCTATCCACACACAAAAAAGCAGGGATATTGCTAGGTGGGGTACTTTACATGAAACAAGACGGGACCCCCAATGGAGGCATGAGAGAAGGCTGAGAACAGGTTTTTCTTTCCAGTTTTATATGTATACCACACTGTAAGCTAGCTCCAGAAACCCCTAATTTCTAGAAAACTCAGTTTGATGGGGAACATCTTTCTTTTTCTTCCTTCATTTTTAAGGATAACTTGATTTTAAAAATGTAACTAAAATATAATTACATCATAATCCCCTTTCTTCCCCCTTCAAATTTATAGGCTCCCATACTTTACTTTTTGTTGTTGTTGTTTGTTTTTGTTTTTTGAGAAAGGACTTCTCTGTGTAGCCTTGGCTGTCCTGGGCTCGCTTTGTAGACCAGGCTGGTCTCTAACTCACAGAGATCTGTCTGCCTCTGCCTCACTGCATGCTGGGATTACAGATGTGTGCCACTGCACCTGGCTTTGTTCTTTACTCACTATTGTTACGTATTGTGGTAGTTTGAATAAGAGTAATTCTCATAGGCTCATACATTTGAATGCTTAGTCACCAGGGAGTAGACTGATAGGATTAGAAAAATTAGGAGGTATGGCCTTGCTGGAGGAAGTGAGGCACTGGGGTTGAAATTTCAAAATCCCATGCCAGGTCCAGTTTCTCTCTCTCTGCCTATGGATCAGGATGTGGCTCTCATCTCAGCAATGGCTCCAGTTCTCACCTGCCTGCATGTCGCCATCCTCCCCACCATGATGATAATGGATTAAACCTCTGAAACTATAAGCAAGTCCCCAATTAATGCTTTCTTTCATAAGACTTGCCTTGTTCATGGTGTCTTTTCACAGCAGTAGAACAGTGACTAAGACATAAACTGGTATCAGGAGTATTGCTGTGATAGGCCAGACCCTGCTGCTTGTTGGTGGAATGTGGACTTTGGGACTTTGGATTAGGAAAACAGTTGAACGTGAAGTGGGGCTTAATGGGCGGTATTAGCAGGAACATGGAAGATGGTGCTACGAGTAGTGTGGGGCCAGCTCAGGAAGTTTCAGAGGGGAAGAATGTTAATAAGTGGCCTACAGACTGTTCTTGTGATATTTTGGCAAGGAAAGTGGCTGATTTCTGCCCTTGTCCTAAAAATTTGCAAGAGGTTAAATTGAAAAATTTTGGATTAATGGCCCCGGCAGAGGAGCTTTCACGACATCCTAGCATTGACTGTGTCACATGGTTATTACTTGTCTCTCTTATGTACAATGAAAAGAAGCAAGCAGAGTAAAGAAAAATGCAAAATGTACAGTTTGAAGAGAAAAAGCACCAGGAAATGTAAGACAGAAAGAAGACAGACGTTCTAGCGCTCAAGGAGATAAAAAAGTTTAAAGAAAAGCCTGATGGTATAAAGGGAGTGGTGACCTCAGGGCAAGACCCCACCAGCTAAGCTTCCAACTTGTGAAAAGGAATTAAAGAAAAGCTCAAGCAGTGAACAGGAGCATCAACAACAGAAAGCTGATATGAATGTAGTTGAACTAGGGGACATGTTCCAGCATCAGCAAGCAGCAGAACTTGGTAGCTTTGGCTATGCAGCTCTGGCTTTAGGGTCAAGGACACAAGAAAGATGGTGTGTCTTCTCCAGCCAGGGCTAAGCTACTGAGGCCAGGCATGTGGCAGGGGGTCCCTGCATGGAGGCTCAGAGAGGCCATTGTGTGAAGCTGTGAAGGTGAAGTCTAGATTGTTGGAGTTCCCAAGATGTCGGAGATGCCAGAGTGGTGAACACCTGTCGTGGAGAGCTGCAGAGTGGGTGTGGAAACAGCTTAAGAGAGACATGTGTGCTACAGTCAACAAATCTGGAAGGGTTGGAGATCTGAGGAGCAGCACTTTGACATCAGACATGGAGATGCAGAATTTGGAGTTTGTCCTGCTGTTTTTTTTTTTTGCTCTTGCTTTGGTCCAGGATTTCCTCACTATGTTCTCTTCTTTCCCTTTTGGACTGGTAATGTATATCCTGTGCGATTGTATGTTGGAATTGTGTGATCTGCTTCTTTATTTTGATTTTACAGGGGTTACAGTTAAGAGATTACCTTGAGCCTCAGAGACCTTAAATTTTTTTTCTTCTTCTTTCAAGACAGGTTTCTCTGTGTTACACAGAGCCCTGGCTGTCCTGGGCTTGCTTTGAAGACCAGGCTGGCCTTGAACTCATAGAGATCCACCTGCTTCTGCCTCCTGAGTGCTGGGATTAAAGGCATGCGCCACCACACGCAGCCATGTGCTGGCCTTTTATACTGCCCTCATGGTGCTACCCACTCTTTGGTTAGCTCTGTGATCCCTGGCTAACCCACATCCTCAGTGCCCATTCTTTTCTGCCTATGTCTGTGAGCAGCTGCAGGGTATCAATGCCAGCTTTGCAGCCTGGGTCAAGGCTGCCAGGCTGCACACACTGAATGCCTCCATTGCTGGCCTGCAGGTATTTTGTGCCCTTTGGCCTTCCCTGCCTCCTCCAGCTGGCCATGTGGTACTTACTTCCTGCCCCTACAGAGTAAGCTCCGGAGCCCACTGGGACCCTGCTGCTGTGCACCACCATGCCCAGCTCTCTCCAGGAACTGTTTGATAGGATTAGAAGGATTAGGAGGTGTGTTCTTGTTGGAGGAAGTGTGCCACTGGGGGTGGGTTTTGAGGTTTCAAAAGCCCATGCTAGCCCCCGTCTCTCTCTCTCTCTTTGACTACAGATGAGGATGTAGCTCTCAGCTACTTCTCACACCATGCCTGCCTGCATGTTGCCATGCTCCCTGCCATGATGATAGTGGACTAAGCCTCTGAAACTGTAGGTAAGCTCCCAATTAAATGCTTGCCTTGGTCATGCTATCTTTTCACAGTAATAGAACAGTGACTTAGACACACACACACACACAAATACATACAACCTACTGAATCTGTTTAGTGTTGCTTGTGTGTATTTTTTGGGTGTGTGTGTGACCATTTGGGACTGGATAACCATTTTGGGTACTCAGCTTTGGTGAAGACTAATTCTCCCTCTCTCAGCAGTTTTTAATTGATTGCAGCTCTTATCTAGTGAGAGTCCGCATGTGATTTCCATGCTGGCATGTCAAACAGAGAACACTTCCTCCCTCCCTCCCTCCCTCTCTCTCTCCCTCCCTCCTTCCCTTCTTCCCTCCCTCCCTTCCCTCCTCCCTTCCTTTTGACAGAGTCTTACTTTGTAGCGTAGGCTGGCCTGGAATTCAGTGTGTAGACTGGGATAGTCCCTAGCTCAAAGAGACCTTTCTGTCTCTGTCTCCTGAGTGCTGGGACTAAAGGTGTACACCACCATGCCCAGCTGAGAAAACCTTTTTTAATCAGCATTTATCATGGTTGAACCAGAGGCGGTTCACTAGAGTAAGGCCACCAACACTCTAGTCACCTAGGACAGCAGAATGGCTCTCTGACACTGTAACAGGAGGTAGAAGGTGAAGTTTTCATCACATAGGCACCATGAAGGTCAGGGCAAACCTACAGCTGCTTATGCTGGCTCTGGAAGCATGCAAAACAGCTGTGCATGTGTATGTGTGGTATGCAGTCTGTGGGGTTCAGTTCTAGGTCCACAGTGCCCCTATTTATGCTTCTGTGACAAGGCAAAGGACAGGGCTTCTGAGAACAGGATCAGAATAGGTCAGTGTTAGGTGGTAAACATCATGGCTTTTCCCTCTTAGCCACAGTCATCTCTTCATTCACGTCCTGTTGATGGCTGTTTAAGCTTGTGCCCTCCTGGTCCGGGTATAGAAGAAAAAGTCTACCATGAAGGCTGAGTTTTGCCCATATGCTGCCCTGGTGATGTGGACAGTCTCTGGGAGGCTGCCTCCTCTCCATTATTTGCAGAGGCTTCATGGGATTTAACTAGGGACATGGAGAGTCTAGAGGAGAGACAGCAGAGCCTGCCCTATTCCTGTGTCTGAGCTCTTGGTGCCTGAGACGTAAAGGGCAGTTCTTACAGAGGTGAGGTGGAAGGGCACGGCACTGGGATAGGGCCCTGTCCTGGGGTGCCAAGTACCTGTGGGTGGTATGTTGGAAGCTTTGGCTTGGGCTTGGACTAGAGCACTAGAGTCTCAGGTTTCGAGTGATGCTAGCTGAGTGGCACTGGATGAAAGGGGCACGAAGAGCCAGGGACAGCCCTCTGGTGAGAGTTTCTAGTAGCCCCGGGACAGAAGCCCGATTCGATTCACTGCTGTATGAGTGTGGCTACCGCCACTTCCTTCTGGCTACAGAGACATTTAATTATAGCCATGCTAAAAGGACCCCACCATAGAAAGATTTTATTTTTTATAAAGGAAACTCATTTTTTTTTTTTTAAATCATCGGGGCCACTCAAACGCTCCTTCAGAAATACAGCAGCAGTGGGCTGCTGAGCACCGTGTCCAGGTAGCTCGTTGCACAGACCTTGGAATGCTCTGATTCTCTCATAGTTTACCGTGTGGAGAAGAAATACTGTGTGAAGGAAGCCAGCAGGTCAGGGGAGAACACTTTCCTGTGATTTGTGTCTGGGAAATGAGGAAAACATTGCCGACGTGGATGCTGGATGGGGAGTAGGAAGCGCAGACAGCCCTCCCTCCAGCTCCCTGCTGAGGATGCCGGGGAGAATTGCTCAGGCTCCTTTGCATTTGTTATTAGAGGACAGAACAGATGGTAAAAGGTTAGTTTAAAGTGATGTCTGCATTAAAGTAACGTACGGCATGGAGGCTGTGTTCACCTGGGGATGGTGGCAGAGCCGCTCTGTCCTCTGGAAAGAATGGAAGGAGGGAGGTCCCAAAACCACCCATGTAGCGTATTGGCCTTATTCAAAGGAACTTGAATCTGGGGAAAGTCGTCACCATGTGGCTTCCAGTTGCAGACACCTGGGGTTTATTTTCAGTGTACTCCAATGAGGAAGCAATGGGGCAGAATCACATCTGGATTCCAGATGTGTCTGTAAGGCACAGGGGTGAGGGGCGGGGGTAGGGAAATGGGGACGGGGAGAGGTGGGAGGGAGGGAGAGGAAGAGAGGTCCACTCAGTTTAGGGCCAAAAATACGTGGCGTGCCAGGCCCTATGGAGGCAGCAGGAGGACGCGGTCACCTGTCAGGGGACAGGAGTTGTCCCACAAAGTGGCACTTCATAATTACACATCTGGACAAAGGCTCTCAGTGTGAAGACGGTCTGTGAGGATGTGGGGAGCGTGGGGCAAGGGTAGCTCAGAGAACATCACGACCAAATTGGGCTCATTTGCTCTTATCCACACCAGTTATGAACACAGACACGCTACACATAGACGCATAAACATAACATACACATGGTATACACACAACACCATACATACCCAAGCATGCATACCCAGACACAAGGAGTCCAAACACATCCACACAACATATTAAGTACACGCAAGCCTCCAAGTCTGCACCACGGCCTCCCTGGGCACCCACCTCTGAAGGTCTTGGACATTCTGTGGCTAATGGTTCTGTCACTCATAGGCCTCCCTGGTCTCTGCCCTGGCATTTCAGAGGATGCTCAGATAATCCGTAGGATCAAGCTTGTCCAGCAGGACACGGATCTCTGGTGAAGCGCTTCTGTGCTTTCTCCTTGTACCACATTAAACCCAGAGATTTCCCCGCGAGAACAAGTTGCAATTTCTCATTTTTGTTCCCCGCTGGGAGTCTGCATGCCCTGCAGTAGCTCCCGCTTCTTCTTCAAGTGAAGGGCTCTGAGTCATGACAGCCGTGCCTCTCCCCCTATTCCCTTCAGCCCACGTGCCAGGATGGAAACGGGCGGATTTTCTCTTGGCTGTGACTGCAGCCAGCAAGACTGTAGCTGGCTAAGAAGGGCAATTTTCTTTAAAGGCTGATTCTCGCTGAAGCCCAGAGGTAAGAATATGGTTGCATCTAAATGCATTTGCAGCTTCCTGTGGCCACAGCCATGTGCACACAAACCTCTAATGCTCTTGGTGCCTGAACTTCATCCCACGGCTGACAGAGAATCCGGATTTCTTGGGCTTCTGCACGCACTCACTTCTGCTTTGTCCAGATGCCTCACCTCCATTTATCCTTCCTTGCCCTGTTGCTGAGCATCAGTGATGCTCACACACTTTGCTGGGCCCTGAGAATCCAATAGGGTAACCTGTCCCCAACAGTGGCATGTGTGGTCCTAGAAGGTGCGTGCAGCAGGTGCCTCATGAGCAAATGAAACCAGGAGTTGCAGGCCAGGGGCAGGGTAGGAAGAGAGACAGCCAGGTCCCTCACCATTCTGTTGGGAAGCCATGGCTGCCAAGGCCCTAGGAAAGGCTTTTTGCAGGACAGCTGGCCAGCCTGTGGTCCAGAGGGTGAGGAATGGGCAGGCTGTGGAGAGGAGGGGGGAGAAGGTCTATACAGCCTGAGGCATGCCGAAGTCAGAGGGGTGCTGGGTGCCTGTGAATCATGATTGCATGAGAACGGACAGTGAATGCAGGAGTGGGAAGGCAGAAGTGGGAAGAGAGGCGAGGGAGGGTGGAGACACGGCACATCGGTCCCAGCTTCTGGGGTCTGGCATGGAGTCTGCTTGCAGCCTGTGGCAAACGATGAAGGTGCACACACTGTGGGTGGTCCTTTCTCTCCTACCGCCCTGGTGTCCAAGGGCAGGTCCAGCAGCTACTCTCCAGTTTACTTGTTTCTGGGATCATACCTCTTTGTAGAATCATGCCTTCCCACATTAGGATGCGGGTTTGGTCATGTCCTCTGACAGCAGCTCAGTGGCTCACCCTGAGTAGAAGTTGTCCAGGAATCTCTGTCTCCTCAGGAGTCCACAAAAGACCATTAGAGCATCCCAGAAAATGCTAAGCTTTCTGGCCGCCATCTAGCCCATGCTGCAGATATAGCCACTGAGGCCAAAGATTTCATGTGTATCAGAAACTTAGGGCAGAGTTCCCAGGTCCTGTTTAGTGGTCACATTGCCGTGTGTGTGTGTGTGTGTGTGTGTGTGTGTGTGTGTGTGTGGTGTTAGGGATAGAACCCAGGGCCTTGGGTGTGGCAGGCAACTGCTCTACCACTGAGCTCCACCCCTTGCATGGTCACAGCCAGCCTCTTATAACCAGAACCAGCTCTCTGCTGGGACCCTATGTGTAGTGTTCAGGTGGGAAGACGGAGGCAGCTCTGCAGCTCCCGGGTTACTCTGCTCTCCATCAGAGACTCAGCGCTAGCCATCACTCATTCCAGCCAGCCCTGCAGATATGCATCCCAGACATTCAGGTGACTGTCTGTCAAAGCCCCTTGTTTAAAAATCAGCATGACTTTGTCTCTGTTCCTAGAGCTTCATTTCAGTTGTTTTGGGAAGTGGTCGTGAAATGTGAGACCTCCTAGAGCATACTGCAACATTATAGAGCCCCTTGCTGGTTGTTGAGTGCTTAGCCCCAAGTAGACATCTGTATGACCCGCTTCAGGGAACACTGTGGAAGAGGGGGTGGGAAGGATGTAAGGGCTGGAGGGTGGGGAAGAGCTCTGTGCAACGCTGTTAGCAGCAGTGGTTACATGTACAAGATGGAGCTTCAACATTTCATCATGGGTGCAGAGGAGCTCATGAGGCCTCACCCCTCCCTGAGGAGGCAGCCATTAGCACTTAGTGGTTGCTGGGGGAGAGAGGGTCATTTTCTTCTGAGAAAACTCTTTAAATTGCCCATGCCCCAGTAACTAACCCCATCCACACTCATTGCAAGCAACCCCACTGAGTCACAAAAAGGATCACAGAAAACCCAGCCATTCAACCAGCTGACCAGCCCACTAAACAGAAAGATGTGCAAAGAGGATGGAGACTTTTGGAGAAGATGGCTGGTGGGAGGGGAATTGGAGGGTAATGGGAAAAAACGGGAAGGCTGAAAATGACCAACAAACATTATCGATATATGACCTCGCCAAAGAAGAAAGCTTGCAAGCAGCTGGACTCGGCTGACTGTTAGAGATGCTCTCATCAAATGAATGGCACAAACTTGGGCCCACCCTGCCCGCACTCTTCCTTGACTCTTGAACACTACTGAAGAGATTTGCAGTGTTTCCCATGCACAGCGGAACCGAACCTTCACTTATTTTCACGTAGGCTCTGGTAGCAGAATTCCCAGCTTGTGACAGGAAAGGGAGGGAACGGGGTTCATGGCGAAATGCCACGGCTATCATTCGTGCTGTTCACAATTACTCCGAGTTTCGTAAGTCTCGGGAAAGCCCCTCAAAGTCATAAGAATACTAATGAAAGCCATGAATATGCTCTTACAAAATTTGCCTGGTGGGAAAGAGGGAATTGGTTGCTCTCAGAGATGCCCTTCAGGTTATACAAATTAATAAGGCCAGGCTCTCTTAATTTCTAGTGGGGGAATTGGGCGGGCTTTACTGCTAATGGCTGTGTGGTCCTGCATGTGCTCGGCCTGCTGCTCGCACAAAGGCCCGACTAACTTTTGGGGCATTGTCCTTCTCCCACTGGGAGACAGTCAATGTGCCCAGCCCTCCCTAGCCAGTGGGGGGCCACAGGATGGCCTCTGGAATCATTCCTCGGACACCACCCTTTTTTGTCATTTTGAGACAAGGTCCTTCATTGGCCAGGAGCTGACCAGGTTGGCTAGGCTGGCCTGGCCAGTAAAGATCCCGGGATCCACTGTCTCCGCTCACCAGTACTGGGATTTCAAGAGCACTCCACCACACCTGGCTGTTTGTGTGGGTTCTGGGGATCAGACTTACGTATTTGTGCTTGCAAGGCTTTTCCTTTGGTCTTAGGGCACACACTCAGGTGATCATGTCTTGAGTCACTCAAAGTCCTGAATTTGCTGCCAGTCACACACATCTCCCTTTCTCCCTTTGCTTTTAGCTTCTTTCAGGAGCCTTTCTTTTCTTTTTTTTTTTTTGCAGTTTAAAAACAACTTGGGGGAAAAAGCCATTAATACCAAATTCAGCAAGCACATTTAGCATCGATAGTTTCTACCCTGGCTTCCCAATGCTGGGTGTGTCCTCCTACAGGTAGCATCCATCTGTCTGTTTATTTGAAGACACACAGGTAGAGTCTGGCCCACTTCTTAGATAATCGGTAGTAGCTATGCATTCTTCTATCATGCTGCCTAGCTTGGCTTTGTAAGTCAGTGTTGGGACTTGAACTTAGGTCTTATAATTGCCTGCAAAGCACTTTACCAACAAAGCCATCTTCCCAGCTCCTTTGCTGACAAAGTCTTGCTGTGTAGCCCAGACTGACCTCACATGATCCCCTGACTCTACTTTCTGAGTGCTGGGATTACAGGTGTGCACCACTATGCCTGCCTTGCTCCTTCACTTCCATTTTTGATAGTTCTGATTGAGGTTTTGTTTTTATAACTCTCGGTGCTCTGGACAAGAAAGTAAGAACAAAGGTGGGAGGTGACTGCGTCACCCAACTGAGCAAGGACAGCAGCCTGGTCAGAATAGACACCATCTCAGGGAGTGACTAGCTTCTGGACCTCCTGCAGCAAGCAGATGTCTGGTTTTGATGTTCCTGGGCCTGAGTGCATTTGTTGGTATGGAGTCATGGTTCATGCAACAATTACTCCAAGAATGGCATTTTTGGAAGTCTGCTAAGATGCTTCCTTCTGGAACCCTTGTCAACTTATGTCACATTTCCACCTGTGGACACTTGCCCTGGGCACCCTGGGCACTCTCTGTCCTGTGCTTGTCTCTGTGGCTCCAGGAGCAATGGCTGATATCCAATAGACATGAGTTTAGATAAAGGCATCAGTGACAGGTTCTTACAGAAGATGACACTGCGGCCAAGACCTGGACCAAGAGAAGAGACAGCCACCTGGGTGATGGGAGACAGCATTTCAGCAGAAAATGTCCAAGAAACCTCAGAGGGCTGAGGCTTAGAGCCAGGGAGCTCAGCTGCCACAGTCAAGGACTAGCTAGGCGGCCAATGTGATGGGGTGGAATGAGCAAGGACAGTGTGGCAGGAGATGAGGACAGTGCTCAGAAGACCACATGCTGTGGGGCCAAGGAAGACCTTTGGGAACCCGGCTTTTGTCCTGGTAATGAGGGACCACTGGAGGGGTGAGCAGAAGGTGCTGTCTGTCATGTTTCTGGGAACATCCAGCCTTACTGTTGAATGGTGCCTGCAGCAGGAGTTAGGGCTAAATCAGGAGAATGGCGTCGGAACCGTGGAGGTAACGCTGGCAAGGGCTGGTGACGGCCTCAGGAAGGGTGGCTGAGGTGTGTTTGAATGTACAGACGACATGCTCTGGATATGGCTCACATGCAGAGTGTGAGCAGAGAAGGGAACCCAGGACTCCAGGCAACTGGGAAGACAGAGATGCTGGCCACGTAAGCAATGCCCATAAAATGCATGGGTTTATGTTGAGGGAGTCAGGGGTTATGCTGAGTTTGACAATCAAGCAGCAGGATGCCTCAGAGCACAGTGGGTTGGGACTGAGCTCTTTCCCAGTTCAAATTCTGGCTCTACTGGTTTCTACCAGTGGTCTTGGGCAAGCTTATTCTTTGCTTCAGTTTGCCCCTGTTAAAACAGAGATAACCTTGCCTCCAGGGACTGGGTGAGTGCTGAGTGAGGTGAGGCATGGGGAGGGCTCAGCAGTGCTCATTTCCTGTCAGACTCCAGCATGCATGATTGTGATGTATGTTATGTACTTGGTGGTGGTGGGAGCCAAAGGGTTTTAGCATCACGTGGTGAGAGCATGATGGTGAGAGAAATGACAAACACCCACCAACTTTACAGTCTATAGGTCAAATGAGAGAGTTGACTCTGCCACATACCTGACTGCTCCATCAGTAGTCATGGTGATGAAGGGTGTGGCAATGAAGAGTGTAGGATGTAGAATGTAGGAAAGAGTGGGACTTGGAAAGTTCCATCCTCAGACATCATCCTTGGAGCTGTGTGTGCTGTGGCAGCTGCCGGCACACAGACAACTTAACTGCCAGTGTGGTCATGATGGAACTGAGTCTGTTCCACACACCATGTGTGTGGCCCTGTGTTATCCCAGCCTCCCTCTGTACCCTAGTAGGAATGACACTAGCCAAACTAGGGCTTGATTAAAGGATCTCCTGTGTTAAATGTCACAGTTGGATGACCTGTGACCTACACCTTTTGTTTGACACTAAATTCTGATTTCCTACCAAGCTCTTTCTCCCTAGTTTAGCTGCTGGTTGATTCCAGGTAAACCACCGAGGCCAGTATTAGAAATATGGGCTTCAACACACAGCTTCTCCTTACAGCAGAAAGACTCAGGTATGGAGGTGATGGGAACTGTTTCCTTGGGAAGACCTCTGACTCAGCAGTGACACTGCACAGGGCCCTTTTGCTTCCTCAGTACTTTTGTCTATACTGTTAGGTCCACACTGATGCAATGGGAAGGGAGACCATCCTTTTGCGTTCTCTGTCTTTGCAAGACTCAAGAGCTAATATGCATCTCCATTCATTCCACTCACCCAGGCAAGGCAGCACTGGGCTTGCCTTTGAAGAATGACACAGGGTGGAGAATGCTGTGCCTTAGAGGAAAGCCTCTATCCTAGAGCTGGGGGTGGGGGAAAGGGGATGGTGAGATGTTTTCCTGGGGAACGTGTTGCTTCCAGCACCTGGTGGAAAATTACAGGCAGAAAGAAAACAAGTAGACACACTTAACTGTGGCCAAGAAAATAATGCTTCTTAGTGACTCTCCTTCCTTCAGTAATCCCTTCTGGAGCCTCAAGACATTGCAAGTTCCCAGATTTCTGATTAAACACATCTTTACACACGGAGAGTGGCCCACCATGTGCTTTCACAGTGTAGTATTTATAGATGAGAAAGTGTTGGGTGTGAAATATACTCAGTAGAGGATGACATGTCTTATTTTCTACAGCATCTACACAGACTGGCAACATTCTTAAGCCACTAGAGACCTCAGTGGACTCTAAGAGACTCAGAGAAATTCAGCGGGTTATTAGTGAACTTTGGACAAGTCTAAATCTCTAATTCTTTATCTCTTCATTCATGAAGAGGGACTTGAGGTGTCTGCTGAATAGAACCGTCTAGAGGATTAAAGCCAAGATGTCTATAGAGCAAGGAAAATGATCAAGAGATGGTGCTTGCAGCCTCACCCTCCTCTCCCATCACACCATATTCACTTTCAGATTGCCTCCTATGCACTCATCATCAATTGCTGTCCTCTCCAAGTGCCGCCACCACTGCCCGTCCCCGTCTTCCATATCACCATCATCTTCATCCACATCCACCATCTTTACATCACCACCATCACCATGCACAACACCATCAGTGCCAAACCATGCTCATATTACCATCTTCCTCACCACCACCATCATTGTCACCATCATTTCCATCCATATCACCACCACCACCACCATCTTCATCCATGTCACCAACACCACCATCACCATCAGTGCCACCACCATGCCTGTATCACCATCTTTCTCAATGTCATCATCTTTAGCCATGCCTTGTCATCTCCATCCTCATTATCACCGCCATCATCACTGTCATGTCCATCCACATCACCAGAAGTACCATGGTCTGAATCTCCACCACTGCCATGACCATCGTCTCATCCACATCACTACTCTCCCCATCCTTACCATCACATCTCCATCAATACTACTACTTCTTTCTCATCTCTGTCATCAGTCATCACCACCATCATCATTGTTTGAGGGGAACTCATTTGTCCAAAGAGAGGGAGAAGAGATATACAATAGATGACTTACTGGGTGAAAGTTGATCAACCACAAAGGACATAGCCATGAGTCCTTGTGGGACTACACATTATTGTTTTTTTTTCAATGTTTTTACAGCTTAAGACTTGGCCTTTACTAAGAAGGATCTGGGCACTGAGTCTGATGTCACCAACCATCAAACTCCTGTGAGTAACTAAAACTTCCCTTTTTTTGTGTTCCTTGTGGATAATGTGTGTGTGTGATAACCCCAGGATATATTTTCCAGGTGTGTGAGTGGCAAATTTGGCCACTGGCCACTCAGGTTAAAGGCCAGGATATTCTTTTACTGCTACCTGCTGGCAGCTAGAGATGTCCCTTCACTTTGCTGTTTCTAAGTCTCTCTGTCCACGAGACAACACATCTATTTGCCAATAATTTTATTTTATTTTTTAATGATACCAGAGAGGGATCGTGGGCTGCATCTTAGTGGCTGGTACGTGCTTTTATGTTAGGGAAGGAGTCTGACTGGCTTTATTTCTCCTGGTGTCTGAGAGCTGAGGTGACCAATAAAGGCCATCAGGCGGCATCTGCTGGCTTCGTGTGTGTAGAGAGCTCGCCCATCTCCTGGAGCACATGGCTTTCACAAGGAGGGCTCCGCTTCCGCCAGCTGTGCAGAAGCAGTGGGTGTGGCAGACTGGCTGCCTGTGCCCTCTCTTATTACAGCTGTGCTGATTTCAGATCAAGTTTCAGCTTTCAAAGATTGGATTTCACTAATCTGTAGGCGTGGTTGCTTGAAAAACTGAGGCGTCTGGCAAATTTGACTCAAGACAGTTATCTGGGGGAACGGAAATGCTGCTTCTTTAAAGGACATACAAGTCCCCACTTCTTTCTAATGTCTCACAAGCAGCCTGGCCTTGACCCTTTGAGCCTCGACAGGAGGTCCCCTACTGCCAGAAGCCTCAGCTCCACAGTGCTACCCACCCTGGCCTGGTTCAGTAGACGGATGCCGGTATTGTAGGCCCAGGCTGGCATTGTGGGGCACCGGGTGCCCGAGAACCTGTCCCGCCTCCACATAATCACAAAGTCGGCTATTCCGGTTCTCATGACCACTCGGCTGGCCAGGCTCTGGGATCTCAGGTCTGAACTCCAGGTCAGGCTTGGAGAAATGGCCTGGAAATTTCCAGCCTGTGATGGATCCCAGCCTTGAACAGGACAGAGAATGTGCTCGGGGCATCTGACAACTACAGTCTGCAGGACCCTTGGCAGGCACTGCTTGACCTCCTGTCCAGCTTGCCCCAGCTTGGTGGCCTGTCTTCCTGGCTCACTCAGGCAGATGGACAGGCTGCCCTGGGGACAGCGCTTCTCTCTACAGACAGCTCTGACCTCCTCCTGATAGTCTGTCAGATGGTGCAAAGGCCCCCTTGACCCTTTCCCACTCTGCATCAACAATGGGTCTCTTCCACGCCTGGGTTTCTATTTCTGCTTCTTGCCAGCTGGTTGCAGTGCTTTCTCACACCCTTGGCTCATGAGAACTCTCCTACTTATGCAGAGCATAGAGGAATGGACCTGCCATGGGCAGCCAGCCAGAATCAGAGGCTCCAAAGTATTCACTCTGGACTCTACAGTGTCATCAAGTCAGCCTGCAGTGACATTTGACAGAACCCCACCAAGTTTATGTGTGGCTTATGTGGATGGGAAATACTGATGCAACCAGGGTTACAACCTTCCGAAAAGATCAGGATGAGTGATGTGAGGCCACTGGGCCAGGTTTCCAGACACCTGGAACCTGGGCTCCTCCAGGGATGGTAGGTCTCTGTTGTCAGCCTGGTTAGGCCAGCACTGTGCTGTGTTTCTGTGAGGCTCCTTCTAACAGAGGTTGGTATTCATATCCATGAACACTGAGTAGAGTCACTGCCCTTCCCAGGTGGGGTATAGAGCAGGCCACACTGAGTAAGACAGCAAGATCTGTTTTCCCCAATTGGGAGAGGATTCCTCAGCATTGGCCTACAGACCCATGCTGAACTTTGGCCTTAACTGGTCCCTTGCCTGCCCCTGCAGCCACCAAAACTATAAAGCCTTTCTGTGTGGTAAATCTCCGTGAGCCTGTAAAGGACTCTGCCACTTTTCTGAGGAGCCATGACACTCACCACTACTTTGCCTAGCCTGGCTGGAGACTGGTGGGCAGGTGATGTGTGATCTTTAACCTGCTCTGGTGGTTTTGCTTTTGAAGATGTTAGGGGAGTGGTGAAGGGCTTTCTCTGTGTCTGAGGTCTGACCCAGGCCAGGCTGCCTACATCAGTCAGGGGAAGCAATGAGGCAGCTGACCACTTTGACAAACTCAGCGGCCTCTGGCGGGTCATACTTGATGGAGGTGGACCTCTGGCATGAGATCAGTCAAGCCAGAAGGGCTCCTGGCTGAGGTGAGGGTTTCAGAGAGGTAGCTCCTGAGTCTTTGCTGAGGCTAGAGCCCAGCACCCCAGTCCTCACTGTGATGCGTACTAAGGAAGCACCACTGAATACTCTGCAGATTGACAGTGACCAGTCCTGGAGTCATTTCTGTTGTGGCGACTTGGGAGTGACAGATGTGTCAGCCACCTCTCTCACTGTCATCTTTTACCTTAGGACATGACACTTATTCTTACCCCTGAACATGGCACCCTCCATGTCCTAAGAGAATGGCTACCCTTACTGTTGCTACCATAAGAGATCCTGTTGTCATACGGAACACAGCAGGGTGAATGCCATGCTAAGAATTGCTGACAGGCACCAATGCTTCCAGCTAATTGACCAGTGGTATGTGCAGGAACTGACAGCACCGCAGCATTGAACAAGTAAAACATTAGTAACAAAATGCAAGGCTACCATGTGCCAAGCGAGGGCAAAAACCATCTTCTTAATTCTAATGCATTAAAAAAGTAAGAAGTTTTAAATCTCTATGGTGGCTTGAAGATTTTTGGTCCCCCCATAGATTCATGTGTTAGAATGCTTGGCCACAGGGAGGGGCACTATTAAGTGTGGCCTTGTTTCAGTAGGTGTGACCTTGTTGGAGTGTGTGTGTGTGTGTGTGTGTGTGTGTGTGTGTGTGTGGTCTTTGAGCCTCTGAGGCTTAAGCTCTGCCCAGTGTAGAATTCTGGTCTCCTCCTGGCTGCCTTTGGATCAAGATGTAGAACTCTCAGCTCCTTCAGCACCAAGATTGCCTACATGATGCCATGCTTCCTGCCATGATGATAATGGACTGAACCTCTAAAACTGTAAGCCAGCCCCAATTAGATGTTTTCCTTTATAAGAGTTGCCATGGTAGAGTCTTTCAGAGGCCCTCTGTGATAGGATCCTGTCCTGTTCCCTGTTTTTTTCCCTCTACCCAGCAGGGTATCAAAACATATGCTGTAACTCATAGCCAAACTTTGGGCAGAGTCAGGGAATCTTTTGAAAGAAGGGGGAGATAGAAAGATCTGGAGGGAACAGGAGCTCCACAAGGAGAGCAACAGAACCAAAAAATCTGGGCATAGGGGGCTTTGTGAGACTGATACTCCAAACAAGGACCATGCATGAAGATAACCTAGAACCCCTGCACAGAAGTAGCCCACGGCAGCTCAGTGTCCAAGAGGGTTCCCCAATAATAGGAGCAGGGATCATCTCTGGCATGAACTCATGGGCTGGCTCTTTGATCACCTCCACCTGAGGTGGGAGCAGCCTTACCAGTCCACAGAGAAAGACAGAAGCCAGTCCTGATGAGACCTGATAGACTAAGGTCAGATGGAAGGGGAGGAGGACCTCACCTATCATTGGACTGGGGGAGGGGCATAGGAGAAGAAGAGGAAGGGAGGGTGGGATTGGGAGGGGATGGGGGATGGGGTTATAGCTGGGATACAAAGTAAATAAACTGTAATTAATAAAAATAAAATAAGAATAAAAAAAGAGTTCCCATGGTCACGGTGTCACTTCATAGCAATAAAACCCAAACCAAGACAGAAGTTTGTACTAGGGCTGGGGTATTGCTGTGATAGGCCCTAGCATGCTTTTGTTTGGAAGAATGTAGATTTTGAGGCTTTGGATTAGGAAAGCAGTGGAATGCTTTAAGTGGGACTTAATGGGCCGTCCTCGTAGAAGTATAGAAGACAGCGGCCTGAGGGAGATTTGTGGGGACCTGGCTCAAGAGGTTTCAGAGAAGAACTTTAATACGTTGTCTAGAGATCCTTCTTGTGATATTTTGGTGAAGACAATTGCTGCTTTTTGCACTTGTCTGAAGAGTCTGCCTGAGGCTAAGGTGAAGATATTTAGATTAATTGCTTTGACAAAGGAAACCTCAAAACAGCCGGGTATAGACTCTGTCCTGTGGGCCACTCTTTTTTTTTTTTTTTTTTTTTTTTTTTAGACAGGGTTTCTCTGTGTAGCCCTGGCTGTCCTGGACTCACTTTGTAGACCAGGCTGGCCTCCAACTCACAGAGATTTGCCTGCCTCTGCCTCTCTGAGTGCTGGGATCACAGGCGTGCGACACCATGCCCAGCTTGTGGTTCATTCTTATGAAGAAAATTTTGATTAAGCTTAGCAAGCTTAGAAAGGATAAATTCAAAATGTTTGCTTCAAAGATTAAAGGGGCAGCAGGAAGTGGAATGGAGCTAAATCTTGCATTAAAGGCTATTAAATGGAATTAACAGAGTGGTGACCTCAGGGCAAGATCCCACCTAGCTGAGCTTATTGTTTATATGTTTGCAGTTGTAGGGGTAGTTATATCATGTTAGATGTTATTATGACTTACAAAGATCTTGTGAAAAAGGAATTAAAGAAAATATTAGATCCAGGTATGGTGTTACAACACCTTTAATCCCAGCATTCAGGAGACAGAGACATGCATGTCTCTGAGTTCAAGGTCAGTCTACAGAGCAAGTTCCAGGAGAGCCAAGTTTAGGTAGTAAAGGAACTCATCAAAAACAGAAAACTAAGATGTAGTAGAACAAGGGGACCATGTTCCAGCCTCAGCAAGCAGCAGATCTTGGCAGCTTTAGCCAGGTGGCTCTGACTTTAGAGTCAAGAATAGCAGATTCTGGTTAGCTGGAGCTAAGAAATTAGCAGTGATTGAGAAGAGACCAGCATCACTGAGGTGAAATCTTCTGGGAAGTGTTTTCTGAGAACACAAAGAAGCTGTGTTCTAGAGGCAGCAAATGTGCTGGCAGTCAGACTCGTTAATGTGCGAGAATGACGCAGGTGGCACTGGATTTGAAGGCATGAAGGGGTAATGGAGAGCAGCTGAGATTGGCCCTGTACTATGCAGGAAAGGCCATTGGGGAGGGTGTAGCCTCAGTGGCAGTTGAAGGCCACTGGTCATGCAAAATAGTTGAAGCTTGACAGGCTACTGGAGAATGTGCAACCTTGTTGCAACGGAGGACCCAGAGTATTGGATATGTCAGTCCCCTAGAATGACCACCAAGAACAGCAGCAGCAGTAGAGTCAGCCAGAGCCTAGAGTGCTACAGAGGGCAGGGTTAGAAAAGTGACCTAGGCCATTTGGAGGAGCCCAGAAGATCGTATGTAGATTCCAGACAATGGAATAAGAAGCTGTGAAGTTGAAGTTGCCTTGGAGACCCCAAGATGTTAGAGATGCCAGAGCCATGGGATACTTTTAAGGAAAGCTGCTAACAGGAAGTGGAACCTTCCCAAGAGAAAGAATTGTATTGCAGCTAACAAAGCTGAAAGGAGTTGCACATCAGACGTGGCGATGCAGAGTTTGGAGTTTGCCCTGCTGGCTTTTGGTTTTGCTTTGGTCCAATATTTCCTCACCATGACGTTTGGAATGGTAATGTATATCCTGTGATGTTGGGAGTATGTGATGTGCTTTTTGTTTTTGATGTTATAGGGGATTATGCTTAAGAGATTGCATAAATCTCAGAAGAGGCTTTGAAATTTGGACTTTAAACATTGTTGGGACTATTTTAGACCATGGGGACTTTTGAAGTTGGACTAGATGCATTTTGCACTGTGTTATGGCTACAAGCCTATGGGGGCCAGGGAGTGGAATGTGATGTTTTGAACAAGTTTGGCCCCCAAAGATTCATGTGTTTGAATGCTTGAATGTTTGAATAATAATAAGTGGCATTATTACAAGGTCTGGCCTTGTTGGAGTATGTGTGGCCTGGCTGGAGTAAGTGTGTCACTGTGGGGATGATCTTTGAGGTCGCCTCTGCTCAAGCTATGCCCAATGTGGCACACAGTCTCTCCTTGCTGCCTGGAGATCAAGATATAGAATTCTTTGCTCCTCCAGCACCATGACTGCCTGTATGCTGCCATGTTTCCCGTCATGATGATAATGGACTGAACCTTTGAAACTGTCAGCTAGCCCCAATTAAATGTCTTCCTTTACAAGAGTTGCCTTCGTCATGGTGTCTCTTCATAGTAATAAAAACTAATCAAAAAGCAGCCTTCCAGTGGGCGTCCTTTTCCATCTAAGGACATCATGTGACAGCAAGTGCATGGGTCATGTCTTCCTCATCCGCACATGGACCAGCAGTTTGCCAGCACCTCTTAGGGGAACTCAAGTTCAGCTCAGTTCAGAGGCCTTTAGCAGGTAGCATAGCAGTGGGTACAGGTGCGTGTGTGGGGCAGGGCAGGGCTCCGAGAATTCATAAGCTGCTGTCAACTGTGCTCCCAACAACACAGCGTCATCTATTCCTGTAGCTGAAGCTACAACAGCCAAACTCCAGCCAGGCTAATCTAACCCAGCCTAGCATGAGTCTTGTATTAGTATCAGCCCCAAATCCAGGTCAGCTCCTGCCCCAGATCAGCATTAGCCTTCTATCAGCTCCTCATCAGCCTCAGGGCAGCATCAGCCCAATATCAGCATCAGCCCCGCATCAACATCAGACCCATATCATCATCAGTCCACATCAGCTCCACATCAGCATCAACCCCACATCAGCACCAGCCCCACATCAGCATCAGCCTCACATCAACATCAGTCCACATCAGTCCCACATCAACATCAGCCCACATCAACCCCACATCAGCATCAACTCCACATCATCATCAGCCTCACATCAGTACCAGCTCCACATCAGCACCAGCCCCACATCAGCCTGAGGCCAACATCTAGGTCAACATCTTCCTCTGCCTTACTGTCTCCACACTGGGTGGTCACTGTGGATGGGGACCTGTCTCAGGTGCTTTTACATCATAATTTTGCATTACCCTCTCAGACATTCCTGACCTAGCTTTACACTTTCTAAGGTGTTAGCCACAACTCACATGTGCCCAAATTCGCTGTATGTGTGTATGTATGTACATATGTGCATGCATACATGTGTGTGCATGTACACGTGGGAGCCAGAGGCCCAGCTTGGGTGTCATCTCTTGGGAGTGTCTCACCTTGTTTTTTGAGACAAGGTCTCTTTATAAGACATGGAACTTGGTGATTAGTTTAGGATGGCTGTGCAGAGCACACCAGGGATCCATCCGTCCCCAGGCCCGAGCTCTGGGATTACTAGCATGAAGTACCTTGCTGTCAGGTTTTACCTGGGTGGTACAGATCTGGACTCAGGTCCTCCTGTGATCTCAGCAGCCACACTCCTGACCGAGCCATCTCCCCAACCATGCACTTAGCTCTTTAAGAGGTGGCACAAAGGTACACTGCAAGTGGTATACTTCATAACAGCCAGGATATAGATACAGGAGTCAGTTAGTGAACAGACTGACAGACAGCAATGGACTGACAGTCTCTGAAGACACGGGAAGCTGATGCGGCATCCTGCCAATGAGCCTGATCTAAGGAAGGACACTGGGATTCCACTGTGTGAGGCCCCCATTGGAGTCAGAAAGCAGGACGGTGCTTCCTGGGGCTGGGTGGTTAATTTTAGTGAGGACAGTGTCAGGGTGGGGACATGAGGAGCCCCGAAGACAATGGTGATGGGTGTGTTTCAATGACAGCCATGGGTGCGGGTGCTCAGAGGGCAGGGAGATGGTATTGGGAGGCACCTCACAGCTGCCAGGCCAGCAAGTTTGGCTGGGAGTCCCTAAGAGCAAGTGCGGGTATAGCCTGGGCCCTGCTCCCCAGTGGTGGTGTTTAAGGGTCTCGGGTCTGAGTGAGATTCAGGTCACTACCTTGTGCTCAGGTGTGTGGGTGCCGTGAAATGTTTGCAAAATGAAACTGAATTATGACTGTGGTTTCTTACCACTTCATTACCCCAAACAGACCCATGAAAACACCATGCAGGAAGCACAGGGAGGGCCAAGTCTCAGGGTCAGGAATGGCAATGACATTTGCTGCTTATGCTGACCTCATCGGGGGGATTGAACCTGCGCCCCATAGAACTATCCTAGAAGACCCCCTTCCCCTGCCACAGCTTGCCCTCTATATGCATCAGAGAATTGGGGCTGATGAGGGGCATGGGACCAATCTGTATGGCATCACCTTTTCCCCTGTTTTTTTTTTTTTTCCCTAGCAGATCCATCCCCTTCCCCACACCTCCTAAAACTGGAGAATATGTTCAGGTGATTCTGGGATACAAAAAGAGTGCATTTTAAATTAATATTTAAAAATTTATTTTATATGTATGGATGTTTGCCTTCATGAATGTCTGTGTACCACTCCTGGTGCCCACAGAGGCCAGAAGAGGGCGTCAGAGTCCCTGGTTCGGGGAGTACAGATGGTTGTGAGCTACTGTGTGGATGCTGGGAACTAAATCCCCGAGAGAGCGGCTGGTATTCTTCACCACTGAGTCATTCCTTCTGCCCCCACCACATCTGATGCAGAATCTCACATAGCCCAAGCTGGTCTCAAACTCAATTTGTAGATGACCTTGAGGATGACCTTGAAATCCTTCACTTCCTGAACGCTGGGGTTACAGGCATGCACCACCATGCTTGACTTAATATAATATTAAAGATCATGCTAGGTGGGTACTCTCCCCCTGAGCCGTACCCTAGCCCCACAAACACTGAGGGATTTTAATGGTTATTCAAGACCTTGCCATGATGGTCCCATTTCTGCCCTGGATAACATATCCCCAAATCGAACATGATCCTAGGAGAGGAAGGCCCTTTCCTACATGTCCTGGCTATCCCAAGCTGGCCTGGGTGGAGACAGGGACCCGACCCAAAGTCTTTCCCCAAAGGTTGTCCTCTGGAGGCCTCTTGGCACAACAGTAGCATGCCCTACTCTAAAAGCTGGTCTCCACCCTGCTCAAAGTCATAGCCAAGATTGGTGACCCACCCTGCCCTTTCACATCTCCCATTGGCTGGGAGTTCCTCCCCGAGTGCCACACACTAACAGCTACCTGGCCGGCTCCCCAGAGAATATGCATTTCACCAACACAACTAAAATAGCTCTTTTCAGAATGTCTTCATACAGCACATGATGCTGGAAGAAGGGTTTGTAATTATGTGTATCACAAGTCATCCCAGCCCGGTGGGGGGGCTCAGAGCCTTCATATAAATTATACGAATCAGCAGTGGAGGGAGGAAACCCCACGTGGTCCTTAAAGTGATGCTTTCTCCTGACGGATGCACACGGCACTAAATCACAGCAAAACAGCGCTGGGGGCTGGCACCGTGAAGCGAATGTTGGGCTTCAGCCTGGCCGCCTTCCTAAATGCATATGATCATCTTAATGATGTATTTGGGGGAGACATGATAAATCACAGAACCAAGGGAGGCTGCAGCATGCAAATGCGTGTGAAACATTCCCTGGGAGGCTTGAGTGATGGGCCACAAACACATCTGAAAGCTGGGCTGAGAGCTGATGCTCTGTCGGGGTCCTGAGGGGCAGCTTCCAATGGTCCTTCCGGCCTGCTAATCTGGATCAGTCCCTGCCCGGTGCAGATGCAACACCAGAGGGTCTAGCACCTGAGGATGGAACCCTCTCAGATAAGGGCAGGTGCGAGATGTAGACCTCAGGGAAGGGTGAAGGTGATAGTGGGATCCAAGGGGCAGGATCTTCCATTGGACAGAGAAATTAGGGGACATCTGAGCGCAGTGCTGTGGCTCTTGCTGAGATGTCCGTGGCAGGAAGTTCCAACTGCCCCTAGAAAGTCCAAGTTGTTTCTCTTTAGTAGCCCCACAGGCCAGGCTTGGAGAATGACAGGCAGATGATCTCACTGCTGACTTGAATCATTAGGGGCCCGGGTCAGGGATGAAGCTGTGCAGGGGTGGGGGTGGGGAGCATTTGCATGTACCTTTCTGTAGTTCTGGTCTCAAGGTTTTGGTCTCAAGGCTCGTAGTCCTAAGCCCATGTAAGACTCACTCGATACTTTCCTGCTTTGTAGGGTGGTCCTCAGACTGGGCTGGCATCAGTTCTGCAGCAGGGAGGCAGTACAGGGTGGGTAAGGACGGCAGCCTCCCCGTGTGGTACCATAAGCTATATATCTTAAATGCCTGGGTTACAGTACTCACTGGAGTCCTGGCTGGGTGTTGGAGGGCTCAGTGTGGCCCCTGCTTCTCAATGGCCCTCACTGGCTCTGATGGCTGTGGAGGCAGCCACAGCTCTGCAGCATCTACCTCCGAACCCACTTCCTCATCCTAGCCCTCACTCTCTGCAGCTGAGAGTAGATGGTGCTGGCCAGCTGGCCAGCCAGGCATGTGGCTGCTGTGCACAGTGTCAGGGAGCGACTGCTCTGTAGACTCAAGAGGGATGGCTGTGCTAAGATCCTGGATGTCAGGAGGGCACAGTCATAACAGGAGAAAGTGAGCATGGCGGGAGAGGCCAGCTGGGCTTCAGGAATGCACCTATGGCTGCAGTGGCTGCCATACAGATGGGTGCAGGGTCTGGTAATCAAAGCCTTGAGGAGCAGCCTGGACATGATGGGAAGCCAGAAATAGGCATACCTCAGGTTTTGTGTGTGGAGAAGGGTGTCGAGATGGTTCATGTATTTCCGTGGCATGCACCTGAGCTCTCCAGTGCCCACTGAAAAGCTGACTGTGGCGGCATGCGCGTATAACCCAGCACTGGGGCCACAGTGACAGGGACAGGCAGATTCCAGGCTTACGCCCAGTTAGTGTAGCTGGAATGGCCAGTTAGAGGTTCAGTGAGAGGCTGGGTCTCAAAAAGTAAGGTGGGATGGCTGATAAGATGGCTCAGCAGGAAAGGTTTGAGACTCAGATGGTGGAAAGTAAGACTGGCTCCCGCAAGTTATGCTCACCTTCACACATGCATTGGGGAACATGTGTGCCTGCAACATACATGACACACACAAGATCAACAAATAAATGAAAGAAAAATTGAAGAAAAAAAAACCAGGAAGAAGCAATTGAGGGAAGTATCCTGACATCAGCTTCTAGTCCCCATTCATGGCTGCATAGGCAAGCATACCTGTGCACACATGTACACATATGTCAGAGTGCGCACACATAAACACATGTGCAGAATCCTCATAAGAATTGTTCAGTGTCCCACTGAGGAGCAGTGCTGTGCTTTAGCCTGGGCAGGGTGTGACCCTGCTCTAAGCACTGGCCACTGCTTGTCCCTGTTGCACCTGTCCAGCATCAGGAACCGCTGTACTATCCTGCTATCTGGGAGGCGGGGCAGGGGAAGGAATTGGGCAGCAAATCAACACGTGACCCTGAGGGTCCCCACTGGGTGGTGGGAAGGGAGGGTGCCCTCAACTCAGGGCAGCCTGTGGGAGTAACCCAGTGCCCTCTCCTGGGGAGTGCGTGGCAGTGACCTGGCAGGGTCTGTCTGGCAGAGATGTGCTGGGGCTTCTGCCAGTAAGCCCCCCCCCGACACTCCTCCAGACTCCACCAGACCCTTCTTCATCCATAGACTCTCCCCAGGAAGCTGGTGGGCCACAGAGTCTCTATACCAAGGTGGGTTCCTGCCTTTGGAGACACCAGTTGGCACGCACCTGCCTCTGCTTGAATTAACATTTCCTACCATAAAAGAAAATAAGTTTGGTGTTTAAGCAAGTGGAAAATAGCATTTTTCCATTGCTTTGTGCCTAAGAATTTCAGCTGAACTTGGCCTCTGGAATCACCTCTATTTAGAATAGCTAAGGAAATGGAGAGAGGTGTCTAATCTCTCACTAACCCTCTCTCGCCTGTGCACACCAGGGAAAACACTCCTAGGTACCAGATGAAGGTAAAGAAGGTGAGGGGTAGTTTTAGATTAGGGAAGAAGACCTCACTCCCTCTGTCCCCACTCCTCAAGGTTCCTGTGGGTAGATGTTCAGGTCATATGCTCAGTGCCTCCACCATTTCACGAGGAGTTTGCTTCCTTTGGCACACCTGGCTACAGGAGCAAGCACCGGGGGCCACCTGGAGCCCTCCTTCTTTGAGTCTGAGCTCCCCTGGGTTTAGGTGACTTTAAGCTCCTCTGTGCCAAGGCCAAGCGAAACTGTTCACTTAACTTTCTTTTGTAAAGGGAGAGAAGCGGAGGGTTTAATGAATAAGTGTGCGGGCATCACACATCACAAGGTGGGGATAACGGGACCAGACAATGGGGCTCTGAATCTCAGAGCCTAAGCCTTTCCTTCCTGGCTGGGGCGTATTTTGCATTTGATAATCTTGGATTAGCAGTTTCAGTCATTTAAAATCAGAAGACCCAGATTCCCACTTACTTTAAATCCTGCTGGAGCCCCTCACATGGCCCAGGGCTGGACCTCCATCTCCTACCCGCACATGGTTCCTGTCTCTGCCCTGAAGATTCAGTGCAGTGGGTCCTCTGGCTCTGGGGAGTTCATCGGGATTTGGCACTCAGCTTACCGTCTGGGGACCCAAGAGCCAGGCTGCTTTTTCCTGTCTTCTTTTGGAACCTCCCTGGGACAAACGTGGTCAAGGCTGGGTCAGTAGCTCCCATTGCTCCAAGAAACAGTTTTGTGGATGCTGGGGATGTCATGGGAGCTGTTACTGGGCCTGAACAAACACTGCTTGGCCACAAGACATACGACCCACGGCCTGTGACCTCCAAGGCAGTGACCCCCTTGGGGCCTGCTATTGCGTTTCATGGCTGTTTGCAAGCACTGGAATCATGGCATCTGGGTTGGAAGAGACATAACAGCCATTCACACACGCCCTTCCTGCCCTACATCCTCCACCACCCCAGCAGCCTGCCACATAAACCATGAACAGCATTAAAATGGCTTCAGCTCCACACAGCCAGTTTTCAGTGCCTTATTCAACACCGAGGTTCTGGGCTGCTGTGAAACCAGCTGGGGGTTCTGAAGGCTTTGTAACTTATGATCACACCGGAGAGATGCGTGGTGATTGCTACAGCCCAGGAGCAGGGCAGGTGGGGCTCTTGCCACAGGGTTGGGGGTTTATGCACCATAAGAGGATGTTTTAGGGTTAATCTTACTGTGATGAAACACCATGACCACAAGCAACTTGGGGAGCAAAGGGTCCCTGCCGTTATTACCAACATACTTCTGGGAGAGCGAGGACCATGAAAGCTTTCCTGGTGCCTGCTAGGATGGAGAGAGGAGATGCCTGGCTTATTATTGAGGGGCTGGGGAGAGTGAAAATGGGGCGCTGAGGACTTTAAGGGAGCTCCTGGTTCTCTCTAAACACCCCCAACAACCTTATTTATGCTGCTAATTTCAGAATGAGGGGGTTCGCAAAGGCCCTTAGGAATTGTTTGAAATCTGTGGTGGTTAGGATGAAAGGCCTCCCCACTTAAGGCACAAAGGACAGATAGGCTTTCTATCAGTTGAATGTGTTGATGTCTAGCCTAGCTCTCAGAGCCTGGTGGCACCTGTGGTCCTCCAGCCAGCCTCTTGCTTGACCCGTGTTTCTCTAGGGACCATCCTGCAGCTGTTTGTTACCAAGTATCCATAGCTCTGTCTGACCTATTTCTGTGAGCGTAGCCAACCTGCTTTAGCTGTTGGAGGTGAGGGAACAGGTGAGGTAGGCTCAGGCACACCCCGCTCCTCATGTGCTGAGGGACCAGAAAAGGCTGCAAACGTTTCGCACAAACGCAAATTCTAGGATGCACAAGTCCAAATCCTAGCATCTGTGGTCTGCAAAGAAGTCTGGTTGGAGATGGGTCATTATCTCTTGCTGCTCAACAGGTAATGGCTATGGGGAGGGGTGATGGACTACTCACCAAAGAGTCAGGAGCCCACCATACTCTGAGGCTGTTTCGGACAGTGTGACTGAAAAGAGAGGCCACTTCAGGGAGGAGACAGGGGAGAGTGGCAGCCTGCTCAGCTCACCTCCCTGGGTGGTGAGCCTGCTCCTGCAGCTGGGTGGGAGCTGCTGAAAGCTCAAAGACCCCAGTACCCCACGCCTGGTCCTGCTGTGCTCCAACCCAAGCTCAGCTTTGGTGAAAATTTGGTGAGTCTTAGGTAGTATCCTGAGCAGGTACAATGGTAGCTATGCTTTCTTGGGATGGAGGGGAGAAAGAGAAGCACGGAGGGAGGGACATGGGCCCTTCCCCTGGCTCTGGGTGCAGCCCCAGATAGGAAGTTTTAAGGACAAATGGCTGCTGTGGGAGGGGACCTCAGTGCAGCAGTAGCTGCCATATTTACGGGGTAACCAATTTCATGCAGTAAGGTAAGGTGGGCCCCTTGGCTCCCACGACCTGCTGGACTGTGAGACAAGCAGTTTTTGATTTGTTTTTCTAAGTCTGACTGGCTGGTTTCGTCAGCTCTGCTTGCTGCTCTAAAGCGAGGCTCCTTTTTCCATCCGAAGAGGCACAGAAGCTAAATATTTATTGGCCTTTTCCCGCTTCAGGGTGCTCAAAGTTTGATCTTTATTGCAGGGAATCGGTGGTCCCCACACACCCTTTCCGGTTGTCTGTATGAGGCAAGGATGGGCATTTAATTCAACTGTCTCCATATCGGTGGCTGGCGCTCCTCATCTCAGAAAAAGCGGCTTCAACTCAGACATTTCTATCTTTACCCCAGCGATCCTCACTCCCACCTGGGGATTAGCCACAGCAGAGTTCACATTTTTTTCCTGCTGATGCCTGGAGGATGTTTTTGCTTTTAAAATATGGCTTCTGTTGTGTGCTTCCAGAGTGGCTGCCTGGTGGGCTAACCAGCCATTAGCACAATGTCTTCCTCCCTGCTGGGCACGAGGACCCCTGATTCATCCCTTCAGTTTCTTTCTAGATCTTGGCATTGTAAACACAGCAGAACATGTCGAGAAGACGACAGGGCCTGGCAATGCCCTGTCTGGGAGAGCTGTGATGCCGGAGGTGTCTGGGGTCTTAGGAAAGTCTTGGACCACACTGCTCTGCCTTGGGAGAACTAGCTGTGAAGAATTGTCTACAAACTTACAAATGTTTTTAAATTTTTTTTCTCTCACTTCTGGGATCATTGCTGGCTGGTTAGGGAGTTGGGTGGCTGAGCGAGTGGAGGAGAGCAAGAGGGGGAACACACAGACCCCCTGCCTCATGGGAGCTCTCCTTGTCTCTGCGTGTCTCTGTCTGTTTCTGTCTTTCCTGTGTGTGTGTCTTCCCACCTCTCCCTGGCTCTCTTGTTATGAGCTTTGATGGACTCTCCTTGGTGCAAAGAAGGATCACACTGGGTCAGGTCTGAGAAACCAGGTAAGGCTGGTGCTGGGGGAAGTACTTCAGGATAAAGCCCTCCGGAAAGACCGTCTCAGGGTCTGGGCGGGGGCAGTATGACCCACAGGCCTGTTCTCCTGTGGCTCTTCGTGTTTGCTCCCTGGGAGACCCATCTTGGGCTCCAGCCTTCCAGACACCAGCCAAGCTAGTCCCAGGTGCCAGGATGGCCTTGGGACTTTATGGGTGTGCAGGATTTGATGCCACCGTCTGTTAGAACCCACCCTAGATGGTTCCCCTCCAGCACAGAGCCTGTCAGCCTCTGCCCTACCCAGAATGAGACTGCCACTCTTCCACTGCCCCGGCTGTCCCCTACCTCATCTCAAGACCCATGTGTGACACTTGCATGCATTGAAGAGTCTGCTTTTGTCCAGTAAAAATGGTCTTCTGTATTAGAAAATATGCCTGCCCTCAACCCAAACCTCTCATGCTTTCAAAACCCTGGTCATAGTTCTGAACTCTTGTACCCCTCACCCCATCCCAGTGATATCCCGGTGAGATGCTGGTTCTAGTTCTGGACTCCTGCATCCCCTCCCATGCCAGTGATATCCCTGTGAGCTCTCAGTGTCCTTCCTCCCCTGAAGCACAGGCACTAATGAGTCCCACGGTCATATTTGAGAGGCTGTAATTACGTCTAATCACCCTGCATGCTGGGACTCTGATCTTGCCCAGAGTGGCACCTGCCTTCAGATCCCCCGTTTTGGGAGTTGGTTTTAGCTATGTAAACTGTGCAGAGAGCAGGTAAGCCGTCTTCCCCGTGTCATCTGCAATTTGCTCCAGCATCTAATACTACGGATTAATTAGCTTCCTGAGCTCATGGCCACATTCTGCCTGTTTTGGAATAGCTATGGCGGGGATGACAGCTCCTGTGTTCAGGGACGTGTCACAGTACTACATGGAGGAAAGAAGTAACTCAGTTCAAATTTAAGGTCCTATGGCTACTGGACACTGACAATGGCATGTCCAAGGTGTGGCAGAGGTCTCCGTGCTTGGATTTTCTTGGATTTTTTTTTCTTTTTTTTTTTTTTTTTGGGTAGAGGCATATACACTCATCTACGACAATAACATTTTTGGCCATCATTACGTTTATTCTGGATGTTTCTTCTCACCTAACTGACGAGACATTTTGTTGAACAATGGCTGAATGAATTGCCCTTAATCATAAAGCTGTTTAAGGAGCTGTGTAAAAAGTGAGCCAACTTAAGCAATACCAGGGAATCAACAGTGTGCAGGAATCAACCACCGGGGGCAGAGGTAGGTGTGGGGGAGCATCTGTCACTGGTGCCAGCTCGGCAGAGGGCGTGCTGGTCACAGACGAGCACGAGGGTGAGGTGGTGACGCGTCGTACACTTGAAAGGCCAGAGGAGAGCTGAGAATATAACAGTGAGAATGCTTGCCGGCAAGTCGCTCAGGGTGCCGTGTGGGGCCCTGGTCCTGCTTTAAGTCACGTTAGGAAGCCGTCTGCACACATTCTCCTTAAATTCCAAAGCAGTTCTAAGAGGGACTGGGCCAGGAGACAGCCCCTGTGATTGAATGGAGTCTTTGTCCTGAACATGAAATGCAGGGATGATGTTTTCCCCATCCTGATTGACCATGCCATCAGCGCCTGGGGGCCCTGGGTGGGTGACTGCGAGTCTGCAGGAGAGCAGGGCCCTGTGTTCAAAGCTACGTCCACGGCCCATGGACAGTGGCTGGAGAAGATGGTTCCAGGTCATTTAGAGTCTGAAGTGAAAGCTTCCTTAGGGACCTGCTGAAGCAATGTTCAACTTTTGATATCTTAACCACAACTTTACAGCTGTATTCTTGTCAGGGCCATGGTCCCTCCACCACGGTGTGGTTCTCAGCTAGCTGGTCATCCCTGGTGATGAAATCCAGTCAGGCTTGCTCCCACACACTGGCTGGGTCTGAGCAGCTTTTCTCCCCTAGCGTTTACTAAAGAAAACTAAGTAAACTAAAGTTTACTAAAGAAAACGCTAAGGGCTGTGCTTGATCAGAAAAGACCTCTCTGCTCCCACCCTTCCCTTCAGTGGAAGGACTGCAACACTTTAGTCTAGATGGAGGTGGGATGGGTGCTTCATTCCTCAGGCAGAAGATGGAAAAGGTGGAGCTGGGGGCTTCTGGATCCAAGGAATCGAACTCTAAGAGCCTGGATCACAATATTTGGGGCTACCCAGATGCCCTGCTACCAGAGGCCAACTGTAGAACCTCAGCTCCAATTCCCACCAACATTTCACCATTTAAGACCCACCCATGGCACTGGCTGGCCGGGGCATGGGGATGTTGTGGTTCCAGAAGTCAGCCCGGGATCCCACGAGTCCTCTCTATGTCCAGCATGTGGCCTTCTCCCACGGGCATCGTGCTTAGGGACTGCTGCTCCTCATAGGCTGCTCCCTGCACCCCCTCCCACCTCAGCACCGCTGTGGGGCTTTCAAGCAGGTGGGAGCTCCAGGCTGAAAACTGGAAGATCAGGGAATGAGCGAGAATTTTGCAAAATCACCGACTGCAGCAGTTTCTTAGCAACCGTTATTAGAGGGCTCCTTGGTAGTTAAAAAAAGATCGGCTCTCTTGAAAATGGAGCCGTGGATAGTGGAGCCTTCTCTCCTTCATGCCTCTGCTCTGGGCATTGGAGGGAACACCCAGGAAAATGGCAAATGGTCTTTAACCCTCTCCTCAGAATCAAGTGGTCATGGCATTTTGCCTAGGGACGGGAGCAAGTACCAAAAGTCCACCACGTCACCGCTGATGTCCATGACTCTGAGACTGGGTGTAACACACAGCAGCCTTTACTGGATTGAGACTTCCTCCTGTGTCCTTGCACTTCTTTACGGATTACCCAGGGTTCACGAGGAGGTGGTGTCTCCCGCAGCTCTAGGTTCGGAGGTGACAGTCACAGCGTGGACTGTGGCACCGCCTGCTGCCAGCTCAGATGTGTGTGTGTGTGTGTGTACGTGAGAATGTGTGTGTGACTGTGTTATGACAGTGTGTGTGTGAGGATGTGTATGAGAGTGTGTGTGAGTATGTGTGTATATTTGTACATGTGAGTATGTGTATGAGTGTACAAGTGTGTGTGCGCGATTGAATACGTGTCTGGGTGTTCTCGTGCATCTCTCTAGGGAGAGAATCCGGAACATTCCTCTGGCTCTCAAATGGGCGTGAAGTCTCTCCTTGGTGCATACCACGTACCAAGTGGGTCTGCACAGCTGCCCTGTGAGGGGCAGGAAGCTGTCTGCGTGCGGCCTACTTCTGCAGGAGGCAGGTGCTGACAGTCCTCCCTGTGGACTGTCTATTTTGTGTCCTTACTAGGAATTCAGATTTGCCTCTCCTAAGATCTGAAGGACACACAGGGCCTCCAGGAGGAGGGCCTAGCACCTCTGGGATGAGGGCATGCTGGTGCCTGCCCCTCACTGTAGCATGCAACAGTGTGATAGTGGTGGATAATACGTGGACTGTTGGTCTCAGGGAGCTTTTCCTTTTGCTGTTCAGCTGGAATGGAAGCTGCTCCCTGGAAACATGTCATCGAAGATTTTGAGACTCTATTTCCCAACAGGAAAAGAAAGAGCTCAGTGGTTTCGAGGTGCTGTTTCCTGTGGACGTGTCCTGTCCTGCCTTGAGGGCCAGGGCTTGTGGAGGAGAGCTCTGTGTCTCCCATCCTGCTGTCCCTGCCTCAGTCCTGTTTCCTTACCCACACCATGCAGCTGGAGACGCCTGCCTCCTGACATGTCTGCACAAAACCGTGTCACACATGGGGGTGCCTCCACAGAACCAGGCCCCACGGGTGCTCGGTAGAGGGGCTGATCTCCATTCCCACCATCCTCAGTGCCTTTCAGGTGAGCTGGCTGTCGGGCTGGCGTCTGCACGGGCTGGTTGCGTTCCTTGTCTGAATGAAGCCCCAGCCTGACATTTTCCATCCTATGAGAAACACACCCCCCTTGGAGAACATGGCCTCTTTTGGTGGTCAGTCATGGCACGGCCACTCCCTTGGCAGAAGATAAACAGCACCAAATATTCATCTCCTTTTGGTGTTCCTGTACACAGCCCCCACCCCTCCATCTGTGACCTGGTAGTGTTTGCAAGGCCTCCTGGAGGGGACAACAGGCAGATTCTTGTTTCACATGGCCTTCATTTTCTGAGGAGTGGGTGGGTGAATTTTAGTTTCGAGTATTCCAAACCATAAAGCTTCCGGGAGAGGAAATTTTTCTTATAACGGACTTCCGTGTTTTGACGGTTTAATGGCCAAGCAATTGGGTGGGAAGCTTCTACCACAGCCCTGGAATTTCTAGTCTGGGTGGCCTTACCTGAGACCTGTGGCACCAACCCAAGCGGGTTCATCCTGGCCTCTGCCACCTGCTCTGCACACACAGCTTTGGAACCCTGCTTCTGAACTGAATGGATTCCACCCTCAAGAGGAGGAACTTGGTGGAAAAAAGATATTGATGGAAATCCCCCAGCCGAAGCTTCCTTAACACGTAATCAAGTTACCGTTCATATTTCCAAATAATGTTGAGCAGCTGAACCAGAAGATTTCATCTGGGAACTGAGCGTAAATTTAAACACCGCCTGCCTCTCAGTATTAGGGATTTTTAGACTTTCAAATAACCAAGCCCAGGGAAATTGGTTTGGACGGGCGTTCTGGCTACATTCCTCTATGGCTCTGTTAATTGCCAGCTTGGATGGGCTGTGCCAAGCATGCCAAGTTCCTAGCTGGTTCTCATGATTTGAAAGCATTCAGAAGAAGGTCAGAGCTGTCTGAACCACCCAGAAGGGGGTCTGGCCAGTACATCACGGACACCTGCAGCCACATACCTCAGGAGGGACAGGGCAGCTCACTTCCAGGTAGGTGACCAGCCACGGCAAGCTACCTGTGGGCAGGTGGGGTGGGCTGTGCCAGCAGGAGGATAAGTAAGCGATGCAAGAGAAGCTTCCTCGACTGTCCAGAGCCATTGGGTCACACCACAGTAGCGAAAGTGGGCATAGATTCACCCTGTTCCTGCCAGCTGCCCTCCCCCACGAGCCAGGTGCTTGACAAACAGAGTCAGCAGGGAATGTCTCTGCGCTGTAGTCATCTGTGAATATCCACGATGGACAGCAATGAGACTGACAGGGAGAAGTGGCCCCTGTTCCCGAAAAGACCACCTGCTGGACTGTGGTGGCTGTAAAGCAGTGTCCCAGTGGTGCGGGGGAAGGGTGGGGGTGGCACAGGATGGGGAGCCAAATTGTTTGGGCACTTCCACCAGCTACTGCCTTTCACCCTACTCTGCAGCCCTGGGTGTGAGCAAGGAAAGTTCTTTGGTTTGGCTTTGGGGTCTCCAAGTCCAGTTCTGTTCCTGGAGCTGTAGCCTGGAGTGAGAACTCTGACCCTTCTGAGCTGCTGTCCCGCTGAGAACAACATGGTCAGTGTTTTCAGCCTTTTGCCAGGCTGTAGCTGGGCAACCAGGCAGCGAGGGTTCCATGCTCCCAGCAAAGCTTTCTATGGATACTGTCTTTTAGGAGCATCCTTACTTATAAGACATGAGAGAGGCTAAGAGCATCCTTGAAACAGGCAGACACCATTTGGAACTATGCTTGCATTAGCTTTCAGGATGTGAGGGGCCACAGCTCTCTCTCCCCAGAGCACTGTGGCCAGCAGCAGAGGGACACCAACTGTCTAGGTGCTAAACCCGAGGCCTGTGAATGTTACGATGCTCAGCAGAAGGGTTAGGAGCTGTGGCCGGTTAAGGGCCTTGAGGTGGGGAGACTACTTTGGGTCACCCAGGAGGATTCAGAGGGCATTACAGGGTCCCTCTGTGAAGAGGAAGAGATTGGGTACTGGAGAAACAGGCCGCAGGGTGATGGTGTGGAAAGTAGCCGGGCCATGCTGTGCTGAGGGCCTAGAGAGGGAGGGAGGGAGGATGCAGGCACTTCTGGGAGCTAGGGAGAATAGGAATGTGGTGGCCTCCTGAGTCCTCCTGAGGGCTCTGGCCTGCTAGAGCCTTCACTCTGACCCATCAGAGCTGACCTCTGGCCTGGAACATCAGAGAGTAGGTCTGAGTTGTTCAAAGCCTCACAAACTTGGCACAGAGAGTGAAGGGAAGCAACACACAGAAGGCTGCCTTCTGAACCTCAGGGACACTGGGTAGGGCATCCCAGGCTCACCGTGGCTGGAGGAGGAGGATGCATGGATCCGGGAGGACGCAGACTCAGTGCCACCCCTGACCGCCCCCCCCCCCCCCCCAGTGTCCATGCTGAGGCAGCAAGCATTCTCAAGAGCCAACTACTTATCATTGCTGTGACAAAAATGCCTGACAGGAGGGGAAGAGAGGTCTGTTTTGACTCATGGTTTCTTGGGGGATACACTCCATCATAGCTAGGAAGGCATGGTGGGATAGCTCCACCCACAATAATGGACCAGGAAACAGGGAGAACGGGTCCAGAGGAGGGGTTGCTATGAGCTCCAAAGTTCCAACCCCCAGCAACCCATTTGAGCCAGCCAGGTTCCACTTCCTAAACCTAAGGCTCCACAGTCCCAAATAATGCCACAAGCCAGGGAACAAGTGCTACAGTCATGGAGGACACCCTGGTTCAGACTGTAATGGGGTATGTGTGGCCCTTTGTCTCCTGAACCCACACAGGGCCACTCAGCTAACTGGAGATGTCAGGTGGGCTTTCAGCACAGGTGCTGGTGGTTAGAGCTGTACATGTTCCGGGGACTGGGTCTGTAGCTCAGTTGACTGTGTCTGACGAGCGCATATGAAGGCCTGGGATCCATTCCCAGCAGTGCATAAGCTAGGCCTGGTGGCTAACTCTGCAATTCTAGCACACTCTAGAGGCTGAGTCAGGAAGGTCAGGAGTTAAAGGTCATCCTTGCTCCATGGTGAGGTGGAGGCCTTTGTCAAAAAGAGCAAATGCTTCTCCGGAAGTAAAACCCCTAAATGTCACCCTTTGTAGCCTTCAAGAAAGCTGTTCCAACGTCTCAGCAGATAGCGGTGCTGATAGTGTTGGCCTGAAGACCTGGGCTTGATACCCAGAATTCACGTAAAGTTGTAAGGAGAGAACCGACCGTATGGAGTTATCCCCTCATCTCCCCAGGCACACTGTGTGCATGGATGTACAAATACACAGTAGTGATAAAGTTTAAACCGTAAAGCCGTCAAGGAATCGAGACTTGTGTTGATGACTTGGTTGCCTTCTCAGCTGTCCATGGAGTTAAGACTCACTCTCTAGGGGCTGGATGGGCTGTTCAGTTGGTAATGTTTTTGCCGTGCACACAGGAGGGCTGAAGTCCCGTGCCCAGCACCCTTGTAAAAGTCTGGGTGTGGCAGCCTATGCCCATAATCACAGTATGATGTTTGTGTCGGGAGCAGGATAGGAGATAGGAGGATCGCTGGGCCTCGATAGCCAGTCACCTGAGCCAGACTAGTGAGCTTCTGTTGAGTGGGAGATGCTGCCTCAAAACAAACAGTAGAGAGTGAATGAAGGCTGTGCCTGGCTTCAACCTGTAGCCTCCACCCATACATGCACACACATGCACACACACACACATACACACACACCGGCCAGCTGTGGGGGCCCTCCTCAGCAACACTCTCAATTTCCAGCTGTTTAAATGTAAGTTCCTGATGGATGGAACAAGATAGTGTATTTAAGCCATTCAAATATCATCCGATTATTTAGAAACATTTATGGGGCTAATTATAAGTAACAGTTGATCAGAAATGTAACAGCTATAAAATTAATCCTTAATAGCCGCAGCTCTGACGAGTGGCTGATATTTATTTAACGTATATTAAAAGCTTTTTAAATTTGCATTAAGAGATCTCGGAGCTTAGTGAGATCCCTGGGGACATTGACCGGGATAAAGTAGCTATCACCCCTGGCCCTCTGCTGTGGAATGAGGCCAGGTCAGTAGAGGCTAATTTTTATTGACTGCGTCTTTGAAAAGAAGCATTGAGCAAGTTAATGAGAAGAGCGAGAGAGGGAGGGAAGAGGGTTCACACACACAGACACAGACAGACACATAGACACAGACACACAGACACACACACGCGCACACACACACACGAGAGGGGCGGGGAACTGTGGACTAGCTGGATTTGAGACAATGTGTGTGACTACTGTAGAAGACCAGTGCCCAGCCTGGCCTCCACTTCCAAAGGAGGAGGGAGCAGTCCCTGGCACCCGGAACACGCACAGCCTCCATCCAAAATGCTAGCGTCCAGTGAGAGGCCTGAGCAGGATGGCACCTGTCCTGTGGCCTCCATGCTTAGCCTATGCTAGCATCTTTTCCCCAAGGAACCCATACACACCGGTCCTATGGGCTGTCATGTGGCTGTGGGGTTGTCTGGAAGTATCTGGCAGAGGGGAAGGTGGGTTTGCACAAGCCACAGGTGCACGCACAGCCATGAGCAGCTACTGTCTGAAGTGAGGGGTTGAGAACTTGTGGGCCAGGAAGACCGAGGTGCAGGAGAGGAGTGATTCTAAATCTTGTCAAGCTGGATTTGGAATCACCTAGGAGACACACCTCTGGGAGTGTCTGTGAAGGCATTTTCAGAGAGGACCCGTTGAGGAGGGATGATCTATGACAACCACAGGGTGGGATCCTGGGTTGAGTAAGAGTGACACACTGAGGGAAGCTCCGTCACTCTGTGCTCTTCCATCCTCACTGTGGATACGACGTGACCAGATCAGACTCCCGCCACCATGACTTCCCAACCACGCACCTCAAAACAGTGAGGCAGAATGGTCCCTTCTACCCCCAGTTGCTTATTATCAGGTATTTGGTCACAACAATAAGAGGTGACGTGTCACACACCAAGCAAGGCAGGATGAATTGTGGCAGGAGCAGAGCCTGTCTTCCCACAACTGCTCTTTGCTTCTCTGTGGTCACTGCAGGTAGCTGATGTGGCGGCATTAAGGTGTAGCCCAACCATGATGAGATGGCCAAGGTGTACCGTCCTGGGCTGCTAGCTTAAGGCTGCAGACTCAGAGCCACAGTGTGGGATGCTTGGAGCCGTCAGACAGCCTGTGCAGGCTTTGTGATCACAGTCATCAACTTGACTGCATTTGGATGCTGGGCACTGCTTCTTCATCCTAGTTTTTGAAGGGGGAAGAGCCACCCTTAGCATAGGTGGCACCCCTGGTGGCAGCCTGGACGAAAGGATATGGAAGAAGGAAACTGCTTTTTGCCCGCTCGCCCTCCATTCTCCGTAGCAAGGCCATCATCTATCCTGCCACTTTAGTATTCCTCCGCGTATACAGGAACCAGCGTCTTCAGAATTCCAGTGTAGACTAAAGATCAACAGCTCTCTGGGAATCCCCCAGGCCTTCAGCACCAGACTGGGGCCGCTGGGACACCTCGTGGACTGAACAATTACTGATTCTCTGTCTCTCCATTGTTGGACTACCCTGGGACACAGCTCAGAAGCCAATCTAATTAATTCCCCTCTAGTGTGTGCGGGTGTGTATGGGCATATAAGTATATCGGTGTGTTCCTTGCGAGAGCCCTGACTGATACAAAGCTGCCCTGTGGCAGGTGTTCCGGTGTGGTCTGCCACTACCAACCAGAGAGGGCAGGGAAACCCGGAAGGGGCTGCTGCAGGGCTGCCACAAGACCAAGGCTGACCCTCGAAGCATACCTTTCCACTCTGGTTACCTGAGGCCAGCAAGTAGCACTGATGTGGGAGGGGCCTGAGCACTCTCCAGCCTCTCTAGGAGGCTGTCAGAGGAGGGCCCCCTGAGACCACCTGCTTCTCCACAGAACGAGGGTTGGAGGACAGTGAGAGGTGTATGAGGCTGTTCAGACCCCACAGGCTGTTTGTTTTATATTTTATACAACACAGCTAGACCCACTAGACTCAAAAGTAGGGCACGCAGGGAGAACGTAGGCTCCACCCTCTGCTGAGCATCATTCCTAAGCTCCTTCCATCCTTGCTCTGCCACGCTCACAGTGAGGACCCACAGCGAGGGGACCCCTTTGCTGTGCTAAGACTGTTATGTCCTTCTGGGCACAGGATTGAACAGAGATTCAAGTCCATGCTGGGCTCCTGTGCCAGCCGGACAGTGTGGCCAGGACTCCTCCTGTCACTAGCCTACAAGAGAACAGACTTGCTGGAGTACATCTTGGCTGCCTAGAGGCAGGGTGGCTGATACCTGTCACCTCTGGTTGGGGACATCTCTTCACATCACAGTCTGTCATCAGTGGTCCCTTGGCCCACTTCAAATGTGATGCCTCTGAAGCAGGCTCCACCATGTGACCTTTGCAGGCCCATGGCTAAGTGGTGATGTCCTGTGCAGAGCAGTGATATCAGAGGGCCACCTCTCCCTCAAGCCTTCCCAGAGCCTGAGACCTGGAACTCCTTGAGGTCACCTAGAACCCATTACCACATCCTGTAGCTACACACTCACTACTCTCCTTTCCTTGTTCCGAGTGACCCATCCAGAGTAGCAGGGACCCCACTGCCCAGCATCCTGACCACACCTGGACACATCTGGTCCAGTGCTGTGAGGCTCCATGCTGCAGCCAGCCATGGTGGAACCCGTTGGGGTCGGGGTGCTCCTCTCCTCACCTAAACACACCCACTCGAGCCGGCAGTTCAGTAATGGCTTTAAATCTCTGACAGTAAATTGATGATGGAAATCTAAAATATTAATGTATTCTAATTGAATATTCTCCAATAAATTATCTGAGCACTTGCAGCAATTTGATTTTACTGTCATTTCAGAAGGAGCTCTCTGCTGTATCAATAGAGCCACTAAGGCAGTCAAGAGAGGGAACACTTTCTGCTCAGACAAGGGACAGGGCGTACAAAGGCCAGCTCAGTCCTTTCACATGACTGATTAAATCACAGAGCACAGGACAGCCGAGGTGGGAGACGCTGCTTTCTTCGTGTCCCCGGGCTTCGGCAGGGACAGCAGAACCTGGACAGTGTGTAAACTACAGGGATACTGGTGGAGTCGTTCTGTCCTGCGTGCTGGGCTGCTCTTTTGGAGTTACACGTTCCCTACTCACTAGGATGCTAGAGAGGGACTCCTGCCTGCAGCAGGGGACATGGTGTGAAAGGGCAGGGCGCATGGGCAGGGCGAACGCACATGGTGACAACATCAGCTCCCCCCAGGGAGGTGTGTTTCCTTCTGGACTGAGTTGCATCCCTAGGGATTGCAATTCCAGCCATTTTAGCCAGGAGCGAGCCCCTCCCGCTGAGTTTCAGTTACTGCAGCTCTACGGGGAGAAAACCCAGAAAAAACAAGCCGACTCCTGGAACACTCTGGCTCACTCCTCATTCCTTCTCAGAGGTCCAGCCTGCAGGTTCTGTCTGGGGGAGGCTTGCATCACTCATTTCCATCTGTGCCGCAGGTCCACCCAGATGTGTGCTCTCATGTTCACACTCTCTGCTAGCCAGACTTCCTCTAGAACCGTGATTTTCAACCTTCCCCATGCCATGGCCCTCGAATACAGTTCCTCATGACCCCCCAATAAGACTATTCCATTGCTACTTCACAATTGCAATTCTGTCACTGTCACGAATTGTAATGTAAACTGATGTGTAGAATAGCTGATATGCGACCCCTGTGGGGGGTCACGACCCACAGGTTGAGAACTGCTCCTCTAGAGACTCCTGCAGCGAGGAGGGTTGTGTCCAGTCTTTGATGCAGGACAAAGGGGAACCACATGAACACACTGGGCTGCTTTCTCCCTCCAAGGGTCTCCAACACTTTCTGTCTACTATGGGACACTGCCAAGTGAATTTTCTTGCAACCCGTGGGAGCGTCAGTGTGTTAGTTACTTTTCTCTTTGTGAATAGATGCCAGACGAGAGCAACTTATAAGAAAAAGGATTAATGTGGCTCATGGTGTGAGTGGGCTGCCCACTGAGGGTAGCCAAGGAAATAAGCAAGTTAGAGGCACTTGACCCCTCCTGGAGCTAGGTGTGCCAAGGCCTTGGTGGCTTCTGAGACAAGTTTCCTGAGGACAATGGAATGGCAAAAGGAACCGAGGGAGGAGGAGTCATACACAGACAGGAAGAAGAGGTTGTAGGTAGACAAACGTATTTAGACGGCTACTTCAGACTTGATGGCTTTTTCCTGCTGGAGGGAACTCTCTGTTGGAGCTTTCACACCTCCTATGGATATGGGGTAAGAGGTGGAGTTCCTGTGACAAGAACCAATCAGTCCCTCCCCCCCCTTTTTTTGGTCTAGATTATCCAAGCCCCTGCAGTAGCACCAAACAGCCAATTTTGAGCAGAAAGGGGAGCTCCATCAGCAAACACACAGACGTTTGTCTCTGGCAGACAAATTCAGATACCGTCTTCGAACCCCTTCCCACTGGGGAAGTCTCTCTGTATGCTTTGCTCATGCTTGTACTAGTATTATCTACCCCTCCCCCCCCCCACCCCAGGCCAGGCCCTATTGTGCCTTCCATGCTTTTTTCTACCTTTAAAAAAAACAAACCTGGGGGGGGGGCGGATGCTGAGAGGAGAGAAGGAGGGTTGCAACTAGGATATAAAGCGAATAAATAAATAAAATTAAAAAGGAAAAATCAAATCTGTCTGTCTATTATCTGTCAGTCAGTCTGTCTGCCTGCCTACCTACCTACCTATCTGTGTATTTATCTATCCATCTATGTATCTATGTATCTATTATCTATCCATCTATGTATCTATTTATCTGTGTATGTGTATGTATATATCTATCTATGTATATATCTATCCATGTATCTATCCATCCATCCATTCATCTATCATCCATCTGTCCATTCGTCCATCTGTTTGTCTATCTAGCCTATCATCCATCTATCTTTGTGTTTGCCTGTGTGAGTTTATGTGTATCATGTGCCTGCAGGACACATGATAAAAGAGGACATCAAATCCCATGGAACCGAAGTTATAGATTATTGTGAGCCTCCGTGTGGGTGATGGGAACTGAATCCAGGTCCTCTGCAAGAGCAGCTAGCGTGGACTAGGTAGCTGTCTCTCCACCTCCCCTCCTGCCTTTTCATCCTTGAAAGTGGCACATGTGTGTATGTTCCTACATGTGTGCCCACACCTGCACACTATACACACAGAAGCGGAAAAGGAAACACTCAGCCTCCATCTGGTTATCTACTTGTGGCTGTCAGCGTCGGATCAGATGACTGCTGCGAGCTTCCTTCACAGCTGCTTGTGACCCCTCCGCGGTAGACTCTGCCTTTGTCACCTTCTGCAGGGCACTGTCCCTGCACAGAGTGGTTTTGTGGCAACGTCCCTCCAGTCTCGACCGCAGCTATTTCTGGGGCTCGCTTTCTAGCAGGGGCCCCAAGGACTGATTTGCATGGCTTCTTGTCTCCTCAAATATCAGTTTCCAAAATTAAATGACTTGTCCCCCAAGAACACAGCTTTCCTCCTGCTTGTCTCCAGTCAATTTGTGCTGCCGCCGTGGACAACCTCCCCAGTTAACAAATTCTGAATTTTTATTAGATTCAGTTGCGGAATAGTCCTCTTTCTACAAGTCCCGTTTTATCCTCCCCTGAATCTTGCCAGCAGTCAAACCTCATGAGCATGTCTGAGCAGTGAGTGGCTTTCAAAGCTTGTGCTGACATCCTGTTAGGAGCCGTCAGCACCACATGGAGCCCAGTCGGCAGGGACAAGCAGAAAGCCGATGTCTGGTGTTTCTGGACCGCCATGGAAGAAGAGCTGTCTGTTCTTGCCTTTGAATCTTCAAAAGGAAAGGGTGCCCCACACTGTCCAGGCCTGTACTGGGGTTCTGGTCTAGGGACATTGTCCCAAAGCTTCCCACAGTTCCTCGGGAGCTTTCCAGGGTGGCTCAGTGGCTGCTCATTGCTTCCTCCTCTAATGAATACTTGTGATAATACCTATGACGATGAAAGGGTCATTTGACCCCTGACTTTTGGAGGTCCCTGTTCCTGACCAATGAGCTCTGTGATTTTGGGGTCTTGGTGGCACTAGTGTATGATGTTGGAGGCTGTCGACTGATAGCCCAGTGGGTATGGAAGATGCCAGTGTCACCTGTGACAGACACTGTGCCCTTCAAATGCCACCCCTTGCATAGCTCTCTACCCTCTATCTCCTAAAGAACCCACCATCTCTCAGGTGTGCCAAACTAGGAACCCAGCCATTTACATAGGCTCCTGCGTGCACCTTGCTCTAAGTCACACATCCTCCTTCTGAGAAGAAAAGCTGGCTGGGACTTGATGGGTAATGTCTCCCCAAGGCCACTGCCACTCCTCATGAGCACTGACCTGAGACTGTGGGCTAGCGCCCATGGTGGAATCTGTGCAATCATGCCGGACTTTGCTATAAGCCTGTGTAGCTCAGCCGCCTCAGTTGCTGAGTCATGATGCTCCACCACGGCCGAATGTACTTTGCCATGGACCTGCGTGGTTCAGCAGTGCTTTGCCATTTACCTGTGTGGCTCAGCCCTTGCTTTACCACGGACTGCTGTGACTCAGCTCACGTGGGCCCACATGGCTCAGCTCCTATTGTGCACCTCTATGGCTCAGCCTCCTAGCTGGTAAGAGCCACTGTTCTCACCAGGCTTTCCTGTCCACACAAGTGATCTGTGCTCTATGTGGTAGAGAGTGAACACTTAGAAAGAGGCGCACTCTTCCTTCCAAGGAAAAAGCCTGCAATTAACCGAGGTTGGGGAAGAACATTCTGCCTCTTCTTCCACCCACATTTTCATTTAACATATTTTATCAGAATGAAATGCCTTAATGAGCACGGAACTGCAGCTAATTCCAGCTGAACCTCTGAGTGTGCCAGCTCTGCTGCCTGCCCATCAAGCTGCATTCATGCTCTGATGTGGGCTTTTGGAGCCCTGCCCTGGAACACCGACAGGAAACTCATGGGCTTCCTGCGGATGAAACACCACAGAATAGCTATCCACACTCTGTGAGAGTCAGGAACCGAAAACGAGAGCATGACGTGGGTGTGGTTGTGTGAATGGTGTGGTGTGTATGTGTGTGAGTGCATGGATGCATGTAGCGGGCCAGTGTGCACGCGTGTGTGTAAAACGGGCTTCTGTATGTGTTTGAAATGGGCTGGTGTATTTGGGTCATACATAAGGTGGGCTGGGTGTGCGTACGTTTATGTACCTATGCAGGAAGTGGGAATGTATGTATGAATTAGGTTTCTGTATGTGTGTATTTATGAAGTGGGTTGCTATATGTTATGCATGTGTGCATGTATGAGGTATATGAGGTAGGCTGCTGTGTATACAGTCAAAACACTGTTTCATTATTCTCCTCACAGGTTTAGACGCTTAGCATCCCGGCCTCAGCAGCTGGCACCGCCAGCTTCTGCTGCCTGCCACTATCTCCAGCCACGTTCCCTATGTCTATGTAGCCAGCAGAGGACAGACTGCCTATTCAGAGGACAGACTATTCAGCAGTCCCTCCAGCCATCCACGGCCACATAGATACCTTCAGACATGCTGTGAGCTCAACACTAATTGCTCCTCCCTGAGAAGAGAGGTCTCCAGCTGACAGTGGAGCCAGACCTCTGCTGGTTGGGAGGAAGTGGCCATTCCCTCAGCTCCAACTCCGCCTGGCCATCCCAGACCATTGACACAACCATGCAGGTCTCGAGTGTTCCAAGGGTCTTCTCCTCCAGGCCCAGCAGAGGAGGGCAGGCAGCATCGGAGACCCCACCCCCACCATGGTGCCCTGTGGCATACAGGTAGTACTTTCTGGGGGCTCTGCCCACAGGGGCCTCCTATAGTCTTGTTATGTTTTCCCTGTAGGTCTGTAGATATGGGTGTAGGACAAAGACCAAGGATTTAGGGATGCTTCGGTGCTCCTGAGCTCTCCCCAAATCCTTCCTGAACACATCTTTCAGATGTGAGCAAAGCAGAGCCCCCAGCACATGCCTGTCACTCACTCACTCACTCACTCACTCACTCACTCACTCAGTCACTCACTCAGTCACTCACTGCCCACGAGAATGACTTAGACCATCCTGGAGGCAGGGCATGGATCTGATTGGCAGCTGTCAATCTAGGAGTTGTCACTCTGCTTGCCACTTATTTTTGGGAATTTGGTTTGATGGGCACACAGCCATACCCCGTTTTTGTATGCTGCCTGGGGCACACTCAGTTCACACCTGTGCCCTAAAGAGCCCGTCTCAGAAGAGCGAGTCAGCTCTGAGGAAGAAAGGCTGGGCTGAGCGGTACAGCTCCCCTCCCTCCCTTCTCCTTTCCACCTGTCTGCTGTGCCCTGGTGTATCTCTGTGACACTCTGCTGTTCCCATGGCCTCCCCTGGGCTCACACTGAGGCTCGGGGATGCTCTGGGTGGTTTTCCCTGAGTCGGCAGCAGCCATGTTCCCCATAGCCGCCTTCCACACGACACAGCACGGTGTCGCAGGCACGGCTGGATGAAACTTCTTTCAGAACAAATTGGTTTATATTAAAAATGAAAGACTTCGAGAAAACCCCTCAGCAAACGACATCACAAGCCATCACCAGATGCAGCCACCATCTGGGGAGGGCTGAGGCTTGTGTACAGGGTGAGGAACACAGGGCTGGCATCAGCCTCGTCCTAGCAGCCAGTGTGGACAGCAGGTCGGCCAACAGCCAGGAGCTGAGGCCCTACAGGGTTTCCATCCTCAACAGCTCCCTGCAGGCCTTAACTCTGACTCACAGGGCAATTCCCAGCTCAGCTGGGCAGTTCCGGGGCTGTGTCCACTCAGGAAATCCTCACGCCCCGGTGGTCAGAGTGAGCACAGAGGAGATTGCCATACTGTCCCCCTGGGCGTGTGCTGCATGAACCAACGCCAGAGTTTTTCTGTGACACACACACACACAAACATACACACACTCACACACGTGTCCCTGTCACCCTTGGATAGGACTAGGAAATCTGCTGGGGTTGATGGTAGCAACCTAAAGAGCTATGGGCACTGGTGATATCGGCATGCGAAACACACACAACACACAACAGAACCGGCCTGGGAATACACGCCTCCTGCATACTCTGGCCATCCATGACCCTTGCAACATCGCAGAACCTCATTTCCACAGGGCTTCTCCAGGATCATGTCCCTGCATTTCATCATGGTGACCATTGTCACAGATGTGCAGGTGCCCCACAGGGAAAAACACACATCACAGCCAGGTGCCAGAGGCCAAAGGACATAGCCTGAACAACACAAGCTTCCACAGACGAGATGTAAATAATCCCCAGAGGAGTTACTGTGACCAGAGAGGGCCTGGAGGAAGAGAGGCCTTTGCTCTTCCCATTTCTTTACTGGATAGCACCTTCCACATCCCCAAACCTGCCCTGGCTTCAGAGTGTCCGGAAGAGATGTCTCCAGACCAGCCTCATGAGCAGCTGAGGCCCACTTACCCTGACGAGCTGCTGGGGGAAGGGTCCACGAGAGTTCTCAGGCACGTTGATGGGCGGGATGACCCAGTCTCGCTTCTGCCTCCTCAGCCCACTGGAGCTCTGATGTTGGGGCCACGGCAGCAGTGTGTCCTTTGGGGGCTGAGAGGGGTCCAGGGCCACTGTCTTCCCTTTCTAAAGGAGAAGAGTCAGAGAAGCCAGGTTAGGCTTTTATACAGGGACAGCTGTTAGGAGGATCTGTGGTCACCCCTATTGGTACGGAAAAGTTAGGGGACACTGGAGTTGGGTGAAGGTCTTGTATGTTGTGGAATTAGATAGAAGAAGTAGAAACCACAGAAAGGAGCCCATAAAGCTCCCTTCCCCCCCCCCATAAAACTCCTTAATGGATGTGGATAAGGGGTTTTCATTATTTTACATTCCTTTGGTTCTGGGGATGGAGCCCATGACTTTGTGCTAAGCAACGTGATTCAAAAGAAAAGTCACAAATGAACACTAGCCCCTATGTAAAGAGCTCTTGTAAACTACTAATATCTTTCATAATAAGGAAAGAACATGCACATGTAGCTTATACCACAACAGGTGCTGACTGTCCATACACTTGTTACATCTTCCATGAATCAAAAATGCAAATTAGAGTAATACGCCCTTTAACTTGTCAAACTGACAGGATGAAGCAAGTTCGTTCCCAGAGGCAAGTTTGTTCCCAACACGAACTAAGACATTTGTTAGGGGTGGGAGACGAGTGGGTTGTAGGCTTTGTGCAACAGACTGAGCACTGAGTGGGTTAAAGGACAAGTGATGTGTTTCCTGTCTCAACTCATTGGCATGGTGGAATCCCCTTTGGCTGAGCTCCCGACATGGTTGAAGTTGTGAGAGCCTGAGCACCCACTTGGTGGGTTAGTCGTGACCCTGCAGACAAACAGCCTCAGTGTCGGCCCTGTGGACAGACAGCCGGCCCTGCGGACAGACAGTAGGCCCTGTGGATGGACACTGTTACATGTTCTAGTCCCAACTGACTTGGAACTCAGTTGAACTTACAGCAATGCCCCTGCCTCAGCCTCCCAACTTCTGGCTTTCACTTTCTGAATCCTGTGGAGTGGCATCGTTTTTCTTTTTTTTCCTATGTTCACCAGGGCTGTGCAGTGGGATGGAAGCGATCCATATTCCCATGGTAGAGGTGGGCACTGAGGCTTGACTCGCTGCCCCCAGGTTGTCTCTTAAACCTGCTGGGAGCAGGAGAGGATGGGGCTTGTGTTCTGGGCTGGACCCACACCTGCGCCTGCATACTGAGGACCTCGTTAGAAACACTCATTCCTCAGTCCTGGGACTGGACAGCTCAGGGGTGGGCTGGGTGATTCTGTCTATCGAGTCCTTGGGTGAGAGACATGGTTGGTTTTCAGACACACGTGCATATTCACAAGCCCCAGCTGCGAGGCTCACCTGTCCCAGGTACCTCTGGAAGGAAAGGGATTGTTTTTCCAACATTAGGCACAAACCTAGGCCTTATGCATGCTAAGCAGGGGATCTAACCCTGACCTCTGTCCTCCTCTTTATTTTTATTTTATTTTAATTTTAAGATAGGGACTCACACTATAGCGCAGGCAGGCTTTGGACTAGTCATCTGCCTGCCTCTACCTTCAGAAGAGCTGGAATCACAAGCCTGCAGCCACCGCCCCTATACCCTGGTTGTTCTCTCACAGAGCACATCTGCGAAGTGGCCTGCCTTGGGGAAGGAATTTCACGTGTCCTCAGTGCTCCTAGCATGTGGCGAGGCAGGGCCCAAAGGCTGACTTACTCGGAGGTGCCTCTCCAACAGTAGCTGCTACTGCTGAGGCCTCTAATTGCAGACGGGAAACTCCAAGCACCTCTCACAACATCCTCTTAAACACCAGGCTTTATCTTCATTTGCTTAGAAAGAGCTTGCACGGCGTTAATTTCCCAAGTGTTGTTTAAATAAATTGCACATATTTGCTACTGTTTTAAAGCTGTGAGACAAATGTAATAACAAAATCTGGTGAAAGTCAATGCCAGACCTGCGCAGGCTTCTGCCTGGGAGAAGCACCCACCGCTCTGGGAGAAAACCGTGGAAGGCAATTAGCGGCCAGCCTGGCGGGAAAGGCACGTTCTCCTAGACATATGAGCATCCGGGCCCTTTCAGAACATGGCACAGAACACGAATGAGGAGATCTGCTTGTTTTGGGTGATGCTTCCTCTTTCCCCAGCAATTCCTCCTATCTGTGGACACCTGCTGATTCTCTTCTCTGCATTTCTGTGGGATGGCGGCTGGGTGATGGATAAGGGGGAGGTGAGCTTCTCTGTTGTTTCTAAGCATTGCAGAGTACATCCGAATCTGTGTGACACTCTGCATGTGTACACATGACTGGTACACACACAGAAGCAGAGCTGTCCACATGAATATTTGCCTGGACTCTTCTGAGGGCTGTTTCTTGCCCAGTTTCTACATCTCAGTGTCTTTAATGTCCCTGGACCTCCTGTCTAACATCCTCACTCTCTTGTTCCTTCTCAGCTGGCCTTGAACCATAGTCTTGCTCGCAACCACTGTGGCTGCTTTGTGGGCACATAGCTTCAAGGGGAAAGCCTCACTGTGTCCCTTGCTGCTGGACCTTAAGATAGCTGCATAGAAGGTGAGCAGGTGATGGAAGAGGAGAAATCAGGCCTGCAGTATCCCAGGCTCCAGGGGTCGCATATCAGATATCCTGCACATCAGATCTTTATATTATAATTCATAACGGTAGCAAAATTACAGTGATGAAGTAGCAATGAAGTAATTTTGTGTTTGGGGGTCATCACAGCATGAGGAACTGTATTAAAAGGTTGTAGCATTAGGAAAGTTGAGAACCACTGACCTAGAATCTTACAGCTAGCCCTGCCCCACCTCTCTGCCTCAGGTAAGTCTGTGACAAGTTTGCTGCAGCCGAGACCTTTCCTCTCCTTGATCCCAGGTTCTAGGACCTGCCCATGCTTTGGGCTGACTGAGGCAGTGGATTATGTAGGAGGTAGGCCAGCCTGGGACCACGTGATTCCAAGGCACGAGTTAGTCAGCATTCAGACTCACAGCTCTAAATCTGTTTGATTTCCCCTCCCTTTCCTCCTCCCTCTTTCTTCTCTCTTTCCTTGAACTAGGATCTTACATAGCCCAGGCTGGTCTCGAACTTGAGATCCTCCAGCTTCTGCCTCCAAAATGCTGGGATCACAGGCGCTCTACCACCATACTTACCTTTTTTCTTTTTCTTTTTCTTTTTTTTTTTAAATATGAACTCTGATAATTAACCTCAAGTTGTCATGCTTGCAGGGAAACTGCTTTAACAGCTAAGCCATATCTTATGCCTGGACATCGGCCTTTTAAACACAAATGGCATCCTGAGTGCTCATGGGCTGGGCCATGATGCAATTCGCTGGTGGAATGTGCATCCTTGTTCTGTAAATATGTGTGTATGTGCACCTGTGTGCCTGCATGTGTGCGAGCTCACCTGTCTGCCTGCTTGTGTGTGTGTGTGTGTGTGTGCGTGCGCGTGAAGTATCCTGGGAAGGGCTGGGATGGGGGTCTGACAGTCCTTCCATATCAAGTGGTCTTGGAGCCTTCTTGGTAGGCTTTATGGATCCATCTCAAATGTAGGCATCTTCCCTCTCTCCCTCTTGCAGCACAATGGCAAGATGTTCAAGCTTGAGGACACACAGGCTATCATTTCAGGGAAGAGGTGAGAAGTGAATTAAAAAGGACAAGAGGGAGGCGTATGAACGGTGGCAGCCTGGGGATTTCCCCTGGAAGGTTGAGGCTCCCACTCACTGTGTTAGAGTTGAATCTGTATTTGGAGACGAACGCAGTGGGCTCATCCTCCCCTTGCCCGCAGCTGACTGTAAGTTACCCCACATCCCTGTCTCTGTGTCCGGGGCTCTGTCCTGCCCAGGCCTTCCTCCGCCTGGAAGGAGAGTTGTTTCCTGAGCGGGACCATGAGGGTGATAGACTGTGGCTTCTCAGTGCAGTCTCCAGGGCTGTGCCATATTAGCAAGAAGCTGAGTCAGTTCCCTGAAGGCTCCATTCACAAGTCGGGGATGAATAATTCAACACTGATCTAGGGCAGGTTTTAAATAATCACTTTCCTTTTTTTTTTTTTTTTTTTTTTTTTAGACAGGGTCTCACTATATTGCCTAGCTGGCCTAGAGACCATACTGGCCTCAAACTCACAGCAATCTGCTGGTTTCTGCCTCCCAAGGGCTGGGATTAAAGGTATGTGCCGCCATGCCCCACTCATTACATTTTATTTTAAAGATAATAAAGAGTCAGAGTTAGAATATAATGTAGAAAATGACCTTTTCTCATGGTTCCCTGCTGTCCAATCTGCCCATCTTTTGCGAGGAATCAAGCAGGAGCCTGGGCTTTAAAGTCAGCAGGTTTACGTGTAGAACACTCAGGTGAGGCCACACAGGGTAGTGTGAGTGACAGCATGCCTGGGACCAGAAGCTCCTGAACACCTGTCCCAGGTGTGTATGAGTCTGCCCTCATCATCCTGGTTTGCGATGGGGAGAGATCTGGTTTGCAGTGGGCGGGAACCAGTTTTCAGTGGGTGGGCATTGGTTTACAAGTAGATGTTGATGATGCTTTCTAAATTTCCTTGTCATGGCAATGCAGAGAGCTGGCGGGCCCCATCCCAGGCCTCTGGCCTCGGCATGGCAGCTGGTGTGGGTCTCGAAGAGAGGCGTGCCCCAGCTCAGCCATGGCCCCCACAGGCAGACTGAGACCTCGAAAATGATACGTTCTTACCCACCCCCTACAGCCATGGGAGGGTGGTCAGCCAGTGCTGGGTGGTCAGGAGCTGGGTATAGTTGTAGGTTCCTGGACACTTGTACAAATTCCCCCAAGGGATAGAGACTTTCCTATTGCTGCCCAGAGAAAGTGTCACATTTTGCAGCAGGGAAACATGATTGCTTCAAGGTTCTCTGGGTCCAGCTCTGCAACACTGGATGGTTGGGTAGCCTGACCTTGGAGATGGAGTGTCCCATCGGGGCTGGGTACACCTGCTGGGTGTCTCTTTAACACCTTCAGTTCCTCCCAGCTTTGAGAAGATGGTATATGTCTGAGTCTTCCTGATTCTATAAAAGCAGCTTATAGAAGCTCGCAAGGGACACACAACAGGGCCGGGACACAGCATCTTAGTAAAAGTGTCACATTGCCAACCTCACCTCATGAGATGCAGTCTTCAGCTTCTATTCCCCAAGTCTCTGGTTGGCAGCACAGCCCCGTGAACCCCTAAGGCTGACACATGGTTTCCATAAGGACCCTATAGTCCTTATCTGCATAAGCAGATAGTACTAATCGTTGCCTGGACACAGAGTAAAGAGAGTCTATGGGGGCGGCAAAGAGGAAGTAGGGGTATTTTCATGACCCGATTTCCTTTCTTTAGCTCTTCTGACCAGGAAATTCCGTCAGGAAGGACATAGCAAATATTGAACATTGGTAATAGTGGCGAAGTGGGGATCTGCCTTCTTGCCTGAGCATGTTTGTGTGAGCCCCACCCCCACCTTAGAGCCATGGTTCCCCTCCTGCCAGGGTGAAGGCAGAGGAGCTCTGTGTCCCAGGCTACTTGCCAAGCTGAGGCAGAAGGATTGAAAGTTCGGTGGCTGCCTGGACTGTTGGTGTAGTCCTGTCACAAAGAAAAAATGTGCAAGGAGGACTTGGGATGGCGGCCTCACAGTAGCATGCTTTCCTAGCATACACGCAGCCCTGGCTTTGATCCACATGGCAAAGGTACTAAATTAAAATACAACAGAGATGGCAAAGGTGGGGGAGATCTGCAGACAGAACTGTGATGAGCAGAGAAAGTTGACTGATGGGAGAGCCTGGAGTTGAGAATTTCTTTCCACAGTCATAGTCACGGAAAGGGGCGAAGGCGCCAGCAAGATGGCTCAGTGGCTAATGAACTTGCTGCATCTCCTAGATGCACCAAGATGCACATGAAGAGGGAAGGAGAGAACTCATTCCACAGACTCGTCCTGTGACTCCATACACACACATACACACACACACACACACACACACACACACACACACACACACACACACATGCGTGCACACACACTACTAGGCAAAGTGATGATGATGATGATGATGATGATGTGATGATGATAAGGCCACCCGTCTAACCTTCTAGTTGCGTTTGCCTTCCACAGCTGCGTGGTGGCAGGGGGTTCCACAGCAGCTCTGCGGCCTCATCATGTAGCCTCTGCTAAAATGGTGGTTGAGGACGGGGCACAGCTAATTCATAACTCTTAGGTATGTGGAAGTGGGGGTGGCGGTAGAGTCATGTGGACTTCCTATGGCCTTCCTGCTGGCCAGGAGGACATGGGCTTACCCTGGGTTCCACCAGCAGACACAGCCCTTCAGTGTACGGCTTTCCCAGGGCGCTAGATCCAACCTGTTGCAGTAAGGGGAGTGATGTGGATTCCCCACCATTGTCGGGCCTGGCATTGCTTTTAACTGAAGGTAACTAGATAACTAGGCCTCTCCCCTCATCTTTTTCCTCTCTCCTTCTCTTCCCTCTTCCCTCCTCTCTCCCCCTCAACTCTTCCTCCTCCCCTCCTCTTTTCCTCTTCTCCAGGAACATTGAGCTGCTCTGTACAGGACATCCGTTTGTCTCTTCTTTTTCAACGTTACTCTGGGAGGGGTCCATTTTGCTTGTCTGCAAGCTTACACATTTAAAATATTTAGTTAGGCTTCTGTCTGCAGCCGTCTAGCTGGTTTCCATAGTAGCCAAGGAACAGCTAAGGCAGAATAAACTGGCATTTAACAAACACAAAATAAAACAAGAGGAACACTCACACTCACAAATAGCTATTATATACACACTTTCGCACGGGTTTGCTCTGAAAAGGCCCCAGGTGGGTGATGAATGCCGTCCTTGCCCCAGAAGCCGGATGCTACTTAGTTCTAATCACTTGCAAAACTGGGAGATGCTGAAATTTCACTGAGATGTGCACAGGAAGGCTTCCTGAACAAGGCAGGGTGATTATTTTGTCATTGCCTCTGGAATATCTGGAAGGCCAGTTTGGGCTTGAACTTTCTGTGAAAACTACCTACTGTGTGCAGAGTATTGACTAAAGCAGCTTTGAATTTACCCATGACCATAATATAGAATGGTGGAATCTGGTGCTGTCTGAGGACCTGAGGCCTGGAGGCCTGAGATTGGAGCTCATACTGTGTCCCCAAGATGCGTCTCAGTCCTTCACTGCTCATTCTTTTGAAGGTGACAGCTGATGCAGAGGCTGGAAATTGCAGTTCCGCAGTATCTTCTAATGCCTATGTGCAGTGTAGGAGTGTGGCTGTGAGTCCTGCCACCCTGGAAACTGCAGACTGCTGGCAGCATCCTTGGCCATTACAAAAAATGATACCAGACACATTCTCTACCCACAATATCCAGAGTGGTTCCAGAATCACCAAATGCCCCGGATGAGAACAAAGTATTCCAAGTTAAGAAATTTATGTGTAGTTAGAGACACTATAAACAAAATTTCCCTTTGTTTTCAGAATAAATAAAAATACCTTTACAAACCTGCATTCACAGTAAGAGACTAATTAGATCCACTCAGGAACCTAAGGGAAAAATGCATCGCTCCTTCCTGGACTTGTTCATGGGACCAAAAGCCATCCTCTCCTTCCTCCATGGCTCCTGCAGGTCTAGTGCAGAATATAGAAGGAGCCCAGGAGCAGCCTTATCTTAGCGGCACCACACACAGCCCAGCTGCCATGTCCACCACCTGACACCACACACAGCCCGGCTGCCATGTCCACCACCTGACACCACACACAGCCCGGCTGTTATGTCCACTACCGGGAGCCACATGTCTTAACCCTTGGCTCTGCACCCACACCTGTGGGCTTTAGGGTCACCGATGGCCTGTCATTGGGAATCTTTTTTGCCATGACCACTTCCTCACCACTTCCATAGAGTCTTCCAGGGACACGTGACATTTTCCTTCAGAATAAACTCCCAGAGTTGGAGAGAAATGAGCATGTACAGTCGGAGACACCCTGGCTTTATTTTCACTCCACACACCAGAAGAGATGCTGGCCTGAAGGCACAGGCCTTGCTACAGGTCCTTGCTACTCTGGAGGCTGAGGCAGGAATACTCCCCTTTCTCTTTGGGAGGTTCTTCTCAGCATTCTGAGGTCACACACACACACACACCTCTAAGATGATCTAAAAGCCCTCATGAAAGCTGTAGGTGAGCAGGAGTGTGAGAGATGGTGGTCACATAGAAGAGGTGCAGGCCCACACAGTGGCTACCATCTCCTCTGTTGGCATCCCCCAGTGCAGGCCTGTCGGCCCTTTGGGGTCCATCACTGGGTGGGATGCTCAGGTCACTCTGCCTGGCAGGGACCCCAGTTCAGACTCAAGCACCTTCATTGTGCCTCATGGTATTCTTCATAATGAGTGGAAGGGTGTTAGCGCCCTCACTGTGTAGGCAGGCTGAAAGTGTTGTGGGCTGAGCAAGGAGCAGGATGGCCGCATCTGGGCAGGCTCTTGACCCGGTGACCTTGCCCAGAGGCCTATGACAATGACAGGAGGTGTCATGATGACAGTGACACGAATGACAAGTGGCAGAAGAATGCACCACGTCTGTGACCCGGGCCTGGCCACAGGTCTCTGGCTATAGATAAGCCCCGCAGTCAACTGGTCGTGGTATCTAGACAAGCCCTCACGCCTCCTGTCGCCCATGTATCTACAAAGCAAAGGGTGGTGATACTGTTCAAGTCTGAGATGGTCACCCAAACTTGAACTTCAGTAGTTTGTGACTTACACTGACAGGGAGGTAGTGCCAGACACAGCAGTAAGACAGTCAGTGTCAGGGCTGGAGGGCTGTCACGGTTCAGTGACTGGGAGGAGCTGAGGACACCAAGTCCATCACCAAGTCCATCACAATACAATGACACAGTTTTATGGACCACGTGAGGCTCATGGATGCTCACTCCTGCCAAGTGGGGCCTGGTGCTCTGGGGGCTATGGTTCCTCCCATGGTCCTCTCCCTCACAGCTTTCTAGCAACACTGGCTGGCAGTCACAAGAGACTGAACCAGTCACCACGTGTGTCTCCCAGTCCCAGCGCATTCAGCCCAGACCTGCAGACTGGTGGAGTCATGATGGAGTCTGAACTCACAGGACCACGGATATCTCTGCTCTCCTCAGGAGGATCCCAAGGATAGTGACAGATTGTCCACGGCTTGCCAAGACGCTTGCAGCTTACTTTTTATGGTGTTTTCACTCTCTTTGAGAAGTCATCTTGCGCTACCTTCTGAGATATGAGCTTCATGACCTACACAGCACCTAGAGCTGCTGGCGGCTTCCCCAGGCTGCAGCACACCATGCCTCTTGCACACACATCTACTGTGCAAAGCCCTGGGCCACTGCAGCCTCAATGTTGCAGGGTACCAAGAGATCTTTTAAAGTGGGAGGGTAATGGACCAAGAAGAAAGAGGGTCTCGGGCCCAAGGGCTAGAGTGATGGGCCTGATAAATAAGGGGGATGGGCCCAGGGGAATGAAGTATTGGACCAGAGGTTGGGTAGAGGTTATTCAGCACCATGTCCCTTGCAATATTATCAACAGGCTGTAGAACTCAGCCATGGACTCAGGGCTGGGATCTTAAACCAAGAGAGGGTTACTCTCTTCCAGTGGGAGGTCAGAGTCCAAGATCAAAGAGCTGCCTGGGTCTGGGTCTGGGTCTGAGGGGTTGGCTCCTTGTCTATCTAACTCCTGGCACGCTGATGATTTTTGGTAGTCTACAAATCACTTTATCTTTGTTTTCATCTCCTGACAATGTTCCCCCTGTGTGCCTGTGTCTAAAGGGTCACCCACCATTGTGGGTCTAACCCCATTGCAAAATCCATCTCCAAACGGGACCACCTTTTATGGCACTAGAGGTTGGGGAGCATCCGATCCCTTGTAGCTGGAGCCCAAGGAAGCTCACAGCTGCTCGTGATCTGATCCTTCAAAAGTGCTGATGGGCTAGAAGACCCAATATTAGTTTCATAAACAACAGTGTCTTTTTGGCAAACTATACCCACAGGCCCCATTGCCACAGTCAAGCACTGTACCAGCCAGGCAGATGACAACAGCGAGGGACGCTTCATCTTCGGTATTTACCGTGAGGCCGCATGTCGCTCTGATTCCTCAGGGGCACCTCAGCGCTCCGCTGGGAAATATGTGACCTCATTTGCATTTTCTAATTGAATTGCTATCGGCTTTCCTGCAAGACTGCACAAAGGGACGTTCTTCCAGATTTGAGCACCGCTCGCATCACACACAGAAAGGCGGCCTTTAATAGCTGCTGGGGGTGGTGGGGGGAGGAGAGAAGTTGCCAATTTTTTATGGTTCATCTAACTGTAAAGCTGTCGGTTTTACCCAGAGCCACGGAGAGTCGCTGAAATAATGAATGGGGAGGCGTTGGATACAGAAGCCTTGGCAGAAGAGAAATGAAAGAGCAGAACCGAGAAATTAGGGGGTCCCTGGGCAATGGCCCTTGAGGGATTCACTCCAAGTCCCTTTTCCATGAGAGCTTCCCCGGAACTCAAACATCCTGTGCTCTCTGCTTTACAGGCGGCCATTTTCCTCTCTAGAACCTTCTGGAACAGGGCTCTCACTTAGGGTGCACCACCATGCAAATTCTCCTCCGTCAGGCCCTGCTGGGAAGACTTGACGTGTGGGTGTACATGTGTGCTTGTCTGTAGCACATGCATGTGTGCCTGTGTGTAAGCGTAATGTATACGCATGCATACATGTAGTATGTACATGTACCATGTACTGTGTGCAACGCATGTATGTGTACTATGCATGTAGCATATGTGTGCATGTAGTTTAACGTGTGTAAATGTGCAGTGTCTTGTAGTGAATGTGCAGTGTATGCGCGTATCTAGTGTATGTTGTACATGTGTGCATGTATGTTGTTTGGTTCTATGTGTGTGAATATATGTGTGTGTGTGTGTGTGTGTAGTGTGTGTGTGGTGCATATGTATGCATGAATGTGTATGGTTAGTGTTTTGATTCCCAGCATCACATGTATTCTATACATATAGATTATATGTGTATGTAGGCATTTGTTACACGTATGTACAGCGTGTGTGTCTGATTTAGTGCACGTACATTTATATGCGCTATAAGTATGTAGTCTGTGAGCTTGCACGTGCATGTGTTTGTGTGTAGCGGTTTGTGTCTGTATTGTGTATGTGTGTAGTGTGTGGGATGTGTGTGTGCTAGGTGTGCATTTGTGTCATGTTCCCTGTACGATATGTATGTGTCGTGTGTGCTTGTGCAGTGTACTGTGATCAGTTTATGTGTTGCGTGTGTGCCCAAGTTTTTCTGTATAGGTGTGAATATGTGGCTATAGTGTGAGTAGGTATATCTGAATGTATTTGTGTGTGCAGCGTATGTAAAGTATATGTGTCATGTGTGTGCATGTGTGTATGCAGGCCAGAGGTTAACATCAGTGCCTTCTTTGATTGCTCTTCACTGTATCAAGTAGGGACAGCACACTTTTTCCTGCAGGTCACAGAGTAGAGTTTTTAAACATTGCAGGTCAGGAGAGAAACTTGAATGTGTTGTACAGGAACTTATGTAACCATTTAAAACACACCCTAGGGTGTGGTTTGATGGGAGAAGGCCCTGGTTTCCATTCCTGGCATCATATGTATAATATATATGCATATGTGTATCAAAATATATATTATGTATGTACACACATATGTATGTATGTATGCATGTATGTATATGGGGGTCCCTGGGCAACAGTCACTGAGGAATTTACTTTAGTGTCCCTTTCCATGAGAGCTGCCTTGGGCCTTTCATGCTCTCTGCCTCCAGGTGGCCAGTTCTTCTCTAGGCCCTTGTGCAGCTAGTGAACTTGCTCTCTTGCTGGAGTCTGTCAATGGTGGGGACTGAGTGGGTAAGGGCATTTACTTACTGCCAGGCCTGACAAGCCCCTGGAGTCTACATGGCAGAAGGAGAGAGTGGGCTTCCGCAAGCTCTTTGACTTCGCCTTGTAGGCTGTAGCATGTGTGCCCCTTATCTATATACACACACGTAAATAAATTACGTGAACTACTGACTGGCATTCAGATTCCCTGCTGATGTTCATTGTTGGCACACAGAGCCCGGCTCCTCCATACCCAGCTGGCCTCATCCATAAGTCTCAGTAACCTGAGACTTATCATCCTGTTATGCTTTAATTTCAATATGCTAGCCTTATTTATCTTCATTTCCTTTTCTTGTCTTATTGCATTGGCTTGGTCTTTCAGTGCATGAGGTGGGAGCCCCCTTTTTCTGTTTCAACAGCCAATTGGACAGCCAGTATTGAGTTTGTAGATCCCCTTTCTGAGCCACTGTAAGGTGACTTCCTTTCCTAATAACCTGAATATTGCTAATATCTGGAACAGAAGTTAACTTTTAGTAACTGATACGTGGAGGATTATGCAGTCTTTTAATCCTTTGTTTTATGAATTGCATATATTAAACTAATCTTATATTCTTAAGATAAATGCTGCTCAGTCGTGATTTATCAATCTATGTAAACATAACTAGATAAAAATTTGTTAATATCTCGATTTTATAAATTTATAGGCATGATGATGCTTTCTACCACACCTTCCAAATAGTTTTGGTCTTTGGCTGGGAATGTGGTTTTGCTGGTTTTGGAAAAGGCTTTTGTTAGGAAAAATTAGTTTCTACCAGGTTTTGGGAATGACTCGTGGTGAGTTCCAGATGTGAGCCCTGATTGTGCTGGTTTGAGACATACTCTCCATTATGGTTTACAGGACTGACCTTCCCATTTAATTCTTGGGACAAGTTTCTTGTGGAATTAATTCTAATTTCTCCTCTTAGCCAAGGTAGAATCTACTTGCAGAGTTGGAATATTTCCTTGATACAGACTTTAATTTTATTTATAGTAATAAACAAATCTGGCTGTTTCTTTGCCTTTTGGCCAAGATCAAGTATTAATATCGATCAGAGTTTTTTCTCAAGTTAGTTTTGGTAAAGTTTATGTTTGTAGATTCTCAATGCTTTTGGTATAAAAACACATTACACACTCCCTTCACATAATTTCTTAGCGTTCATATGATTGATTGGTCAGAGCCATCTTTTCATCTTAGAATCGGTTATCTGCTGCTTCTGTCTTTTTTCTTACCTAGAATGATCAACTTTGCCATTTAAGAGCCGACTTCTGTCACACATCTTACAACTTTATGATTGCCTAGTCCTCTCTCTCTTCCCCCTTTCTCTTTGCTATTTTTTTCTGTTTTACTTGAGCCTCATCTTCTACTCTTTTGGTAATTTTTAGGGTTGGGTACTTTGAAGACGGTTTTATTTCTTTATCCCATTGTCCATTAAGCCCAGACATTCCGCTTGGTGTACTCCACTAGTTTTATTATTCAGGCAACATATTGTCTAATTTACGTTTCAGTTCTTTTCTACCAGGGGATAATAACAAGGCTTGACTTACAAACCTATGGAGACTTTCAAGTTATGTTCTTTGCCATTGATTTTTAGCTTAATTGCTCAAACATTAAAAAAATAATAATAATCCACAACTCAGGCTTGTTTGGACTTTAAATCTTGCAACTCTAGTGTGGCTTTTTTGGGTTAAAAATTGGAGCTTGTCTTTCTGTGGTTAGAGGTCGCACCCATAGAAGAACCCACCTGAGCAACGGTGGGTTCTGGTTTTCAAACTTCTCTGCACAACGTTGAGCTTCCTGACTGTTTGGCTCCCGTATGTTTCCTCGCTGCACTTTGTCCGTTACTCACAGATGGACAAATGTTAACGTTTGCAATGGATGCACACCTGCTTGCTGCTTCTCCCTTTAATTCTATCAACTTTGCTGTGAACAGCTTGAAGTCACATACGTGCACACCAATTCAGAGCCCGCATATCTTCTCATCTCTGTGAAGCGACCCCTTTGCATCATGCTTTATCTTGGTCTGTTTGTCTGATGTCAACAGAGCTGCCTCCAGCTTTCTTCTGGTTGTTATTTACACAGTTTTTTGGGGTTTTTTTTTCCCCCTAGGATTTTACTTTCAACCTGTCTCCATTCTTAGGCCTTCAAGATGTGTATTTAGCAAGCTGTACCTAGCAGGGTTTTTACTTATTCAATGTGTCAACATGTTTTCCTTTATTTGTATGTTAACATGTCTTCATTTTTATAATTACCGATGTATTTGTAAGCATACCATCTTACTCCAAGAGAAATGTATTAGCCCATCTGTTCTGTGTTTTCCTTTCTCCTTTCTTGAATTTATTATCTTTGAACACACAGACATACACACACAGTCTTATGACTCTCAGGGATTTCTCAACGACTTTAGAATAAGTATTTTTTTTTAAGGAAGGCTTTATTTTTTAAATATTTAACTATTCGGTTTTATAGGTGTCTGAGTGTTTTTCCTGCAAATACATACGTGCATGGTTGTGTGCGGTGCCTGCAAAGGCCAGAAGAGGTGTAGGATCCCCTGGAACTAGAGCTGAAAGGAGCTGTGAGCCACCGTATGTGTGTGGGGAACTGAACTTGGGTCCGCTGGAAGAACATTAAGTGCCTTTAACCATGGAACCATCTCTCGAGCCCCTTATCTTATCATCAAAATATAACAGAAGCTGAACATCTCTTATCAGAAAACTCAACATCTGAAATGTTTTGAGCACCATCCACCTAAAATGGAAAATTCCACACCTGACTTGGTGTGCTAGGTCACAGTACACACACACACACACACACACACACACACACACACACACACTGGCACAGCTGCAGGCTATGTGTACAAAGTGTCGATGAAACAGATGAATTCTGTGTTTAGCCTTGGGTGATGTCCCCAAGATGCCTCACTGTAGACTCCAGAAAATATTCTAAAATCTGAAAAAGTCAGAAACCCTCTGGCTGCAAACATCAGCTTAAATTAAAATTGGATCCATAAAATTCCACACGGTTCTCAATCTTCCTGTATGCTGTGACCCTTTAACACAGTTTCTCATGCTTTGGTGACCCCCAACCATAAAATTATTTTGTTGCTACTTCATAACTGTAATTTTGCTGCTGGTGATCTCCTTTACACTCAGTGGGAAAGAACGTCCTTCCAAGGTTCTGCTCCTATTTGGATTCAAGAAACAAGACTAAAACCCAATTTCTGCTTCTCCAAAGTGAGTTCCTTGGTACACCTGTCCACAGGTTGATCCGTGAAGGGTTCCATGGTCAGATGTATTTTTGGAAATTTGCAGATTTTCTCCCACAAAGAGGCTTTCACAGGCAGACTCAGTTGTGGAAGGTTCTGGGCAAGCCCATACCAAAGGATGCATTTAACTTCACTCAGCTAACTTTGGGTCCTCTGGGCATTTCCTGCCCCCATGCAGCAGCCTGAGACTGTGACTATGGAAGCACACACGGTTTGAGGGACCCGGCATGCTTCCCTCTCCAATTATGCTGGTTTTCTCAGGGTCTCTTTACTGCAGGCACCTGGGCTGCAAGCTCTCTGCTGGCCCCAGTCCTGATGCCTTGAAGCTAATGCAACCACCCAGAATGGAACTGAGAGCATGTGGGGTGTCATGGAGGCTGCCAGGAGTCTGGTCAGATTACCGGAGAGTGCAAGAGCCCCTTCTCATTCATCATCACTCTCTCCCTCCCCTCATTTATCCATCTGTCCCTGCTTTCCCCTCCTCTCTTTCTCCCTTTCTCCACCTCTCTCCCCACCATTCCCATCTCAGTTTCTTCCTGTCTGTTGTCCCCTTCCCCGCTATCTCTCGTAACTCTGAATTATTCTTGCCCTGATTTCTCCACCCTCGGGGACCTGCTTTGTTTGCCAATCTTCCTGGCCTTCAAAGGGAGTGATATAGCAGGCAGGACGCCCTGAGAGTCCAGGCTACATACAGAACTTGTGGTTTACAGCTCAAGGTAGAAGCGTGAATGCAACAAAGGGCATAATGGTGACAGTTTGGTGGACCGGCCTGCTCAGATATCCTACCCATGAGGGTGAGTCTACCTCAGAATAATGCAGAGGCTGGGAGTGATGATATGCCTTTGATGGGCAAAGCCAAAGAGATGTCAACTCACACCTTCCATGAGCCAGGAAAAGGCTCTGCCTGGGATCCTCCCAGCTCCCCGACAGAGCAGGGGACACCTTATCTCTGCACGCACACCTTCCTGCCTGTGTCCTCTTACCTTGTGTCCAGAGTGTGGGGATGAAGTCTGGGCTACCAGCAGTCTCACCATGGCATCCCATTGCTCAGCGGTCTGGCGTTCCCGTGCAGTCACCGTAAAGGCCACCTGCTCTGAGGGGATCTTCAGCTCCCGAGTGGCAAAGACCGTCCCATCCGCCCCGACTTTGAAGTCCAAGCTGTTGGTCTCATACTGTGTCCCTTTGGTGTCCAAGCAGCTGCTGAATTTGACTGTAAGAGGAGAAAAGATGGTCAGGGTGACCAGCAGACAGAAGCTGCAACACATCTGGTACAACGTCTGGATCCCCAAGTAGCCCTAAGACAGTAAGGACCTCACGGGGGTCTCCTCTGTCTTCCAGGAGAAGTAACTGGAGGCCAGAAAAAAAGGACAGAAGGATGTTCAGGCACCCACCCTCCAAACCCAGGCAGAACCCTTCACTCCTGTCAGTTTCTGCACCATGCAGAACCTGTGTGGCTCAGTGGGAGCAGGAGTCTCCACCCTCTGACCCTCCACATTCCCACCTCTAGCCTCACAGCAGTCTCTGCCTGTCAGTGCAGATGACCCAGTCTTTTGGGTCCATTTTTGTGCCCAAGACGGCTACGTGCCATGGAGGAACCAGTGAAAGCTGATGTGTCAGGGTTCTTCCCTGACATCAGGAACATTCTGGAAATGGGAGTGGCCTTTCTGTGACTTAGTAAAACCTGACACTTGTCAGCCACCTGTGTCCTGCTGGGGCAGAGGCAGGATAACAGGCCTTGCTTAGCCACAACCTTTCTTGGTTAGTCGCAGAGTTAGCAGATAGCTCAAGTACGGTGTTTTGCATCATTTTGCTTCCAAACATTAATTAGGCAACGAAACTGTCAGCCCCTCCTGACGGCCAGTGCTGCAGCCATTTCTAAATCCACTACAGAAAGAGACATCTCCAAGTCCGCATATTTATCTGGGCCATGTTAGTGCATTTTTTTAGACACATGCTTTTGTGCCTGTCACCCAATGCCTCGGTAAATTATGAAGCACCAACAGCTGGTGTCACATTTTGCTGATAAAAGCAATGGATAAAGCTACCCAGTATTTATAAAAATGTGGGTATCTAAGCAATTATGGTGGGAGGATTGGTTTTATAAGCAATTCCACTGTCACAGCTTACATGATTTAATTACTATTTATTCTAGAAACTAAAAAAAAGCGACTTGCAGTTACATTTGATAAAGTGTTTTCCTGCATGTTCACCTTTTATTGTTGCCTGCCTTGAAATAATAAATAACTTGGGTTCTCTTGTCTAGAATAATTCACTACAGATGTCTCCCCAGTTCCTGGTCCTGTTTGTGGGTTTAATATTATCCGTTTGTCTGTCAGTCTGTTTGGTTTATTAAGACAGGGTTTCTCCGTGTAGCCTTGGCTGTTCTGGAACTCTCTTTGTAGATCAGACTGGCCTTGAACTCAGAGAGTCATGTGCCTCTGCCTCTCAAGTACTGGGATTAAAGGCATGCACCACTATGCCTAGCTTGAGAATGTTTTTAAGTATAATGAGACCAGGAATTTCTGCTCTGTCAGGAGGCAGAGTGGCCAGTATAGAGAGTCTGGCTGTGTCTTCTGAGGGTCAGGGTTCTAAGCATCTCTGTGGTCAAGCATCCTTGTAGTGGGAACTAGGTTTTCACTCTATCAGAGGCAACAAAGCATTCTCTCACACTTTACGCTATCAAAGGGTCTGGGTCCTCAAATAACTTGACGTCATTGCAGCATTACTTGTATTGTGGGTTTGACTCTGCCCCCTGACAGAGTAGAAATGATTGGTTTCATTATATTTAAAAACACTTTCAAGCCTGGCATAGTGGCACACACCTTTAATCCTGGCACTCAGAGAAGCAGAGGCAGGCAGATCTCTGAGTTTGAGGCCCGCCTGGTTTGCAGAGAGTGAGTTCCAATAACACTCCAGAAGGGAGGTCTACTCCACCATGATCGGGAGACGCAAGAGTGACCCTTACTCCATGAGCACGCTGCCCAACTCATAAGGATACGTGAAGCGTCTTAAAAATCACAAGGCAGGGCTGGTGGCAGAGGTGGCTCCTGGGTAAAGGCACAGGCCATGAAGCCAGATGACCTGAGTTTGGTCCCTGGGATCCATATGTTGGAAGAAGGGAACTGACCCCCATACTTGTCTTCTACATGCACACTGCAGCTTGTGCTGTCCCCTCCCCCCCCCACATGAGTAAGTAAAAAGTGAAGAAATGTGTTAAGGCCACAATGCAGAACCTACTGGACTGTGCCCCATTTGGGGCAGCTCACCCCCAGTCTCTCCGGAACGAGTTGGCTTTGCTTCGCCGCATGACTTTCTGCTTAACCTATCTGTGTCTCCCAACCAAATTTTTTCTCTCCAGAGGACAAGGACTGGAAGATCCCTGGAAGTTTCTCTGGAGGACAGGGGTTGGGTTGTGGCTCCCTGGCACTGTTTACTTTTCCATCGAAGAAAAAACTTTTGTTTTGTTTTGTTTTTTAAAGCGAAAAGAAATGAGCAATCTCTTGGCCCCAGTCACAATCAAATTAAAATCAGCAACTGATCGAGTGGGCCTGTCATTGCTGACCCGAAACTGCTACCGATAGAGATAAAGATGACAGTGGTCGTGGAGAGATCAGCACAAAACACTCAGATAAGCCTCCGTGTTCTAAAGGCCGTTTCCTAGAAAAGCCAGTGGCACCTGGCGGCACTGGGGACTGATCTCTTACACCCTCCCCGTGGTGGTGACAGGGAGCTCTCCGGAGTCAGGGGGGTGACGATGAAAACTCCATGTCAGGCTAATGTCCCTTTGGGCATCTGTAGAGGACTCCAGCAGGAGTCCTGTGTGCTGTGTGCGACCCTGTGTGGGAAAACCAGACGACAGAGGCCAAGGTCACACCCCGAGTGATCAGGGCTAGAAGCAGAGGTGAATCCCCTTGAAACAAAGGACCTGTTAGCAGGGTTCACTTATCAGTAAAGCCCTAAACCGCTCGCTCCAGGGCCAAACCATCACAAAGGCATCCTTTCTCTTTCCATATTGGGCATTATTTTATTTTTTGAGATAGGTTCTCATTCTTTAGCCCAAGTCTGGCTTCACACCCACAGAGATATTCTTGCTTCCTGAGCATTGGCATTACAGGTGGCATCGCGAGCACTGTGCCTGGGGTCAGGGCACTTAGAGTATCTATCTTTATATGGCTCAAACAGTAATCGGTACAGCAAGCTGATGCCCTTGGACCGCTCCTGACACCAGGGGTCAAATCTCACCTCTTAGACTCCTCTCGGAGCCCCCTGTGTGGGAGTGGCCCTCCCTTCGTCACCAGTTCTGAAACCAGGGAGTCCGGTACTCCCTGAACATGAACACACAGCCTTCACAGTGGGTCTCAGCCGCCCAGCATTTCTTTTGTTTCTCCAGAAGGCTTCAGATACCTCCGTTCAAAATGTGTCCCTACAATTCTCCTGTCCCCCCAGGCCCAGTAGCACAGGTGCAGCCATGCTCAGAGATGCGTTCCATGCACCCCGAATCCTGGTCACCTTGCACTACAGAAAGAAGCTCAGCTTTCAGCAGGAGGCTGGCTTTTAACCTTTCACCTTTTTTTTTTTTTTTTTTTACTTTTAGATGCTGGCTCTGTGGATGGAGCTGAGGTGGCACACGTCTGGTGGGGCTCCTCCTCAGCAGAGGTGGCCTGACATTCGTGGGGGCAGCAGACAGCATCTCACCAAGACAGAGCGTGGCGGAATTGTGCTGCATCTGCGAACTCGTCATTTTATTATTCCCCTTGTTAGGTGAGTTGAGAAAGATCAAACGAGCCAGACGTGAGCTTGCAGCTGGATCCTTGTAGAGGGACAGACAGCTTTCTGCCTGCTGTTCGGCTCACAGAACCAGCATTCTCACTCCATCTCCCCCCTCCTCTTTCCCACAATTGCCCAGGGTCTCCCTACCATCCAGCCAGGGCTCTAGGTGTGGACAAGAAGGCTCAGAGTTTGCTCAAGTGGGCCTTGGTGTGCAGAGGACAATAAATGGATAAGCTAGCATATAAATAAAACCCCAGTGGCCAGGACAACATGGGAGATAAGAGGGGCCAGTGCAGAGGAGATGTCTGTCCTTCCTCAGTCTTAGAGGAAATGTCCTGAGGTGGGACAGCGGTGCAAAGACCCTGAGACAGCCCTGGTTTAGGTATGACTTTGTGGACATATGGTTGCTGATAAAGAACCCACTAGAAACAAGCTCTTCCTTAGTGTGACATGAGCAGTTAGCCTGGCAAGGCTAACACCCAGTCCTCCCATACAGACCCTGCTCTCTTCCACCTGCATCTTCGTCTTGTACCTGCTGTGATGCGGGGCCAGAGCATCCATCATTTGATGAGGGACTTCGAGGCATCACAGCCAGGCACCTGCTAGCAGTCTCTGCCTTGCAGTTTGCTGCAGCACGCATCCTTGGCTCCTACATGAGAGTCCATGCAGAGAGTCCTTCTGTACTGGGGTTCCCGATGGCACTGGGCACCATGATGCCCTGGAATATCATGGCAGAAGCCGCGGAGCCTCCTCAGAGCAGGGCAGCAGGGGATTTGGGACATGTGACTTGGCACTGCTAGGTTTTGTTACAGGGTCTGGTGGGGTAGAGCTGAGGTTCTTATCTGAGCAGAGATTGTTTCGCATTCCCACCAAACCTAGGCTGGAAATGGGTGGCATGTCACTAGAGCTGCACACAGGCTCCCAGAACCCCTGCAGGGCGTCTGTTTCGAGAATTCCTCCCCTGAGGAGATGGATCTACCCTCTCTGTATGAGGTCCCAGTGACACACTACAGTAAGATTCCACAAAATGCACCCGGGGAACTAATGAGTTGGGCTTGCTTACAGAACATGGGTGATTTTTTTTTCTATAGGATTGTGATTGTCCCCAAAGGAGCCACACTAGGAAAACCTCACCCAGCATAGGTGGAGACCCCCACCTCCTCCAGTGGAGCTGCCCCAGCCAATATACTCTAATGTTGCCTGATCCCCAGGCCATGTACATCTAGGACAGAAGGCACACAGATGAAATGGGAGTCTCAGGAGGCATCTGCCGGAATCTCAGGTGAAGGCCCCATGACCTCCCTGCCCCCCCCTTTTCATCGGGAAAGTCAACAGTCAACAGACTCCCCTCATGATGAGCTCCTGCAAGCAAACACGACAGAGCTGTTGAAGATGGTGGCTAATCTGCATGAAGGATTACTTCCTGCCAAGTTCATCCAGATGTTTTCTTCTGTACACGCTTTAGCCACATACAGGTACACCGCAGACCCCTCAGGAGCCATTTGCCCCCTCTTGCCCATGACAGTGTGTGGCAACTCCATCATAAGGGGCCAAGCCAATGGGCACTGATCCTCTCAGTTTTTTACCAATCAGCTGGAAGAGTCTGGAGGGGCTGTTTGCCAGATGCTGCAGGAAGCCATGCCCACCAGCTTGGGTGCTGTCTGCCTGCTTGCTGTTCTGCCCATACCAGTTTGGTGCCCCTGGAGCCTGGTGGGCCCCTGCTGGGAGGCCTGGACCAGGGCTGGAGGCTGGCTTTATTTACTTTGTTTTTATATTTCTTAACAAATTTCCGGGTAGCCATAGGCCAATGAAACACGGAATTGTTTCTAGAAAGTGTAGTTTGGTGTGCTGACCTCACCAAGGGACATCTTGAGCCAAGGCAGTGCCTGTGATGATGACGGAGGAGGATGGACAGGGCTCCCGACTTTGGCTGCTGAGTCCCTGGGCAGTTACATGGTTCCCTGCTGCTTAGATGCTCGTGCTGCTGGGACCAGCTCCCTCTGTGAGGATGGGGGAGTGGCCTGCCCGTCAGAGGTTATACAGGCTGGGTGAGCAATGTCAGATGTCCCTGCCTCCTTTGCCTGCTCTTGCCTGAACAGCAAAGGTCCCCTGTGTTACTCTGTAGACCATTTCCTATGCTGATGCAGCTGAGATAGCCTGCTCCACTTGGGTTCAGGCTCACTGGTCCCCATGGATCACTCTTTTTTTTTTTTAAAGTTTATTTTACTTGTAATTATGTCTCTGTGTCTCTGTGTGCATATGTGCACATGAGCAAAGGTACTGATGGAGACCAAAAGATGATGTTGGATCCCATGGAGCTGGAGTTACAGGAGGTTGTAAACTATTCATGGGTGCTGAACTTAGGTCCTTTGCAAGAGCAGTAATTGCTCTTAGCTGCGGAGCCAGCTCTCTATTTCTCACCCCGTTTCTTCTGGGACAAACTCTTTTCTGTATATTTCCCCAGCATCAGCTCACAGTCCTAAAAGCAGTGTAGATGGAGATCTTCAGAACACACATTCAACACAGTGAGGGCAATGTGAGAAGACAACTTTGGAGTTCAAGTCCTGGCTGTGTTTGAACCTGTGACCTCGGTATCACCAGCACAGGATGAGTCTCCTCCCAGGAAGCTCACAGTCCCTCTGGGAGGCTGGGATTACCAGCTGAGCTCTGCTGGGGGCCAGACCTGGAGGGTGGGAGGAGGCTGTGTGGCTCTCAGGCCCCCTCACAGGGTATGTTAGAGCAGAGACCTGAGAGATGACACAGGGCAAGAACATTTGCAGGGAGGAGACAGGCTTCCCACCATCCATGGGCTCAGGGCTGGCAGCAGCTGCTTAGGCAGGTGCTTGAGAAAGGACAGGGGATGAGGGCGCAGACTCCACCTTCCGTCACTTTTTACTGTGGTTCTTGGTGGATCTTGGAAGCAGAATACTGAGTGGAAGCTGATAAAACAGTGTACTAGGCAAGCCCACTTCTCCAGAGAAGGTGCTGTGTGGGACAGTGGGAAATGAGGCTTGTCAGGGCTTGGGAGGAGAGAGGATGGGCAAGCGGACAGGAGAAGGTCCAGGGAATTCTGAGCAACAGTGTGATGTGGACACACCTCACACAGCTGTTTCTAAGAATGTGGCCCCAGCCAATTGCTTAATACCAGTGTGTCAACCTGGGCTATCAATCGAAGTGAACATGGCAGAAGATTTGAATAACAGAGCGGCTGGGCAGGGCAGGAGGGGTACACTTCCTGCTGTCATTCCACGCACTTGATTGGCTAGGCACAGTCAGGAGTACTAAAGACAGGTATCTCCTGCTCACTGGACCAATGGGGCTTTATGAGTGTGAGAAAGCCTGCATCAGAGGCCAGCACGAGGTCTCTTTCCAGCACGATGGTTGAGCTGCCCGCTGTGGACTTATGTGGAATGGACTCGGTCAGTGTTACAGTAACCTCACATCATGATGACTTTACATCTCTCACTATTGGGAAATCCCAGGGTGCTCTTTCTGTCTACAAAAAGCCACCCAAAGTGGACCATGTGCGGTTTTCATACCCCAGTGTGGTACCACTAGGCTCTCCAAATGAGTCTTTATTTAATAGTCACGGCACTGGGTAAAAACAGAAGTCAGAGGTGGGAAGCAGCTTAGCCAAGGTCAGGATCTGAGCCATCCACAGCAACTTGAGGTGCTTGAGCTTTGTCTAGAACCGTCCTGAGTCTGGGTAGGAGGGAGGTTGCTTCAGACAGGAGACAGACTTCTTCCCCAGGTAGGGGAGGGACTCTGGCTTTATGTATCAATAGTGGCCTTTTGCGTAAGTGAACTGCGCTGCTGTACTGGGCAATGTAGAGGTGGGAGCGGGAGGTAGCCATTCTTGGAGGGATATATCAGTTAGCCCTTGCAATGTTACTTTCAAGGGAGAAAACAAACAAACAAACAAACAAACATTCTCTGAAGAATCCTGAAATCCCTCCCACTTTCTGCTCCCCCCAAAAGTCCTTTCAAAATGGCTTTTCCAAGTGGTAAGAGAAACTGAGCTATGAGCATCCCATTAATAAATCTCACCAATCTCACTGTGGAACACAGCGGCTCTTAATTGAAGAAATCCCTAATGAATTCTCTAATCTAGCCACAGACATGTGGGTGCACTGAGGGCCTTCAGCACAGGGAACACACAGCCTCCTCTACCCTGCTTCTCCCTGCACCCAGAAGAGCAGCATGCTTCTCTCCCGTGCTGGTGCAAAGCTATGGGCTAGACACGGATGCTCTTCTGGTACTGGCTAGGGGGTTGCCTGAACCTCAGCTGGTAGGAGGGCTCTGGGCAGTATGGAGGAGCCATCCTCATGAACATCAACTTGGGAGATGGCATTCCTGAGGACTCTGGAGAAGCAGCCTGGCTGTCACCACTACTCTCATTCAAGACTGTGGAGTCCCTTGAACTCTGGGGAAATGGGAGGGATTTCAGGATTCTTCAAGGAATTTTCTTATTTTTTTTTTTTTCCTCCTTGGAAGTAACATTGCATGGGCTCATTGGAGACAACTATCATTTCCTGGAAATTCTCTCAGCTATCCACCCATTCACCCACCCCTTTATTCAGTATCGACCCATTCTACCCCGTGTCCTGCTGGCACTTAGAGGCTCAAGCTTGAATGGGAATAGGCATACCCCTCATTTGGGAAGAGGAAATGAGTGTCAGATTGTTAGTTGGCGCCTCAGGGTGCCCATATCAGCCAATATCAAGGCCAGTGCTCTCCCAGGGTGCCTGGCTATCCTTCCTCTCCTCCTGTCTCCAGAGCCATGATATCTCCTCAGGTGATTTAAGTCCACACCGTGTGCACTTACTGTGACTCAGTCTTGTCTTGCTTCTCATCTTCCTGTTTTGCTCTATAGTCTTCCAGAAGGAGCTTTGTAAGGAAAATAGACAGGTCTCTGTTCAAGCTCTTGCCTCCCGCCCACCAAAACAGGGCGTGGTTGCACGCTTTCAAAGTCTTGCAAGGTCACAGCTGGGTTTGTGGGCAACTTTGCTAAGCTCTGGTGAGACTGGTACCTTTTGGGTACACACCCTCCTGGTTCTCTTGACAATGGTGCTTGGGGGAGAGGGTGCTGCATGGGGTCTAGGGATCTCCTGGAGCAGGTGGTGCTCACGCTCTAGAGAGAGTGTTCTCTCTGTTTCATGGTCCTGTGGTTCTGAACCTTCCTTGGTTTCATGGTCTTGGGTTCTGCTGGGAATGTGTACCATTTCTAATCTGGGTAAGTGTGAACTAACACGCCCCTTCTTAGCCCTTGTGATGGATAATGACAATGCAGGGACGGTGGTGATGATGTTGAGTGACAGGGTGATGATGATGATGACGATGATGATGATGATGATGATGACTGTCAGAACTGATGATAACTGACAGGGGTAATGATGATGAGGACTGGCAGAAGTGATGATGATGATGATGATAATGATGACAGATGGAGCTGATAATGACTGACAAGGATGATGGTGATGTTGATGCATAGAGTGGGTGATGACTGACAGAGCTGTTGCTGAATACTGACCAGAGTGGTCTGATGACGGTGGTCATGCTAACGATGACGACAGATAGGTGGTGCTGCTGATGGCTGACTGACAGCAGTGATGATGACGACTGACAGGGGTGGTCCTGATGATTGACAGAGGTGATGATGACAGCGACATCAGTAGCTCTGGTACAATCGTTCGGAACTATGTGCCAGACCAGGGTGGCTCACAGTATCAGGAACCCCAATCATTTCCACTGTAGACATGGGGCAGAGAGGTTTACCACCGTCCCCTTTTTACATAGGCACCACCCAAATCTAAAATGCAGCCTGTGCTTCAGGGATATATTGTCTAGGCAGGGGACTCTGGGGTAGATGCCAGGAGACATCTCTCAGGGCATAGCATGCTGGCACACCTTTCTTATTCATGAGCTCCACATGAGCCTGCACCAGTACCACTGCACATGTATGTATGTATGTATGTATGTTTGTGCATATGTAGATACACCTGTGTTTGTGCATATGTGTTCTTGTGTGTGCGTGCACACGTAGGCCAGAGAACACCTTAGGTATTGTTCCCCAGACTCCACTCAGTACCCTTTCATTTGAGGCAGAGTTTCTCATTGGCCTAGAACTCACCAAGCAGTCTAGGCTGCCTCTGCCTCCCCAGCACTGGGATTACAAACCACACTCAGCTTCACTTTTTCTTACTGTGGTTTCTGGGGATGGACCTCAGGTCCTCAGTTGAACTTCACCAACTGAGCTATCTTTCCAGCCCCACCCTAAGTTACAGGTGGGTACTCCACAACTGTGAAACACAGCCTCTGCCCCAGGATGCATCACCTAGGCAGGAGGCTCCTATGAGGAACACCTCAGGCAGTTTCAGGTTACAGGCCCTGCCCCGGGCCAAGGCCTGCACGTTAACATGTCAGCCTCATGCAGGATGACACCATCAGCAGCCAGCAGCCTCCACGTGTGGTGCTGTGGGAGCAGAGGGTGTGGACCACATTCTCTCATCCATCGTCCCTGCTGTGGGCCTCTTGTCTCAACCCCCAGGGGCAGGGCTGCTGTCCCCTCTACAAGCTCTGATCACACACTTGGAATGGTGAGAAACATGCTGGAGTTGACAGCCAGAGCCCAGCGGCCCCACTGGGGCTGTGCCTTTAAAACAAGGAACAAGACGAGCGGGCTATTTTTAGAGCTGCCAACCTCTCTCTCATTAGTGTCTTGCACATCAGGATGGGGCTAATGAAATCATTTGTAATTAGGGCCCAGGTAGAGAGATGACTCTTTCTTGCCTGGAGCACCCCTCCCCCTTTCTGTATGTGGAGGGTAGATGATGGGTTCCAGGCCCCACTCTGCCCACTCTTGCTTTTCTCTATTCAGGGTGCTGTCTCTTGTTCTGCCTTTTCTTCCTGCTCTGGCACCATCCTTAAGGCTGCGGGAGGCACAGTCCTCCCTAAACTCTTACAGAAATGCTAAGGTTGTTTGGGAAGAAAAAGGATTGAAGCCCCAATAAGGCCTGGAGCCACCACCACCCCAACTTCTTGCCATCTTAGACGTGAGGGCACATATCTGCAACTCTGGGTAGGGGCACGTTGTGTGTGTCACGTTACCTACAGACGTGGGAAGAGTAGCTTCTAGAAGAGGAAGAAGTGGGGATTCTAGGTCTATGTGGAAACTTGGCAGTGGTATGCCCAGAGGTTGGCGGGGGTGGAGGTCTGGGTGGGATAGGGGTAGGGCGAGGGGATGGTCTGAGTTCCCTAGGGCTGAGGCAGTGGTAGCTGTTCGCCTGCCTTTCTGTCAGCTTCAGGGTTGAATCCAAATAGGAGCCTGAACTTTACCATCTGGGCTCTGCTGTCAAGGCGCCCACACTGGCTACCAGCCATTTTCCTAGAGTCAATAAGAAGAGGCCCAGGAAATGCAAACATGGCTTCCCCCATCTCTAACTCTCCTGGCAGCCCATGCTGGAATCACGACGGGAGAGCTTTTCACTCTGGTACACACACAATGCATAATTTCAAGGTACATGGGCGCCCCTTAGGATAAGCAGACCTGTGGGCACCTGAAAACCAAGGAATGAAACCTTTGGCATAGATGGTGTCTGTGTTGCTTGGTCCCTAATGCGCCAAGGTAGATCCTACCATGAGTCAAGAGCAGACACTCTAAGGAGGTAACAGTGTAGAGGGAACCTGGGCTGCTGGATGGTGGATTTGTTAGGGACCCCACAGCACCAGCTTCTGGGAAGGCCCCAGGAATGTCTGACTGATCCTAGGATCCAGGAAATACTCTTGATGGCGCTACGCTTACATAGGAATCCAAGGAAGGGTAGGTTATGACCCCACCAGTTAAGCCTACTTCAGGCAGAGGGACCAGTTCCACAGAGACCAGAGGCCACCAGGAACACCACAGGGAGTTCTTCAGAAAAAACAGGCCCACATGTAACAAACACGCTCTGAACTTCCTCCCAGCATCCGCCTAACATTCCCATAGGACCTGGCATTTGAGATGTGATGGGGGCTGAGTTTTGGGTCGGGTTAAAGCTGCTAATGAAGTCAGCATGGAAGAAATGGAAACACGCAAACACTTCTCATGTAATCTTTGACCTGATCCCTAAGTGTCCTCAAAGACCCTCCCCTCCCTGTCCAGAGAAAAACAGCAGATAGCTAGCTGACAACCGCTGCCTGTAGGGAGCCATTGTGTGATGTCTGTTATGTAAATGAAGAGCTTCTGCATGGTGATTATCCAGGATGATTTCAAGACAGGATCTCAAAAGACAGCAGCCAAACGCCTAAGACTTCCTGGATGTTTAGCTCCTGGGTGCAAATTAAAACTCGGAGAAAGGTCGGGGGACCAGGAGAGATTTTCCCCCCTCCAGTGGTTTCTTCTGGAGGAGGCTGCTCAGACTGTCTGCCACTTGGCCCTACCCACCTGCTCAGTCCATCATCCCTGCTCATCCATTTGCTTCTAGTGACTCTGAAGCCCTTGCCAAGAGCACGTTAGGGAACAATGAAGAAGGGTCCAGGCTTTTATTGAAGGAACATGCTCTTTCAGAGGAAGGTGACCTTTGGCTTAGATCCTTCTGGCTAGAAAGACTTGTTGGAGAGAAAACAGCCCATGCCAGCCATTCTTCTGTTAGGCTCCACCTCTGAGTGCACCTACTGTGTGCTTTTCAAGGAGTATTCATTCAACTGTGCAAGAGTCCAGGGCTTGGAGCTAGTGGACCAAGCTGTGTGCCCTTGTAGAACTTGCTGAACTTCTCTGATCATGTCGGACTTAGCACAACACCCAGAAGCTACCAGGCAGGAGCCTATAGCTGGCAGAGTCCGATTTGCCGCACTCACTGCGGTGAGAGGGGCTGCATGCCAATGTCACCTTCTCTACTCACAGAAGTGTTTGTGACAATTGAACCCAGGGGAACGCTCAGCACAGTACCTATAATTTGGAAACTTGCGGATTTGAGTGGGTCAAGGAGGAAAGTGAGCTTTCCTGCAGATCTTCTAATCACTTGGGAGAGGGAAGCAAGCCGCAATGTACAGAAAATAAGACAGAAGGCATGATTACAGAGCCATAGCTCAGCTCATCTCCCTGGCTGACATCACTAATCAATTTCTGCCTGTGCCTAGGGGCTGAGCCTATGGTGCTGGCACCGGGGCACAAATGCTTTACCATGAAGAACCCCTGAAGGCTAAATGTCCTCCAAACACACAAATCAGCTCCTGTCGGCAGGAATGACCTCCAGACCCTGGATGGTGCTGGCGTGACAGCCGGGGCAGCTTGCCCTCTCCAGGTCAGCCTCTCATTCCTTTGCTTCAGCGGCTGAGAACTACTGGAGGGCTCTGGGGTCAGCTCCTCATTCAGAGGCTGTGAGAAGCAGTTGCCTGAACTGTGAGGAAGCCCGCAGCAGCTGCACCTTTCCTGCATTTCAGGAAAGTAGGGTGCCTTCTTGCCCACTTCCTAGTCTCCCTCTCAACAGTTCCAGCAGAACAGAAACCCCCAGAAATCCTCTTCTTCGGGAAGGAAGCCAGAGGGGCAGCCCCTTGTCCAGTACTCCCAGGCTCCTTCTGGTGGGGCCCAACACACTGACTTTGCCTGTATCCTGGGAAAGGCTGTGTGATGAGGGCAGCCTAACACCTGGCTGCCTGCGTTTAGAATTCACAGCTCTAACAGGTTTGGGGATTTGGGGTGGCCATTATTTAGAGTAATGACTTAAAGATGAAGGAGAAATGATTTCTTTGGTTTGGGAGGAAAGAGAAGAAAAGCATGCATTTTTCTATTATTAAAACAATACTTTATGGTGCTGGAGAGATGGCTCTGTAATTAAGAGCATGTACTGTTCTTCCAGAGGGCCTGAGTTCTGTTCCCAGAACGCATACCAGGCGGCTCTACATTGCCTGAAATTCCAGCTCTAGGGGGATCCAATGCTTTTAGGCTTCAGGGGTATTTGCACTCCAATGCACATATCCACACATAGATGCATATTTAAAAATAATAAAGATGAGTCTTACAATAACACTTTATTCTAATTAGCTCACAAATAAAAGCAGCACATAGATGGTTCAAGGCAGTCTCTCAAACCCCTCACAGTCCCAAACACTGTTTCACTTAAACCCTCAGGCTTTGCCTAGGGTTTCACACCTCAGTGTCAAACTGCATAATTTATGCATACTTTGTTTCATGGTTTTTGCTATTTCAATATTCAGAAAGTTGGATTCACTTATCCACCATGAGAAAAGAAAAAGAAACTGTGATGGAAGGAAACTGGAAAGAGAAAATGGGCTTCTAGTCTACTCTCATGACCCATGTGCCCCTGACCTGCATCCTTACCCTCCTTTATAGATGTTATACTGTCCACATTTGTACTGTTCTTTTTTTCTCTCTCCTTTCTGTCTCTCTCTCTCACCTGGGGTTCATACATGAGGGGAACAAATCTTTTTTTTTTTTCCTTTCTGGGTTTGGGTCACTTTGCTTTATTTATTTTACAGGCTCATCTTTTCCTGTGAATTCCATGATTTCATTTTTCTTTATACTTGAATAATATTTCCTTCTGCACGTGAACCTCATTTGCACCATCTCTTCACGTGCTGCTGGGTTTCTAGGCTGGTTACATTTCTCCGTTAGCCCAGCTACCCCAGCGCACACACCCAGACACCTCCACAACCTACCGCTGAGTATTTGCATGTTTATGGCTGTTCTCGTCACAAAGCAAATGACATCGACACAGTTAGTGAGGCACTCTGGTTATTCCACAGCTGCTTGTGGTGCACCTGATGTTTCTGTCCATTCTCTGCTTTTCTCAAGATAAAACAGCGTGAGCTGTGGAAAACAAGGCTTAATTAAGCACACTGCCCCGGTGCTGTGGCTGATAGGCATCTTGGAAGTACTTAGTAAGAAGGCAATGTGGCACAGGTGTCTCCTTCCATGGTCAAGCGCTGAGGTGTGGCTTGCATCTTTTTATGTGAGTATGAACAAGATTTGTCAAGGCAAAACTTCAAACAACCCAGAGCTCTGGATAGAAGTCATGGAAACTCCCAATCGCATGTTGCCTTCAGATGGGAAGGCATTTCAACTGTCAGTCTGACAGTCTAATGGACCATGAGAGGGGAGTCTCAATTGAGGGGTGGTCCAAGTCAGACTAGCCTGTGGGCATGGGACTGACTTAGTTGTTAAAGTAGGAGAGCCCTGCCCACTGTTGGAAGCACAATTGTGTGGGCAGACAGTCCTGTGTGGGGAGCACAATTCTGTGGGCAGATGGTCCTGAGTTGTATAGGAAAGCATAAGCCCGTGAATGAGCCAGCAAACAGCTTTCCTCCCTCTTTGTTTTTGCATCAAGTTCGTTTGAGCTCCTTGTTTGATGTCCCACAGTGGTGGACTGTAACCTGTGAGCTGAAATATACCCCTACTTTCCTAAGTTGTTTTGGTCAGAGCGTAACAGCTCCAAAGCTTGGATGTGGTTCTGACCTGCTTCTGTCAGGACTGCCTGTGAGCCTGAGGACAGCCAGGGAGGGGCCTTCTCCACACCCCAGTTATGGCCACACTCACTGATGAGGGCATCTGTTCATCCGGAATGGGCCAGGGACCAGTGTGAAGGAGGCGTCTTAACTCATTAACCAGCCCGTAAAGAACAGCAGAGCCCAAGCAGGCAGGTGACAGAGTTCCTCAAATCCAAGGGCCCCCGAGAGCCGCTGCAGGAAGCCTAGGCGGGCTGCGCAGCATCTTCTGCAGCTGGTGCTGCTCACAGGGCACCAGGCCAGGGCACTGACCTTGCAGGCTCTCCACCAGGAGCAGCTGTGCAACTGGTGCAGCTGACATGGTTTAACTGGTTCTCTCTCACCCAGTGTGATGACCCTTCAGCCTTGCCTCCACCATGCGAGGTGCTGCTTAGCCATGGCTGGTGCTTCAGGACTCCAGATATGGCAGGACCAACCTTTCAAGGAGAGCAGGACTTGGGTGGCGCTGCTTGGGCATTGGCCCACATAGGATGGGAGTGAACAGATGGGTGTCTAGACCCCGAAGGGAAGTTCTTTGTCATCTGAGTTATGTCCCTCGACGCTCACAGCATCTATACAGATTTCCTTAATCTAGGCCTGTTCTGCAGGCAGGTGACCACGAGAATGGCAGGCGTTCTCTGGCACTTGACCATGCAGTGTTCTAGGCTCTGATACGCAGCAGTATCCTAAAGTACACTGGAGGCCTCCTTTGCTGGACAGAGTCCAGTTGGCCAGTCTTCATTGCTTTAACCCTGGGAAGTCACACCAGAGTGGGGTATGGGCACAGACTGGGAGCTCCCTAAGAGGGCCGTGTCCCTGGAAGCTGGCCTTAAAGCCATTGCAGATGGAGGCTCCCATTCCATGTAGCTTGTGGAGTCCTCAGCTTCGAGTTATTCCCAAAGGTCAGTCATTCACGGTCAGCTCAGTTATGGGACTGGGAACGTGGTGTGCCTGTCGGTCACAGCTTCCCTAACACAACGGGCCCAGAGACAGGAGTCAGTTTGTTGGAGGACACACAGTAAAGGAACATAAGAATACTTGTAGTTTAATTCGTTGGAAATGTTATGCTCTTATACAGTGTGTTCTGATCATATCTACCAACCCACCACAGGCCATGTTGGCGAAGGGGAGTGACACCTCCTCCCTTAGCAGATGTCAACTGCCAATATCTGCTTTGCCAAGGGTGGGCCTTGGGGGCTCCTCTCCCATCCATATTGGAAGTTTTGATTGGTTTGATACTGTGCAGATGACCAACCACAGCTGGTGTGAGTTCATGAACACAATGGCCATGCCACTTCAGAAGAGAGCATGTCATAGCACCGCTCTTCTCCATCCTCTGGCTATTACATTCTTTCTGGCTCCTCTTCCACCTGAGCCTTGGGTGGGGCAGGTTGGCTAGAGGATTCGTCTACAGCTGGGCACACAGTCACCTATGCTCATTATTTGGGCTGATTATGAAGGTCTGCCATAGGGATTTCTGGTTATTACTACTTTTCTCCCTGGAAAGTCCCAACTTGGCTAGCACGAACCTGGGCTGAGGAAACCATCCCATCAAGCCTAACTGGGGAGCACTGAGAGGCAGAGGCACACCCACCACTGGGCTTTTCAGCCCTCCATAGGTTTGGATCCACCCACTGAATCCCAGGAACCTGACGAGCATCAGGGGAGCTGGGAGCTGGCGGCCCATGACCAACTAGAACCGTCCTACTCAGCTTTTGTCTCAGAGTTTCTAATGTGTGGCTGGTGGCAAACTTCACACTGAAACACACAGATGGTCCAGCCTTATCTTGCTAATGAAAAAAGTCCTTATACGGCTACAAGAACAGACACAATCATCTGTTTTCCAACATTCTGAAAAAGTCTACAGAGGTGTAAGGTACAACGCAAATGAGGACAATTAGCTTGTGCCATCTGTGGGGAAAATAAGGCACCCCTGCCTCCCGCTCCACCTGCTCTTCCGGGCTTCCTGAGGATAGTGAGCAGTGAGCTTCGCCCCTGGGAAGCAAACACCTCCATTCATGAGCCTCCTCTGCTCTCTTTTACTTAAGAAACTAGCACCATACTCTTTTGCACACCTTGTGGCTGTAAAACTGGGAGGGGGTGGTCCCGTTCCTGACAGTGCTTTTGGACAGCAACGTTTTGGAGTGGCTGGCACGCCTATGGGTGCCGTGGTCTGTTATCTTAGTCTCTGTCTTCTCTGAGCTCTGACCCTGGGCCTGCCGCATGCCAGGTGGAGGCTGACTGGCAGCCAGAGGAGCTTGCAGCCTGCAGGGAGGCAGGCAGAACCGGGCTCAGCTTGGCCCTCCAGCCTGTCTGTTGGAGACCAGCCTTTGTGTAACTTCCATTACTCACTGGTACTGATGTACAACACTGTAACACCTCAGGCTTTGATGTTGTAGGGGATGGGGCTGAGGGCTAAGCATGACTGGAGAGATCTGGGGATCAAGCGGATATACAGCGCTTTTAGTGAAGCACTCAGGGTGAGAACAATGGGGCTTGTTCCCCCTGTGATCCATAGGCTCTTGTGTCTCTAGCATGGGGAGTATGTTGGGTGGTGGCTTCAGTACAAGTCCAGGGGGTCCAAGGTGGAAAGGAGGACTTATATCCCAATCTAGGAGGAGGCAGAAGGGACTGAAGTGTGTTTGGATGGAGTCTGGGCCAGCACTGGATAAGGTTGAAAATGTGCAATAGCTTCTGCTGGGAAGAAAGCCAGGCAGAGTCCTGGACACACATAAAGGCTAGGCTCAGCCAGCCAGCCAGCCAGCCAGAAGCTGTGAGGCAGAATGCCCCAGGGTGCCAGCACTGCCACCTTCCCAGGTATCCACATATGTACCACCAGGGGTCGCCATTATGGGAGCAAACATACCACACACACCTGTCAGGTCGGGGGCCCAGGAGGAGCCTGGCCCAGGGAAAAGGGGACAGCTTCTGGGAGGACAGATGACAATGAAGAGCGCCCCCACTGGGGACAGTCAGCAGCCCCCCCCCAAGAAAGGCTGATGCCTCCTGAACACGGTGAGTCATCATGGAAAGCAGGTCTGCAACCTGGTGCCAGCAGAGCCTTCAGGACCAGCTTGATCCTGAGAAGGTAAATCCCTGAGCTGCAGAGCAGCAAGGCAGCAAATAGTGCCTCTGAACCACTGAGAGGGAAGTAGTCCGTTATATGTGTTACTAAGCCACACATCACAGCACATGGTCACTTCCTAGGGCCAGAAATTCAGGGCTGAGAAATCCATGCCTCCATCTTGAAGTGAGAGCCTGGCATTCTGGGAGGAGTTTCTCTTCCCATCCCTATACTTCTATACCCTTCCTCTGCTCTGATGGCATCCACTTGCTTCCTCTGAGTGGTCCCTGTAGGTCCTAGAGCCAGCCAACCCTGTGGGCTGTGTTGTGGGCCAGGCAGGAACAAAAGGTAGGTAAGCTTGAAGATTGGACAAGGCCAGATGCACAGTTTAGGAAGGCCTGGGGCCCTACAGGGTTGTTGGGGGGGGGGCACTCAGCTCTTGTGTCGTCCCTGACGTGGCCTCCGACTCACTGAGATCCAGGGACAGTGCCAGTGTGTCCTGTCATCCATACCACCATGACACCCACTGCTGGGAACTGCATGCAATTGCCAGAGCTGAGGCTGAGCCCTGGGACCCTCTCCATCTGGATGGGAGAGGGTTGTGTGCACATCCCTAGCAACACTTCCAGAAGCTATGATGAGGAAGAAAGGGGAGCAGCCAAGAGCCATCTTGTCTTTAGATGCTTCCACACAACTCAGCCTCCACAGAGACCCATCAGCTAGCCCAAAGGAGCTGTTCCCTCACTGCAGCCTTGCTGCCCCAGTCTCCACAGGACCACAACCCCCTACAGTCTGACCCCTTCTGGGTCCCCTCCAGTGACCTGCAGCCAAGTCATAGGTCTCCTGTTGCAGAGACTCCCATCTTACTAGAATTCAGGATTCAAACTCAGTGCCAGCTGCTGCCCTACTGGGTCACCTAGATTCCCCACTGAGCTGATGGTCTGACAGCATAGGGCTATTTCCAGTAAAAGCAGGTACTACCAAGAGAATGATGCATCCTCCACCACCACCCCCTTAGTAAGAGGCAGCTTGCGGGTCTGTAGAACAGCACTGCTAGGCATTCCTCCTGTGCTCTAACATGGTGTGCCGAACATGCTCTTCTTTCACATACATTTCACTTTCACCACCGTCCCTCCTTCGGGTAACACCTGGCTTACCCACAGAGGAGGGCGGGGCGAGGACCCAGCGGCTTCACTGGGATGAGTGATCAATGATGGACTGGGCTCTATTCTCCCATCCCAGGGATTTTCTGCGGCTGACCGGCTGACCCAGGGCAGCGAGGAGCATCCTGAAAAGGATGCTGAGGCAGATTCTGAACCATGGAGGTCCCATGGGGTGGAGGGTGTGCCTCTCGGCCCAGACCAAGCAGTGGGTCTCAATGATGGCAGGCACTGGCACCACATTCATGACCCAGATTAGCTACTAAGTGCTTGGTCTACACTGGGGAGGACCTGTATCTCCAGCCCTATCCTCATGCCTGTGGTGCCTCCAGACCCTTCAGGATCGAGGGTTCAAGGGCAGCCTGCCATGCCCCTGGGAGTACAGACTGAAGTGTCTCCTGATGTTGACCCTCTCGGCCTCCATAAAAGGAACGAGCAGCATTTTCCAAGAAGGCAGAGGCCCAGACACTGGCAGGGAGGGCCTGTCTCTTCCAGGTGGGTGTGTGAGCGAGGGAGAGACTTCTCCATCATCAGGAGGGCTGGGCTGGGGCCCAGGGGTGCTGGGTAGGGACCACAGTTACCAGGAGCTGGAAAGATCCACAGGACTTGGGCACTGACCAGACTGGCCTCCTTCCCCAAGCTTGTCTGCAAGCAGAAGCCACGTGGTTGGAGGCAGGAGGTGGTGGTCTCTTGGGGTCCCTTCCTACTGCAGCCCCTCTAATTACTTCTTGTGTGTTGCTGGATATACCTCAAGTGCAGGAGAAGATTTCAGCACAATGGTGGGGTATGTTCCCTAAATGTTGAGTTCACAGCTCTACCAAAGCTCTGACACTCCTGTCCATCCTGAGCAGCCATGACAAAGTCTTAGGCAGGAGAAGAGAAAGCTGTGTGAGTGTGGAGAGGTCGTCATGGGCTCTGGTGAGAGAGGAATACGAGACATTTCTAGAATCATTCTCAAGATTTAGATTCTCTGTTCCTGGGGAGGAGATTTTCTCCAAATGGATGCTTGGCCCACTGCCTAGTTCTGTGAGGCAGGGGGCTGGCTATTATAGGGGCAGCCAGCCTCATTCTGGGCCAGGGCCCTGCGGATCCTGCAGCTGTGGGTGCTGCTTCTGGTGCTGGCCATCATGTGTTTGTTACTCAGCAGGGAGTGTCCCCAGCAGCCCCGAGAGACATGTATGTTGCCTGCCCTTTGCAGCTGAGGATGTGGGAGTCCTGGGGCAGCAAGCACTGTCTATAGAAGTACCAACTTAGGAGCAGGGGCAGGGGCATTCGCTTAGAGCCAGCACCCTCTCCTCGATGCTGTCCTTCTGGACAAGAGCCCAGAAGAGCGCTTGGGCCCACAGCAGGCTCTCAAGCACTTCCATTTGCAATGGGTTTATTTTCATTTCCCTGGCTGTGGAGAGTGCAAAGGGGGTGAGAATGCTTGGCAGAGTTCCAGGTCCAGGTAGCCATTCTCTTTAGATGGCCATATGTGCCTTACCATCTAGGGAACACGGAGTGTGGATTCCAAGGACCACCTAGACAGAATTATGAGGGCAAATTGTCACTTTCATAAGTGTTTGTGAAGTGGTCTGTGTACTAGATGAGAAAGAAAAGCCAGGTCTGTCTTGGGGAGCTGTCTGTTGGGGAGCTCAACAGCACACATCTGCCATGTGTCTCTGAGGCCTCTCTTTAGCCCCTACAGGAAGCACACCTTACCATGTAACAGCACGATGGCGTGCTTACGGTCAAAGGCAGAAGGTGGCAGCCACTGGCCATTCCAGGCTAAGCCTTAATGCTTACAGCAGACAGATATATCCCATGCTTCTGAGGTCCCGAGGGTACTAGTGGTCCACAATCATGGCACCAGTGGGGACCCGGCTTGGGGGTTACCTAATGGCAGTCAGGGAGCTGGTATAATTGCCTTGCAGTTGTGGAAACCACCATGCAGGCTTGCTTCACCTACAGCCCCTGTCCTTGTGATGTCCTGAGGAAACCCGGCTGCTACCTGGTCCAGTGGCTCCACCCTCACTCCTTCCTACCATCAGCCTCTGAAGAACTTCCGTTGGCTTCATGCATTCTGGTCATCGTGCTGATTACAACGGTCCCCGGTGTTACCATGGGAAGTGAGGGTTTCTCATAGGAAACCAAACAGCAGTTTCTGGCCAGTAGTCAGGATTTCAGGGGTGGAGGCTGGGGACAGCTGGGGATCTTTGAGTCCCTCGTGATCGCCATCAGTTCTTCTAAACCCCCTCCAATAAACATATTCCAAGGCAGCTTGATTGCTGTACAAACATGACTCAAGACCGTGGTGCCACAGAGGATCTGAGAGAAGGGAGGTTGCAAGGGGCTCGCTCCCTTCTCTACAGTCCTCTGTGTTTCCCATGCTATGAGCATGAGCTCCTTTGGGGGGTGGGGGTTGCTCTGCCCAGAGAGAGGAGCAGGAATGCCAATCCTGAATGCAAATGTGGGCAGCAGACCCAGTGCCTATCTAGAGAAATTACAGGAATTACATGGATGCAATGTGGCATTTTCAAGAGGCTCCTACTCCTCACATCACATCTAGGGAATCTTGACACAACTGGGGTATTTGACTTGGCTGTTGGTGATGTAATTTTTCACTGTTGACACATTGTATGCAGAAGAATGCATCCAGTGCCTTAAAAACCAGAGCCTCCGGCTAGTCTTAGCTCCCTCAACTCCCAATTTAAACCTTCCCTAGGTTCCGCCTCAGAGACTGTGTCAGCAGAGCAAGCAGCCTGCTGGAGCTTATACGCATGGGCAGTCAGGGTTGGGAGCTGCCGGGCAAAATCTCAATGGGTCTGCTTTTTCCACCCAGCCCCTACCCTTTGGATCCTTTGAAGTGATGGGAGGGCTGTTGCTGCTCTCTAAATAGCCCTGAACTAGGACTGGGAGATGGGGAGCAATGATTTCTGAAGACCCCGGAAGAGCACCTGCAGCTCTTGCAGTACCCTGGAGTCAGCCCCGGAGTTTCCAGGTTTCACACAGTGGACTCCAGGGATGTGTGTCATGCTACAAAGAACATGGGCTCAGGGGAGCCTCACACCCCTCGCTCCCCATTGGCTGGAGGGGCGTGGCCTTAGTATTCAACAGCCCTCAGTTCAAAGAACTGACCCCTTGATCTGGACCTTTGTGTGTGGACCTCTACCTCCACGTAGATGAGGACAAATGTCCCTCAAAGTCTGTCTAAAGAACTCTATCTCTCTCTCTCCTTCTCTGTACCTCTATCCCCTCCTTCTCTCTCTCTTTCTCTCTCTCTCTCTGTGTGTGTGTGTGTGTGTGTGCACGTGTTGGGAGTCAATATATAACAGAAAGTAGGGGTCCTTAAGCAAGGCAGGGCAGGGCAAGGTAGGGAAAACCAAAACCAGAACCCCTATTTCACCTCATATAAAGATGTAAAAGATTGTTTCCCTGGACTGCTTTATCCAGACAACAGATGGAGATGGGAGGTGACCATGACCACCCAGACAGCCTCCTTTCTTCTTCTGTGTGGCCTCCACACTGAGTTGAACATTCTGTCTTAGGAAACTCATGAGCAGGATACTCTCCACTCTCAGGGTGCACTGGCTAGGCATGTAGAAAAGCTCAGAAGCAGAGGAGAGGTACCCTACCACATCCTTCAGTCTGGGAAGAGGCCAAAAGAAAGCACGCACACCTCACCTGCCTACCCAAGGGTGTATTCTGCCCACTTGAGGGCAAAAACCAGGTTTTTCCATCCCCTTTGGTTCAGGCCCAGCCCCCAAGAGCAGCAGTGACGTCAGCACCCTCAGCCTGCCCTATCTCCTCCCATTCGCCTTTTCGTTTATTGAAAAGTTTAATTGGGAGTTCTGAAAGGTCATTATTAATATCTTCAAATGAAAAATACAAGGTGAAGTATCTCTGAGTAAATATTGTTAAAATCCAAAGTGCTTAAAATTAAAATGAAAAAGGACAACTTGGGGAGTGAGGCTGGGAGGGCAGGGAGGGGCACTGTGCATGCACAGTCTCAGCTCTGGCCCTAATGTGTCATCAAGGGCCAAGCCACACAGCTCTCCCAGGGTCTACCAGATGGCCACACACAATTGAACATCATTCTCCGTTGGTTTCTTCCTAGTCTTTGGAATCAGTCCTCCCCTCCTACCCACTCAACGTTGCAATGTTCAGCCCTAATCCCCGCCACTGTGTTCCCTCCTTTATGAAGATCTGCACCACTCCCGTTTTCTCAGGATGCTCCTGCCACTTGCCGCTCTAGTGGAGGCACTGTGTTTGCTGCCCATGTTTCCACACTAGCATAGGAGTTCTACGATGCTAGCATCCCCACACAGAGAGTGGCCTTCAGCTTGAAGTTGGAGCTCATATGCAGATAGGCAGAGAAGAATGGACTCAGCTTGTCCCAGCATCCTGGTGGTCAGCATCTCTGACCACCAGCAGCATGCATGCCATGTCCACAGAAAACTCGGCAAGGCTCCACCTCACCAAGGCAGGCTGTCAGGCACACCAGGCTCTGTCTGCTTTGCAGGAAGGTGACACAGGTCAAAAATCCTAAGTTTCAATCAAATAGAACAGCAGATTAATTGCAAAAACCTTTCAAGGTACTTTGGAAAAAAAAAATAAACACCATGAACTAGACACAAAAACCTGTGTCTTTTCTGAAGGTGGCACTACTAATAATTGGATTTACAGAGCACTCCTGAAGCCGTGGCTCAAGTAGTGTTTGTGCCGATAAATAAAATCATGTACAATTACAAGCAGCGGCTTTGCCTCACTTGCACGTCAGTGACTCTGAACCAAGGTTGCATGCTCAGCTTCCCCGTAAAGCAAAATAACTGCATCGTCATCACGCCGCCAGGCTGGTGATACGATCAGAACACATCTGCACTGCACCCAGGGAAGCTGGCTGTATGAGGGAGGGTGGCCCTCACTTTCTTCTACACCTCACTTTCCTCTACACATCGAGAGTCTGCAGGGCTTTGTCTCAGGGATCGGGGGTTCCAGGATCTCTTTGTGTCATTGCTACTGTGTGAGCTGGACACCCATTCTTGCCTGGTTCCAGTCCTTGGGGCCTAGTCTATGAGGACCACAGAGTGGGTGACCAGGAGACACTGCTTTTCTTTTTTCATGGTATATGCATACGTTCATGGGTTGTGTGCATGTGCGTGTGGAGGCCAGAGGTCAACAGAAGTTTTATTTTATTTTATTTTGACACGGTGTTTCTTTGCATATCCCTGGCTGTCCTGGAACTTACTATGTTGACCAGGCTGGCCTCAAACTCACAGAAATCTACCTGGCCTCCCAAGTGTTGGAATTAAATGGGAAAGGCCATCACATCACACCATCTTACTGTTTTTGAGACGGTCTCGTGGTGAACCTGGAGCTGGCCAGCTTGGCTAGACTGGCAGGCCAGCCAGTGTGGCAAGCCTCCTGTCTTTGCTTCCCAGTGCCGAGACTGCAGGCGTGTGTCACCTCATCTGGTTTTTTTACACTGGTACTGGGATCTGAACTCAGGGTCCTCGTGTCCCCACAGCCCGGCCACCACCACACAGTTTAAACGAAGTTCCTGTGCACATTGTGGCCAGGCTGGAAGGCAGACAAGGAGTCATCTTTCTTCAGGCAAGGCCATATAGGAAGGTTTGGTGTGACAGTTTTAGCAGGGTCCAGTGTCCATTTTCCTAAAGGAAGTCTGGGAGGTCCTTCCCCACAGGATAGTACTGCAAACAGTGAGCTTGGCCGCATACTGCTGGTGTTTGGGCCGTGCTGGCCTCTCTTATGGGTACTTTACACACCTCATCATGGTAGCATTGCTCGTACTCCCATTTCTTCTAGGGGGCACTGAGGACAGTGGGTGCTCAAAAGCTGTGGAGTGGTGTGGACCCCAGGCTCTGTTCTTATGTGAGTCATGTGCAAATGAATTTTAATCTTTGAGCGTGTTGTGTCTTGCCTCTTGTCTCCTGTGAGCATGGGCCACTCTGTGCCCTCAGCCTCTGTCATATCTTCATATCCATGCTAAGTTCAGGAAGGAGGAGAAACAACCTGATCTGGGCTGGAGGATGGAGAACTGCGAGTCCATTGGAGTCAAGGGCCTATCAGAGCTGAGGGCCTATTGGATCTGAGGTACAGCATGACCCCAGCAGGCAGCAGACCAGGCTGGCGACCGACCGCTTCTTTCCTCTCTCCCCTCACCATGTGGGCAGGCCTAGCTCTGCAGAGGAACTGGTTATATGTGGCCAGCCACATTTGGAGGGAAATGGGCTTCCAGGGCCCTGCTAATTCAGACTGTGCTCAGCTGGTGGCTTCCTCTGTCCATGGCCTGCAGGCTGCATGTGTCCCATGATGCTACGGATGGGGCCCAAAAGAAAAGCTTACTTAAAACATGAAAACAAAAATATTTTTTTTGGTAACTTGGCCAAGTCGTTCTTGAGCAAGCACCTGGTAGATGACAGCGACACGTTGAGGTGTCAAAGGTTAGGCACAGCTACCTGAGGCTCTCCCTGTGTGGCCTCCCCACAGCCCCTAATCAGGGATCACTAATCAGGCATCAGTCCTACGTTAGCACGGCCAATCTGGAGGCTGGGCTTTGAGGCATTAACATTCTGTGCTCAGAAGCGGTTGTTTCCATCTTCCCATTCAGCCAAGCAGTAAGAACGCCACACAGATTTTCTGCACCTATCCAAAGAAATTTATCTTTCACACCCTGCTTCGTGCCATATGTTGGGCACTGAAGGCATGAAGGATTTGGCTGTCAGTCTCTGAAGGCGTGGAGGCCTTACTCCAGCTCTCCTTTGGAGAGTTAGGCTGAGCCTGTGACATTTTACTTTCCCTCTGTCAGCACTCTCTCCTATGCTTCACCCACTGACAGCCCCAGCCTGTGCCTGGGGCTCCTCTACTCTGCAGAGGGTAGTGGCTCACCCTCCCGGGATGCCAGTGTTGATGCTTTCGTGTGGCCTCGGGGCTGTGTGGATGCAGATCCTGGGTCTCCGCCTTTGTCTTATTCTCAGTGTTGTAGGGTCTGGTAACCGGTGAGACAATGTTTAGGAAGTATCTCCCATGTTGCCTGGCAGGAAGAATGATTTCAGTATTTACACCTCGTATTTCCCCTGCTATGAGATCATCTTTCTGCCGTGAGACCCTGACCTTGGGAAGGGTTAGACCAGGGACAAGCCAGTGTCCTCTCTAACCCGTCTCATCCCTGACAGTAGGGACATGTGCTAACTTTTGACCAAAGCATCCTATCACATTCTGGTAGGTCCAACAGTGACTGTCACTATGGTAGTCACCAGGGTTGGCAATAAACAGTCACTCAGGTGATGGCCTAATAGAAGTTCTGTACCCCCCAATGAGACATTCAAACCCCAAATGGTGTTTTTCTCAGACTCCCTCATGGGGCCTCAAACTCATGGATCATTTTGATTGGATCACTGAGGAAAAAACAGAATAAACAGAATAAAACAAAGCAAAGCTCCTTTAAAAAAGCCTTCCAACACTATCAGCTCAAAGGCTTTCGGAAAAAAAAAGAAGTGCTAACTTTTGACAAAATCCACACAGGCATTTATGAGGTCCTAGCTGGCATTTGGAAAAGACACTCACTGCCGGTAGAAAATAGGGTATTAAAATAGAATCTAAATCAATTTTTCTGATCAATTGCTGCAGAGATGTATATAAGTGGCTGCAAATTGAGTCATGCAGCACACATATGGGCTCTGTGATGGTGGAGAGTCCCTATGAACGCACCCCGCCCCGTCCCTACAGCACCAGGGGACTTGCCGACACGGATGCAGATCTGAGAAAATTTCCTGCTCGATCGATAAATGCTCATTAAGAAGTGTGGCTGGCACGTCCCCAGCCGCAGGTGCACAGCAGCTTAGACGCTCGGCTTTCTCCTCTGATTTTTCTCCTTTAGCCTCGGGTCTGTCTCTCTGAAACAGATTCTTTCAGAAAGACACTGGCCAGAATGGAAAGAAAATGTCTCGGTGCCTCTGGAAGTGAGTAAATGTTCCTTTGATAGATTTTTTAATTGAATCTAAGGACACAGGTACTAAAAACAAACATAAAACTAAGTCACACACACACAACATGCACACCTACCTCTACCGCACACCTACTTACGCCCACACCCACTCACCCCTCAACATCTCTCACACCCCTCACAACTAACATATACTCCCTTACCCCTTTACTTCCAATCAGAATTTTATGTTTACGCATTTCCTTGTACAAAGACAAAGCCTAGAATGGTATATGCCTAGAGGGATGGAGAAATAGCTCATTGGTGTAGAGTGCTTTGTGTGCAGCTAAGAGCACTGGGGTTTGAATTCTAGCACCTGTGTAACCAGCTGGGTGATCTGAGCAAGCCTGTAGCCTGGGGACAAGAGGATCAATGCGGTTTAGAGTCTTCCAACCTAGCTGAGGAGACACAAGCTCCAGGTCCCAAAGGAATAGGCAGAGACTGATAAAAAAAAAAAAGTCCTTCCTTGGCTTCTGCATGTGTGCATAGGTGGGTACATCCCCACCTACGTGCACAAACACATACAAATACATACATACCTAAGTAAATGATCTCATATACCTAATATGCTACTTATACCTATAGAGACACACAATAATACACCTAACGTCTGAATCCACATGTATGTGCACAAATACATATCTGAACCTATGTATATCCACAGGCACATATACATATGCCTACCAAAATGTCTAAATCTGTACACACACACATATATCCTTAAGATCTGTAACTGTGAATACACAGGTGCTACTACACCTATACACCTGATATCTGCGTATGGATACATACGTTGTACACCTATCATGTGTCTCTGCACGTACACACTTGTATATGAACATCTCAGGTCCGTGACTATGCACAGACATGCGCACACACATGCATGCCTGCTGTGTGTACCTATGCAGCACATAGGCATTCGCACATTCTCAAACGTATGTTGATTTCATGTATGTTCTTCCAGAGTCAGAGGCTGCTGACTTCTGCATTTGGAGGTTTCTGGGCACAGAACACATGTGGAAGGGCTTTGAGAGATTTGGCATAAGAGTGAATCGTGGGAGAAAGGCTGGGGTGCCAGGTTGGGGTGCCGTCCATTCGTTGAGCTGTTGGAGGGGGAGTGCCTCGGGAGGAAAAGGTCCCGTGCTTTAAAAGAGTGTCTTTTCATCTTCATTTTAAACAAGATGAGCTTATTTCTATTTTGCGTATGTGGGTATTTTTCCTGCATGCATCATGTCCGGGCATCACAGGCAGCACTGTCAGAAGAGGGCGCCAGATCCTCTGGAACTGTCAGATCCTCTGACAACTGATGGTTGTCAGCCACGCGAGGGTTCCAAGATCTGAACCTGGGTCCTCTGGAAGAACAGTCAGCGCTCCTAACTGCTGCGCCATAAACTTCAGCCACAAGCCATGCTTTCAGACATTTTTATAACTCTGATCAATTGATGGATTGATTACACATTGATTAATGCATTCTGGGCATTCATCTGGCAGTGTGTATGCGTGTGTGTGTGTGTGTGTGTGTGTGTTGGGGGGCAATAGGACAAGTTTTGAAAGTCAGTTCTCTCCTTATACTATGTGATGTCTCTGGATTGAGTTTAAGTCATCAGGCTTGGAGGCAGGTGCTTCACCCGCCGAGCCGTCTCACTGCAGGCCACCCTGTACAGTCCTCTTCTTAGAGAAAGGGCTCTGTTCCTGGGTCTGAGACAGGGTGTGGTGGCCATCCTTGTTGTCAGCAGATGTATGTGGGAGTCATCCTTGTGGTCAGTGTGACTGGATTTAGAATAATCTAGTATGTGGTTTACCTCTAGTGCACCTGTGAGGGTATTTCCTGGGAAATTAAAGCAAGAGACTAGCCCTGGGCATGGGTGCTACCATCCTTAGGCTGGCGGCCTGAATGAAAAAGGGAAGCCAGAGACTATCAGCCTTCCATTTTTCAGCCTCCTGGCCAGTTGTTGAATGAGCTGAGTTGATTTACTGTGCCTTCCCATCTCTGAAACTCTGAGCCCAAAGCCACCCCTTTCCTCTCCTAAGTCATCTGTGTCAGGGACTGTGATCACCAAAACCCAAAGATGGAAAACAGCAAGGGAGAGTCACCACATCTCACAGGGGCTCGCACTGGTCCTTCGAGGAAATGCAGGGCCTTGCTCAGACAGAAAGCAGGCTCCAGCAGGAGGGCACTGGCAGCCGAGGACACAGCTGCCCTGGACCCAACACTGTTGGCCATGGGTCCCAGCTTCCTGGAACTCTTTCAGGTCCAGTCCTTGCACAAACCCTGCTTCCCCCTGTTCACATGATACACCCCGTCACATGATCCTGTGACTAAATAACCACACTGTCCCCAATCTTCCTTGTTCTGGTAGAGCTGTGGGGTGTGTGTCACAGCACCCAAAAGAAGCAGAAATTCACCCAGTGTAGGACAGGGCATATTCTCATGGGAGGAGAAAGTTGGTTGTGAAGATAGCCTAGTTTTAACTTTGGACAATCATTACGTATTGTATATGATAGAGCAACAGCCGTTTCAGAAGCTTCCCAGAACAGACACTGTCTCCTAGGGCCTGGCTGGTGAGCCTGTGGGGGAGGCAAAGGCACGGGTGGGAAGCTTAACTCCACCCGTGGGCTCTTTGTGGAGCTCTGTTGACCGGTGAGGCTAGGAGCAGAACAGCTGAGCAAGAACAGTTAGGGTCCTGCTGCTGACCCCCAACACTCTAATACTCTGGCTTAGCAATAGCCATGGACACTCAGAGGCAGGTCTGGGGCTGTGAAGGAGCGGGGGCTGTGAAGGATCGGGGTCTGCTGTGCCTTGACCAGCTTCGTCCACTCCCAAGTGACATATCCAGAATGTGGCTGCCACAGCTGAATGTACAAGCTCAACCGAGGTAACTAGGCCTCTCAGTCGAACTTAATAACTCAACTGGTAAGTCAGCAAGCTAGTAAGTTAGCTTACTAAGCGGGTTAACCTAACTGAACCAACTAACTTGCTCGACTAACACATTTTTAAACCATGAGTGAACTCTGAATGAAGCATGGTGGTTCCTCCATAACCCAGTTTCCATGTCCAGCACTCACCAGCCGGGATTGGAAATGTTTTAAAAACCACACATTTCCTGGACATTATTCCCCAAACTGTACGGCACAGTTGCTCACCGACAGAAACAGCTTTTCCAGTGTTAGTGCTGGGTTGAGTGTCCTGGAGATGACTTTCTAGGAGACGATGTGAGGCGGTTCTGTCAAGCTGCACCTGTTGTGCCCGAGAGCTGCCTTGCACCCCCCCCTGTACTGATGAGATCCATGGTAAATAAGTAGGGAAAATCACAGACCTTAAGTAAAGGGACTTAATTCCTGCTATGAAAATATTCCTACATTAAAAAACCCAGGACCTAAACTCCCCTTGTGGCTTGAGGTAGGCTCTGGACCATGACTGAGTTTCTGTGTTTTAAAAGGAAAATTTTGCCTTGTGGACCGTGTGCCGACCAGCAGGTGTTTCTGCAACAAATGCTACCTGTTGAGACTCCCCTCCCAGGAGCCTTTAGAGAGGGGCATTTCCAAATAATTCACCTGGGAGCGGAAGCTCTTCTGTGTTGCTGGTGTGCCGGGGAGGGAGCCTGGCCTATTTTACATCGCCAGGTCTATTTTTAAATAAAGTTCTTTGTGCTTTAAGCTGCTCCTAAAAATATCTCCCTGACTTGTATCACGGAATTAAAACAAATCACCAATTGAACCTCTGCTTGAGTCAGCAAGTCACAGTGCTCAAAAAGGGCGGCGGCCACGCCCTGGGGTGTCTTCATACCTATCACATGCCTTCATCCCTTCCGACACCCAGCAGCCCCTGAGGACAGTCACTGATGAAGGGACATGCCTCCCTGACAAACTGTTCCTCACAGATCACATCAAAAGAAGAAAAGGAAGAGAAGACCATCCGTTTTGGTCCCTTGGGTTACGGAAACAAAAATAAGAGGAGCTGGGAGCAGGGAGGTGATGGGGCTGCTCTGAGGGAGTGGGGCCGGTTAGGGGTGGCAGGGACACCTGTGGTTTCCAGTGAACTCCACGGTCGATGAGACAGACGTCAGGATGACAAGACACCCTGTCAATGGAGGAAGCAGAATCACTGGCAGCTTTGGGGGAAACTGTCCCTTGCTTGAGGGGATTCTGTAGGAACACACACATGTGCCCAGGTGAGCACACACTTGGGAGCTCCCACTTAAAGTTCTCATTACATGCGCACAAATTCTTACACGCACATGTATCCTTGAACACACACCACACACACACACACACACACACACACACACACACACACACGTATACCATACTTAGGAGCTCCTGCTTGCCCCTGGACCTCCCATCACAAACACACTAATGCTCACACTCTGACACTCTGGGTATGTAATCACACATATCCAGACATATTCATTCTGAGACTGCTGCTTGCACCCTGTGACACACACACACACACACACACACACAGCTGCTCAGCCAGGTAGGTGACTCTGCCAGGGCGCTAGCTGTCATCTGATTCAAGACGGTTTGTAGAGCTCCAGGAGTTGCACAGAAATCCTGACTCCCGTAGGAAAATCTGGCAGGACTCTCATTCCCTCCGCAGAGATGTATATACATGGAGCCGTGCAGACTACGCCAGTCTGTTTTAACCAGAAGAAAACCATTTCTGCACATCCGAGCATCTGCAGTGGTCGGCACGCCTGTGCATGTGAGGGTGCTGCAGTGTTTATCAGACTCTTCAAGAACTGTCTTCCGGTGAGGGAAGGGAGGGGGCTTGGGAAGACCAGAGCCTCTGGACTGTCAAGTGGATGAGGGTGCAGTGTGCAACAGACTCCACAGGCTGCTGTGTCTTGCCTGCAGTTGACATGGAAAGGGTGCTCTGGACTTCTGGAGGACATGTCTTGGACTGTATAAGGGATGGCATGTCACCAGTGTTAATTACGAGGCTAGCACAGGAAGAACGGCTCCAGACTTGTTGCCCAATGCCCGTAGTTGGCCGGTAGGGGGCCTGTCACCCACTTTGCATGCTCGTCATACATAAGGCTAAGAAACTCCCAGAGACTGGTGAGCAGAGGAAGACAGAAAATCAGAAGCTCTGGAAGAGTAGCCAGTCCCACACTGAGAATCACTGAGCCATCTCTACAGCAGCGCTGGCTTTTATGCCAGGGGAAAGCCAAACCCAAGGTCAAGTTTAACTTTGACACCATTTTCAACATGTAGAGGATGTGTTTTACCATGCTGGCAGCTTACTACAAACATGGTCCTTAATCTTAGGGTCCCTGAGACACCTGGACTAGAGGCTTAGTATAATCTTTCAGTCTGTACCCACTTAGCCACGCCCCTGGGGGCACCTGCCTGCCACCTTCCCGGTGAGGGCCCAAGGTGCAACAACTCTGAGAAAGCGACTTCTGCGTGGAGAATTGGACATGCTGGACAGGACGTTGTCAGCAGACAGTCTCCAAGACACACTCTTGCCTCTGGTGGTTGCGCCTCCTCTGCCACTCAGACATCTGTTCTTTCTATTTGCAAAGATCAGAATTTTATAAGACAAACATATGGATCTCGAGATTTATCATATGCCCTGTGCTGTGTCGATGTGGAAATACAGCTGTGTATACTTAGTCACTCCCTGCACGTTTGTTCCCAGAGTATAAATTCACACCAACACATTTCTGCAAGAAAATATTGTGTCAAAGTCATACGAAGCGAGCTCCCGTTGCCTGCCTCCAATGACATGGTGACTTTATGTTTTCTTTAATAGACTCTAGTCTGTCATTTTTATCTTTATAAAAAGGCGTTAGGTTTTTTTTTTTAAAGTAGCCAAGGGAGACCATTCACAGTGTGTTTTTATTCTTGTTTTCTTGTGGGGGAGTTTTCCTGGAGAAAGTGTGATGCCAGGAGGGTGGGGAGCCAAAGTATGCCTTCTAGAGCCACTCACTTTTGGGTGTACCAAACCCTGTCCCTTAGAAAATGCTGTGAACCTGAAAACCTGGGAGGAATCTGATGTCCTCTTCTGGGGGTTTCCATGCTTTCTCCTTACCAAGCCAGAACGGCTGTGCATCTTCCAGGGAGGGAGCTGGGGAGGAGTGGTGCAGGCAAAGTCCACACATCATCCAGTTATTGTTTATCAGCAATGAATCCTTTCCTCCGTTCTGTCTATTCATAGATGCGTTCATCCATACACCTACTCACACGACCACCCACTCATCCATCTATTTACCCACCCATCCATTTTTTTTATCTATTCATCCACCCATCTGTTCATCCACCTACCCACCCACACACCTACCTATCCATTTATCAGTCCACCCACTCATCCATCCACCTATCCACCCACACATTTATCTATACATACCTGTACATTTATCTGTCTACCCATCCACACATTTACTCACCCATTTATCCATTCACTAATTTATCCATCCATCCATCCATCCATCCATCCATCCATCCATCCTTCCTTCCCTCCCATCACAGCCTTATATATCCATCTATCCATCCATTTACCCATCCATTGCTTCTTATCATTTTGGCTAAGATCAAATGCATGTGTCCCTGCATCCATCCTGGATCTGGACCTCCCAGATCCCAGGACTTAGGAGGGAGGCAATAATCAGCAATTTGATGCTGATGAGAGTTACTGAAACCATTTAGCAGCTGAAACCCTGGGGCCATTTCCAGAATTACTTGCTCTAGCCCACAACATGCCATTCCTCAATGTAAACGTGAAAACACCCTTCATTGTTTTCTTCTGTCCAGGAGGCTGATGGTGTGTGAGATGAATGATGGAACTATTTCCTGACATCTCCACGGGGCTTCCTGATGCACAGTTCAGGGGCACTCATCTTAGCCTCTGAAGTATTTCCAGGAAAAGCCTGCAGGGGGCAGCCTGTGCTCTGGGCCTGTCACTGGGATTTGGGTTTCCTACAGGACCAAGATTCCCTTCCTGTCCACTGGCCAAGGCTGAGCCTTCCCATCCGCTTGGTTAAGGCCTGAAGCTGGCTTGCCTCAAAATGTACGCACTGCTGTGAAGCTCCGAGAGTTGTCTAATGCATTTCTGTCACCTTTTGGGTGATTTAAGCCTCATTTTTATGCATGGCAGAAAAATCTTAACAATTCAGAAAGAGGATTTTGTAGGATTTGGACAAAGGAGAAAATTTATACCGAGCCCTGCAAAAAGCTTCTTAGCTGCAAAGCACTGTATACAATTTGTAGGTAATTCACATTAAATTATGCCTCAGGTTTATGTGGCTGAAAGAGGGAAAAAGCTGTTAGCATAGGAGGTGGGTGTTTCTCCCACTGAGAAGAGTCCTGGGATATTAGAGGGCCCACGAGCACTCCCTTCAGTGACACCATTGCCAGCCTTGTTAATGGACACAGGGCATGGGCTGAGCATTTTTCCAAAGTGGCTCAACTTAAAGCTGATGTCCTCAGTGGGCATCAGCTCATTTGCCCCTAGGGAGGAGTGGGTGGGAAGAGAAGGAAGGGAAATGGGCCACCCTGATCCCTCTGTTCCAAGAGAATCTAGCCCCTCGGAGATGCACGCAGATCTCCAGGGGACATAAGTCGTGTTGTAGATAGCAGAACTCCTCTCCTCCCACTGCTGGTAAGACAGGAAGCCCCAAACAGCTGGGAGTGTATGGAGGCGTGCTAGGTTTCTGACTGCTAAAATTGTGCCTGGTGTATGCATACATGTGTGTATGTGGTGGTGGTAGTGGTGGTGCTGGTGCTGGTGTGTGTGGGTGTTTGCTCACCTACGAAAGCCAGCGGTCAACACTGGCTGTCTTTCTCACACACTCTCTCTTTGAGCCCAGAGCTCACAGATTCAGTTGCACAGGTTGGCCGGTAAGTTCCGGGATCCTCCCATCCCTGCCTCCCCAGTGCTGGGGTCACATTGCACCTGAGTTTTTGGATCTTTGCCACAATGGAACACTCTGGTCCTTGTGCCTGGTGCTAAGCACTTTCCCCTCTGGGCCATCTCCTTCCCCACTATATGAGGATGTGACTGAGCAATGGCAGTGAGGTTGTGGGCTCAGTCAAGGCAAACACGGTTGGGAGGGAAGACGAGAGCACAGGCAGGTGGAGAAGAAGGCATAGGGAAACAGAGCCACCAGAAGCTTCCCAAAGACCTGGAACAGATGCCGCGGTGCCCTAGAGGAACGAACTCCAACAGATATCTTGATTTCAAATTTGGTTCCAGGGTTGTGAGAGAACATGTTCCTGGTGCCTGAAGCCTCCTCCTACTGGGTGTCCATTTGCTCTTGTAGCACATGTGACTAGCAGATACTAAACAGGGATGGGCAGTAATGTTCTTTCCTAATGGTGGGATGCCAGGGCGTCTACCTCAGTCCACACTGCACGATACCTGTGACCATGATTACAGCTCTCCTGCCCACATCCTCCTGCAAGGACTTTGGACTAAGCAGATGCCAGCTTGCAAAAATGACAGGTCTCTTTCCGTGTCTCTACATCTATGCCTTGTACTTAGCCCTCCCCTGTGGGTGGCATGTATAAAACACAGGTACCAGCACGTACCCACTGCCTTCATACCTGTCACCTGTGTACTGTCCGCATGAACTTCCCTTCTTACCACCTGTGTATTTGTCTGTAGCCCACTGCCATCTCATGGGTCATACCAACCTCTCTATACCTGGACCTGTCTGGGAAGGACTTGTAAAAAAAAAAAAAATCCTGTCTGAGTTTGTGAGGAAAAAAACAATGTGTGAAGTGCTGTTGGGTTTTTCTTTTTCTTTCTTTCTTTCTTTTTTTTTTTTTTAAAGGAAGACAGCTGTATATTTTCAAGCCCATGCATTAGCACCAATGCTCACACATTAACAAAACCCCAGAGTGTGCTGGGTGTTGTTGAGTCGTGTGCCTGGAAGGTCCTGACGAAAAGACAGATCTGGCTTTCTCCTTGCACTTGGTATTGTTCACTTAGCACATTCTCAGCCAGCAAATGGTGCTGCTAATGTATCACATGCAGGTTGTCCTCTTAAGTAGGTTACATGCCCCTCTCAACCCCCCCCCCCAGGCTGCTACAGGGTAGGGGTGGAGGGCCCTGCTTTTGCTTTTGCCCCAGCCAGCTGTAAGGACTTGGCCTGAGAGAACCTTTCCGGCTGTTGGCCAACGGTCTGCTCCTCACCACTGTAATCATGCCTGATGTGGGAACCTCCCACTTTCCCTCTCTCTTCCTCGAACACTGTCCTTGGGTGCTCTTCTCTAGCCACACACAGCACAGCCTGATGCCCCAGGGCTCTTGTCCAGGCTGTATGCTCTGCAGCCTGATCTTCAATTTTGCCCAATCCATACTCTCGAATATGTCAATCAGGCCTCCAGCTGTTGGTGCCTCTGACCACACAAGCACATCCTGGTTACATCTGTTCAGGCGGCATGAGGAGCCTGTGCTGCTCTGGAGGACGGGGACAGGGTGGGGCGGGGCCTGAGTCCAGGCAGCTCCAGCCAGGTGCTGGCCAGGCAGGTAAGAGAGAATTGGAAAGCTCCGTGAAGAAGGTTCTGACTTGAAGGGTCAGAGGTAAGCTGAGCCAAGCCAGGATCCCTACAGGACAGCTGTTTCCTTCTCAGTGGTAGGGGTGGGGCTTGTTACAGAGCTGTCCCACCACCCCACACAGTACACGCAGAAGTTGGAAGCTGGTAGGGGGAACCTAAGATGGTATCCCATTTCCCCTGTACCCATCCTTCCCCCTTTGGTCTTGATGGAGAGCAGGGCCTGTCCTGAAGGTCCAGACAGGACTATCTCAGGCTGCCAGGCTCTGGGGCTTCTTCAAACTGCTTAGTCAGTTCACCCAAGGGCAAAAGCCATAGGCAACAGGTCAATGAAGGGCTGCCAAATTTGACTAAAGAATAGTCAGCAGGGGCAGGAGGCAAATCTGAAATGTCTTAGTGCTTCTCTAATCCTGAACTGGGATTGGAGGCTTCACTGTCCCTCTTGCTACGTAGTGTTCCAGAGCCAACGAAACCGGCTAGCTAGGACTCTGTTGTATATCAACTACCTCCAAATTGAAACCCTCCCTCCTGGAGGGAGGACGGAGGCTCACAAGACCCAGGGAGATGGCGGACCAAGAAGATTGGAAAAACCAAAATATATAAGATCCACAGGACCCTCCCCAGGCTCTAAGAGCAGTGAGCAGTTGCTGCGGAGGAGATTCTGACCCTTCAGCTGCTTGTGCGTGGTGCGGAGAGTGCCAGGACTGCAACTTTGTGAGGTGGCCCCGAACTCCAGTGGGCTCTCTGAGGATATACATCTACCTCTGAGTCCTCCATGCTACTTTCAGTCACTTCAGTCAGCCCTTCGGTCCACCAAGTCGGATTTGCTGGAATTGCTTCTTTGGTTGTGGGTGCCCTGTCTAGGGGGGAGGTGTTGATGTTTTTCTATGTCTCCCTGGGAAAAAGTCTCACAGGACACCTTAGCTGCGCTGGGGGGTCACACAGTGTGGAACACACGCCTGGGCTCTGCAGACTGTACCAGTGTCAATTGCTCATGAGCAGTAGCTCATGTGCACCGAGACAGCATTTCGAACTCAATGAATTAAGTAAAGTGCAGTATTAGAATGGACCCTTTCTGATGACTGTAATCTTTTAGTTGTGGCTCCTGGAGAACTCAGGATGCCAGGGGCAGCACACGTGGATGGAGATATACCATCTCCGTGAGCTGGTGGGCAGGCAAACGGCCCTCAGAGCTTGGCTGTCCTGACCTTGGTCCTGGATCCCTGCACCTCCTGTTCCCAGTGACTGGCACGATCTCTTCCACCCATGAACTTCTGTACTTCTGCCTTCTAGCTGACATTTACCCTTTCAACCCAAATGCCCTTCTGTCAGGGGCCTGGCTGGAACCCCACCCCCAGCTCTGTAGCATCATTCTTCCTTCTAGAAGACACACTCCCATCTTGGGGTCCTCGTCACCCTCTTCTGGTTGCCTCGTATTCTGTTCAGGTTGGTCTATGCTGTGTTGGTCCTGCAGTCTCAAGGCAAGCCTATTTGAATAAACGGTGAGCTGGGGAGAGAGGGTCTGAGATCAGGCATCTTCCCAGAAGCTGTCCATACCTCTCACCTCATGAGCAGCTTGGCTTGGCCCTAGCCCTTCCTTGGATGATTTCACTCATTCCTGTTACGGGGAAACTTAAGCTTGAAAAGCATGAGCTTTGAGCAGGCCACTGGGCAAGATGGCCACGTAACTTGCGTTCCCTAAAGGGCATTCTGTCGGGCCTCCATCCCATCCTGTCACGTGGTCCAGGAGAGCTGTCATTCTTAGTTTTTCCTTAGCAGCAGGGTAACCAGAGTGTGCTATTTGCTCTGTGGGTAGCTCCAAAGCCCTGAAATCATTTCAGGATGTGCCCCGAGAGCACCAAGAACCAAAGACATGAGAATGGGATAAAGAACCTGCCAGGCTGGCCTCCCTGCCTGTGGGAGATAGTGAAGAATGAAGAACAGCAGCCCTGGGCTGCACACACACGACATAATAAGACCCTGCCAAGGGTGAAGCCATTCACAGGAACACCAACCCTAGCATCCATGTGAGGTGAGACTTGACAGGCTTCTCATGACCTCTGTTTGCCAGGGATATGTGATGCAGGCCTGCCTGGACCACTCCCTCTCATACGATCTCTTTACCGTGGAGCTTTCTAAAGGAGACAGGGAAAGATGGCATACGAGGAGGATGCAGGCCTGGGCTTTGTCTACATTCCTTCAGAGAAGAGGACACAGCCATGACCAGACTGAGAGGGTCTTAAAGTCATTCCAGCCCTCATACTTCTCTTTAGGTTCTTAGTTCCTACCGGAACCAGGGGCCAAACATGTACTCTATCCTTGGCTTTCTCCCCGCAACCCCAACCCCTGGTCTGCCTCTATTCTGTTCTTAGTCTTTTAACACCAAGGGACAGACAACTCCACAGAGACATAGGGCAGCTTTGGCCACACCTGCTCTCAGAGCTACCTCACTCTTTCCTTTCATTCTTTTCACTAATATTCCAGTCCTTGCTAGTGACCCAAGGACCTGCTCAGCACTCTCGCACACATGGCAGAAGTTTTCACCATCCCACGCCAGACACCATCTGCTCAGAACGAACACCTCTGCCACGGCCTCAGGGTTGCCTTGCCTGGGGGCACACTTGGTCATTCAGCTACAGTGCCAGATGCTAGAGCTGGGGAAGGCATTCCACAGATGTTCTTGCTCTCACAGGACTTATGACTAGGTCTGCTTGTTAGACTGTGAAGGGCTCTTCATGGGAAAGATTTGCTTAATTCGTCTTCGGATTTCCAGGTCAGGGACAGAAACGTACGTGTATTCTTATCATGTATGGGAGGAACACTGGTGTGCCCTGGGGATAGATTACCTGTGCATCTGTCCTCCCTCCCTCCCTCCCTCCCTCCCTCCCTCCCTCCCTCCCTCCCTCCCTTCCTTCCTTCCTTCCTCCATTCATTCAGGCAACCAGCCATCATCCATCATCACTCCATCCATCCACCCACCCACCTCTCTACTATCCCATCCCCATCCACCCTACCCGCACATTCATGTATCATCCTTTCATTTGCCACCATCCATTGATCCATCAATTGACCAATCAACTGATTGATTTATTGATCGATCAATCCATCCATTCATATTATACCCATGACATATCACGTGCCAATCAATCATCCACCTCCCACCTATCAATCCATCACAGTTACATCCCTTCACTTCTCTACCATAAGCACCTCAACACTGGCTCTGCACCTGGATTTGAAATTTGGCCACACGTTTGTAGGGAAAGGGACCATGGTTAGTGCCACACACAGGTAACCTAAGTTCACTCTCATGTCTCATCTCCTAGAAGCCTGCGTCCTGGTGAAGGAGCCACAGAGCTGCAGCAAATATGCCTGTGGCTTTTAACCCCGCAGACGTTATCTGCCACCCATGTTCTACATCAGCAGAAGGCGGCATGCCTAGTGGCCACAGGGTGACAGGAACCCTGAAAGGCTACGTCAGCTTTGCCATGTCTGGATGGCCTTCTTCCACTTCCTGTGCCTGGGCATGCATGCCACAGCTCTTTGGGAGTGGGGTGGGCACTTGGTTTTGATGCCTCCTTCCTCAAGTTGACGGTGACTGTAGGGACCTCCCATCATCTCTATTAGTCCATCTGGTTGGGTGGGTTGACCTCATCCTTGGCCCTGTTGGAGGACATGTGATCCTAGCCTAGCTAGTGCATATACCTAAACCATCACGAACGGGTCAGGGGTCATCACACCACAATGTCTGGGTCACTGACTCTCACTCTTAACAGAGGGACAGTCACTCGATGCCAGTGACGCTCAGTTCTAGGAGCAGCCGAAGATCCACATGGGATGGTGAAAGGCAGAAACCCAGCCAACACAGGGAATCTGTGCCATCTTCCTGATGGGGTCACCCAGGCCCCTGGGTCTAGACATTCCCAAAGTCCGCATTTCTGCTGGGCTGTGCTGCGTCGCCCTGCCTACCCTGCCTCCTGTTACTGTGTCTGGAGAGAGTGAGTATTCTGATGGCCTGAGGTGTTCATGACCTGGTTTTCCTGGCCCTCCCAGCTCAAGTCTGCACCGACCCTTAGAAAAAGAACCTGCCCTCAGGCTTCACTCTCATAGCGTGTCCTGTGTAAGGACAGGTTGTATTGACACTGAGAAGTCATGTCAACCCTGCACTGGAGGTTGCAGCCCAGGCAGAGACTTGTTCAAACAGCCCACAGTGCCACCAGTTGTTTGCAGGGACCCAAAGGTCAGAGATAAATCTCACATTTTGTCACCTTGGCGCACTGTAACGGTGAGTGGCAGCCCTTGGCTGAACGTGAGCGTGCTGGGAGCCACTCCCTCCAGGGGTCACACATGACACAGGGAGGCAGGGCAGATCTTTTAGCCTCAGCCTTTGGCAGGTGCCCCAGCACGCCCTGTACGCCCTGCACACCCCCACACTCCTCCACACTTCTCACACTCCTCCGCACCCTCCGTACCTTCCACACGCAGGCCTCACGGAGCTGTTGATATCCCTAAGCACATAATGCAGTGACCAGAGCCACACTGACCCCCCCCCCCCCGGGGAAATGCCTTCTTCTAAGCCAATTCGAAAGTTCAGACCTACTGAAAAATATTTAGTGTCACCCCTAACTTCTCAAGGGACAGTCTCCAAGCTGAGCAGCGAGCATCCTGGCCAGCCAGCAGCAGAGACGGCTGCCCTGATGGATGGATGTGGGATGGACAGCAGCTTTGTGGGATCTGACCTCCTTGATGGCCTCGGCAAAGGACTGTGGGTGGCAGTGTTTGTGGTGGCCTCCTTCCATTAGAGACAGAGTGTGACTTACTGAACCCACACTCATGAGATGAAGGGAGTAACTCCAATTTTCCAGCTTATTTGCCAGAAGCCTTTTTGTTCAGGCACTGTGGTTACTATTATTTGTTTCTAGAAACTTCTTCCGTCCATGTCACTTTCTCTCTCCAACGGGCATCAGCAAGATCATTTTGTTGTTGTTTTTCTGTGGGGAGGGTGTGTACATTTGTGTGTATGGTATAAGCATGTACTCATGTGGGTGTGTGCATATGAGTAGGCACGGATGTGTGTGCTTGACGTCAGGTGTCATCCTCAATCACTCCACACCGTATCTGTTGAGACAGGTCTCTCTCTGAACCTGGAGCTCACTAACTCAGACCATCTGGCCAGCAGATCCCAGGGCTCCTCCTGTTTCCATCTCTCCAGAAAGGGGATTGAAGATCTGCAGTGTGATATTTTTCTTAGTTTTGGAAACTGGTACACAGTGTCCAATAAGAATGTTCTCCAGGTTGAGATAGCCTGTGATTTCCTGTAGATGGACCTGGGGATGAGGAATGGGACAGGTATGGAGAGAAAACAGCTCTGAGCAGCTGCCTGGGAGCTCCCGAGAAAATTCAGGGAGGAGCCCGGCACAGCTTCACCTCTGTGCAATTGTGTTTCAGGGGCCACTGAGCTTTAAGAAGCTCCGTTTTCAACCTGCTCTCAGGTTTCTTGGTGTAATTGTGGGGGTCAGGTCCAGTGCTCTGGCCTTCAGCATGCTGCCTTAAACACTCCTGGTCCAACTGTGTTTTAGGGGCTCAACAGGAAGGGTAGGTGGCATCCAGGCAGTGAGTTGGGATGCAGCCTTCCTGCTGTAGCTAGGGATCTCATTCCTCCAAGCCTGCCTGGGCCCCAGACTTCTGCTTTTGACCTACAATGCAGGAGTAAACAGACAAGGGCCTTTCAACTTCCCCAGTACCTGAGGGGCAGCAAGAAGCAGTAGCGTGTGCAGTTCAAGATAGGGGCAGAGACAGAGGACCCTGCCCCAAAGCACCCTCCCAACAGGTCAGTTCTGGGGTGGAAGGCACAGATGCTGTGTGGTGTCAGTGGAGACTGAACCCAGTGGCTCTGCCTGCCCATTCTCCTTGGTCCTGAGTTGATGTCTCCATGCCCTGTCTTCACAATGCAGTAGAAACAAGAACAATAGATACCCCCAAAGGACACTGTGGTTGTTCTCAACAGCACTGTGACACAACGCCTGTCCTGGTGCTGGCAGCATCTAAGATATTAGGGTAGGGATCTAGAGGCTGTTGGGTAGAAATGATTTGTTTATTCAGTGACCACTGGTATTCTCTGAGCCCAGCCTGGACAATGGGACTGCGTGCCTCCTCCCCTGATGCACACAGCTATCAGTACATACTGCTCTTCTGGCTTTGTGTCTCTCCTTGTCCGGCCATCTTCAGGGACGCCAGTCTGTCTGGGCAATCAGTTCCTGCCTGGAAGATGACTCCAGCTCTCTCTGACCTTCTCTGTTCACTCCCAGGCTGCCAGGCTAGGCTCTTACAAATAAGCCAAAGCCATGCAGCCAGCTCCTGACTTAGAAGGAAATCTACCCTCACTCAGGCCATGGCAGCTGCCTGTCTAGGCTAAGGCTGAGGCTACCAAGTGGCACATGTTACAAAGCTGCCTGGAGTGCGGTGCCTCTGCAGATTGCTTCTGGCTTTAGCACCGTGTTACTGTGGGCAGAGCCCCAGGGGTTCTGCTGAGCTGTTCCCCGTCACACACACTGCTGACACACACCACTTCTTCACTCGCCATCTTAGCCGCCCTGATGCTGTCTGGTTTGTGGCAGGCTCCCTAGCTCCCACTGGCTGCTGACAGAAAAGGTGGACATTCACTGAGCTGTGGGCACAGCGCCTTCCTCCCTCTTTGCCCCAAGGAATCATTTAATAAATATGTCCTCTGGGTTATGCCATAGGTGTGGTTATGTCATAGGAAGACAGTCTGGGGACAGGAGGGACAGCTCATGGTCCTCTCCTGGATCTGCTTCCCCAGGCCCAGCCTCTGCTCCCTAGGCAGGTCATGGAGAGAGGAGGGAAAAGGGTTGTGGGAGCCATGACTGGGGAACAGCCAAGGGCCCTCTATGCTCCTGCCTATGGCTCTGCCATATATACACAGAGACCCAAAAAATTGTCTATTTGGAGTCCAGGTGACTGCTGTGTGATGGTCAGGTGTGTTTCCCTTATCTCAGACATGGCGCTGCTCCTCCATGTTAACCTGGGGACAGAGTGACCGTATAACCGAGGAGATCTTAACTCATCCTCTCCTCACACCCACAGCTTCTGGGAAGCACGTGGCCACACCAGAACTGGGTACCCGTCTCTGACCAGGCCTTATTCTCTGCTGGCTGCAGGCTTTTCTGCTGTCCTCAGCCCACTGACTTCTATCCTGTAGCCACAAACCCTGCCTCCACCAGGCATGTGGGGCTGCAGTCCATGCTGGGAATGCCACTGTAGGCTGTCATCTAAGTAGTGACCAGTTGAACAGCAAAGCTGTGGACCAACCACCTGATTTTCCTCTGGATATAGAAATACAGTAGAAAGCTCTGGGAGGCTCTGGGATTGCCTCAGCCACTTGACTCCCACTTGCTCCAAGCATGCAGTTTGAAGCAGCTCTGTTTCACTGACTGGAGTAACGCAGGCCTTTGCACTCCTCATGACCCTTCTGCCCAAAGCCTCGAGAATAGAGCAGTAGGAGAAACTTCCAGAAGGGTCTCCAGGCTCCACACACATCTGAGCACTTCTCACACCATTGGGAGCATGGTGTGAGCCTGGCTGAAACTCTGTTCCCAAGCTTTTCTGCTGTGTGATCTTGGGCAAGTTTCTTCCAAGAAACCTCCCTGGGCCTCACTTTTGCCATTTGTGAGGTGGAGGTAGTGAAAGTACCCCAAAGTATTGAGTTATGTAGGCTGGTGTTGTGTCCCCATGGGCTCCAGCACAGGGGAAATGGCAGGACAGCGCAAGGTGTTGCTGTTGTCACTGTGAAGACCAGGGTGAGCAGGGGCTGAGCACGCAGGTTTATTGGAGCTACTCATCCACGTATTTCCCACCTTGCTCCCTAGGGCTGAGGAGACTCGGCAGGGAAGCAGAGATGGCACCGTGGCTTGTAAGAGTGGCCCCAGGAATGTCCCTCATCACTTCCATTTGCTCTACTCATCCCCCCCCCCCTTGTTTCCTTGCCTGTGACTCTCCTGTAAAATCCACTGCTTCGAGGTGCTTGGAGGGAAAGGAGGGACCACCTGACATGGAGGCACAGGTACCCTACTGCATTGCAGGCAACGTAGAGAGGGAAAAAAGGGGGCTATGACCTCACACTGTGTGGAAATCTAGATGTCCATGGAGCTCCAAAGGCCAAATGCCTACACCTAGTTAAGAGATCATATAAAATGCTGGTGAGCTCCGCATGGCCCTTGAAGACCACACAAACACAAGCCCATGTTCAGACAGCTAAACACACAGGCCCTGAGTAGCCTGCAGCTCTGCAGAAGCGCGGAGGAGAAGGCCGGGCTGTGGAAGCCAGGGCCAGGTGCAGCAAATCTTCACACCGCAAGCCTCTAATGATCAAGATGCCTGGTGACTTTATCACAGCGTCTGCTGACTTCTGTCTAATGTGTCTGATTTACGGGAACAGCACAGTGAATTAATTATGGTTATTAAATGCTGCTTGTTTAATGAGGACAGAACACATGCCCGCAGGCCTTCCTGTTCGAGTTGGAGGCCAGGGGTGCTCAGTTGAGCTCTGCTCATAGTGACAGAGACAGGATAGAGACACGGTAGGGGGCGTGGCCTCTGTCCCTGGGGCAGGCAGAGCTGTTCGTTGCAGACAAAGAGGAAGGTGGCCAGGTTGCCTGTGGGCCAGCAGTACTTAGGGGGCAGAATGAAGGCCGGACAGCCCCCTGGGCCTTGCTGCTTATAGGAGCTGGAGTCCAAGTTCAGACTAAGCAGCTCTTCCAGTGAGAGATCTTGGACCCTTTGGAATCTCAAGTCCCTTTTTGGGAAAATAGGAATCTTTATAGGATTGTTTCCTGGAATTTGAGAAGTTAGCTGTGTAAGCCAGCACAGTACCGAGCCTCAGGGGGCTGGTACAGCTTCGATTATTTTTCATCTGAAATAGGCAGCAGCTCAGGTGTTCACAGGAATGTGGAGAGAGGACGGTGAGGGATAGATGGTACAGACGTGGGAAGCTAGAGTTAGGCTCGGTCCACAGGATGAATGGGATTGGGTGGCGCTGCTACCAGAGAACACTGCGGGAGGTGATACGAATGTTTCAGGCCTGGTTCAGCTCACAGAAGCTCCGTGAGTCCTTAACCAGTCCCTCGGCCTCTATGATATGCTGCAGCTGAGACCTAAATATTTGTGGGTAAGAAGTCTGTGCAGAGGAACTGAGCCGTCATTCAGGTATCCCTGAGCACCACCTGGGGACATCGATTCCCCAGGGCAGGTATGCTGGGAGGGTCTCTCTCAGGGGCCATCTGTGCTTGCAGCCATGTGACTGCTCTTTCCCCTGCTCTGGATTCAATCCTAGACTTATGAAGGGAACCCTCTCTGGGGTTGTGTAGCCCATGGCTCCCACCCTGGCAATCCCCACCCTTGGACGTGACAAACAGGGTCCCTTGCCCCACGGAGAAGCTCACGTGCTTAACACGACTGAGACTACCCGAAGCACAGAAGGAACAAAGCTGTTATAAGCCGGATCCTTAAAATGAAAGATGCAGCTAGAGGTTTTTATTGCTTAGTTTTGAGTTTTGTGGCCTTTTAGGATGTAATGGTTCATTCAGGATGCTATTGCTTTTTGATGTCACTGTTTAGTGCTGAGCTGTGTGAAACGGGAACAGGCCTTGGGGGCAGGGCAGGCCCAGTGTGTAGGGAGGAGTTAGATTGCTTCCTTTCCTAGAGGCAGCACCTGTAAGGACTCTCCAGTCTGCCTCCTAAGATCTTGCAATTACTGAGGCATGGACTACCATATATGGACATCTGCCCAGAGACCTGCCTATCAACTGAGTCCAGCTCAGTCACCTGCACCAGATCCCTGAAGAGCCTTGGTTGGATTAAAGAGACTTCCAAGAGAATTCTGAGTTTACCACCGTTCATCTTATTGTCTGGTATAACGCATGATTGATCTGCTCCCCCCCATACATGCAGAGGAGCCCCTCATAGATTGTCCTTGTGGATAAGGAGGTTCCTATTCACACTCTGTGCCAAGGCCACTTAAAGGAAGGAATGATTTGGGCTCATGGTTTGAGAAGAAATAGTCCATCCTGGAAAAAAGGAGCCATTGTGGTCCGGAAGCTTCAGGGCTGTGGAAGTGTGTGTGTGTGTGTGTGTAAGACTCAATGCCTTCTTAGAGAGTGGACAGGAATCAGGGCTGGGCTCCATAAGCCTTGAGAATTCAATTCTTAAAAGTTTCACAAAATACCAGCGTAGTGCCACCAGCTTGGGACCAACAGTTCAAACACATTATTGTGTATTAATTTCCTGAGACAAAACCTTCTGTCTTTGAGGAAAGCTCCTTAAAGCACAGGATGTCCAAAGGAGAGGTGAAACATTCCATCTCACCGGGAATCTCCTTAAGCCCAGGAAGTAAGCAACTCAGTAGCTTCAGGAAGTCCCTGAAATGGACCAGACTCACTAATCTTCTCCCTCCCCAGCATATACAAGAACATCTACAAAGCGATGCCCTTAGACCAGCTTAGCTGCCCAGAAGAAGCAGAGGACAACTGTGCAACCTGGAAAGGACACTTCCAACCTGAGTTGCCTGCAGGCTGTGCAGTGTGCTCCAGGGTTCTAGTGTTTGTGATTTGTCACCCATGGTGGGGCGGGCATTTGGTGATAGAGCTGCCTTTGAGTCCCTTCTGTTCATGGAACTCCTCACCCATATTTCTTTAAGTAGCCGCAACAGAATGTACTGGTTCGGCAACTGGAATTTGGTGTAGCTGTACTTTGGTCTGTTCACATCTCCCCAGGAACAGTGTCACACAACACTCATGAGCCTGCGCGGAACATCTCACACTCAAACTGCCACAATCTTGTAATGGTTCCCTGGGGCTTCCTTCCTTCTTTGCCTTTGGCGTGTCTCACTGTCTTACCAGACTGGCCACCAGAGAGCCAGGCTACCTGAGGTGGACTTGTCCAGGCCCTTCTGTCAGACAAGTGAGCATGTGAGCTGAGCCCTTTGGTGACGGCTCTCTTCAGGAGCACCGAGAGGACAGCATTAGGGCTGGAAGTGGAGCTGGCTCAACTTAGTTCTGGAGGTTTCCCTGTTCTTTTGACCCTCTAGTGAGCTCAGAGCTTACCAGTACTGGCAGGGGCTGTAGACAGGACCCCCTGTGCCAGGGGGGTCACAGGGTGGCTGTGAGATGCAGCCATTTCTGCTTGCCAGGCGGGGACAAAGCTTTACAATGGCTTCTGTCCCCACCATAACCCACCTGGTGACTCAGGGCAAAGAATATTAGAGGGACAAGACAGGTCCAAGAAACCCTGCTTCCGAGATCCTAGCACACATGTGATCTAATGCTTCCCCCAGGCCGAGGACTGCTCCCATGAAGAAATAGTGAGCCATGGTAACCTCCAAGCAGCTGCTTCAGGAACTCCCTCCATTAGCCTCAGGAGAAGGGAGTGCACAGGGTCCACACAGCATGCCAGGGAGGCTTCTAGCCTCAGGAGTGGGTGTGCTCTGGGACTAACTGGCCCAGGCCTGGCATCTCCTGGCTGTGCCGGCCTCAGAATGCACTGGTGCCCTGAGTGTTGGATACGCTTGGGGAGCTCTGAAGGTTCCTCTGTTGGGAGGCTCCTTTCCAGCCCTCTGCTCCCTCGGATGCTCATGGGCTTCTCTGCACTGAGCAGGGTGGGTGGAGCGGGTGTCATAGGGACACTGGGTGGAAATAACTCCCTTGCCTTACCATTGTCACCCAAGCCCCTCACTTGGTTCAGAACCAACAGCTAGATGCCACTGTGGCCATGGCGAGGGGGCACACTGTACCCTCTCCTTCCCTCTGATCATTCATCTGTCCTGTAGTAGGAAAACTTCTAGTGGCTGCCACAGATGAGGAATGGCTGGGAGGCCCCTAGGGTGTTGGGAGCCTGGTCATCAGTGTGTAGATTTTGGGGAAGTGGAGTGCTGAAGATGTGGGTCCCAGTGGGAAGTCCAAAGGTTATCCTCCCCCCCCTTTCCTTCTGGCTTCTGTCTCCCCCTGTGGTTTCTCTCTTGTCATGAGGATGTGGTCCCTGGGAAGCAAGGTACTTTGGAATTTAAGTTTCCCAAGTTTCGAGGTACACAGACCACTATTTCCTCTATTCATGACCCATCTCAGTTCTTCTCTTACAGTAATAGAGGCATCATATTATAATAGCTCAGCGAGACCTCCTCCTTCAAGGGAAGGAGCTGTGTTTCATGCACCTGGACACCTGTGCGCTCAAGAGGAGATACCCTGGGTTGGTGCGCCCCCTGAAACCCCAGTAGAGAGATGCCGGCGAACTTCAGCTCCCATGCAAGGAAAAGCACAGCGGAGTTCAGCAACCGGGTGAACTCCAGAATTGCCGTGCCTTGTCCGAGTCATCCCAGGATTGCTGTGCAGTATCCTAGCTAGCAGGAGGCTCAGCAGCCGGTGAAGAACCAGAACGTGCAGTTCCCGTAACCTACTCCAGCAGAAGGGTCGCGATGTGGGCTCGCAACGCTGCGCTCACCCTCCCTGCCAGGCGCCCTCTTACGCCTCCCAGAGATGTGCCCCAGATAAGCACACGGAGGGAGCCACAGAGAGGCTAATCGGTTAAGTCTCTGGAAGGATTAGGTCCCTTTACTGATGCGGATCTGCCGCTATTGATTTTGGCCTATCGCAAATCCTACATAGCCCATTTCACTTCAGAGAGAGTCTCGTGTTGACACTGTTAAGGATCCTACAGACATCTTCATCTTCGTCGACTTCCTTTAGTGAAACGCTGACTGTATGCTCACGCCCAGCCCAGTCCTCTGGTGTTCTTGCCACAGCCAATGTGACGGAATTCTTTCCCTTTACAGTAACCTTGAAAGAGACACTGAATCCTCAGTCTTGCAAAGTTCTAACCTGGGAATCCAGAAAAACTGAGTCTCTGCTCTTTCCTGGGTCCTTTGGAACAGCTTTAACAAGTAAGGAGAAAAAAAAAAGCGAGAGAGTGAGCAGAAAAGCATTGAAGTACTGCTGCCGGAATGATTCGGAGCCATGTGGCTCCTGCTGTGACCCCAGCTTTCGGGTCAGAGGTAGGAGGACAGTTAGTTCAAGGGCAGTCTGAACTACATAGCGAAACCCTGTCACAAAAGAGGAGAGGCGGCCGGAGAGATGGGTCATCAGTTAAGAACACTGGCTGCTCTTCCAGAGAACCCGAGTTCAATTCCCAGCAACCACATAGTGACTTACACCTATGACTTCGTTTTCAGGGGAATCTGATGCCCTCTTCTGGCCTGTGGAGGCACTGCATCCATGTGGTACACAGACATGCAGGCAGAACACCCATGCATATAAAATAAGGGGGATAAAAGGAGAAACAACTGTGGTGGTTGGATGAGATGTCTCCCATAAGTCTCGGGCATTTGGATCCTTGGTCTCAGTTGGTGGCTGTTTGGGGAGGATTAGGAGGGGCAGTCTCACTTGAGGAAGCAGTCACTGGAGGTGGGCTTTGCGTTTCAGAAGAATTGGTCATTTTGAGTTAGCTCTCTCTGCTTCCAGTTTGCTGTTTGAGATATGAATCATGGCAGCTACCCCAGCTGCCTACACCTGCTACCTCTGCTCTGCCATCATGGACTCAAACTCTCTGGAACTGTGAGCCAAAACGCAGCGTTATTTTCCGTAAATTGCCTCATTCTCGCTGTCTTATCGCTGCAACAGAAAATTAACTAATACACAACTCAGAACTGTACTCATGAAATGTGCCTACCTGCTAGCTGAGTCTCTGTCATGCCACCTGCTGGGGAGCCAGGCATGCCCTCCTCGTCCTGACCACCAGCTCTCGCAGAGCCTGTCCCAGTGTGCACAGCTCGCCCAGTTCCTTCTCTGGCTTTTCCCACCCGGGAGATGCCGCTCCCTCAAGAGCCTCCTGCTCTGCCTTCATGGTCCAAGGTCACCTCAGGCCACCTGGTGCCACCCTCCTCTTTCAGACTTTTCATAAACGTCTGAAGTAAGTGTTAGTAAAACCATGTTAGCTCTTTGCTAGCATGACCAAATATTCAAGGTGGGCAATGTAAGAAGGAAGAGGTTTTCATGGTTGCCAAGATGTCAGGCCAGAATCGCATGTCTCTTTGGTTTGGGGTCTGTAGTGAGGTGGGGAATCGTGGTGGAGGGGTTCCCTATGGTGCTCATGAAGTAGAGGGAGACACAGGAGGAGGCCACTCCTGTAAGCAGTCTGCTTCCTCCAGCCCCGCTCCACCTCTCACCCCACAGCAGCCCACTAGATTACGAATCCATCAGTGGGCTTTAGATAGATCAGTACCCCGTGATCCAGTCATGTGGGACCAGGCCACGTCTTAACCACACTCTTTCTGGGATGCCAAAGAATCCCAGAAAGAGTGCGACACGTCTAACAAATTAAAAAAAGCCACGTGATAAATTACAAGACGAAATAATGTTGTGATTATTTTTAAAACCGCAGTGCTTCTCAAACAACACAAAAACACAACCAATCGATGAAAAATTTTGTCCTTTTTGAAATTTGTTTGTCATTATGAGGAATGAAAACACATTTTTTTTTTCCAGTGGGGAAAAAAAGAATGAATGTCACTAGGGTTATCTCTGAGACTATAATTGGGTAAAATTACATTTCAAAGCCCAAAGGTTTTAATAGATTTTTCTCAAGTGCTAATGGCAAATGTATATATAATCAATTGTCCTGAAGGACTGTACGTACTGTTTATTAAAAGCATGGTAAATGTCTGCACATTGGGACCTGACAGTCTTAAGAATTTACCAAAGGAAATAATTGGCGAATGATAAAGGAGTGAGGGCATTCATTATCACGTTACTTACGATGTTGAAAAACATTAGAAGCAAGCTGAACGCAAGCCACAAACAGCCGGTTGAAGAGCTTGTGGCTTCCATTGTGGCTTTCGGACATTGACAGTCGTGACGACAGCTTATTGAACAGCCAGGTGCGGATGCTGGTCACTAGGTACTGAATCTGTACACGCCAGTCTTGCTGCCGCAGCAAATCACGGCACGTGTGTGTTCATGTGCGCGGCCACAGGAAGAACCACAGAAGGGGCATGCCACGCCATGCGCAGCCCCTTCCCGCGGGGCTGCGGTGGCAGGGTCCTGTGCACTCTCTACTATAAGGCATGCGACATTAAAGACGCCGCCTCACAAGATGGTTCTAGGACTTCCTCTCTCTTTCCTGAGACGGCAGCTTGCTGACCCCACTCGTCACATATGAGCACAGGCTGTGCATGAGGAGGAATGGGTGCTTTTAGCCATCCGCCACCCCTTTCTTTTCTCCCCCTTCAACAACAGCAGTACAGTTTGAAGGGCTGTCCCCCTTACCCAAGCTGAGGCCCTTTACTGGGCACATTTACCTCTGCCATTACCTGTCTGATGGCTGACTGAACTGAAGGAGATTCTTTAGTTTATTGAGGAGAGAGAGAAGCCCCCAACAGAGGCCCCTGTTTCACTAACTCACCGGAACAGAAATGAGTATCGATTTGGGAACTCCGGTTTTCTTGGAGAAGATGAGATGTACGTGACTCCCTGGCAGTGTGGTTAACCGAGTGGCCCTCAGTCTACCTGGATGGTGGGGCCACCTGTGGTGGTAGGAAGGGGCCTACATGCTGGCCAGTGTGCTGTGCATGGCCTGTGGGTGGCTCAGGGGACGCCTTGGCTGTATCGCTGTCCTTCTGGGGTAGGGATAGGGCTGCGTGCCTAAGTAAGGGGTCTTTGGTGACAGGTAGGGCTCTATACCCACGAGGTCTGGGCACTGTTACAATGGCGGGATACCCTTTGTGAGAACCAGCACCTGCCATCAGAACACACCACTCCCGACCCTCGTGCACGCAAACTCAGCTTGCCTGCTGTCCTCCGTGCACAGCCTTCAGTCAGGGGTGATGTCAGCTGTGGTGAAAACAACCACAATTATGCAGATGGTCCACACAGGGACATGTTGATTAAAACGCTGGCTAATGTCTAAGTGAAGTGAAAATCTCACCAGTGAGAAAGGTGAGGCTAACTGTTCGCACTTAGAAAAACCTCACTAAACACCACTTATTATTATTACCTCTAAGGATGGAAATAAAACTCCTGACTGCATGGTAAACGCTGCCTGTGGGTGACCTTAGATCTCGATGCTAAAGTCTAGTTTCCTTGCAGGTGAAGATGCTGGCTACTCTTCTGTTTTATGAGAGGCTCAGTGGTTAGCACACTGATGCTCAATACGCACTTTCAAAGAGGATCAAGCCTGTATTGGCAACGCTTCCTGGGTAGCACTGTGATATCGTTGTTGCATCCTTGCTCCTTGCTTGACACTGCAGCTACCCTCTGTAACGTGCGTTGCGCCTGGACTGCGCGGATCTACACACACACACACACACACACACACACACACACACACACACACGGCCTCACAGCGGAGACTGCAGGCAGCGGCAGTGAGCCGTGTGGAGGCTCTGTTAGCTCTGCGTCTGGCTTTGAGGTAAACATTAGGAACTTGCCAGTGAGGAAAACCCAGGCCCCAGCTTCGTGGAGTGTGCAAAAATCCCAGAGAAGTGACTGTGAGCAGACAGGGCTGTGAGAGATCAGAGGACGGAGGAGGCGTCTGTCCGGAGCTCAGATGGAGGTGGCCAAGCTGCAAGGGGAGGGGGCTGTGTGGGCAGAGCCAGCTGCTGCGGCAAAGTGCAGGGGAGTGGCGCCCCCTTTATCACACACCTGTGGACCAGGAAGACCTGGAAACTAAAAAGCCAGAGATGCTGAGGTCCACTTGGAGCTAAGTCCCCCAGTGCAGCCGTGGGGCCAGCAGTGGGCAGATCACTGAGGGTCACGCGGAAGAGTTCTATTCTAATGTGACGCAGGGCCGTCGATGGGTTGGAAGTAAAGAGTCGACATGATCTCATTTTTGTAAAAATAAAGTATTGATCGGCAAGTAGCTACATGCAGGGGGCTAGACTGGGAGAGGCAGGAAAGAGCGGCATGGAAACTGGGCTGGCTGAAGTCCGCTCACTCAGGGAATGCACAACCTCTCCCCCCCCCCCCGCCCCGGGGAAGCAGCCGCCGCTGCCTCAAAGACTCGGCATTCACAGGAGGGGCAGTGACAGCTTCCCTGTCTCGAGTCTCATGCTACTGGGCATAGACAATGGCCTTGGCACTTCTGCGGCTTTCCCAAGCCTGCTCCTCAGCCAGGCTGTGCCTCTGTATCTGGACAAGACAGAGCCTAACACGGCGCTTCCAGCCATTCTCCCAGGGTGCCCCAGACCTGGAAACTCCTACTGAGCCTGAGGCCTGGAGCCCCTGAAGGGTCACAGAAGCTACTAGAAGCTGGTGCTGCTTTGCTTGCAAATTTGTCACAGCTGGGCACTACCTGTAAATTCTCCTGAAGTTTCCAGACCTCCAGTCTTCTAGAGCTGCCCGCGCCACCACACAAGCATGGCCCAAACCCTTCCCCCTGGAGGCTGCTATCTCTCCCTGCAGGCCATCTCTCACATGATCAGTACTGAGCTGCTCATCTCCTGTGCCCAGTGCAGGTGAAAATGTCCGTCGTTCCCAAAGCAAGTCATGACCTGGTTATGCTTCAGAGTAATAACACCGAAGTTCATGGAGCTGGCAAGAGGAAGAGTTGGCAAACGGAAGTTGGAAAGAAAGCATAAAGGAGTCAGGCTAGACTTTAAGTGTGCCAGGCCTACATCTTACAGATGAAGGCTTTGAGCTGGGAAGCTAAGAGGGGCCAGATGTGGTTGGACCCTGCTTGCTGCCATGTGGCCAGCCCAGTCCTTGGATCCTGGTGGAGCTGGTCCTTACAGCTAAGACAAATGCTAGTGGCAAGAAAGTACTATAAAGCAATGGTTGTAGGTGTCTCTCAATCCCATCCTACCCATCTCCTACCCAAGGTGTCTTGCGGGAGGCTGTGTTCCATCTGTAAGCTCCGCCCGTATTCACCTAGCTTCCACACTGCGGCAGGAATGACCGGCGACATCAAGATCAGTGTTTACCTTCCTATTTCGTCACGTCAGACGCTTGCTTGGTTAACTGAGGGTGGGCGCAGGTGGCTGTATCTGTGGTCCTCTGAGATGGCAGGAGGAGATGGCTGTGGCTTTATCAACTGTAGTGAGTAGCATTCCTGACTTGGGTGTTCCCTGCTTCAGCCTGATACCTGACACCAAAATGTAGCTGAGGGACAGGAGCCCACTGCATGGTGATAAGGCTAAATTATGTGGCCAAGATGACAGGGGCAGCCTGGGCCATGCTTCGCTGATGTAATTTTAGTAATGGCTATTGTTTAACTGCAGGCCACAGTCCTGGGCCACGTGGCTGCCACGTCCTAAGTAAGCTGCTCTCCAGAAGCAGGGATGGGGTCATGTCCTGTGGTACACTCCCATGATGCCCACACTGTGGGTGGGGGGTAGCACACAGACATAGAACTCTATCCTCGGACCCTCTCCACCGTTTGGAAAATGGCTCCTGCCTCCCAGGTTATAATCAGCCAGGACAGGCTGTTACATACTCTGGACTTCCAGATCTCCCAAAGTCAAACAGTAGGTGTTTTCATGCCTGCTCATGTCTGCGTTTGCATGTGTGCATCTGTGTGTTTATGTGTAATGTGTATCATGCATGTATAGACATGTGTCTATATGCATATAGCTTGTTTCCCTGATAGATGACTTCATGTTGTCTCATTTTGAGGCGGAAAGATATAAAACATCCTTTAGATGTTTGCCAACTACCTTCCTAGTCTGACTTTTTTTGCAGCTATACATGATCCACATTTCTGGAATCTTCACTGTTGCCTCAGAAGATCTGGGGGATCATGGATGCCTGAGAAAGGGGGGCAGTCTGGGCGCTGACAATGAGGTGATGCCTCTGGATAGACAACAAGATGCCCCTTGAAGAACCTTAGGTAAGACCTTGTCAGCAGGGACCCTGCATGCAGAGGAGATACAAGCTGCCCTGGTCAAGTTGCCCCCCTGTTCCTAACCATCCTGTGGGCACAGAAGACAGGCTGGTGGTGACCTTCCTCCCCTCCCCCAGCTGCTTGCTCAGTCTTACTGAGAATGAAGGGAAGCTGCAGTGAACTGTACACTGGCCGAGCACCAACAAGCATGTGCACTAAGCCGTCAATTTTTAACATTCTTGAGCAACCAAAGTTTCTTTTTCGTTTTTCTTTCCTTTTTCTTCTTCTTCTTTTATAGCCCACACCTGCAGTTTAGAGCTGACACAGAAGTTAACTACCCTAGTACTTTGGAATCAGAAAATGTTGTTTTAACAAAAATGTTTGAGGTTGGATCAGCTCCAGTTCCTTGAAGAAGCTTCTCTTCCGTTATCCAATTCATCTCCTTGCTGAAGTGTTTGGCAGGATCTCCTAGCGCTGTTGGGCTCCATGGCTATGTTTGGAATGCTTGGGATCCTGGGAGGTGGATGAGTGCTGGTGGGGTAGGGAGGGCTACAGACATGGCCCCGGGCCTCCCTACCCCATCCAGAAAGATAGCTGCTACCGTGACTAGAAGCCATGGGGACAGTAACACAGGAGGGGCTGTATGTCGAGCTAGATGGGCATCTCAGGAAGCAGGGAGGCTCCTGGGTGAGGTACTCCCTCTCCCCAGAGGACTGGTGTTCCCTGGTGTACAGGGTCTGCTTTTCCCCTCTGGTGACACGAGCGCATGGAGGTGGCTGTCCCTGAACAGCAACAGGAGAGGCCAGGGGCTTGCTCTCTGACTTCTAGTCTCTTGGAATGAGAGAGGTTAAGTGATTCCCGTTAAGTCTCCCAGCCTGTGGCATTCTGTTACTTCATCCCGACATTCGTACAAGGAGGCCTCTGTTTGTATAGCGAGAGAAACAAACAAACAAAAATCCCCGAAGTGCATCCATCTTTCAAATCTATTTATATATGGATTGAGTTTTCTTAAAGCCAAATATAGGGACTAGGGTACAGTTCAGTGGAAAAGCATTTGATGAGCATGCCTGAAGCTCTGGGGTTGGTCCCCAACGCTGCACACACGCCTCTGAATTAATCTTAATTGTTTGTATTCATATATGCTCATTTACATGTAAAGATAATGTATGCTCAATCACATTCATCTGACTGGCATGTGGCTGTAATGGGATTCAGAGTCCCTCAGGACTAGAGACCCCCGAGGAAGGCAACATCCCAGGAGCTCCTGGCCCTGGCCCTGCCTCTGACACATGATTAGTGGTGACAGTTATAGGTGGGCAGGACATATAACCTGGAACTCTTCTACACAGGACAATCCATGTATCGAGGGACTCTCAGAGACAATGCTTCTGTCCTAAAACCCTCTGAGCAGATGTCACTAGGATGTCCCTGGTTGAAAAATCTCCTGACAGGCAACCAGTGAAGTCATAGTCACACTGGTTTATACCAACACGTGACATCACTGCTCCTGAACCCAACTCCCATTGGCCTTGATTGGGAGTCTGACGCTGGTGGCTGGCTGTCTATCCACAGAAGCAGTCAGCACCCACACTTCCCTGTCACGTGGGATGCTTTGCTGACTCCTGGTGGATCCTAAGTCCAGAGACTGTGTAAGTGGATACCCATTTCTGTACAGCTAGACTCTGGAATTCCCTTCTCTCATGAAGCACACTGCTGGGGTCCCTTCCTGACTGTGCATCTCCGTGGCTCCCAGTAAACAGTGCTGTTTACGCATCCCCTTGTGGGTATGAGAGGCTGGTTTTCACCTTCGCTGCCTAACTTTACTATTCCTGGATGCTTCTGTCTCTGCACAGACACTTTGGGACCTCACAGAGGAGCACGGGAAGTGGGAAGAGTGGTGGCTGCTGAAATTAGCTTCTGCTAGTGCTCGGGGCAGCTGCATGCGCAGGCAGTGAAGGGGTCTGGGCAGCCTGGGTGCTGCTGCCCTCTTGTCACCGCTAGCCTCCCCTCTCCTGGTGTCTAGCTTGCACAGTGAGTCCCAATGTCATGAGCAGAGCTATCGGGAGCTAGGACAGCCCAGACAGTGAGCAGGGGCTCAGAGCTACCATGCTTGGGCTTGTCCAGTGCCTGCACTTCACGGGCTCGGGGCTGTATGTATGCCCACTGGGGTTACCCATGGCAACTCCCAGGGGCTGCTCGAGTGACTACTATGGACCCATGGCCAGACTTCAGTTGGGATCCTTTGAGCCCTCTTTTTGGCCACTTCTGCTTTGACCTCCCAACCTAGTTTTGGCAACGACCCTACTAAGTTAGTTTGCAACAGGACCCGTGCAAAGGGCTTTGTTTCCGTGGTTATGGCAGATATCGGTCTTTTAGCTTTGTCTTCTCTTCCACCCCATAATGTCTCCTGGCTTATTCCAAGTAGAACCCCAGACCCTTCCTGCAGGCATACCTTACCATTGGTCGGTGGCCCATGACAAGCTTCCTTGGTGGCCTCCCACCTGTTGAACCGCACTCCAGGGAGCTACCATTTACTACCCACCTGCCTACCCCTTTACCAGACCTCAGGCCCACCTAGGGCTTCCATGACGTGGCACACTCCACCTTCCTCAAAACCATGAGAATTACAGGCCACCACTATACTGACAAAAACAAACAAAACCATAATGTAGGTTAGGCGACTTTTTCTTCCTGGCTTCAAAATAATATAATATAATGATGCTTAAGTTTAGCCACCATTGAGCTGAACAAATGGAGGGCAGTGGGCCTGAAGACCGCTAGGGGCAAGTGGGTCATCTGGGATGGGGAGGCCAGACTGTGGAGCAGGGTGAAGCTGTGTCCAAGCCTGTTCACTCCTGTGCCCAGTGAGCTGCCTCCTGCTTCCCCTCAAATCCGCAGTGCTCACTGGGGCCACCACACAGTGTTTCTGCCACCTCATATCTCATCAAAAGTAGTCCAGGTGCCAGAACACCACTCAAGGAATCGAACACCTCACAGAACCGCCTTGAACCCCATGGTACCACGTACACAGCCCCCAGACATCTCCTTGGGAACTCAGACTGAGCGCTCTCTGGAAGGTGGCGCCTGCTCTGTTCCTCTGTAGACAACCGCCTGCTTTGGCTAACCTGGAGCAGTACTGAGGAGTTATCAGTAGAAATGGAACTGAGAATGACCCAAAGACAGACCCGAGGCACAGCCCAAATGCCAGCACTCTCTGGATAGTCATCAACATCTCATGTTTAATGAATCTTCCCTGAGTTTGCCAGGGGGAGGGGTGTGCGTGAAAGAAATTTTCTGTTAGGTGGAGAACCACGTATGTGTTCCAGGGTGTTTAATAAATTCTCCACTGCAAACCCCTGTCAACTTCCAAAGATCTATTTCTACTCTGCCTCCTGGAAGGAGCTGACTCCCCCCAGCCCAGGAGACTTAGACTGGAATGTAAACTTCATACTTATCGTCACCCGTCTGAGGGTGGGAGTGTTCTTATCACGTGACACTAACCCTTACACTGTCCAGCCTTTCATGAGTCCTCCCTCCTTTAGACAGTGGCAACATGGCACGAAAGCCCAGCTGCTGGCGTGGACAGTGAAGCAGGTCTCCACGTGGCTGATGTGAGTGTGACTGTGCTCCTGTTTTCTGGGCTGTGTTGGCACCTGTCCCATGCACATTCATGTCCTCATCTGGACGTGAGTTCCTATGCAAACCGGACTGGTCTGGGGGCCATTGTGTCAGCAATGAACTTGGCCATCAAGCTCCATGTGTGACCAGTATTGCTGCCCTCTGGGGGCTAGCTTTTGTCTCCCCATGCTGGAAGACAGACCTGGACGATGGTCAGGATGTCAGATACGAGACAGGAAGGGCTTTGAGCACGTGCATTCTTCTGGCCAGGGAGGGTGCTAGCTGCTTTTCCTAGAGTCTTACAGTAAAATCTCCCACTAAACAGGAGACGCTGCCAAGCTTCACCAGCAAGGCAGATCTATGACTTTCTTTCCCCGTGATTTCTCCCCTGTGCAGCACCCACAAAGAGAGACAACCAGACAAAGGAGAAAGCCATTGCTGCGCCTGAGAAGAAGGCCTTATGTATGATGCAGTGAGGCCAGCAGGCAGGCTCAGCATCTGATAGAGAGCAGCCCCATGGTGGCAAAGGCTGGTGCTGGTTCTATTACACAACCAGGGAAGTTTTGTTCGCAGTGGTGTTACCAATGTAAAAGAGTGCCTAATATGACAGACCAGGTGATGTAAACACTTCCAAGAATGGTTATCCTCTTCTATATGGCCATTATCCACTTATAAGTGAGTACATACCATGTGTGTCTTTCTGTGTCTGGGTTACCTCACTCAGGATAATATTTTCTAGTTCCATCCATTTGCCTGCAAATTTCATGATTCCCCCCACCTCCCTTTTTAATAGCCAAGTAGTATTCCATTGTGTAAAAATACCACATTTTCATTATCTATTCTTTGGTTGAGGGATATCTAGGTTGTTTCCAGTTTCTGGCTATTACAAATAAAGCTGCTATGAACATAGTTGAGCAGGTGTCCTTGTGGTATGGTGGAGCATCTTTCAGATATATGCCCAGGAGTGATATAGCTAGGTCCTGAGGTAGGTCTATTTCCAATTTTCTGAGAAAGTTTAGGATAACCATTCTCCATTTCACAGATCCAAAAGGCTAAGTAACAAGGAGAGCCCACGGGAGGATGCTTGAATCTCCCTCAGAAGGGGAAATAAAATAGACATCGGAAGTGGATGAAGAGAGAAGAGGGTGGGATAGGGGGTGGGAAGGGGAACAAGGGTGGGGATTAGGCGGGGAAAGAGCAGGGGTGGGAGATGAGTGGGCTGGGGGAGAAAAGAGAAACCAATGAGAGGGCATCTCTGGGAGAAACTGGGGACCCTCGCTGGGGCAGGCTCCTGGGAGGATATGGGGATGACTCAAGCTGAAATTCCTGACAGCCAGAGATATGGAGACTGAAGAGGCCACCTTTGGTACCCAAGCCGCTCCCAGTGTGGGAGCCCTGCTGCTTCCTGCTGCCTACAGATCCAGATGTAGAACTCTCAGCTCCCTCTCCAGCACCACGTCTGTCTGCACGCTGCCATGCTTCCCGCCATGATGATAATGGACTAAACCTCTGAAACTGTAAGCCAGCCCCAATTAAATGTTTTCCTTCATAAGTGTTGCTATGGTCATGGTGTCTCTTCACAGCAATAGAAACCCTAAGACAGCAGGGAAGGTAAGTCCAGCATGGATTCTGCTCCACCCCTGGCCCCCCACCATTCTTCTAGCTTGCTAGTTTCCCTCTGGACTGATTAAACTCCAGAGGCATGGGCTGGGCAATATTATCTCTGTGGGGTTCAGATCCTGGGATAGGAAGTGAAGGGAGCAGGGGTACAGTGGAAGGCTGGCTCAGGGGTACATTTCACCCTGGTGGCACTATCTCTCTGAGCAGCCAGACAAAACTCAAGGGAGCAGAGGGCTCAGCTGCCTGGAAGGGAGCTGCTGCAGGTACCACAGCAGTACCTGTTCAAGAACTCTGAGCTCAGGTCCACAGGTGCAGGTTGCTCCAGCTCCACATGTCCCCAAGTCCCCCCTGCTAAGCCCCTGAGAGAAGGACCCCTCTTCCTGTCCCCTGACTTCACACCTCCCCACTGGACTCCAAATCCTAGTAGATCATGACCAAAGAGGCCCTGTAGTTACCAGCAAGGGGGTTTTGGATGGTGCTGTGTAGGTGGCGGGCATCAGGAGCTCTGTCAGGGAGAGACAGGGCCTTCCGAGCCCCAGAAAGCATATGGTTGGATAGTGGATGGTCTACAGTCCTTCCTAGGTTCAGCAGATGCAGCCAGTGCTCAGCCCCTCTCCCAGCCATTCCTGTTGGATTCTCTCCTGAGGGAGTACTCCCTAGTATCACTGTATTTCTCTCTCCATCTACTCTCTGATAAGCACTGGCCCTGCCTCTTCTTCATAGTGAGTCTGGTGGTTATGCAATTTGGGCAGTGTGTATACCCCTTTAAAACTCCAGATGGTGGATGCTCCAAGAAAGAGTCCTGAGGGACAGGGTGTGCGTGGGGCACACAGCCCTTGAAAAAAGATTTAACTCGGGAGAGTTGAGCTTAAATCATTAAAAACTGAAAGGGGAGAGAAGAGACGCACAGAGCTGGAGAGGGAGGGAGGCATGCTCTGTCACAGCTGCAGCCCTGCATTCACACACACAAGGGTCCTGACAGTGTTTGCTGAATGAGTAACTGCCCTTAACTTCCTGCCCATTGTTTCCACTCGTTCATTTCTGCTTTGATCTGATTTTCAGGACCTGGGAGCAGACCGCAAAACTATGATCAGATCAGCAAGTTGGCTCTTGCATTCTCCAACCCAATGAGAGCAGAGGGTGATGGGCACTTGGGGAATTTTAAGTTATAATATCAATCACTTTCCAGAAGGTGTAGCTTCTTTCAAACAAGGATGAGAGAGGCACCAGGGCAGAGACAGTGGCCCGCCATCAGTGAGAGTCCTGCACACATCCATGACTGCACCCCTGTTGGCAACTGTCAGTGGGAGTCATCACTCTAGGCTCAGCTTTCCTGTGCCAAGCTATGGCCATGGGCACCACCTATTATTGAGGACCCTAGGTCCTTGCTTCCTTCCCTTCATGGTGAGCTGTGCTCACCAGGCACCCTGGGGCCCAAGTGGTGGGGTGAGTATATGATTGGCACAGCCCTCTACATTCAAGTTTCACCTTACACAGACTATGGCCATGGTGTCAAAGTTCAGAAAGGTAGGAGACAGGGCAGCTAGTGCCAGTGGTGAGGGTGACTGGCATTCAGTGGGTACCCTGCTGGGTGAGCTGGTCTGGGGAAGGTATGAAGGACCCTCATTGATCTCAGCGGGTTCGTTCCTAGAACGACACAGGGATAGATGTGGCGGGGACATGGTTCATCCAAGCTGTGGTAGCTCTTATCTCTGGCTTCTCTGTTCTCCTGTATGGTTCCCAGCCACCTCAGTGACTGATGGGAAAGCCACAGCTGCTCTAAGTGATCATTATGAACAGGTTCCCTGTAATTGGAAGATAAACCTTCCAAGTTCATTGCTGTCTCAAATTCATCTTTAACTTAAAAAGAAACACCAATAATTAAAGCCAACTGCATGGGGCAGGACAGCATGTGCGAAGGGCAGATAACAGCTCTGGTCTCTTTGATTGTGGCTCATTTTTGCCTTGGGGATTTTTAATCCCTCGACCTTTGGAGTCCAAGCTCTTAATTATTTTTTTTTATTTCATTTTTGGCATCAGTGAGTGCCCAGAGCATCCTGGACAGAGCCCTTCCAAGCAGCAGCTTCTGGGGACACAGCTAGCTCCCGGGTTAGGGGGTGGTAAAACAGACACAGAAAGCCACCAAGGGCCCTCTGTTTTGTGTCTGCCTGTATGGTGGCCTTTTCTATCCAGCACCAAAAGACAAGAGGCACCTACCTATGACCCCTGGGTCCTACAAACAAGACAGGTGGCTGCCAGGCTGTCTGCCTGCTGTGGATCAGATGTTCCCCACAGAGAGATCCAGGAAAACTTACAAGACATCTCAGTTAACAGAGACTTGCCGGCAAAGACTCACCATGCACTTATCAAGCCCCTACTGTATGCAGTACAACTTCCGGAGATGGCAATGCAGAAATGAAAAAAAGTTTGAGACCACGTTCTGCCATGGAGGCATGTGTAGCTGCCGGGAGAGGGTGGGAAGCTCCTTTGTCTCTGTTTGGGAGCTGATTGGAAGATGGAATCTGAGATACAAAGATGAGACCACCTATGGTGCTGATTTCTCAGTTGTGGGTGATTCTCAGACAAAACTGTGTTCTTGGGCTGTACCCCAGCTGAGGGCTCCGAGCCCAGCAGTCTCCAACAGGCGTACTCACTGGGGTGCATAGCCATCCCACACAGGACTCAGAGGGAGGAAACTTGCTACCCAGCTGTGGGAAACCTGCCCACAGCGCTGGAGGACCCAATGTCCTGAAGATGGTGGTTTCCTGCACGCAGAGGGGAAGCAGGCTCCCAGCAGGGCCGAAAGCTTGCTCTCCCTCAACAAACACAGATAGAGGATGAATTCATAGGGCCCATTACACATTCCAGCGCAGGAGCTGCCGAACGAGCTACTAGCAGCAATGATACCTGAGGCAGGGCAGCCATTCTGGAGGAGCTGCTGTCGGAGTGGGGAGATCCAGGCTGGAGACTGGGAAGATGCCAGACTCAGGATGCATAAGGGTTGGGAACTGAAAGCCAAGTCACGACACAGGCAGTGACAGGCACCTTCTCTCTGCACAGAACCTGGTGGTGTCTTCAGGCTGGCACAGTGGCCTATGGTTGTAGGCCAGGGACACATATACCCAAAGGTTATGGCACAAGAAGGAGTGGTTGGCAAGGGGAACTGCCTAGAATGCCAGAAACAAACTGCACATTCCTTAGCTAAGTCCCTACACCAGAGAAAGGCTGGAGGTCCCTGAAAGTAACACCTGGTAAGGGGTGCCCTCTGTGTGCTGTGTGAAGAGGGGGACGGACATTCCTGCAAGGCTGTGAAGGAGCAGGGGACAGGTGTGCAGCCTACAGGGAGATGTGAGAGAGAACAAGTTTCTGGGCCTCATGGGTAGAGCACATACTCAAAGGGAGATGGTGTGCTTCCTCTCTGTTAACTCAGGACCGTGTGATGGACACCTGAACCGTGTCATAAGGGGGTTCTTCAGTCCCCACTCCCCAAAGGCAGACTCACTCTCACCATGTGCCATCCTGAAGCTCACTGCATCACCCATCCTGCACAGGACAACCTCAGAAGCCTTGACTCCTAGTGGTCCCCAAACAGCTAGGAAAGCAGGTTTGAAAACCCAGCATTATTTCTCTCCACACATTTTCTGGCCTGAGCTTGGATTCTCTGACTTTTCCGGTATGGTTGGAAAGATTCTGAGTTACAGACCTTTGCCTAGAAACCTGCTCACAGGCTAGGGGTAGGGGCCTGCATTCTTTCTTGCCCAGCAGTGGGCACACACTGTCCAGGTCCCGGATACTTCATGGTGGACATGGAAGGCAACTGACCAAGGCGAGACCTGAACCAATGAGGCTGGGCCAGTGAGACCAGAGGGCTCAGAAGTTCAGCCTACGCTAATTTTAATCCTTCCAGGCTCCCTCCCATTCTCCCTCTAGCTCATATCTGGAGGAAGGTCATAGGTGAATATCCGAAGGTGCACACATGCACACACTCCGGGGTCATGGCTGAAGCCAACATAGGACCGTCCCAAGGTCAAGTACATAGGCTCAGAACACGGCACAGACCGAAGTGGGACCCAGGATCTGCGCTTTGCACTGCAGATGCTCTGAAAGGGAACAGGAGCCACTCCAGTCCCCTCCGTCCTGAAAGCTCCTCTCCAGCTGACCCTCTCTAGTCCACCTCCCGTTTCTGGAACGCTGGTTTCTTGACCAGTAACACGATTCTCTGTTGTCCAGGTTTCCCTGTACCCAGGAGTTCGTGTGGCACAGGAATGCCCAACCCTGTGAAGCAGATGGCCTCCTACTGCACTGCCCCAGTGGCTGAACCTCAGCAACCCACCTTGCTGCTGGATGTGGACACTCACATAAGAGCTTTGACATAAACTGTCCTGTCTCATCCCCATAGCAACCCAGGCAGGTGGGGAGAGAAGCAGAGGCTCTGAGTGTGCTATGAAGACCTGGATGGCATTCTACAGCTTAGCTATAGGACCTTATCAGGTTACACTCTCCACAAGGCCTTGGCCTCCTGACTGGTAGGAGGATCAGTGTCATTGTAGCTGGTTCTGGCTTAGAGACGTGTACACAGGGAGGCTCTCAAGTCTATCAGAATGCCAGTCTTGTGGGATATGCAGTTCCTGCAGACAGAAGCCAAGCATGCAGAAGCCAGCACACAGAACCCCAGACACCAGAGCCAAACAGTGTCCATCCGTCCCTCTTGGCTATGCTGCTGCCGCTGCAGCTTCCAGCTTGTTTGTGTGGGCCCGCTGGTGCCTGGTGCTCATGATAAGTTGATGATCGTTATTTCTGACCCCAACACAGCCTGCTTCTCAGGCTTCTGACTCCCACACAATCTTCTGGGAACAAAGAATCACCGAGATGAAGCCTTAATTAAGATGCCAAGTTGGTTCAGCAAATGTCAGAACTCCTGATGTCAAGAGGAGAAAAACAATCTCATTAAATATTTGAATGGTGGACGAAAGTGCTAATTAAATACCCAGGGCAACACAAACCTGCCTATGGTACCTCTCTCCGCTACCAGACTGCAGAGTCAGTAGGGTTGAGGGGAGTGGCAGTCCTTGGGGCTTGGCCCCATCTTAAGGAGGTCTTGGTAGCATGTAGGATGGACTCTACCTCCAGACTTTCCACAGTGTGTCTCATTCTAGTGCTTTCTATGTAGACTGTGTCAAAAGATGACTAGAGAAGCCCCAGAATAGCTTTGTCTGGTGGTACACATCTGTCATCCCAGATTTGGGGTCAGAGGGAGGAGTATCAGAAGTTCAGAGCTAACCTCAGCTACACAGTGACTTCCAGGTCAGTTTGTTCTATACCAAACTTTGCCTCAAGGCAAATAAGCCAACCAACCAATCAACTAACCAACCAAAGCCGGAAGTCTCCATTTCCATGACTCAGAAGCAGAAGCATCAACTCAGGCTGAGCCTCACTGCCTGTCTGTGACCGCCATAAAGGCACCCATGATGACTGTGTCCATGGGCATCAGGGCAAGACGGACACAGGGGTGTAAGCTACATCTGGAGAAAACTGCTGACTGTGGGGTTCCCGAGAGCTCCTGCAGGGAGCTCTGAGAACCGCACCGAGTCACTCTCCCAGCTGACATCCTTTCATTCTACAAGAGCTGTCTCTCCCCACCACAACTGTGTTCACAGCTCCTCCACTCCCTGTGGCTTCCCGTGGCTCCCTCTGAGCTTCCCGCCTTCTGCCCAGGGGGAACTCCTGCTGTCCATGGGCAGTTTCTCGGGAGACTTTACTCCCTTATAAACGACATACTTTCCTTCCTTGTGTCTCATTGTCGTCGTCAAGAATGTTGATTCTAGGCTGTTTCCAGTTTCTGGCTATTATGATGGGTGGACGATGAAAATGTGGTACAATCACACAACAGAATATGATTTATCCATTAAGGAAAATGAAACTACAAAAATTTCAGGGAAATGGATGGGGCTAGCAAAAATCATCCTGAGTGAGATAACCTGAATCCCCAAAGACAAACATCATATGTTTTCTCTTGAACGTGGATAGTAACCACAGAGGGTAGGTACCTAGTAAGGAACAAGTGTGAGGGCACAGGGGTAGGTGGATGGAAAAGAGCAAATGCATATGAAAGGAATCTGTGTAGTCACCAAATTACAGGCGAGAGACAACACCCCACCTAGACACTCTATGTGACGAAGTAAAACTTCCAGTGCCGGGAATGGTTACATTTTCTTGAGTTGTTGTCGATCGAAGGGGGCTCCAGAAAAATCCCTCAAACGCCTCAGGCTATTGCCAAGGCTGTTGCTCTCTACAAGCTAATGGCAAGGCCTCATTGATAAAGACAACACAAGCATATGTCATTGAACATGGAAAAGTTGAGCTGGTGCCTAGCTAGAAGTTTCACCCCCACTGCCTAATTTTCATAGTGCTGGAAGGTATCTGAAGGCTACTGGAGAAGAAAGGTAATCATCGTTATCACCCAGCTACAAACCTTGTGGCCTACAACAATGACATGCCCAGAAGATATAATGTTGCCATTGTGGCACAAATGTTATGGGACTAACCAATCTCTGATTAGATTTAAGGCTCACGCTATGGGATGGAACCCATACAGTGCTAAAGTGGCCAAGAACCTGAGAGGAGTTTGGTCATGGGCCTTATAGTGGGAAAACCTAAATGCTATTATTCTGCTGAAGGATTATAGCAATAAAATAATTCCTAATGATAACGTTCCTGTACCCATCTATTAGTGCCTTGCTCAGCCCACATCAGAGAACATTCTTTCATTAGATAAGAACTAACGCACAGACCCACAGCTGGACAATGTGCAGGAAGTGAGACACTTTGGTACACTCAGTCCTACGTGGGATGTCTTCTTTAAAGCTGGTCCATATAAGGCTCAGGAATTCATGTGAAAGAGGAGGCATAAAGATTCTAAGAGCCAGAGGTGGTGGACTCCAAGGAAACTGTCATCCACACACGGCAGAGCTGATGCACATATGAACTCACGGAGACCATGATAGCACACACAAGATCTGCTTAGGTTCAAGCTGGATGGGGTCCCATCACTGAGAAGGAGAGGTAGAGATCCCAACCCTTAACCAAGATGCTATCTTCAATCAATACCCGCTGGCAAGCAGAAGATTAATTTCCTCCAGTGGAGTGTCAGTGTGTATACAGAGAACATTCCAGAGATGGATTCATGCCCGGGAGTAGTTGGCCAACACAAAGCAATCTCAACTTTTTTTTTTTTTTTTTTCCTGTGGACCTTTTCATTCTGCTTTGTTTCTGCATTTTTTTTTGTCTTATTGGTATTTCACTTGCTTGTTTTGATTTTCATTTTTTGTGTTTCTTGTTTTCTGTGTTTTGAAAGAGAGAGAGAGAGAGAGAGAGAAAGAACATAAAGTTGGGTGGGCAGGGAGGTGGGAGGAATCTGAGAGGAGTTTGGGGAACAGAAAAATATGATAAAAACACACTATATGGGCATCTTTTTCAATAACAAATACTAAAAGAAAAAGAGTTTGCTGGTTCTCCCCTCCCTAGTTTTACCATGAAAATGCCACTGTCCGCCCTGGATTCCATTTGAGGAGCACAGATCAAATCAGACTTACATGCCTGCTGGAGTCACCTTCCTAGAAGTCAAGGAAGGAGAGACCCTGCATCCTCAGGGCTTCTGGGAATTTAGAAGGGGGCAAATCATGGAGCCTAAAGCCAACGTCTGCCCAAGGCCATGCTTTGTCCAGTGGGAACTTCATGTGCCACAGTCTCCCTGACTGGCATTTAGGGAGAGCTGTGGAAAAACAAGCAATGTTGCGTTGATTGCACTTGTCTCACTGAGACTCTCTCTTCCTGATTCCCGAGGGGTCCAGAAAGAGCACAAGTCTTGTCTGAGACACATGACAGATGAATCCAGGGGCTGGATCTGCATGATAGCCATCCCTTTCTATATCCCCTGGCTCCAAAGAGGGTGTGTGTTCTTTGGGGGCGGGTGTTTTGGGTTTAGATTCTATAAAAATTTTATGTCTGATCATAAAAATACTCTGCATCCAAAGACATGTCTTTTGTTTGGTCCCTAGAACCCCATCTGAAGATCCGCCATGCCACACTTTCAACAAGGGAGGCTGCCGTACGGAAGACAGCATAGCTGCTGGACCCATTTTTTTTTTTTTTTCTCAATGATTCGCCAGACTACTCTCTGCATGTGGCTTCATTAGCTCACCATCAGGCTTCCTTGGGTGTTGGATTTGTTTCTGAAATTATTCCTGCTATAGCAGTTTTGCCAAAACCTTTGATGCGAAGGTGTGATCTTGTACCCAGACCATGTGCAGTTCACACCTTTAGGGTCTGTTTGGCAGGGAGCTGAAAAGGGTTCCCGGCTGGGGAACAACCAGTGGTCTCCACACCCAGGAAAGCAACCATGGAGAGCAGCATCTGCCTTCTATCCCAGATAGCCCAGGACAGAACGGGTGATGTTGAGTGGCTGGGGCCATAACGTGCAATGTCGAGCGACATTTCCAGGGTGATTTGAAATCAGCCTGGGTGATGGGTGAAGGAATTTGCTTTGCTTTGGCCACCATGCAGCCACATCGCAGGCGATTAACTAACCCACTAATCTCAGCTCCATATTGCAGGCAATCTGGTGCTCCGTGGGTACTGGTGCTGAATTGCCCCTCCCCCCAGGCTTCCCATCAGATCTGCAGAGACAGCCCTGCCAGCTCCGCACAGACCTGTTTTCATTTATCTTACAGGAGAAGGATGGTCAGTCACTTTCTTGTAGCCTCTCCATGGCATGTGGCAGGGCGGGAGCAGGGAGCCAGGTTGGTTCAGCTCTCAGCTAGAGCTCTCTGCCTCAAAGCTACCTCCAGGTATCAAATTTCAAGCCAAATGTTTTATGTCATTAGCTGATTTGGAAATAAGCTTCAGGGCCGACTGGCTGTCTGTTCAGCTGAGTATTTCAGAGCCCTGGCTGTGGTCCATGGAGTAACTCATTATCCCAGGCACTGTAGTGACCACTGTTGAAGGTGCTCAGTATGTCACTCCGATAACTGGTCTGACTTGGGGTCCTTCTAAATTAAACGCAATGCTTCTCTGTGGGTCTGATAGCACCCCTAGGGAATGTGCAGCAGAGTCTTAGGACAATCTGGTTGTGACAACCGGATATGCAGGTATTTCTGGTATCTTCTGGGTGGAGTCATGGGTGAGATCCAATACCCCATAGTGCATAGTCACGAATGCAGAGGTTTGGGATCTGTTCCAGTGGCTGGCTGTCCCTCTTGTCAAGCTTCTTTTTTTTTTTTTTAAATTTTTTATTAAGTACAGTTTATTCATTTTGTATCCCCCCATTGTCAAGCTTCTTTAGTATGGAGTTCTAGGATAGTCTCCTACAACAAGGCCCAAGATGTCTGCAGAACAAGACCAGCTATGGAATCTTCTATCTCTTGTTGGTCTTGTGAGCAGGGGCCACCAAAGCCTGACCTTTGCTGTGTGCAGTTACCTCCACCCATCCCATGTTGCCTGTAGCCCTGCCACCAGCAAAGAAAAGTCTCTCTTCCTACCAGTGAAGCTGCCTTGGGGACAGCGGCTCTGTGCTTTTCTGTAGTTTTATACTGAGATCTTGTCGTCTTCTGCAGCCCAGGCTGGACTTGAATTTTCAGTCTCTTGTGTGTCAGGATTACATATGTGTGCTACCACACCCTGATTGTTCTCAGATTTTTGAAGAAACTGGGTGGCTATAGCATGTACATTTCTGCGGCCTCCCTGGTTTCTTTACTAGGCGTTTCCTCCTCTGAGCTCATGAGAGGGGGCCAGGCAGCAGGTTGAACATATCACAGGTGCTTCCAGCACCCCTGAACTTAGCAGTCATTGGGTTGGACCTTTGTGATAGAGTTCTTCTTTTGTGTTTCCTACATCATTCCTGCTTCAAGATGGCCTAAAGGATAGATATGAACCCCAGAGGCCCAGTCCTGAAGCAGTACTTTAGTCAGCTGTCACAAATTAATGGCTAGAGACAAGGCCTGCAGAGGTGCGTCCTGTGTGGCTGGAGCTGTGCAGCTCTGCTGGGGAGCCTAATTTCAATAATTATAGTTTATACACTTAAGCCATTTTTACTTTTAAAGTAAACACCTATGTGTATTAGGATCTTCAGATAGAAGCACAGGCTCTTCATTCCAAAGAGGGTTTGCATCTGTCACAAATTAAGAAAAATATAAAATTAACAAATGTAAATAAGACCAGCCATCTGAATGGGTGGTTACAGCCGTTTTCTCTCTCAATGACTACATTTTGTCTCTAGAAAGGACTCTGAACTATCAACCATCCTCAGTTCACAACGCCCAGCTGCTTGGCACTCCATATCGGGGCAACGCTTCCTCTACAGCTGGGCTCTTGCTTCTGTGTCATTGGCAGCTTCTGCAAGCCAGGGATACTTCTAGAGAAGGACAGTGTTGATGGAAGCCCGCCTGACAGATGCAGGCATCAACAACTTTGTTTCTCTGATTGACTGCATGGCATTTTAGGCAAATTAACCTGTCCAAAAAAATCTTTATGACTGTGTTAATGCCCAGATGGAATATGAACTTGACAGTGTGGTACCAGCTTTGCAATTAGTTGAGATATTTCAATAGACTAATGAACTTTCTTCTGAGGCACGTTCTCTGTCAGCAGAGAAGGCAGGCTGTGCTGGAGACAGTTACGGGATGTCAGACATCAGCAAAGCAGCATTCTGGGAAGCTGCTGGAAAAGCCACACAGGGAGCAACAGGGTAGTGCTGGCAGAGGAGGGTCCCTGGGAAATCCAGTTCACAGGACTGATCTTCCCAGCACTGATCCTTGATTGAAGCAGCACTAATGGGGCACTCTTGAGAACACCCCGGAAGAGTGTCTCAGCAGAATGATGGGGAACAGAAGCATGAACCGCGGGCTTCCTGAGTGCTTGGGAGAGATACAGTAATCGAGATATCCCTGTGGGTCACAGAGCACAGAGGGAGAACAAGTGTCTGATTGGGATGAGTCAGAGATGCAGGACTTGGCACTGCCTGGCCTGATCTCTCTGGTATGGGCTGGAGGAGTGGGTAGGGGGTTTCCTGTGGGTTAGCCAGTGTGGTACACAGGGAGGAGAGTTTCAATTGTATGTCTGTGGAGCCATTAACCAACCAGTCCTCTCCAGGGGACACCAAAGGAAATGAAAGATATTGTTTTCAATTAATGGACTGTAATTAACATAATTTAAACATCTTTGTCAATGAATTCTGGAGTCTATTGGCAAATAACAGCCCTCACTTCTGTTCTCTCTCTCTCTCTCTCTCTCCACACACACACACACACACACACACACACACACACACACACACACACACATGTATGTATGTATATATATATATATATATATATGAGATGCATTTATCTCTCAATTTCTCTATCATGTCTTATCTATCACCTATCTGTTTATCTATCTATCATCTATCTATCTAATATCAGTCTATCTATTACCAATCAAGCTACCTATCCATCTACCATCTGCCAATCATCTATCATCAACCAGTCAATCAATCAATTAATCAATCAATCTATCAGTCAATCAATCATCAATAAATCAATCATCTATCTATCTATCTATCTATCTATGTATTAATCAATTCATCGGCCTATCCACCCACATACTCACTGAATTACCCTCCATCAATTTATCTATCTGGCCCATCTGGCCCCATGCAGTTTTGGGTAGACACCACCTTTGTTTATGGTTTCTATATTATGATGGATAAAGACACACACAGTGGGACCAACATGACTGACCAGGCTGTATCTTTGTAGCAGAGGGTGTCCTGGAGATATTAGGGATAACATTGGGCATGTCCTGGAGATATTGGGATATAGTTTCTCTGAGGAGGCAGATGATACAGGTGATACAGGATACACAGAAGGGGGATACACAGAAGCTTAAAAGCCCCAAAGCATGCTGGCTTGAACTGTGTGGTTGGTGTGATCCCTCTCCACCTACACCACAGCTAGCAGCCTTGCTTCTCTGCTCTCCACCTCCATTCAACCTTGAGATTTCACCTGGCTGCTGCATCTGGCTTATACTTCTCTCCCCACCTCTTCCTTTCTCCTGCATCAAGCCCTTAGGAGGATACCTACATCTGGGCTCTAACAACATGTTCTGTAACACGAGAGTGCCCATGGGCCCCCTGTAAGCACCCATCTATCAGAGCCCTGAAGTGCAGGGCAGATGGGGTTATGTGACCTTTCCTGGAACTTTTTTTGGGGGGAGATATTGCCATTCTCTTGGCAGCTACTCACATTTCTCAATCATGCATTGCCTCTAAACCTTGGGAACTCATATCCTGGGGCCTCTTCTTATTCCCAGAATTTAAAGTGGAGGTAACCAATGGAGACGTTCTTGAGGCAGGAGGATGCTGCCCAGGGCATAAAGACCTTATCTTCAGAGGGCTCTGGGAGGTGTGGAGAGCAGATATCACCTATATGTTCTGTCCTGGAAATGTATCACTGCATGGTTCTTCTAAGTCACTCATGGGGGTCTGTCTCTCACCAGCAGCAAGGTCAGCTAAGGTGCACCAGCAAGGAACATTCTTCCTATTGAAATGCCTTGTGTGGCCTCTGCGCTGGACCACTGCAGGACCAACCTCACTGTGAGCGCATGATCTAGCTCTTCTAGTTATGTCCTTTTGAAGCATGCATGGTGGTACTGGCCCCTGACCAGGTTAGGGAGAAGAGCCCCTGGGCTCTGGGTCTCTCCTTTCCAGCTCTCCTGGTTCTAGCTACCACTTTATAACCTTAAATTCTGCATCCCGCAGAGGGTTGCAAGGAATCCCACAAACTGGCTGGAGTCAGCAGGGAAGCATGTCCCTTAATCCCACAATGGCTCTGAGGCTCCAAGTGACCCTCTGAGAGAGGCCACTTGCGACACTTCCCAGGGACAGACACGTGCCTTTCAATAACCCAATCCTCTCTCCACACCTGAGGCCACTCCACAGGGTCCCTCCACGGGGCCTCTGATAATGTGGAATGTTTATGCCCGACTCACTGCCCCTAGCCGTACTTGTCACCATCATCTCACCATCCAGAAGGGTGAGATCCAGCGGCCCTATTTTTGTGCACTCGGAGTTGAAATCATCAATTCTGCTAACTCCTGAGCCTTACGCTGAATAATCCCACTACGGTCGAGCCCAGGTCTACAGTTTTCTCTTGAAATGCTTCAAAGAGACAAGAGGGAAAGCCAAACTGACTCCCCGGAGGCATCAGACCAGTATAGTTAGTATATATAGTTACCCACCAGGCATTAATTCATTTTTTTCTTTATGAAATACAAACCCAAGAGGCTTAAAGGTCCATGAATGAGCTGTATTCAAACACCGTGGGGCTTAACTGATTATAAATGTTTTTATCATAGAATGTTGCTCCCTTATAAAAAAATGTAAGACACGGGAGTCGAGTGCAAAGTACTGACTTTCATCATAATGGTAAGACTAGGGCTTGTATTGGGGCTCTCCTGCTGGGGCTCAGTGCCCCCGTTTCCTGAGGCTCTGGGTAGGCTCACTGTTGTCCTACTGAACTTGGACACAGTGTGGGAGAAGGAACTCGGGGGTGAAAGGAAGTTGGCACCTGAGCAGGTGGCTACTGTTTCCAGTCTTCAGGAAGTCCAAGAACAAGTTAACTGCTAACGTCTAGGAAATGAGGTTAGCCATGGCCCTCACCAGAAACACGGTCTTTATTCTTCCACCGTTCCCTCCCTAAACACTTCCCATGAGCCAACGGCCAATGTTAGTGTTCTCATAGCACAGCTCAGTTTGGACACAATCACCTACGAGGGTGCAGACTCTAGGGCTTACTCTTATGAGAGCACCCCACTTCAGATCAGTTCTGAGTCTCAGCCTCTTCTGACTGGCTATGACCTGGGGGCTCCCATGGACCACTCTCAGCTTCCATGATTATCGAGACCGCATGAGACTCACAGAGCAAGAAGCACACACTGTCACTCCACAGCCACTGGGGGGTGATGCCCTCCCTGTACTTCTGTGTCTGGCCTCAGGAAGTTTTTTCTCTGAATTCCACTTTCAAGAGCTTGTCTGGCGCTTACTTTCCACCTTTTGCTATCGTCAGCACATGGGCTGATGATATCTCAAGGTTCCCTGTCTTCCAGCTGACCAGCCTTCTCCTGTCACTGTCTGGGGGGCCTCAATCTGAGTCACCAACCCAGGTTGGGCAGGAAAGGCTACTTATGAGTAACAAGAGACAGGGGTTTCAGGAAGTCCCAAGAGGTTTAGGAGTCCTATGCCAGGAGCTGGTCGACCATGCTCCTCCGTGGCACCACTGTCCTGTCAGCTGGTCCCATGCCTGCCTCTGCACCCTGGCCTGCCTCTGTGGTGTGAGGCAGATTATCAGAGGTTTGGCCATATCTGCCATCCTAGGAAGCAAAACTGCAAAGACCTTTAAGCCTCACTTGGAAAATGAAGAGCCAGGAGCCACTGTGGGGAGACAGACAGTCTGCTCCCCTAAGTTCTCTCATAGGACCTTCAAGGATGCCAAAGAAAATCTGCAAAGAGTGGAAGCCCGTGGAGCCAAGCGGTCCCCCTCCCTCCAGAGAAGGGTTGATGGGGGCTCTGCTTCAGGCCAGAGCTTCGGAGGCAGAAGCGGACGGGAAGACAGCGGATGCAGCTGCGATGTTCTTTTAATATCTTGGAATTAATTATTTCCCTGGTGGTTTGGACATCTAGTTCACTAGACTTTCTTTTTTTTTTTTCCTTTAGAAGCCCTTCCCCTGAATTTTTCTTTCATTTATACATCCCGAATCCCACACAGAGGAGATGGACAGTCTAGAAATGATAGTGGCTGACAAAACACGGAGACGAGGAAGGCTTCTGTACTTCCTGGGAACTATTAAAAGGTGTGAATGTTGCTGCCTGGCCCTGGAGATTTCTCCTACCAACTGACACATGCAAACAGGCTCCAGGAGCTCTGTAACGAGAGGACAATGTCTGCTGTGTCTTCAGATCAGCTTCTTGGATGCCGGAATAAAGCCTAGGGCCCACTGTGCCTGGAGGGCAGTGGTGTCTTTCTAGGCTGTCTCTCCTTGTAAATGACTCTGAAGGTGTGTTTGCTTCTTGAAGTACTTGGGTGAAGACTTGGGGCTGTTAAGGGAGTTGGGAGTGTGAAACAGAGACCAAGAGCAGGAGGGAAGAAGAGTGAAAACATCACCCTGGTTTCTCAAGGAGAAAAGTCTTACAGGTGAGAAGAGATGAAGAGGGGGGGGGCAAGAAGAAACTGCAGCAGGTATGTGAGGGGTCGTGCTGTATGGCCTCAGTTTGCTGCAGACAGTGGCAGCCAGGTATGGTAACCGGTATCTCATGGTCATGAACTTCGCCCTCCAAACAGACTCCTCTGCTTTGTACATGGAACATATATGATGGCAGCTCCTTCTTCAGAGTGACGTTCTCTGAAATACACACTAGGCAGAGGAGATGGCCAAGGACCCAAAGGCCTCCTGAGGAAATCAGAGTTGAGAAATGTGAACCCTGCCTCGTGCCCAACCATGGTAAAGCCAGTTAGAGACCTGAGAGCAACTCATGACACCAGGGCAGCCCAAGGCTCTGATGCACTATTTGTTAAGCAGGACTCTGGGGTCTAAGCCGTGGGGTGAGGCACTTTGTACTCAGTCCATGACTGACAGCCAGCGACAGCCAGAAGGGGGCTTGCTCTCATCAGGATCAATGTGCACAGTAACTGGGAAAGCTTCGCAAGACCACAAGGAAAACTGTGTTGAAGGTGCCAAGGAGGGCAGCTGAGTAGAGGAAATCAGAGCTGGCTGAGTGGCCCTGGGCTTGCCTATTCCACATTTTTTTTTTTTCATTGGGGCCAAGAGGCTCTCAGGTCCCCTAGAATTGCACAGGGGCTTTACCACGTGTTCTGGGACCCACTCTTCACCCCCCCTCCACCCACCCTTGGTAAGCTCCCCTCCCTCCCCTCCAGCTGACTTCAAATACATTATTTGCAGGGTGCTGGTCACTACAAGCCTCTCATTTAGTGCTACATTAAAATCCATAAATAAACACCCAAATGAACAGAAGCAGACAGAGAAGACCCCAGCAACCTGCAGCACATGATAGAGGCTATGCTGTCTGGGCTGGCACCAGATGAGGGCCGTCACATGATCTCCGCAAGAGCACCAGGCAAAGGAAGCCGGGAGGGGACCCCGCATCAGAAAGTTCAAGTCCTCCTGTGGCTGGTGTCTGGTTCAACAGTCACAGGATCATGTGTGGAGTTTAGCATCAGCCTGTACTTGCCTTGGAGGGGACAATGCAGAGACAGGGTGGGGTCTGATTGCACTAATAATACGTCCCAAACACATAAAGTTGTAGAGTCTCACACAACCCCAAAACCAGACAGGGAAACTGGCCTGTCACTCAGCTGCAAACGGAAGAGCTGGGCCTTTGTGTGTTCAGCTGCCCTTGTGCTTCCACAAACAGAAGGCCACTCAGCCTGGCTTCGGTGTGGACGTCTTGCTGGGGGTGCTAGGCAGTGAGTGCAGCAGCCGCCTCTAAGGGCCTGGCTGGCAGGCTCTGCTCCGAGCATGGAGTGTGGACATCTGTTCTGCGACCCAGGAGGTCACGCTCTGCCTTGCAGTTGGTTGCTCTTGTGATACTTTCATTGGCAAAAGCCTCTAGAGATCCCTGCGATGAAGAGGCCAGCCTCCCGTGAACAAGTGCAGAGGGGGGCGTAGAGTTCCCTAGATACAGTGAGGGGATGAAGCCACTGTCACAGGCTGTGCCCCTGGCTGTGTCTAATGTCCCCACAGTATAGAGCACAGCTGCGTAAAGGACAAAGAGCAGCAGGCTCCAGACCCTTCCGGGCCTGGCTGGAAGCTCTGTCCAGGGTCCTGACGACTCTTGTGTTGCAGGGCTGAGGCTGGCAGGCATTCCCTGGCATCATGGCAGCTCCACGTGGCCAATAAAAAGGCCAGCGTGATGGCAAAGGGAAGACAATTTGTGAGTAGTTAACTATGGACAGGCCCTTCTCCTTTGCTCTCACAATGACAGCTATATCTTCATTTGGTGATAGTGGGTGAACACAGTGTTTACGCTTTCTAGAACAGCCTTTGTGGGTTGGACACAAGTCTGCTCCCATCTGGGACAGGCAGATAGCACCAGGCAGAGACTGATAGGGCAGGCACAGGGTGATGGCGGGTCAAAAAACCTCATGAAAAGCACCAGGTAAAAGAGGAAACTGTGGAGGGCTTCACAGCAGAAAGGCCAACTCCCTTTAGTGGCTTAATAGACAGGTGAAACGGGCCTGTTAAAGGTAGTGACAAGTCACATGCATTCAGTGGTTGGCTGGTTTGCCCTTGCTTTTCAGACTCAGTCTGATCTACCCAGCAGCATTGGACACACGGTGCAGGAAGAGGGAAGGGGAGAGACATGCCCAGCTTTAACTGGAGGATCAAGGAACACGGAAAGAAGGGCTGTGGGAACAGCAGAGGAGGCGAGGAGAAGTGAGCTGTGAGTGTGCATCTAAGTGCCAGGGAAGAAGCGTGCTGCAGGCAGGAGACCCAGCCGTGTCACACCTGGGTGGAACAAGGCAGGCTTGGCTCTTTAAACGGGTGGTGTGTGAAAGACCCCGCCATGTTCCTCTTTCTGTTCCAATCTCCTTATTTCCTCTTCTTAGTGAAAACCTTCCCAGCTGACCCTTGAATTGAGTGCACAAAAACGCAGCCAGGATCCAGGGTAGCCTTTGAGAGCAGGCTGGCCCAGAGCTCCCTGGCTTGCGGGAGCCTTGCTGCGGCTCAGATTCCACAGCACTGATCCGTTTTCATCTCGGAGCTTAGAAATGTCAGTCATTTTTAACCCATCCAGTTCCATTACCACCTCTTTCCTTGACTGCCACATTCCGTTGGGCATTAACCAGCCAAGTTTTACATCTGTTCTTTTTTTTTTTTTTTCTATTGTTATAAGTTAGACTGGGACGATGGCTCAGTGGTTAAGAGCATTTGCTACATAAACATGAGGAACCCCAGCACCTACATAAAACTCACGCACTGCCATATATGCCTTTAACCTTGGCACTGGAGGAAGAAGACAGCCTGGTCCTGACAGCTTGCTGGCCAGCCAGTCTAGCTGTAATGGCAAGTTCCAGGTTCAGAGAAAGGCTGTCTTCAAGGAAGATGCTGGAAAGTGATAGAGCAGAAGCCTCGTGTCTTCCTCAGGCCTCTACAGAAATAGGAGCACACATCACATTCTGCTTCCATTTCACTTCTTAAGTGATATAAAACGCTTTGGGGGTTTTTAATGAACCACTTTGCATTCCAAAAGTCCATGGAATGACTGATTTCATGAGGTGAAAAACCAACAAGCGCTGGAAGGAAACCCTCTTGGCTGGTGCATCCCGGCATGAGGCAGCTCTGCCTGGAGCCCCGTGCACACTAAGGCTCCGGTCTCCCTGTGAGTGGGTGGGCTTGTTTGCCCCCATGGTTTGTGCATTTGGCTTGGCATCTGGATTTCAAGTACAGTGTGGTGAAGGCCGATCCAAAGGGAAGGTGTTCAAACAAGACCATAAAGGTTAACATACCAGGAAATATGCAAATTTCTGTCACCCACAAGGGACAGGTGGCTGGCTCTCTCTCTCACTCCCATCTGGTCTTAGACTTCTGGCCCTGATTCCCACAGCATGGGCAGAAAAATAATTTCTGAATGCTATGGCTTTCCCAGGACACAACAGCAGGTACTTGGGAGCCAATGTGGAGGTGGCTTTGTCCAAGTGCTGGATTGGCTGAGGAGGCCAGCTGAGCCTGGACCTGTCTGCCAGGCCCTTGGCATATGAGAAGAGTCACCCTGTAGTCCATCACATTCCAGATCACTCTCTATCTGGACCTTCTCTTTGTCCCTGTATCAGTTGCTCCTGGGAAACTTTTCCCTGCAGGAACAGGACCCAGATCTGAGATCGTACAGTGTGAATGTCAAGTACAAACTTCATTTTGTGGTCAGCATCTCCCAGGTCACATGGTTGGATGGCTGGTTGGATGGCATGTTGGTGGTCCAGGGAGCAGATGAATGATAGGGAAAGAAAGGACTGAGAAGGGGTGGGAAGAGCCTGTGTGAGGGAGAACATCAGAGATGGAGGAAAACAGAGGCAGAGAGAAGTGGGGGAGAGTCAAAGAGAGCAGGAGAAACAGGCACAGGTAGAGATAGACAGAGAGGCAGAAAGAGAGACAGACAAGGTAGTGGGGCGGGGTGCATGGCCAGCACTGGCCGCTGTTCTTGGGCAGCAGGGCCCTGTGCTTTCTTCTCAGGTCCCCCTATATGTCCAGAGTACCCCCAGGGTTTTATCAAGAACAGGGCTTCTTCCTTTCCAGATCTTGCCATCCATCCCCACCCAGTGTCTGCTGACCTCTAAATCTTCCCCAGCCTTGGGATTGCATTTCATGGAAAAGTAACAAGAGGAACCCGAGAGTCCCAGCCTCTGACACCACTCGTGACAAAACTCTAAAAATCCCATTGGGACAGCCACAGGCCTGAACCCAACCTGCTTTAGCTAAGGTGCAGATGGTGGGAGATGGACCTGGCCTCTCAGGCAGGGCCAGGCCTGTCTCTAGCACTAGCCCTTTACCCCACCTCAGCCTAATAGCTGGCTTATTTCCAGTCTCCTTGAAGTGACACTCACTGCAATATGCACAGAGCACTCCAAAACTTGACCACTAATATAAGTGGTTGAAAGAAAACCTTTTTTTTTTCTGAGAAAAGAATAAACAATAAACGTGTGTGTGTGTGTGTGTGTGTGTGTGTGTGTTGGCACAGGGGTGGGGTATTTCAGGTGCACATGTGTGCTGAGATCAGACACTGGGTGCAGGGACTGTCCAGGGCACTTGTCCTTGCTTGCATGTGCCTCTGATATTCAGAGAGGAAACCTGCTTATCTGAGACTTGGGGTACAGAAACCACTCCCAAACAAATCTTGCCACTGCCTGGAAAATGCTGAAGGGCAAGGGAAGAGAACCATCCCTCCAGCTGTCAGCCATGTCCCCATTTCAGGTTCAATGCCCCATGTGCAATTATTCAAGCTGGAAATCAGTATCAATAACTCATCAGAGATCAGCCTCAATGTCCAGAAAGGCTCATTAGGAGCAAAGGAAGGCGCAGCCGCTGCCGCCAGGGTGAGCGCTTATATGATTAGGTTCACATCGCGCCAGCTACAAAGGCTCCTGGCCACGCACTCTCCAGGGAGTCACTGTCTCAGCATCCTCCCTTCAGGGCATAAGAATATTGTCTTCTTGGCTTTGGACACAAAAGTTAATAGGGAAGAAAGCAATGACATCAGTGGGTTGGGCTGGGAGCTGATTCTGTTTAACCGTGTGATCTCTGCTGGAAGAGAGGGAGCATGGCTCTCGGGGACTGTGGGCTCCTGTTGGATTTGCAAAGAGAACATCTATTAATTTAGTGTATATCCATGCACACATAGAGGTGAAAGTGTGAGTGTGTGCATATGTGTGTGTGTGCTTGTGTGTGAGTGTGTGCATACTTCGTATGTGCTTGCAGATACCCACAGAGGGCTCAGGCTGCTCCCAACACAGTAGAGACTGGGCTGCGTGGACTAAACTGGTGCCAGAGAAAGGCCCGGGAGTCTCTGCTCTTCTATTTGTCCCCAGAGTTATGTTAGTGTGTCACAGTCTCTGGGGAGAGACGGATGCTCGCAGAGGGCAGAGGTGGGGCAGACATGGCCAGCAGGAGCAGGCCTGAACAGGTTGCTGAAAAGGTAATTCAGCAGCTTGTCCAGAGAGCAGCAAGGTACGGCGAGCTGATGCTGGTGGCCAGAGCGGCCTAAATACCTGCAGAGCCACTGGCCCAGGAGGTTGGGGAAACTACCCCAGGAGGTTTAATCTCACAAGGGTTTGAATCCTGAGTAGGAGTTCATCATGGAGGGAGCAGAGTTAGAACAAGTCCAGGGGATGACAGTTGTGACAATCTGCTGTGTGTTGGCTAGGCAGGCAATTGGCAGGTGCCTTGGGGGTCCTTAAGGCATTCTATTACAAAGGCAGCAATGAGGTCTCCATTGCAGAGACACACTAACATGGAAGGAGTTTCGCAGGCTCCTCACTGCTGCAAGCGCTGTTTTCTCAGCGCCAAGGTGAGCCTTCAGAGTTCACACCGTGGAGATGACTGGGGTCTTTGCTGCTGCCGAGTGCACCCCTCAGCCCTTCTTAGCCTTTTAAGAGCTGGGGGAATCAAACCTAAGACCTTGCACATGCCTGGAAGTGCTCCACCTGGGACCACATCCCATCTCAACCCCTCAGCTTTCCCCCAAAGAACAGTTCTGCAGCCACGCCCACACCAGCAGTGTGGGGTGTCCTCCCCCGGGACCCAGCACGCCTTCTTCACATCCTGCCCAAGCTCATTCTTCCTAGGATCCCGGAGCCAGATAGTTCTGATAAACGCCTTGGGTAGTCAGACAGTCTGTTCAGACAGAAGGCCTCTTAAATGTAACAACCAGTCTTCCTCTCCGGGCTCTCACACCCGTGTACCTGTCACTTCGGTTCAGGATCTGGCTCCCTCTGGGGACTTGTGAAGCCCTTCCCTGCTTCCTGCTCTGCAGGGAAGCTATGTCATTTTGCCTGGGGGCAGCTTCATTAGGGAAGAAAAGGAGGTTGGTGTGAGGCTGTAAGAGTCGGGAAGGGCATGGCTGCCCCAGAACTCAAGGGGTGACCAGCGTGGGGGTAGTTCTGGAAGCGTCTCCCCTTGTGCATCTCCTACTAAAATGAAACTTGTGAAATGCTTGGGCCTTGACTGTGGGGTGACCCAGCCCCCACAGGCTGTCTCTCAGACTGAAAGGGGTGGGGTTATCCTCTCAGCAAGGGGCGGGGTGCTGCTCTCCAACTCCTCAAGGAGAAGCAGGAGGGAAGCTTTACCAGACACTTTCTGGCTGCAGGGCAGGGTGCCAAAAATGGCACACATCACATCCTCGGCTCGGAGAGAAGGGCAGAGGCACAGGTCCACCTGCCCCAGGGACTCCTGTGCTGGATGCCCTCCCCACTGGAAGTGAGGTGGGATGTGGAGCTTTGAGGCTAGGTGATGAACCCTTTATCTCTTGCCTTTCCCTCTTATTGGCATTGTGAACGAGGTCTCTGTGCCCTGGCAGAGATGCTGTGGCTTCCCACTCAACACCACCGGGCAGGTGGGCTGCAGCAGATGAGACAGTCAGTGGCTTTGAAGCCCTAGTCCCATCAGCCCCGCTGTCGGGGCTCTGGCTCTCACACTATTTCTCCTGATGTTGGAGATTGCTTAACCTGACCACACTTGTCCCTGAGCCCTAAGGGACATGTTTGTCCTAGGTTGGAGGTCCTAAAGGACACTACCCTATAGGTTCACACCCACAAGCCATGGCGCTTCCCCTCCCAGGAGGGTAAAGATGTTGTAGTGGGAGGGGCTTATGGGAGGCCAGCATGAGAAAGCAAAGCTCTCCTCTACCCACTTCACTCATGTGACTGGTACAGCCTGGGTCCCACAGTTCTGTCTTTCCCATGAACTTGCCCTGAAAACACGGACCACAAAATCACGTGACATCTCGCAGGGTGTGGACTGGGTAGAAACCTCATTTACTATCCTCACACCAACAAAGAATTGATAGAAATCCACCCAACCCCCACAGATTTGGCAAACCATAAAGTAGCCACTTCTCTGTATTTCTTAACTCTTGTTCATATGGGACACAAAAGGGAGGCTGCCATGAGCTTCCCTACCACAGAGATGGGTCCTAATGGGTGTGTCTTCCTCCCATAATCCTTAGACCACATACACTGGGTTAAGATCCCTAGAAGGACACAGAGGACTCTGAGCCTTGAGGAACAAAGCCTGGATAGGCACTAGGCATGGAGGAGTCCACTAAGGGGACACTGGGGGCCTTGTGTGACCCAGTACCCAGGGCAGAGCATGGCACACCCTACTGCTGTCAGGACAGACACCTTGCCATACTATAGCTCAGTTTTAGAGGGCAGGATTCTGAACGGGGTCAGCCTGGCCGCTTTCCAGACTCCAGGGGAACCGTCACTTCATTCATGTCCATATTCATCTTCTGGAGGCTGCTGAGGACCTTGTCTCAAGGCACTATATACCTCTGACTTGAACTTGAGTTCTCTGAGTCTTCTCCAGCCCCTCTCTTATCAGACCCCGTGATCTCATTATATCCACTCAGATAACCCCTGCCCCATCTCGAGGTCCCGACTCAGTCACACTGAAAGGCCCCGGTTGCCAGGGCAGTGGCACAGTTACAGGCTCCAGGGAGGGGCTGACTGGCCTATGACACCATGCTCTGAAATGCGATTCTGTGACACAAAGGATGAAGGCTGCTGCTGTTGTGTACAAAAGGGTGGCAAAGCTATGGCTTCCCTACCCTGTAGGGGCGCCACAGAGGCATGTGGTTGTGCTGATGCATGCTGGTTAAGGTGCTGTTCAGGGAAACAACGACCTAACTTAGCATCTCAAGATTCCAAAGGCAAGTCTATCACCTGCAGGTTAAAGGCCATCCTGGGAAGAGGGAGGCCAGCGCCTTTCTCTGCTGAGCTGCAGGCACGGCTTCCACTGCCGTATCTCAGCTGACCTTTAAGAAGCTACCCCTTGCCAGGGCTGCAGAGGTAGCCCAGTGGATAAATACTTGCTGCATACAGGAGAGCACCCTCAGAATTCCTGTAAAAGCCAGGCAGATGTGGTGGCCGCCTGTAATCCCAGCCATCCCATCTCCCCAGGAGGGACAGAGATAGGGTGCCAGAACAAGCTGGCTAGCTAGACAGGCTGGAATGTGTGAGCCCTGGGTTCAACAGGAGGCTTTGCTCCAATAAATAAGATAAAACAGACAAAAAAAAATCCCAAAGAAATAAAAGTAGAGAGCATGAGGAAGATACCCAATATCAACTTCAGGCCTCCATGAACTTGCACACACATGTGAACATGCATATACATATACATATACATATACATATACATATACATATACATGTACAATTAAAAAAATTAAGAATCTCCAGCCTGTAAGCATCTGATGTCAGAGAATATTCACAATTCCCTTGGAGAGGAGACATGGCTCCTCCCACAGTGTGCACACCAGAGCTGGCTGAGGTTTTCACACATTTTCACCAGATGACTCAGGGCAAGCACAGTGGTGGCATTAGATGCACAGCTTGGCATTAGAGGGGTCAGAAAAAATGTCTGCACCAGCCCTCTCCTCCTTCAGCTAGCTTCGAAGGGGGACACAGAGTTAGCTTTACAAATCGCTCCATTTATGTTGGCACGTGGTGCGCTTCTTATGCTAAGACAGACAGACAGACAGACAGACAGACAGACAGACAGACACTGTTTTTTCAAATGCTTTGGTTCTGACTCTGATGTCTGGCTCCAAGTGTCCACGGACTGAGGTTATGTATGCAAATGCTCTTTGGGGTTGGCAAATTGTTAAGAGAATTACAGTGCTCAGAGCAGGTCTAGGTAGGGTAGGAGGCCACAGGCCAAGGCTAAAAAGGGAAGGGCAAAGGGAGAGAGATGTGGGCTGGGAGAGGGCCTCTGTCTTCCCTGGGCCTGCTTGGGGACAGGGACAGTCCTGGCTACCCCACTCCTTACCCTACTCTCACGGTCCTCTTCCAACCAGCAGAGCCTTCAGCTTGGCATTTCTGCTCTTGGTGATAGTCCACCACTGTCTGTTCCCCAGGAAGGTCCCTGAGGCTGCACCCTTTGTGTGTGTGTGTGTGTGTGTGTGTGTGTGTGTGTGTGTGTGCACATGCATTACATGTGCGTGAGTGCAGACGCTCATATGTATACACGTGTGTAGAGGCCAGAGGTTGCTGTCAAGTGTCTTCCCCACTGCTTTCTACAGTTTTGAGACGGGGTCTTTCGCTGAACCCAGAGCTCACTGACTTGGCTAGGCTGTGTCTCAGGCCCCTGGACACTGTGCTGATGGAGGCCATCCTTGAAGCCTCAGCACTCACATATTTCTTGGCACAGAGCATCTCGTGACTTGGCATGGAGGCCAGAATGGCACGGTTTGAACTGCTTTTGGTGGGTGTTCCCTCTGTCTCTGGCTGTCACCTCTTAAATTATATGAGTCACAGAATATTACATTCACTCAAAAAAATTTTTCCTGAGGAAAATGTTGGGGAAAACATTGGGACGTTTATAAACAAAGCAAAAAGAAGTGGGCCAGATGAGGTTGGCTTGGTTACAGCAACCTGAAACTCGGGTTAGGGATCATTGCTCATGTGCCTATGTCAAAGTTCAATGAACTGTGTGTGTGTGTGTGTGTGTGTGTGTGTGTGTGTGTGTGTGTGATATGGGATGTGTATGTGTGTGGTGTGTTTGACATGTGTATGTGTGTACTTGTCTGTGTTCCTGTGTGTGATGTACATGCATGTTTTGTGTTTGGAAATCCTTTGTTTTAACAATGTTACACACGCGGGCAGAAGGAAAACTTGGTCTTTAGAAGTTACTGCACAGGAGACAAGCCAGGCATGGTGGCTCACACGTGTCACACCGGCACAGGAGGTGGAAGCAGGACGGCCATGGATTCGAGGACACTCTGGGCTGCATGGTGAGTTTCAGGCAGCCTGAGTTCAGAGTGAAACCCTAGTTCAAAAACACAAAATCCAAACCAACCAACCAACCAACCAACCACCGAGCAGAAGGACAATCATTAGGAAAACAGGTAAGAGCAAATGCTAGAGAAGATACGGAGGAAGACACTCTCTCCACTGCTGTGGGAATGTGAACTGGTCTAGCCGCGGTGGAAATCAGTATGGAGGTTTCTCAGGACAGGACCGACTATGGCATGCCTGCTGTTTACTCAACAGACACAAAGCCAACGCATGTCAGAAGCACTTGATATTGCTGTTCATTACAGCACCACCCACAGCACTTACGAAGCCAACGTCGACATCCAGGCTTGCAGGAGCAGAAGAAGAAGATGCGGTTTGTACACACAATGAATTTTATTCAGCCATAAAAACGAGCAAAATAATGTTGTTTTTAGGAAAAGGGAGAGGCTGGAGGCCATCAAGGTAAGTGAAACAATCCAGACGCAGGAAGAGAAACATTGTGCGTTTTCTTTTCATATATGGATCTCAGATTTTATATAGATACATAAAGTCAAGTGTATTTGCACAATGTGACGAGCAAGGCTGTGCAGGGGAAGGAAGGAGGATAAAGGAGGGAGGAAGATGACAGCAGGGCCATAGGGGTGGGAAGAGATGCTCAAAGCTTATCATATGCTGGTATAACAATATCCTTATGCAGCCCAGTGCCATGTACATTGCATCTGTCTATCATCTCCCTCCTCCCTCTCTTCCTTCCTTCCTCCAACCCCAAACTTTTATCATTACCAGCAAAAAAGTTCCTATGGAACAGAGCTAACCCCAGGAAGCCTGCTTGGCAAAACCTAAGGAGGAATCAGAGATTAAATTTTTCCTCTACACCATGCACAATTTTAAAGCCATGAAGAAAATTCTAAGCAAATAAATCATGTTTTACAAATCACTAATACCCGAGGAGCAGATTAAGCATGTGAAGAAATGGCACGAAGGGCTCTGATGTGGCACGACACACACATCTCTGATCCATTGTCAGACGCCTGTAAGTAAAACAATTAGAGATGTTTGCATGTATTTATCTTCTCGTGGCTTTTTTTTTTTTTTACGAGCCCCGTGCCAAGAGTGAGCTTGGAGCTGCTCAGAGATGAAACGGGATGAGGGTTCAGCCCTCGGGCTCACAATCAAAGTGAGGCTGATAAAACGATCCAGACGTGGAACACATCAGCCGAAAGGCAGTTAAAATTTATGAGGTGCAAGGGCTGCTTTGCTTTTTCTGGGAAGCGCAGGCACATAAAGAAGGCCACGTAACTGCCAACCTCCTCGGACAGTGTGCTCTTGGGGGAGAGCTGAAGAGAAGATACAAATGAGGCTGAAGAGGTGCCTCCACGGATAAAGCACGGGCCGTGCAGGCACAAGGACCAGAGTTCGGATGCCTAGAACCCCCATCAGAGCCCAGCACGGCAGCTGCCTGTAATCGCAGCCTCTGGGAGGCGGAGACAGAAAGTTACTGTGGTGTGATGGGTAGCTGGACTAACCAAATTAGCCATCTCGGAGGTCAAGGAGAGATGTGTCTGAGTATAAAAGTGAAGAGTGATTGAAGAGGACACCTGATGTGAACCCCTGGCTTCCACACGCACACAGGGCAAGTGTACTTCTACTCCGTGCAACTGTACACATGAGTCCATACTCATGCAAACATGAACACCATAAATGTACACACACCGCAACCTTATCCACCCTCAAAAAAGCCACTAGTATCCAGAGCTTCTGGAGAGAAACAGTAGGTAAAGGCAAGTATGGGGAGCAGGGTGGGAGGAGGGAGTCATGGCACTGGGAATCCAGGTCGCAGCCACTTCAGAGCCAGTGGATGACTCAGTTTCCCCTGTGGAGTCAGCACTGTTTACGTGTGCCTGGAAGCCAGTGTGGACATGGGGTCCCTGCTCCTGTCTTTCCCTACGAGGTGATAGAACTACTCCCCTCTGCTCCTTGAGCAGGGGACTCACCTTCCCTATGGCCCTCCCAGGCTTTGCCTTGCTTCAGGAAGCAAGGACACAGCTGATGAGCACAGGATGGCCAGCACGGCTGACCAGGAAGGGTCGCCAAGGAACGTGGAAAGCGCCACTGCCCAGGGCTTCCCTTCGGTGCGCTGCTTATTCATTTCTGAGACTGGCTTACAGAGACTTTTCCTGGGCTGGGGATGTGGCTCAGTGGAAGAGGACTTGCCTAATACACACAAGGCCCTGGGTTTGATCCCCAACATTTGAAATAGGAGGTGACAATAATCTTCCATTCTGTCTTCCAGTTTGGGTTGACGTCAACATGAACAGAAGTGATGAATGTGCGGTAGGCCTGCCCTGTGGGCTTCAAGCCCAGCTCTGGGAGCCCAGGGCTGCTTCTGATCAGTGACCTCAGGTAGGAATTTTACAGGACAATCTAGTACTGCTTCCTGGGTCTCAGACCTGGTGCTGGCCTGGTCCGGCCAGTTTTGAAACTGATATGAATCCCAGCAGAGCAGCCATTGGGAAATGAAATGGCAGACCATAGGGAGAGAGGCTCTCCCTGAAGTATCCATCTGTCTTGTCCTGATGAAGACTTTGGGGATCCCACTTCAAGACACCAGCCTTCCTCACCTTAGTTTTCCCTCCCACAAGTTTGGAGGCAAGTTTCCAGGGGGAGAACCTACCTTTCTATTCCCTGTGTCAGATGGAGACTCCTGAGCTGAGTAGCTGAGCCATCCCTGGCTTGGTTCCAGCCCTGAATCCCATTGTAACCCTGCTCTTGACCCTGACCCCTGAGTGTGGATCATGGGAGGCCAGGAGAGATGCTTCCCTCCTGTACTCAAGCTTAGCCTATCTGGTGTGTAACTCACACCAGGCTCAGCACAGACTAAGTGCTCAGGTGAATAAGTATATTCACTAATAGCCCAGTCGCTTTCTATACTGTTATCTAACTGCTGTGTGTGTGGGGAAGTATATTTGCTCATGGGCTGGCGGGTTTCTAAGGATGCAGAGTGGTGGCCCAGGGTATGGTCTCTGGGGTCAGGTGTCTGGTGTTCAGATCCATCCCTGCCACTCATTGGCTGGGAATCCTGGTGACATCATTTGAACTCTGCAAGAGAAGTTCTCATCTGTCAGAAGGAAGTTGCTTCCTAAGGCTGACGTGAGCACCAAATGAGCTAATATAAGAAAGGTATCAGGACTGTGTAGAAACCCAACAGCACTGAATGTGAGGTCTAGCTGTTGTCACTGTCATTATTATCACTGTCATCAATATTCTTGCTACCCCTATCCTTATCATTAACACCATCACCATTATCCCATCTCACATAACCACCACCAGCATCACCATCATCAGCATCAGGGTCATTATCATCATCATCATCATCATCATCATCATCATCATCTCCATCATCATCACCATCATTACCACCATCATTACCACTATCATCATCACCACCATTATCACCACCATCATCACTGTCATCATCACCATCAGTATTCTCACCATCACCATCAGTACTCCATCATCACCATCTCTGTCACCCTCCCACCATCATCACTCTTATTACCACTGTAATTATCATCATTGTCACTATAATCACCACTGTCCATCTCACCAGCATTACCATGACTGCCATCATTAACACTACCACCAATATAATGACTATCATTGTCAACGCCTTCACTACCATCATCACCGTGACTGTCATTACCACTGACACTACCATGACAACCATCATCACCATAACCATCACCGTCATCATTACTATGACTGATAGCATCATCATCTCACTACTGTTATCATCACCATTGTTACCATTCTCATCATCGTCATCACCCATAATATCATCATCATCATCATCATCATCATCATCATCATCATTATCACCATCATCATCCCTAATGGCTCCACCAGAATCCATGCATCCCACAATAGACCCTTAAAAGCCTAGAAACCTGAATTTGGTTAAGTAGAAAGATAAAACTTGATGGATATGACAACCAAAGATTAAGGTGGTGGACGTGTCTCGGTATAGAGCATGTGAGGTTCAGGCCAGCAGTGTCACCATCAGTCCATACCCCGTATTTTCAACAACAGCTCCTCCAAAAACAAAAACGCCACAGGAAACTGCACATAGATAAAAAGTGCTTTGACAATCACCTACACATAACCTATAGATCAACTAATACATAATGCCATAAAAAAAAAGAGCCAGATCTAAGCCATTTTCCAGGTTTTGAATCAGAAGTGGCTTAGCTGAAAGGCGGAGAAGCTTTCTGCAAGGTGTGCACAGAGGCTGGAAATGGCCTGTAGCCCATGATTTGAGCCCCAGATGCCTGCACAGCACCCACCTGTGCAGCCAGGGCTTTTCAACAGTCACTTTATTGAAACATTTGCAAGCAGAGCCATGCCTGGGCTCCAGCTCTGTCATGTCCCACGCCAAGATTTCCACACTCTCCAGCCCCATTTCTTATCTGTGAGGATCAGGCAGTGCAGTGTAGAGACCCAGGGACAGCTGTAGCTGACCACAGTGTGCATGTGTGTAGGCACAGGAAACACCACAGCTTCATCCCAACACCCCAGCTTGTGATCTAATTACCTCAGCAGCCCTCATGCTGACCCACTCGAAGTGTCTGTGGGAGAGTGGTGGCCCTGATGAGCCATTCACTCATGGCGTGGGGGCGCCGCAGGGTTGGATCCCTGCTTCCCTCTGAGTGGGAAGGATCTTCCTGTAGTTCCTTCCAGTGTCTCCCTTCAGACCAAGTACCCATCCTCATCCTCATTATCATTATTATCACCATCACCTCCAGCACTGTGCTACTATCATCACCACCACCGTCTATGCCACCTTTACTATCATCAACTCCATCACTGTTGCTGGGCGCTGGCAGTGCACACTTTTAATTCCAGCGCTTGGGAGTCAGAGGCAGGCAGATCTATGAGTTTGAGGCAAGCCTGGTCTACGAGTGAATTCCAGGACAGACAAAGCTACACAGAGTAACCCTGTCTCAAAAAAAAATCATACCAAACCACCACCACCACCATCACCACAACAACAACCACCAGCTCACCATCACCATAATCACCACCACCATCCTCACCACTACAATTTAGGGGAAAGACATACCCTTCTTTATCAGCTCCCAGGAGCTGTTCTGGGATCCCCTTTGCCTCAGGTACATGTGCTTGCCATGTCTGCCACCACCAGAATCACCACCACCACCACCACAACCATCATCACCATCCTTACCGTCACCATCATTACCACCATGACCATCATCACCACCATTACTGTCACCATCATTACCATCTCTATCATTAGAACACACACTTCCTCAGGACATCATCCAGGTTTATCACACATTTTATTATCTACTTAAAACTATATTGGTGTATTGATTTAGCTACAATGCCCCAAGCACACTCTATAACTAGGCAGTGGCCAGGCAATGAGCTGTTTCCTGCAGACACAGCACTAGGGAGAGAGAAGCTGTTCCTGTCACCCCTGTTCCCTGGGTGGGCGTTCCAGGGAGTGGAATCAGGGTCAGAAAGGCTGCAGAAGGAGCTGGCAGGGCTGGATCAAGTATGGATTCAGTGAGCAGCTGTGCCATGCCAGGAGCGACGGAAGCCACTGGAAGGGACTGAGCAGGGACTGAGCACTTGGACCTGATACTCATTGCAAAGATCACACTGTTTCCTTGATGGTGGGTAGTCACAGGGTCTGCTCTGCCCCATGAGCATGACCCATGCTGCACTGCAGGGTGGAGATGACATTGAGAAGTGCAGTTCATCAGCCCCAAGCAGCAAAACCAGAAGACTCTCAGGTAGAGCGCTGAAAATGGGTGCCAGGGGCTCCTGTGACAAGTTACCCCAGCCCCTGCCAGGAGTTCTGTGGGACCGTTTCCTCCCCTAAATGCCCCACATTCAAAATCCATAAATCTCTGTGTGAGCAGCTGCCATGGGCCTGTGAGGGGGAAGAGAGAGAGAGAGAGGGAGGTGGAGGGGAAGGGAGAAGGTGGAGGGAAAGGAGGAAGAGGGAGGGAAGAGGGACTGCAGGCTCCTGAGTAGGTGGGTGTGAGGTCAGCTGCTAATGACTTCCTACTTCATAGCTCTCCTCCATTTCCCGCTGGGCACTGGTTGGGCCTCCTCCGTTACTGGCCTGCAGTGCCCTCCACAGACCTCCAGAATGGCTAGTATAGACCTTATAGCCTTCTATATTCCTACCACTGATTTCAGGAAAGACATGTACTCAGACAAGATTTCAGCTTGCGGGATGCAGAACCCAGTCACACAGAACACTGGGAATTGACAGTGGGTCAGGCAGGGTCTGAGCAGAAACCTGAGCCAGTGCCAGCCTGGCATACAGCCCCACTGGGAAGGACAGCTTGGAGGCGCTGATCTAGAACATTCTAGGACCCATCCATGGTGGCATGGCAAAGTTCTAGGCATTTTGGAAATACATAGCGCAGGTTGGTTATGGCTGTGAAGGCAAAAAGGACTTGCGTGAGGTGCTGAAGTGACCAACCTCTGGGTAGAAATGAAGCCAGGTGACACTGGTGGCCCTTGAAGGCAGGAGGCAGGAGAGCCAGAGGGGGGTGGGGAGATGGTGAGGAAGAGAGGGAGTTGAAGATGCTGCTGCAGGAGGAGCAGGCTTGACAGCAGGGCAGACTTGGAGTCCCCTCTGGAGCCTCCAAGGGACACAGCCTTACTGACAGGTGGCAGAAGCCCACAGAAATGGGCTTTGAAATTCTGACAGCAAGACCTGAAAGATCACAAACAGTGCCATTTGAAACTATCGTCCACATGGCAAGATGTCTACTCCCGAAGACTGGGAGTGAGGTACGGACAGTGTTTGTGCTGGCTAATTTTATGTCAGCTCGACACACACTATGGTCTTCTGAGAGGAGGAAACTCAGTTAAGAAGATGCCTCCATGAGCTTGGGCTGTGAGCAAGCCTATAGGGTACTTTCTTAATTAGTGATTGATCGGGGAGGGCCCAGCCCATTGTGGGTGGAGGCATCCCTGGGCTGGTGGTCCTGAGTGCTGTAAGAAAGCAGGCTGAACAAGTATTGAGTGCAAGCCAGTAAGCAGCACCCTACCATGGACCTCTGCATCAGCTGCCGCCTCTTGGTTCCTGCCCTATTTGAGTTCCTGTCATGCCTCAGTCAGGTGATAGACTATGATCTGGAAGTGTAAGGCAAATAAGCCCTTTCCTCCTCAACTTGCTTTTGATCACGGTGTTTCATTGCAGCAATAGAAACCCTGACTAGCACAGGCCCTGCCTGGGTTCCTGCCACTTCTGAAGAGATGGAGAGGACACCCCTGTCTTCCTTCAATTCTAGCACTTGGAAACTATGTCAGATTCCCCTGAGCCTCAGGCCTGTGTCTTTTTGGGGGGAGGGGTGGGGACTGATCTGCTGAGAACACGGCCCTGTGGGTGTCCTCAGCTCCCCGTGCTGTCTGGTTCAGAGCTCACTGTGTCACCACATGGCTCTTGGATGCCTATTCCTTTCTACCCGGGAGTCAGGCCGAAGACTTGCTTACTCCGAAACACAGTTGGGGCAGGAAGCTTTTTTCCTTCCGTGTCTGCCTGGTGCCTCCCAGTTACTTGATCAGTTCACTTTTGTAGCACACTTCAGGAGCGCTGCTCCAAAGGCAAAGCTGCCAGGGTCTCGGCTCCAGCAGGGAGTTGTTTGTGACTAGTTTCTCTCTGGAAGAGCAGCCTGGAAAGTGCATAGATTTTGAGTCTAGTTGGGCACTGCTGTTGCCATGGTCGAAGGCTTCTTACCAAAACATCAAAGGTTTGAGTTACACAGGCATTACCCGCGTACTTGGGACATGAAAATAAAAACACACATAAGTAAAATAGTTGGCCATGACTTTGCAATTTTTTAAAGACTGTTCTATATTTTGTGTGTGTGTGTGTTTACATGCTGGCTTGTATGTATGTGCACTGTGTTCATACAGTGCCCATGGTGGCCAGAAGAGGTCATCAGATCCCTTGTAACCAGAGTTACAGGCAGTTGTGAGCCACAGGATGGATGCTGGGAATCAAGCCTGCATCTCTGCAAGAGCAAAAAGCACTCTTAACTGCTGAGCCAGCTCTCCAATTCCCTCACTATGCTGTAAGGTAGCTGCTAACGGCATAGCTTGCCTGGGAGACCCTGGAAGAACCTCAAATGCACAGCTGTTTATTTCAGATAATAAAAAAATACTAGAAAGGGTAATCAATTTAATCCTCCATTTTGTTTTACAAAATAAAAAGTGTGGTTTTAGCTGGGAGAGCTTTACAGCAACATGGAGATGCAGGGTGTTTGCCATTCAAAAGGGGCACTCGGCCCAGTCCTCCAACTCTGTGGAGCTCCAACAGCAAGGCAGCCACCTCTGCATCCATGTGGAGGTTCCAGGTTCAGTTCAAGTCCATGGACCCGATGAGCCCTATCAGATGCCTCTTCTATTCCCCACATCAACACAGAGGATATGGGTGTGCGAGATCACCAGGAAGGGGCTTTGCTGCATGTACACACAGAGGAAAAGCCAACCTGAAGCCTGCCCTGGGCTACACTCCCAGGAGGCTTCCATTCCCCACAGCTTGGACTGGTGCTCACCTCCACTTGTTCACATCCAGGAGCCTGGGGCTCACACATCCCAGACTCCTCCAAACCTTCCACCCCTTCCTCTGTTAGTCCTCTCCTCCCACTCATAACTCGAATCTTAGGAGGAGCGTCATGTCTCAGAGAGTAGTAGATGGCTGCCACTCTTCACGCACACGTTTTCCCGTTATATGAGCACATGTCTCAGACAAACCCTCACCCACTCGTCTCCAGGGACATCTGTGCCCCTCGACTCAGGCCTGGTTCCTTCACTGTATGTCAAAGCCTGGAGTAGGCATCATGTTCTGGACAGGGCCAGGCAGCACAGCATTTCTTGCTGCTACTTTGTTCCACTGTTGTAAGAAGACAGCAGCTTCTGGCAATATGGGAACAGTGACGTGGCTGTGCTCCAATAAAGCTTTACTTATAAACATAGGCAGAGGGCCAGATGAACGGCACCGAGGCCACAGCCCTCTGAAGGCTGCTCTACCCACTCAGGCACCTTTCTTCTGGCTCCTTTTCTTCTCTCTAGGATTTAACTGGCTGCTGCTCACTAACATCCAAACGCTCTGAGTGCAGATGGTTCTGTCTTTTTCCTCCCACTGGAGCCCACCCAACAAATCCTCTTGGACCGTGGCACTGTCCATCTCTGCACAGACCTGGGGTTTGTGATAACACTAGGGGAGACCTTTGCTCCCGTTTACTTTACTTATTCTTGGGGGACATTTAGACCACCCATCAGCAGCCTATCTCAGCGAGAGCTGAGTGACAAAACGGTTCCACTGGAGGCAGCAGAGGCGAAGAAATCCAGGGCCTGATAGCTGCTTCTGATCAAGTCATGCTTGAAGCTGTGCTTGGATTTTTCTCCTTTTCTACCTCAGCCACTCTGCCACCTGCCACAGAAATGGCCCGAGTCATGGCGATGGATTAATGCAATGCCAAAGCTTTGACTGCACAGTCATGTTTCAAGAAACTCATCCTCTAATGTGGTATAACTCTGTTTTGTAGAAATTATTGTAGAAATGTGCCAGTGATCTATCTGACGGCCATTTCTGCTCTTTCCCAAGAGGCCCTTTTCCAGCAAAGCCTCTGCCATCTGCTTTTGCCTCCCTGCAGGTGTACCAAAGTCACCAGTGCTTGGACACACCCTGGATTCTGCCCTTGGCCTTCTGAAGGTGGAGCCAGCACCACAGAGACACCGCACCAGACCCCGAAGCAGAAGCATCTGCAGCTCCCTCCTGTGTCAGAGTGGAGGAGTGTAGGCCCCAGGCAGCCTTGGGGAACCTTGTACTCCAGGAAAAGACTCACTGCTTCTCATGTTTTGGTTCTTTAATAGAGAAGTGTTCTCCTCTGTAATTAAACAAACCCCACATGGTTTCAATGGCGTTAACAAATGGGGAAAAAAAAGCAGGGGACAGAAGGAGCCAGGGTGGGCCGAGAATTTAAGCTATGTGTAAAACTGGCAGTGAAAGGAGGGCTGGGGCGCTGCTACACACACACACACACACACACACACACACACGGCTTCCCATTATAGGAGCACATGTGCGTGCATTTCCACTGTGTCTGGCCGTGCAGGACTCAGGGATTCTCTCAGCGTGTGTGGTAAAGACAAACGCATTCCCTGGCTGGCTGCAGTGAGGAACTCTAATCTAATGTGTGTGTGTGTGGGGGGGGGTTGTCTCCACAGTGCCTGGGCTCAGCGAGTGCAGGAAGCAGGTGTAGCTGGGCTACTGGGCAGGGTGGGTCTCGGGGAAGCCAGTGGAGGGAAGGTTTGCGAGGTCTGTCCACAGCTGCTCACAAGGGACCTACCCTCACTTCTGAGACCTCCAGTCTCTACTCATATCGACTCTGCTGTTTGGAGGCCATGGCTTTAGAAAGGATTTGTAGCTGGTTCCAGTTTATGTCTAGTTCTTTGCAAAGGTCAGGTCTGCAGGCAGACCCCCCCCCACCACCATGAGGGTCTTGCGGGGAGCCTCAATTGTCTCTACTTCAGATTTTCCCTCTTAGACATGGAAATAGCCAGGATGCCCACTCAGAGGGCACAGGTGGTGACAATGGTGTGGTTTACGGTCTTCTGCCGTTCAGGGCTGGTGGGAGTGACTTTAGAAAGTTTTGGAAGACTGGGGAAGAGGATGGAAAAGAAGAAAGAGAAGGAGAATAGGCAGGAGCATAGCTGAAGGAGAAAACGCTTCCCTTTAACAACCTAGTGAGTGCTTTAGCTATTTTTGGATCCCAGAGAATAGTCCTTGACATGAGTGGGCTTACCAAGCACCCCAGTTTATACAGTGAGGTCAATGCTGGTTCTTCACTTGTAATGGGTCTGGGAAAGGGCTCACCTGTAAGTCCAGGGTGCCTCCTGTACATTTCTGGGCTTGAATAAGAACTGAGGAAAGCACTGTTCATAGCACCAGGAGTCAGATACCTACTGGGACCTAGTCCTGTATCATCCCTTCCCGGGTGGTTTGGATGCTGACAGCCACCACCCCCTCTGAGTGGGTCAACCAAACACCCTCCCCAGGTTGGATTTCAGCACTGTTCATTCTTCAGCTCTTGACAAATCCTTCTGAGGTGATGGTGGCCACACATCTGTGGCGTCAATGAACACAACTTGTCCTTGGGGACATTCCTGGTCTATGAGAGGACAGGCTGATGAGGATGCAGGAAAGGGAACACCTATCCAGAGTTCAGACGCACGGGCAGGAAGGAACAGAGCAAAAATGACAGAGCACAACCCTCGTTCCCAGATACTGACACAAGCAGTGCAGGCTGCTGCTGGCTCACCCGGCAGGGAGAGATCTGCAGAACCTGTCTGCTCAGACACCAGAGGCAACAGCCAAGTCCTGCTGTATCCATGTGGATGTGTAAAGACGCCCACCATAGGATGCCTGTCTCCCTGCTGCACGCAGGGTGGCTCCGTCTGACATTTTCTGAGAGGAGAATCTGTCTACGATACCAGCCACCTCACACTGAAGGCAACACTCTTGGAGGAGGAGACAAGGAAACCCTGTGGTAATTATCACATGATTCCATAGCATCACAGCCACGCTCAGCTTAGAAAGCTCAGCTCTTGCATGCTCCCGGGTCAGCCACGCAGATCACATTATTTTTCACATTGCTTCTTGGTGCCTTGGCTGAGAACAAACTTGCCTGCGGGCCTGCACAGCAGGCTCCTTCACTGGCATGCTGGTAGGCAGCTGGATTTAGGAGGAAGTGTTGGTTCCCTCACTGAAGGACACAGAGTTCACAATGTGGGTCTTTTCTAATCTCCAAGAGCTCGTTTACATAATTCCCTTGGTCCCCTTCCCTTCCCGAGGCAGGTAAACCAGCAGGAGTTGAGGGGGCAGTGAGATGCAGTTTGGGCTCTAAGACCCAGCCTCTATTCCCTGTTTACCTATGGATCACGGTAAATGACATGTCAGCAAGAGCAGAACCCCACGAAGCGGGTCAAGCCTACAGACCTGTCCAACATGGAGCTCTGTAGGGGCCCAGTGACCCTTCCCTGGCTCAGACTGACCCCACTGATCTGCTCTTCTGGTTCCTACTCCCTAGGGCCTCTCAGGCAACGGCTGGTGAATTAGAAAGTGATTTGGTGAAACAGTGTGAATACATACCATTGCTCTAAGTTTCGTGGAGCCCTTCGGATGCTGGTGCCCTCAGGGCCGTGGCAGAAATAGAGTTTTCCTTAGTCTCACACAGGGTGGCCTCTCTCAATCCAGGGAGACACAAAGGTACATGTACTATACAGGCGACAGGTAGGACACTCACTCTTACAAAGTGAGTGGATATTTACTGTGTAAGTGTGCGCGTGCGTGTGTGTGCGTGCATCTTTGCAAATGTATGGTGTGCCTCAGCGTGCATACTGGGTCAGAAGGCTCCCGTGGAGGTTGGCTCTCTTCCTTCACTGAATTCAGGTTGTCAGGCTTGCCAGCAATGTCTTTACCTACTCAGCTTGCCACGCAGGCTCATTTTCATCTCCCTCACTCAGTGCGCTTCACCTGGCATTTTTACATGCCTGCTGGGGAACAAAATCGGAGTCTCCTGTATGCACAGCAAGCACTTTCCCAAGGGAACCATCTCCCTGGCCCTGCTGTCCACATCCAATTCAGTTCATCCTCACTGGGGTCAAACTGAAAAACAAAGTCTCAGAAACTCTGTCTTAGGTTTTCAAAATCTTTGGAAGAACCAAAAATAATGGGCGGGAGAAAGCACTGGATCCTGCTAGTTTTCCATGAGGAGGAGGCTGGTAGTCACAGTGGTGGCAGAACCAGGGACTGTCATGGCATAGACACGGACAACAGGAGGTGATAATGAAGGTCATGAGGAAATCTAAAAAGCTGAGACATGCCCCCCAAGTCTCCAGGAGAATGCTTAGGTCACCTGCTGCTCAGCAAGACACCCCAAGACAGACTCATTTCGTCCTGGGAGAGACCTTCTCCTGCCACACAGGAGACTGAGCACTGGGGCCTCAGTGGCTGTGAGAGGACACTCAGGAAAGAACTTGCTTGTCACCATGACTATGGAATTGAGGGTCTCCTGGACAGGTGGGGCTGAGCAGTGAAGGGCTTGTAAGATGGTAGGAGGGCAATCCAGAGACCCCCATTTGCTCAAGCTGAGTGTCCCACAGCAGGCAGGCAGGGTGTGGATATCAACTGCCCTGCTGGACAGTCATGTGTCCTTCCTTTGCCTCGGGAAGCGATGGCTTGTCTGTGCAGCCATCCTCGTGCACATACTGCAGTGTCTATCTGCTGCAGTAGACCTCACTGCTGCTTACAGACCTGGGCCCCAGTGTTAGTGCTCCCAGCCCTCCTGCCCACACGTGTGGCCACTCAAGAATACACAAAACCATAGGCTCTGCTTAATGGGGTGAGGCTGGACAGAGGTGCAGCTGTGCAGGGCTAAGCTCCTGGGACCCGCGACTGTTGCGTGTAGGTCAGTGACACCGTACTGGGGATGCAGCTAGGAGTGACAAAGAATTGCAGTTCCATGGGTCTGCCTCCCTCCCCAGGGCCTGAGCAAGCTTCAGGGCTGTGAGGGAGCAGGGCTCCCAGCTCCCTCTCCTCGGATGATGGTGCACCTGCTCATGGGCAATAATTTGTTGGCTTTGATTTACATATAAAGACAGCTTATTTAACTTTTGAAATTAAAGCTTAAAAACACTTAATTAAAATAATAAATCAGAACCATTCCTGCAGCCCACAGGAGTAACAGATTCCATATTACTGCGTCCCTGCTGTGGAGGGCTGAGTGTTCCCTCTACTCCCCACACCAACTGGCACAAGTGGAAGTGAGAATCCAGCTTTGTGTACAGGCACACGCCTTCTCCCTATGTGGAGGAAATGGGTTAAGATCTCAGGAGGGAGCTGCTGCCTCCCTAGTTACTGCCATTGTTAGAGAAATGGCACACCCAGCTTCCATGTGATTGCATGACAGATGATTTCTCTGCACAAAAGGAAAGCTCACATGCTTGGGGATGGCTGCTGTCCCTTCCTGTCTGTGTGTTAGAGCAGGGGTTAACAGAGGTTTTCTGTAAAGGGCCGGGTGCTAAATGTTTCCAGCTTTGTGGACAAACTGGTATTTGTTGTAACTGCCCAGTCCTGCACAGGGAGCCACAGACAATCCAGAGCCAAGTGGACATGGGTGTGTGCCAATAAAACTTTATTCGTAAACAGAGGGAAGGGGCCAGTCATGAAGGTGACCTTTGACTCATCCTTCCCTCATGGGCAGGAATGGTTAGAGAGGAGCCTGACTTATCATGTAGGGTCCAGCATGACATGTAAAGGGTCCAAGCCCAAGCAGCCCACCACATCTTACAGTAACGGCAGAGCCACTTACTCTGCCCTCATGACATGGATGTGGTTCATGTGTGTGACCAGATTTTAGAGGATGTGAAGGGAATTGACACATGATTTTTTTCATGTGTGTTGTCATGCAGAAAGAAACATACGACTTTCTGAACACTCCTAGGGGCCTTGTGTTGGGCTGGGGGTAGTCATGGTAAGCAAAGCCAGGGCTGATAAATGAAATGTCGGCGATGCTCCTGACTCATCCTCAGGTGGGGACGTGGGCAAGGGGACATAGACAGTGGACTCATTGCCAATGTCAGAGCCATGCTCCTGCCTGCTCATCTGATTAAATGCCACTCTTAAAGGTAACCTCTGCCTTTTCCTTCTCACATGGGTAGGGGTGGCTCTGGAGGCCAGATCATTTCTGTATTGCAGGGGCCAGCATGGTGTCTGAAGGGCCCAAGCCCCAGCAGCCTGCCATATCTCTGGAGTACATTGATCAAAGGCTTAGGACCTTTGATCCAGTGTACCATGAGGACCCATGCCTCAGACTTCTATGAGGGTGTGTCCTTAAGGATGAGACAGTGGCCAGCATCCTGCATGGTGCATGTTACAGGTATGCTGAGGCATGCTGGGAATATCTCAGAACTCTTTGGACCAACTCACTCAGTTCCTGTCAGAATCCAGTGGTAAGCTGGTGCCCTCAGACTCACCTTCCAGAAAGCAAAATTTAACATTGGAGGTGGAGGAGGCTTACTAGCAACAGGCTGAGGCTTAGACTGGGCAGCCCGAGTTGAACACAGAGACATCTATGGAATAAGTTTTGATGCAGGGACAACGGGCACTGAGGAACTTTCAAAGGTATGATTTAGAATTATTTCCTAGATTTTCTGTTTTAAAAGTCACTTGTTTATCTTCTTGACAAAGTAAATTTTCCCACTTACAGCTCTTTATACTGTTCCTCTAAATATTTCAAGATATGAGAATAGACAAGGAATTTCTAAAATGGACCACAACAATGTAGGAAGTAACCACAAGAACTTACATTTGAAGTTATGTAGAAATAAAAGTCTCCTTCACCACAATGGAAACAATTAGAGAGAAGAGCAAATCCAAAGAGCAAGAGCAAGCCTTTGCCAAGTTTACACAGGACAGGAAATGAGTAAATAGACTCCAGGAAGAACCACAAAAATTAAACATCAAACAAGCTGTTCATACCGTAAATGGGCCAATGAACTGAATAGACAGTCCTCAAAGAAAGAGGCACAAAAGGCTGATAAGTGTTTAATAAATGTTCAACATCTCTTTCCCTCAAGGAAATGCAAATTAAAACTGCTTTGAGATACCATCTTACCCCAGGTCAGAATGCCTATCATGGAGGAAGCCAATAAGGAGGAGGGAAAGGAGGATTCTTATACATTATTGCTGGGAGTGTAACCCAGTGCAGCCACTACGTACCAACACAGAGATTCTTTAATATGCTAAAGACAGCATTGCCGTAGGAGCCATCTGTGCCCTCCTGGGCATCTAACTGAAGAATGCTAAGTGATCACATTCCAGAGAGGCTTGTGCATACATGCTTATTGCTACACCATTCACAACAGCCAAGATGTGGGACCAGCCTATATGTCTATCAATGGATGGATGCACAAAGGAAACACAGAATACAAAATGACATCATGACATTTGCAAGAAAATGGACGGAGCTGGGGATCAACATATTAAGCTGAATTAGATAGACTCAGGCAAATATCACATGCTTTCTCTTATATGCAGAATCCAGGCATATATATATATATATATATATATTCTTGTGTGTGTATGTATATGGCATAGAAATAGAAAAAGGACTATGGGAGTGGAGGAAGAGGTCTGAAGGGAAGAGGAGGAGGAAACAAGAAAGGGTAATGAAATACACCCGACATGAGAGTAGAAGAGGGAACTATTTATTGGCAGTAGAGAAGATTTGCAAAAGAGGTGGGTGGGGATAGTATTGGGAAGTGGGAAAATAAGAACAAAGTGTGATGGCACGCTTTGTTGTTGGAATTTGAGTTGAAATGCCATAATAAAATCCAAATCTTTATATTCTTACTAAAAATTATTAATTTAAAAATTAATAATGAAGGCTAGGCGTGGTGGTGCATGCCTTCTATCCCAGCACTTGGGAGGCAGAGGCTGGTGAATCTCCATGAGTTCGAGGCCAGCCTGGTCTACAAAGGGAGTCCAGGACATACACAGAGAATCCCTGTCTCGAAAAACAAAACAAAATAAACAAGCGACAACAAAGAAATAACAATGCAGGACAGTGTGGGAGGTGGGGATTTCTGTCCATGGTGCTGACAGAAATTTGGTTGATTGGTTTTCAACCAGGTTAAATCTTCCTTTGTCTACACTGGCTGCAGAAACCAAGGGGAGTGTAAACTTGGGTTTTCAGGCAGGGAATTCGCTCCCTTCTGTGCACACATCCCTGGGAACCCAGCCTGATGGTGTGACAGGCACTTCAGTGGATACAAGGCTCCGAAGTTCAGGTGTGGAGCTTTGCAGGGGAAGCAACTGAAGCTCTTCAGCTGTCCCCTGGGTGCTGATGCCTGCCCATGGACACCGTCTCGCCAACAGAGAGGTGCTGGGAGGCTGATGGCATCATTTGCTGGTGCATGGAAGAGGGAAGATGAGACCTAACCAGAGCACATGGGCTTCCCTAGATGCCTGAGCAGAAGCTGCACGTCGCTCTCCTCTCCCAGCACACCACACCCTGCCTCCCAGTGGTGACCCAGAAAGTTCCCCTCTTCCCTTAGAGCACACATCAGGGTGCCATCAACATTCCATGAAGCAGCGAGTCTGTCTTCCCAGTGAGTTTCTCACAGGTCTGCCTTGCAAGAAGGAAAAAAAATGTAGCCTTTAAAGCCACTTAACACAGCTGGAGACTCGTCAGTGAGGGGATAGAGGGTCTGGGGCTGGCTGGCAGCCCATGAACACACTGAGAGGCTCCCGTGGTCTCCTGTGGTGTTCTCCATGGCACTGTTTCTCTCTAGCAACTGTGGAGGTGAGCACATCTTGGGAGGCTGCTGTGTACCCTTCGTGGATGCCAGCAAATGTTGTCATTGGCTGCTGTTCTTGTTGGGGCTAATACTTGGTGAGGGTGGTGAGCGAAGGCAGGGGACACACTGCATATCACACCTGACTCTTCTGGAGTCATTTTCTTCATGAATGCAAGATGGCACTCTAGGGGTTCCCACGACAAGGTCACGGATGTCTGCTAACTCCCACAGGTTCGCTGAGTATCTGCTACACTGTGCAGCAAGGGGTAGACATGGGTGGAAACAGAGCTCAGTTGTAGAGGTGAGGACACCCAAATGGCCAGGGAGAAGCTCACAGCTCTCTGCTGCCCATGAACACACACAAGGACAGGAAGGACTTCAAGGGCACCCACGCTGCTGTCTCTGAAGCATTTTCCTTGGGAATGAATGACATGCAACAGTAAAGAGACTAGAGTCAGAGCAGCCAGGTGAAACATTATGAGAAGTTTAAAAGAACATTTCATTATTTTTAATTTCTCTCTCTCTCTCTCTCTCTCTCTCTCTCTCTCTCTCTCCCTCTCTCTCTCTGTGTATGTGTGCATGTGCCTGTGTCTGTGTGCCTGTGTTGTGTCTGTGTGTGGGTATGTGCATGGGAGTGCCACTGCCCATGGATGCTAGTGGTATCGGATCCCCTGGAGTTGGAGTTACATGTGGGTGTGAGTTACCTGATATGGGTGCTGGGATTAGAACTCCAGTCCTCTGCAAGGGCAGTGCATGCTCTTAACCACTGAGCAACCTGTCCAGCCCTCAGCATATAGGTTTTGAGGAGAGCTATAGATGGGGAGACAGCTGGTAGAGTACTTGCTCCATAACTCTGGGGATGAGAGTTCAAACCTTAGAACCCACAAAGAGAAAGTTGGGCCTGATGAAGCATGCTTGTAACCCCATCGCTGGGAGGAGGAAATGGGTTTATCCAGAGTTGCTGCCAAGCCAGGCTAGCCACAAAGTGGGCTCCAGGCCAGAGGAAGACTGTCTTACAAAACAAGATGGGTGGTGCCCAAGAAATGACACTGAGGTTGATCCCTGGTCTCCACAGGTGCCTGCATGCCAGATGCCAGGCGCTTTTGCATTCTCTCTTTCTCTCTCTCACTCACAGACACATGCATGCACGCACACACACACACACACACACACACACACACACACGCACACACGTGCACAAACACACACAGTGTGGGGAGGACAGAGTTGGATTTGGATTGAGAGAGCTAAGTCTTCTTCCTAGGGCAGTCACTGGTGTGGTGCTCTGAGTTCTCTCTCCTCTTAGATACGGAGGACAGAGTCATCTTAAATCAAGAGCCACCACCAGCTAAGCGGGGTGAAAGAGACACCATCACATTATTAACCTGTAGTAACAGTTGGTCCATGGCTGCTATTATTCACACTGGTAAAAATTTTGTTAGAATTTAATGAAAATGAGTAGGTAAAATTAGTACACCAGAATTCCAGTGTGAAGCATAGCTGTTCTCATTCCAGTGGGCAATTTCAGCTCAAACCCCAGCCTACGATCGGAACCATTTCATTGTCACAGCTTGAAATTTGTTTTGAATTACCTTGATAATAATACAGCCATTCATTTAGCAAAGGCGCGCCACACAGCCGATGGGTCTCAGAGGCCTAATTTCTAAAACCCAGAGCTACACACTTACCGTATAACTAGAATTAGTGACGCTCCGTCAGCATGGGATGGCGCGAGTTTGTCTTTGATGATTAAAACCTAGGTAGCTGCACCTTAATGTTGTTAACAAGACTTTCAGACTCCAGCAGAGCTATCCATCCACGGCGAGTGCAAACTTTCAGGGGAGCGCAACTGCTGTCTTCACCCCAGAAGTCCCACTGCCTCTAGAAAATGTACAGTTCCCTTAAAACAATGATGCAATTTTGAGTGGGATCGTAAAAGAGCGGAGATTTTACTCCTGGATTTTTATCTCTTCTCATTCCTCTGAGCTATCTGAATAACAGCTATCATGTTAAGAAACCCAATTAATATGCAAGAGAAGAGCAGTCCTCAATGAGTGGAACACGGTCCCGTGGCACAGAAAATGGATGCCCCACTTGGAGGTAAACTGCAAACTGAATTTGCTTTCACAAGATCTGCTGTGGTCTTGGATAAAGTTCCACCAAGCTATGGGTCCCTGTGGCCAGCTAACCATCTGCGAACTGAGGGCCTGGAGCTGAGATGGTGGACAATTTTGTAAACAGTTTTACCCCACTACTTGCTTAGTGCATTCTTAGCATCTGGCCCAACACAGGAAACTTGGCTGTCTGGATGGAGAGTCTTGTGAAGAAGGAGCTGGGGAGCTGAGGAGGTGGGGCCATCATCAGCTCCAGGCGCCTCTCTTTTGTGGGGCAATTCTGACCTTTTTGGTTATTAGCTTATGGATTCCCAGGATGCCTACTCATCTGGGACCAAAGCAGCAGAAATGCCCATTGGGAAGGTTAAAACTTAATAAAAACCCCACTAGCTCATCAAAGGGTGACCTTCCATTTGGAAAGACCCAGAAATAAATTTCCCTTTTGATTAAATTGAAAATCAATTTCCAGTGACATTTCTATTTCATCAGGCCCCAAATTGAAGCAAGACCAGACTTCCAAAGGAGGGCGGGTGGCTGCAGGGTAGGGATCAGCCACCTGGCTGTACTTGGGGCAATTCCACCAGCCATGTGTCTCCAGGGCTTCAGGTGGCAATGAGGGGCTGGGAGCAGCTAACAGCATTGTGCAAGAGGCACCATGAACAGTGGTGTTTTGGTGCTTGAACTTCCACTACGTATTTCCCGAAGGTGAGGGGACTGCTGCCCACGCCACTGCACAGTAACTAGAGATGAGGGCTCCCGGGTCCCAGTTTCCAGCTGTTGCTCAGGGAGGGCTTTGGCCAGTCTGTTTTAGGTGAAGGCTCCTCTCCTGTTTGTTGACTGCATACAAAGCATCCCAGGATGGAGGTGGTGGACTGTACACAGTTATTCTGTGTGGTGCCAATCCTTCTACTCCCCGAAGCCGCCCTCTCCACAGTAGCTTTCTTCTCTGCCTTAAGATGGACTGATTGTCCTGTGCTCTGCATTCTAGCAAACACGAGGAAACATGAAATCAAATCTCTTCCTGGACCTTCCTGACTGGGGTGGGGATTATTGCCTAGAAGAAATCTTTGGAAGAATAATTTAAAACCCAAGTTCCAATTCCTGTCGCTAATGTGGAAGCCACTTTTGGCAGAGTCCAGTGGTCAGAGAGCCCTTAAAAGCCGTGTTCCACACGGCAGGGATGTTGAAGGAATCTCACTGTGGTGTCTCAGAACAGGGAAAGATGCTCTGTGCTCAGAGCCCACAGAGAGGAATGCACATAGCTCCGAGGCTTTCTTTAATACTGTTTAATGTGCAATCAATAACTATGTGCTGTGCCCACAGGGCAGGCACAATGCAACCAAATTGTCACACAAGTGCAAACTGTGTGAATCTTGTTAGAAACAGGATTGCATCATTGTTCCCGAGGCAGCACCCATGGCACCTTAAGCTGAGTGAAAATTGTTTCTAAAAATGAACACTCTGTGATTTAAATAAACTTAATATGATAGAGGAAGGCTCTCTGCTGTGCTAACGAGCCCATAACTCATGCATGGGTCCCATTCATGCCGCTGGAACTACTGTTTATGGAGAGTGTTTGAGTAGCGGCACAGCTCTGATTCTTCGCATCAAATGCACAAATGGTTCCAGAGATGGATATGATCAGGAGCTGGAAGGGGCTGAATTTCCTCCGGGTGTGAGGTGGTACTGTTCAGAGGAATGGCTGATAGTGGGCAGTAAAGGATCTAGAGGAGAGCTTGGCCTTGAAGCCTCTGGCCACAGTGGGTGGCTCCTCCTGAAGATGTCACCTGGAGCAGCTGATCTAGTCAAAGAGACATGAGGCTGCTGTCTCAGGGACCCTGCGGTTCTGCTATCTATTAAAATCAAGAGGACCCGGGGACCTTTAGTTCCTCACCCCATGATCTCATAGTAATTACAGGACACACAGGCTTCGTCCAGAATAGAACTTCCATCTGCGATCAGCCTGGTTGGTTTGTGCAGCAAAGCTGGTTCTATGACTGCATTTGTCTTCTGAAGAATTAAGTTCCAAAGAAACTATGGGTTTGGCTCTGGTATCCCAGGTGATGCCCCCAGATCGATAGCAGGAATGTGCCCACGAGTCTCCAAGATGCACCCCAACAGCATCTGTACCACTGCCACCTGCTTACTAGTATCACGTGTCACCAGAAGTGACACCTCTTACAGCCTATGAATGCTCTGAGCGTCCAAGGATGAGAATCAGAGAAAGGTGTACGTCAAGGCCTTCCACACTGAAGAAACCACCCAGAGAAATAGAAAGGACTAGATAGGATGGTTTGCCAGAGCCCATCACTCAGCAAAATGCAGGGTCAGGTGACAATGAAGTGGGAAACAAACCAGGTTGTCCTTGCTCATGGGTAGGTGGAGCCTGTCCCTGCCCAGGAGACCTGATCTGTCCTAGGGGTCTCCTTAGGAGGCAAACCACTAGGCAGGACCTAGACCCTGGTCACTACAGTGCTGTAGACCTGTACCCTATCCAGGGCTATCATGATGCCACAGACAATCAGTGATGTTCATCTCATGCCGCTGAGGCTGTTACTTAACTCCTAAGGACTGGTTCCCAGAACCCCAGCTGTACCTACTGGGTATGCATTCCTGAGAGTAGAAGCTGACAGCCAGAGTGAAGCTTTGAGAGCCATACAGAAAGAGAGAGTTAGGATAAGATGGGAGAGCAAGCAGATGTGTCCGGTGGCTGTGGGATGGGAGTTGCCTATGTCCTGGAAACCCTTTAGGTGGTATCCATAAAGTAGGATGCACGTGTCCCCAATGACCCAATGATGGTACCTATGGTAGAGACACAAGAGCTTATTAGATGTTGATGATGTTCACATGTCATCAGCCGTGATAACCCTGACTTCAAACTCAAAAGCTGTTATACCAACTGCTTTGAAATTATAATGCAGCTCACAACTATTGACCTTACCATTCTCTGGTACCCAACAGTATGCTTCCTGTGTATTTGGATTTGCTTATTCTGGACAACTAGGACAAATGGAATTCTGTAATGTGGACGTTTTGTGTCTGGCCTCATGCTCTTAGCACCTGGTACCACTCGCTGCAACACTCTATTGCTTTCTTACTGCATGGATACACCATCTCGGTTTTCTACTCATCATCAATGCACAGGTTGAGCTTTCAGCTACTGTGACTAGTGCCACTCTGAATAGCCTGGTGTGAGTTTTTGTGATGCTGTATTTTCAGTTCTCTTTGGTAGTTCCTAAAGATAAAATTGCTGAGTTATACATTATATATTTTTTAACGTTTGAAGAATCCTATACTCTCCCCTTGTGGTGTCTCTACTCTTTCACATTCTTACCAGTGATGCATGAAGGACCCAGTGTCTTCACCATCATCCTTGCTTTATAATCACAGCTATTCTGTGGCTATGTAATGCCAGGAACATCTCACTGTTGCTGCAATGTTTCCTCCTCGGATGTCTGACATATCTCTGCATGCTTATTGGACTGTCATATTGTTTTTATGTATGTGTGTGTGTAGTTGTGTGTAAATGCAGGTATGCACACACAATGTTGCCTGTGTGGAGGTCAGAGGACAGTTTCCTGTATTGGTTCTTGCTTTCTATCATGCTTGAAATAGTCTCTCAGTCTGTAGAGATTGCTCAGTGTCTAAGAACACTAGGTGTTCTTGCAGAAGAACCAGGTTCCTAGCAATCACATGGTGGCTCACAACTGTCTGTAATTCCAGTTCCAGTTCTAGATTTCATGGACACTAGGCATGCACGTGGTGCACAGGCACACATGCAGGCAAAACACACACAGTGAGTAGGGAGGGGGGTAGGCTGAGGAGGGGGCCCGGTCAGTAGACTGTTTGCCTCACAAGCATGAGGACCTGAGTTCAAGCCCAAGGACCCATGTTAAAAGCCAGGTATGATGGAGATTCTGCAATCCCAGGGGTGAGGAGCTGGACACGGACAGATCCGCAGGGTTTGCTGGCCACCCAGGCTAGCTACGTTCTGAACTCTAGGCTAGTGAGAGACACTATTATAAAAATAAATATAAAAAGAAAAATAAAAATCTTACAAAGATGAATAGCATCTCCGCTGTTTCTCCTGCTGTGGACAGGGGCCAGCTGGCTCATGCTTCTAGAGGCCCTCCTATCACCACCTCACACTTCACTGTAGGGGTGCTGGGATGCTGTAGGGGTGCTGGGATGCTGTAGGGGTGCTGGGATTGCATTTTCATGCTATGTGGGTCTGAGGCCCCGAACTTCATCCTCATGCTTATACAGCAAGTGTGTTTGCTCACTGATTCATTTCCCCAGCCTCTGTTACATCTATTCAAAACATGCAGTCACTTTACACAAAGGATTTGTACTTTCTGTTACTGAGTTCTTGGAGCTCCTCACATATCTAGACCCCAGACCCTCACCACAGGTTCCATTTACACCAGAAGCTCACCACAGGTTCCATTAACATCAAACCCTCACCATAGGTGCCATTTACACCACATCCTCACCATAGGAGCCATTTACAAATGTTTTCTCCGATGCATTCATTTACCTTTTTGATTTTTTGATGGTCTCTTTTGAGGCACGTATATTTTTAAGTTTCAGGAAGTCTGGTTATTTTCTCTTTTGTGCTTGCATCATCTCTAAGAAGTCATTGCCTAATTCTAAAACTCCCATACTCTTAATTCCCACATTTAGCCCTCGGTCCACCTGGAGGTAACTTTGGTGCATAGCGCGAGCTAGGGGTCTAGTTTCACTCTTTCCCACAGGGATATCAGCTGTCTCAGCACCATTTGCTGAAGAGCCTGTCCTTTTGCTGCTGTGGTCTTGGCCCCTTATCAGCAAGGCAATGGGCCATGGATATACACATTTACTTCTGGGTTCCGGGTTGAGGTCTTAGTGATCTGTGTTTATCTTCATGTCTTTCCGACTTGTGTTTTTAATTTTGACACACAGTGTAAAAATGTCCTTTCTGGTGTGGACATTGAGGGTTCCAGTCACACATTCACAAGTAGCCGTGAGAAGCCAGTGCAGCTGCTCTGAGGAGCAGGGAGACTTTGAGGTTCTGAATGTTCTGGAGTTTGAACCAGTGGCTGGTTATACACATAGACTCACTTCATGAACATACTTTGAGGTGTGAGTTGGTGAGTTACGGACTCTCCTATATTATTTTACATGCCAAAGAAGCTTATAAGATAAATGGAAAAACAAAGACTGGCTCAGTCAAGGCAGTGAGGGACAAGCTACCCCCCTCCCTACTCACACGGTCACTAAGCTCCACACGCTCTGTGCTCAGAAACACACATAATACTAAATGTTTACCAGCGAACAGCTCCTGCCTCATGCCGCACCACATGGGAGTTCTCATTGCTCCTTCCATTAGCTGTTTATAAGAGCCCGGGAGGAGGAACGCCTGTTGTTTGCTTTCTGTTTCTGAGGCCACTATGGCATGGAAGAGGCAGGTCCTTGTCCAGAGGGAGTGCGGAAGGCCAAAGCGCCATGGAGGATGTAAGAGCTGCAAGGCACCTGAAGCAGCCTCTGGGGCTCCGGGGAAGAGGCGTGCTCAGGGGAAGAGCTTGTGGTGGGTACAAAGGCCACGTGGTGGGCAGAGGTTACTCCACGTGGTGGACATAGGCGCTGGGTGGGGTCAGGTAGGTAGATAGCGTGAGGCAGGGCCATGAAACTCCGGACGCAGGCAGAGGCTGGTTCCTCATTGTCCCAGGCGGAAAGAGTCAGAAAGGTCAGTCATAGAGGCAGAGAGGGGAGTCTGGGAGAACATGAGGCTGTGATAAGCTCAATGAGGGGCTCCACAGGAGTCAGGCCCTCAGCAAGAATGGATGGTCCGGCTCTACACCTAGCTGGCACTTGGCTTGAGGGACCAGAGAGCTGACCAGCCAGCCCAGGAAGTTCATCCAGACACCAGACCTGCCGGCTTGGTCCTGGGCCAGTCCTTCTGTCCCAGCACCCTTCCTTGCCATCTGGGTAATGTGTCCTACGTGCTTGGTGCCCACAAGGCAGGAGGCAGTGGCTCTAATCCCAGTATGTTGGGTTCAGCTGGGGATGTGGGTGACTTAATGAGCAAACAGCTGCTGGGGCACACACAGCCACAGCCACGAAGCACGCAAGGCATCCTAACTTTGTCCACAAAGAATGCAAATTATAGCCAGTCATGTTTCTCAGCAGCCCACCCAGCCCTAAATGTCACTGTGTTTGGAGACAGGTAGTGTTTAGGCTGAGGAGGGGGCCCGGTCAGTAGACTGTTTGCCTCACAAGCATGAGGACCTGAGTTCAAGCCCAAGGACCCATGTTAAAAGCCAGGTATGATGGAGATTCTGCAATCCCAGGGGTGAGGAGCTGGACACGGACAGATCCGCAGGGTTTGCTGGCCACCCAGGCTAGCTACGTTCTGAACTCTAGGCTAGTGAGAGACACTGCATGCATACACGTGTGTAAGCACACACGCAGTGTAGCACTGTTGAACCAGGTCTTGTACGTGGATAGAGTCTGGGAGGGTGTGGACAGCTTCCACTCCTTGCTCCATCAAGGAGAGGCCCACCGTCCTCCTAACTCCAAGCCTCTGTAGTGAAATGGCTGGTGAGGTCGCAGTGGCCTGCTCCCCTCTTGTCACCTGCTACCCAGCCTGAGGAACACCAGTGTCCCAACCAGCCTCTGCGTGGTGGCATAGTCCACACACCCCTGGCTGCTGGCTTGCCCTGGTTCCCTCACAGCCCTGATTCCTGCTGGCTCACAGCGATTCTCACCACAGCCTCATGGGGTGGGGATGGTGCTGTCGCCAGCTCACTTGCATCATGAGGTTTGCCCTGTCAGAGGATGCTGCCTCTGTCCATCCTGTCTTGTCACCTCGGCCCACCCACACCTGCTCCACAGCCAAAGCCCAGTGTGATGCCTGTCTCTGGCTCCGGAAACTCCAACTCCAAGACCTTTCTAATTCTTCCCCCGGACATGCAGCTGTCCCGACAGTCTAGAGGTATGTTTCCAGTCACCTGACTCTTGCCACATCCTGACTTCCTGTCTTTGTTTCCATTCTTTTCTCGGAGGACCCGCCTTGAGGTGGACCTGATAGCTCCCCTAAAACCTGCAGCTGCACTGTGCGTCAGACGTGGCTCGTTTTTCTGCTCCCTTTGAATTGCTATGAGATATGTGCTTTTAGAGGCAATTTATTTGAGACATTCTGAGAATTTATGTTTCTGTAAACACATTTTAATTTTTTAATAGGCATTTTATGCCACGAAGATGCAGCCCATCTGAATAAAATGTTGCCCCAAGAACTTCACTCAATACTTCAAAATTAATTTTTAAAATGTTGCAGAGCTGGGGTGGGAGGGATTAATCCTGCCATCACACACCCCTGCTGCTTTCCTTCCTGCCCTATCTGTCCACACTCTTTCTTCCTTGTGCTCCGAGTTTAAGCAGCATGCTTGCCAGGCAGGCACCTCCTCCCTCCCTCCTTTCCTTTCCTCCCCTGCACTCCGTGGTCTCAGCTTGGTTTTCCTAGGCCCCAACCTGGCTCTGAACTACTGAGGTCTTCCAGCGAGCCTCCTCCCTGGCTGTTCCATGGCTCTTCTGTATCCACCTAGGCACAGGTTCACAGCTTACCCACCAAACACCTCTCTCCTGTTTTCAGAAGAGAAATAGAAAGAGGGCAGGACGTCCCATTCTGCAGGAAGAGCCAGCCACTGCAGTCTCCCTTTTGGTCCCAAACAATTTGTAAGTTTGATCAGGAGGCTTTTTTTTTACACACGTGTCATACTGTAGCCCACATACATGAACAAACACATATACACACCTCACACCTCCACATATATGTACACACACATACTCCACAGATAGGTACAGCTCATACTGCAGCCTACATACATAAACATACGCACTGCATCCACACATCTCATATTGTGGCTGACACACACACACACACACACACACACACACACACACACACACACACACAGTCTGTGAGTCCCAAGCGGTAGAACAAAACTCCCCTACACACACCCTGTGCCTGGTGACTGGCTGCACCCCAGGAGATGTCTTGCTTTCTCCCGCCAAGCTCTGGCAGTAGCACAATGAAGGGTGACGGGAGAAGAGAGTTTCTACACCGGCCATGAAAAGGGAGTCCGCATCACCAGCTGGCCTTTACAAGAACAAGACCTGATGGAGTGGGAGAAACACAGTGCACAGACATGACCTAATACAGGGGCCAGTGCTCAGTGACGCACACAGCCAGCCCTGTGGAAGGAGTTCCAGGGCGGTGGGTCTGACAGACCCATGGTGTGACCCTTGGGGAAAAGCCCACTTCCTGGTGACAGACCATCAGAGTTTCAGGGCAGCGGCTTGTGGCGCCTGAAATGTTAATTGGCCATTTACTGAATTTACTGCCACTTCCCAAATGCACACTTATTGGACATGGCCATAATTTTTAGCATTTTAAAGGTAATTTTTAACACGGCAGACCACTTGGTCTTTTTAAAAAGCAGTGGTTACTCTCACGTGGGAGCCGTAAATGGCCATGGTGCTCCCGAAGCTGTTTGGCAAAGCTCGCGGCTCACGTGGAGCATTCCATTTGATGAACTGCTCTGGGCTCTGAAAATGGTCCAGAGACACTGACACATGGACCCTGCAGCCTCCAGAGGCTCCCGCTGTCTGAGACAGCCTCAGGTGTGTGTGTGGGGGCTCCAACCCTCCTTACCATGGGTACATTTAACTCCACAGTGTGGCTCCACTTAGACTTGTTCCAAGACTCAGTAGTATGTTTAGGGCTTTATAACTGTTTGACTCTGATCTCCTGGGGACAGTAGCAAGACCCTCTTTCCTGTGACCAGACAGGGTGGCAGGCATCCTGCCTAGGGTCAAAGCCAGATTCCTATTGCTTATTCTCCATAATTATACCCAACTGCCCCCACCCCAGTCCCCAGTGTCCTTCTGGGAAAAGGGAGTGGTGATGGGGCTGAGGCAAGCAGTGCATTGTGGGATGATGTCCTCTGGCTTTCAGTATGTCCTAGTACAGATGTAGGTCAAAGACTTGGTGAAGGTGTCTGTGACCATGACAGCTACTGTTTTCTAGTGAAGCCCTGGCATGCTGCTCTCACAGCAGAGCGTGCACAGAGTGGGATCCACAAGTCATAGCAGCTAAGAGTACTCACCACTGAAGCAGGATTTCTCAGCTTCAGTGGCACTAGTGGCATCTGGAACTGGACAACTCTGCCTACGGAATTCAGAGCGTGCCATTTTATCCCACTGTGATGTATGAATGCCTGGAGCCCCAACACACACTGTCATGACAATCACGTACATCTCCAGGAACTGCCAGCGCCCTCAGACAGAACCTCGGATCTAAGGAGGGTGGTGTGGTCCCTTTCCCCAGGGACCAGGGGGAAGAAATCCTTACAGACCAGGGAGAGGCTGTGTAAAGAGGGAGAATCCTAGCTGATGAGGAACAGAACCTGGGCCAGCACTGGACCCTTCTCCCTGGCTTCAGGGTGTGTAGGTTGTGCTCCTGCTTGCTCGTCCTCGTGAGTCAATTCGTTTGCTTAGGAGAACACCTAAGCTGGGGTGTCTGTTGCACCGCAGCCCTTCTTCAGCCTCCTGACTTGTCTGCAGCAACAGATCAGAGGTGCCATCAGCTTTGTTGCTTTGTGCCTTTTTTTTTTTTTTTAAATTTTATAACTAAGTTAGAAAGAAAACTGCTTGGTTTGGCAATGTCGTAAGTGACAAATGAATCCTATTAAGGTTGTGAAATTAGCAGGGCTAAATGACATTAGCGAACGTAACATTTTTATCACTCAACTAAACGCTGCCATCCCCACTCCTACTGACAAAAGAAACTGTCACTGTCGAAGTCACGGGAACTTTAGGCATCATTAGAAACTGTGTGGAAGACTTGCAAAGGGCCAGCGCTGCGCTGCGCCCTTCACTCTGCACAGCGAGCAGACGCTGCTGGTGTATTTGCTGGCAGGGGAGAGAGCCTGTCTAGCTAATAAATATATGGCCCTGCTAATAAATATACCCCATGTCTTTATAAAAGTTTCTTGTGCTGGTGAGGGACGTTGGGATTTTTTTCCCCTACTAATATAAAGTGGCCCCCATCATGGTGGAAACATGAATTTTGTTCATTAAAAGAACTGCTATAGAAAGCTTTGCCGTGTGAGTGGATCTACAGCTAACAGAAGCCAGGAAGTAACTCACAGGCCTCCGGCTGACAGACATGGAGAATCCAAATTCCCATGGAGCACAGATCCTGCTGTTGCCCTGCTTCGGGCGGGACCCATTCAGTTGATTTTCACCCTGGAAGTCCAGGTGACTACTTCAAAGAGGCTTGGCCCCGTGTGCCTGGAGACCTGGGTAGGGTCAGCCTTGCCACCCGATACCCCCAAGTCAGAACTGCCTTTGTTAGTCAGGAGAGTGGCTGTGCCATTGTAACAAGCTGCCTGCAGCAACACAAGTTTCTTTCCAGCTTAGGTCACCCTCTCAGGGTCTCCACAGCCCTCTAGACCCACTCTGCCCCTGGTATGAACTGGCATTCCTAAGGACTTTGCTCTGATTGATTTTCACATGAGAAACGGACTCTCAGTAACCTCACAGGGCAGGTGTTTTATTTACCCTCAGATTTCACCCTGAAGATAAGTTTTGTGGTTCAGCCCTCATATCAACGGGCAGTGGAGGAGGATCCTTCCAGGTGCCTTAGGGGAGGGCAGAGGCAGGAGTCCTGGCAGGAGGTGGCAGCAACAAAGGAGCCCATCTCGACACATTCATTTGATGTACAGCTACTGAAAGGAATGTGGGAGACTCAAAGGCATCATTGATTTTGAAAAGAAAAAAATCAGATGAGGAGATGATGTCATTTATGAGTTTCAAACAAGTTTCTTCTGTAGGAACCCAGTATGGTTTCTGTCTACACGAAACAAAGCAAGAGCACAGATGCTTCAGGTGGTCAGAAGGGAAGGACACAGGACTGGAGAGAAGGTGGCGAGGGTGAGGGTGTGCTGCTCTGGCAGAGGACCCAAGTTTAGTTCTCAGCACCCATGCTGGATGGCTCAAGACAGCCTGTAACTCCAGCTCTAGAGGAGCTGACATCCTCTTCTGGCCTTCACGGGCCCCTGCTAACAAACAACAAACAAACAAACAAAGCAAACCTTTTAAATACAAAAGAAGAAAAGTGATTCAGGGAACACCACTCCTTTCAACCCAATCTTCCTTTTAGGATCTAGAGCTTGTGGGGTAAAACACCAGCCAGTCCCAGAGGGTGGACGCTTGTCAAAACTGGGTGATGGACAATACTTTGTCCTTGATGACTTGTGACATTTTCTAAAGATATACAATTAAGCAGTTAAAACTCTAACACACTCCACACAATAATCACACATAAAGGCAACAATCATACATAGTCATTGTGTGAGGTGCTGGCCACTCACAGGGAAACTCAAGGGTGCCTAGCATACCCCTTCAGTAGCAGGAGAGCAGATGCTGGAGAATTCCACAGACATTTTGATTGCTAAACTGGGCAGACACATTCAGAGCCTACGAGCACTGGGCATTTAATTATTTTCTGGAGAGGCATCGGTAGTTCCCTTTCCAAACTTTCTGGCACGCAGGTAGGACGGCAGCTAACAGGCTATTTTAGTTCTTGATTGGAAATCTTCAAATGTTTCTCCCACCCAAGCTGTGATGGGACGAGATAAGCTAGAAATCCCAGGGGAATGCATTGTCATTGTGTTAGACATCCAAAGATGCCCTGGGCTCCCGAGCCTGGAAAGAGGTAGAGAGGGTTCCAGCTTGGTGGTCTTTGTTTCATTATTGCTGTAAACAGAACCACGAAAGGTCAGCGTGATGCCCAGAAAGCTACGGAGTTTTCCACTCAGGGTCACTGCAACACGCCTGGGGTTATCGAAATTCCTGTCACTTATCTCAAAGAGGTCCAGAATGACCTAGCACGCAGCTTTACCACTTAGATCCTGTCACCACAATTCTAGAAAACTCTGTTCCAATGTCAAGTATCCATGGAAAAGCAGAGTTCTTTGGGACTGCCACCACTCACTGTTGCTTCAGGGGTCTTCCTTGGGACAAGGGACCTCCACCCCAGTTGTCCCTGTGGTTACCCATGATGTACAGTACCATATGCAAAACAATACAGGTAGGGGTTTATGATCTGAACAGAGGCCCAGAGCTTAGAGGTTGGTGCTGTGTGGCAGGAAGTTCATTGTGGGTCTTGTCTCAGTGATTCATGAGTTTCCCAGGGAGTAGACAACAGAATCTGGGGACTATGCTGTCCCCATTTTCCGCAGCCTCCCCAGTAAAGCACAGGTCTGAGGGACATTTTGAATGCTTCTCAGCCTGTTTCCACTCCAGAGAACAAGTATCAAGCACGTTAAGTGACACGTGTCTGGATGGCTCCTGCGTGTCTTTTCATGAAGGACTCTGTCTTCAATAAGGATAGTTCATTCATCGTGCAGCTACATCATCTAAATCCCACAATGCTCCTCTGCTCACTTGTCTGCCCACCTTTCTTCCTGGGCAGCCGCTCTGTGCCTCACCCTGGGCACTGAGGGCAACAGTGCCCACAGAGGCGAAGCCTGAGGGGCGATTCCTGCTCAGCACTTGATGCAGCTGCTTCTCCTCCGATCTCACCCACACCTGCCCCCACCAGGGGGTCCAGTCACCTGGCCTGAAACAGCTCAGAAAATGGGGGCTGTAGGAGCTGGGATGGATGAGCTGGGTGATGAGAACAGGGCATGGGTGTGATGGACGCTTACTGTTCGTGAGTGCTCCTAATACCCTTCTCTTCTTGCCCTACAAGGCCTCTGGAGTGAGGCTCAACCATGTGGCTACCACCACCCTGGGGTGTGGGAAAGGTGATGATGGTTCACAGTTGGGCTCTGTTCTCACTCACAGTACTGGACACCCATGAGAACAAATGGTTAGTAAGTGCTCAGGGTGGAGAGTGAAACGTGAGTGGACATGACACCTGTCTCCATACACTGTATGGCTAAGCTGACCTTCAAGTCCAGCTCATAGTGACAACTCAACCCTAGGATTTTGGTCACTTTGGGAAGTGAGGTCAGTTGAGGCCGCTGGGATGGGCTCCTCCCACTTAGACTATCATTCTTACAAGAAGAGACTAGGACTCAGGCACACACGAGACATGACCACGTGAGGTCACGGGGAGGAGAAGGCCACCTTCGAGTCAAGGAGAGGCCTGGGGGGGGGCCCTGACTGTGGTGCTTAGCCCAGGTTTAGAACCTCAGAGCACTTCCTGTTGTTTGAGGCCCTAGTTTAAGCTATGCCCACCCCTCCACCCCGGCTGGCCACTATCCTTGCCCTGTAGCCAACCTAGTGTGGAGAGGACAACTGTGGCTGGCAAAAACCAGACACGGGAAGCAGGAGGAGGAAGATGTGAGGTCATGGTGGCAAGGCAAGGGATGTACAGTTCTGTTCTTTAAAGCTATGCAGGGCCTGACTTCGGTCCTAATGAGCTTTCATCTTGGGCTACCTGTAGTGCAGCTTGGCCATATGGGTTCTGTTCCAGTCACACCGTGTCTCCAACACATGAACCACAGCATGTTTCCAGGTGGCCAGAGCCCACAGCAGAGCTACTCTGTGCCTACTTTGAGGGCTGGGTAGACACAGAGCCAGTGCCCTGGTAGGAAACTGTCGATCACATCCACAGGACAGGTGACAGACCCCTTAACATGTGGGAAACTCTGCATTTTAGCCGCAGCCCCTCCCAGTGACTCAGCAGGCACGTGTTGCTAGGTAACAGAACTGGGGAGGGGCTAGCCCCCATTGATCCAGGCTGGGGCAGGAGCATCTGTCAGAAGGAATCAGGCAGTGGGCATCTCCTCCACCCACCAAGGATGGGAAGCAATGGGAGGCCATGCCCAGGAGAGCAGTCCTCTCACAGGACGCATCTCAAAGGCTGATGCAAGGACTAGATAGTAAATTCCAGCTCTAGGAAAGTCATGAGCTCAGGCACCTTGGAGCCCAGTGGAGAAAGCAGGAAGACATGGTGACTGGCCTGAGCTCTGGTTCCAACCATGTTACTAGTTTCATCTATGTGCATGAGACTCGCTACCTATGAAGTAACCTCCAGACTATCATTGGCTCCTACAGAGGAGTCTCTGTGGTATCTGTGCTCTCAGACCCTGAGGCACAGAGGGAAGTTTGAGCCACAGAGGCACTCGGTCTGTTCTGTCCCACAACACTGGATGCTGAGAACGGTCTCACCTCCTGCACTCAGTACCTTCCGTGCTGTGTACAGAGCTGCGAATGGGAGGAGGCTGTCACTCAGGCTTTTAAAAACGAAAACAAAAAACAGTTTTCAGAGAACTGGGAGATGGATGGGGTGTCCCAGCCCAGACTAGTGAGAGTCCCCAGGAATCAACATCAGCACATAGCTGACCAATCTGTGTGAGTCCCCAGGTGCCTTTCATGGTGCTGTGACATTGCTGTCACTCAGGGGGACCATTCTCTCCAAGCCCATTCCAAGCCCAGCTAGAGCCCTGGCTTCCAGTTGGCAGAGGCTCTTTCAACCACTTCTTTGAAAGGCCGGCTCATGGCTCCCCACCAGGTGCCTGCCTTTTGAGGCTCTGAAGGAAGGGGAGAGAGTGGGTTGGAAATACCCAGCAAGCACTCGCTCAGGGGAGAAGGTATCATGAGCAGGAGAAGCCCACTTCATCCCTGCTTGCCTGGTGTCTCCCACGCATCGAGTTCAAGGCCTGAGTGTGGGGGCTTGTGTCTGTCTCCATGTTCTCTGCGCCAGAAGACGGCTCTTGCTAGAGGCACCTCCTAGTGAGCTGAAGAGGCCTGGCTACCCCTTGTCCTGAGCTTCCCATGCCTTCTGCATGGCTAAGGGCACAGCTATTCCCCCAGCGCACCTGTTAGCCATTGTCGGCTCCTGCTCTTGTCAGGGTTCCAGGGGAGATTGGTTCCCACCCAACTGGGCTGGTTCTCATCAAGTGACTTCCCTCTCCAGGGCACAGAGGGTACCAGGGTACCAGTCAGCAGTACCCCCATCTCTATACCTGATGTTATAAAGATATCTCCAGACACTGGAAGTGTACCTTGTGCTTAGGAGTTCATGGATGCATGTGTATAAACTAGTTTGGGGCTCAGATATTTTCATTTAAATTATAATTTCTTTCCTGTGGAATTCATGGTGGAGTTTTGGTGTCACCTGAATTTTGTTTAGACTGGTGGCCTCAAAAGGTGGGAGAGAATGGAGGGTCTTATCTCAGTGGTGGGAACAATCATGGCCCACAAGCTCTGGCCTCTCAAGTCCCTCCTCCTGATGATAATCAAGTCTGACTTATTTTAGGTGATATTCCTCTGCAGCACTGGGAGACACCACTCTTCTTCTGCCTCCTCTGCCAGGTGGAGCTTTTTTCTCAGTTTATCTTCATCTCCCCCCAGCCCTGAGTCTGCGGGTCCCTTTAGTCCCCTGAGGATGCTGGAGGTGTCAGGGAGGCAGGAGAGCTGGGGCCTAAGGATTTGTGTTTGAGACTGGGCTACCACTCCATCCACGAAAGCCCGGGCCATGGGGAGGCATTCTGTGTTCTTCCAAGCCCTTCTAGTTTCTGGTCCAATAGTAAGACCTGGCCCTGAGGAGAGCCTGTGTGGCTTGCTGGGAAGCCAGTGTGTTTCTTCTAGGTCTGACTCAGGCAATAGCTAGCCATGTCTTCTCATGGTTCCACAGGATGTAGGAACAGGATGCATACATTGCATGGCCATCTAGGATAGAGCTGCGGCGTGGTTGCGAAGACCCTGGGTGCACGTGCTGCATGGCCTCTGTGGCAGAAATGTGGGGTGACTGTGAAGACCCCACTCTTTCTCTGGTTGCTTCTCACCTTAGCAGGCAGAAAGCTTCTGATGGAGCAGGGAACAGGAAAGGACACTGGCTAATGCCAGGGTGTTCAGATGGCACCAGGGCCACATCCCTGTAGTGTATAGGGTCTGCAGAGCTGGAGGCACAGGAGCCCCAGCTTGGCTTATGTTTCTGCTATTGTGATCTTGAAATTCTTAATGTGACCTGAACAAGAAAGTTGCAATTTTATGCTGCACTGGGCTCTATGAATTACATCACCACTAGTGACTTTCTTATAGATGACTTAGTCCCCAAAACATCATTTTAAAAAGCTTTCCTGGACAGCGACAAATTGATTTATCCCCAAGTCTGATGTCAGAGCCATGACTTTCTCCGTGTAGATGCTGCCTCAGCTAGTGTCATCTGCTTCCCCGGAACCATGACCTTCCTTGAATCCTGGGCTGCAAAGGGACCTGTACATACAGAGCTGTCTGGGAGTATGGTTGTATTGCTCATGGAGCAATCAGTGACAAGGTCATTTAGATGTCCTCTTTAAAGGGAAAGTGTGGGCGATCACTCTTTAACATGGTCCTGAAGTATGCATCAGGTGCCAGGTACAGTTTCATGTTAGGGACCCCCTAACTGGGTGAGAAGAGTACTGGGGGATGAGTTGCTGATTTCACAACTTAACAGACTGATGGGCAGGGGTAGTCATATTGGTAAGAAATGAACTGACTGAGGGTCAATGTGCATGTCTGATCAGATATTTGATATGTATGTAATGCAAATTATTTCCATAGAACAAGAATAGCTAATAGCTAATAGTTAATATGGCTAAAACATTAATGCATTATATAACTTATGGTAAACTGCGCTTGCTTCCATGCAAGGGGACAACACGTCCATTTTCCCTGGAGGATCCCTGGAGAGTCTCCTTGGCCTGTCACTTCCCCCAGAAGCTGGCTCAACTTCCCCTGCCATGGGGCTGGTTACCATACAGGAAACTGCTGACCTGCCAGTAGAGCCAGTACGTCACTGGACCATGGGCCTCAGCAGCCTCATCTGGGAAGTGGGGGCGGTGGAAACCACTCAGCCTGTACGTCAGGGCACAGCCATGATGAGCGACAAAGTGGCAGCAATCACCTGTGTCCCTGAGAGGGAAGGTGAAGCTCAGAAACACTGCATATGATGGACATCTCAGGAGGGTCTAACAAGTAACGGAATGTGCCGTCATTTTATGTGTTAGGTATTACTCATAGCTACTAAGGAACGCATGTTGCTCACTGGCCACAGGTTGGACAAGCTTGGAATGAGCCTAGGGGCTCTTCTACCTGACTGTCCCTTTAAGTGTATGTGTCTCTTAAGGAGACTCAGGACTGAAGACAATGGTCTTTGCTGCTGTCAAGCTAGAGCTAGCTGCCGCCGCCAGGGGGCACACTGCCCAGCATATGGGGCTCAGGGGTTGATCCCAAGGCTCAAATTAAGGGAAAGATGTCAAAAGAGGAGTCCAGTGAGAGCAAAAGCTCATAAACTGGGAACATGCAAAACCACAGCGTTTGCCCCTGATGCTTACTCTCCCAAGCAGGCACCCGGAGACAGCTGGCCTGGGAGCCCCTCCAGGCTGCCAGTGCTGTGAGCCTTAAGATTGCATTAAACATGGATGCGTAGAGCAAGCCTTATATAGTCATGGAAACCAAGTAAACATTTTTTTTTTGTCTCTTCCACCCAACCATTCTCCCACTCCAAGCTTTAATTTCAGCCCTAGTTACTACTCTACTTCTGCAGAAACATCCGCAGGAGACACTAGGGAAAGTACAAAAAAAAAAAAAAAAAAAAAAAAAAAAAAAGGAACAATCTCAACCCTATTTTAAACCACAAAGTAATATTTCCACAGCAGAGAGCAAATAGAATTTTACATAATGCACAGAATGAATGCCTCCAAAAATCAATATTTCCAGCTGGATGTACAAATTAAATGATGATATTCAAGTGCGAGATTAAAACAATGATTTAAGATAGAAATTGAGTTATGCCTCCTCACGCCTGCCTACCGCTGAATATGTTAATAGAACTGATTGGTGTGTGCTCGGTCCATCTATCTTCCTAGAGCAGTGGTTCCCAACCTTCCTCACGCTGCGACCCTTTAATACAGTTCCTCATGTTGTGGTGACCCCCAGCCGTAAAATCATTTTGTTGCTACTTCATAATTTTGCCACTGTTATTAATCTTTTGTAAATATCTGACATGCAGGATGTCTGATATTCGACCTCTGTGAAAGAGTCACTTGACCCCAAAGGGGTCTCAACTCACAGGTTGAGAACCACTGTCCTATACAGAAGGAGATGGGATTCCTGTCAGAAGGCAGGAAAGCCCAGGAACACCTCCAGAGACATGCCTGGGGCAGAATGGGCGCAGCCAGATGCACTAGAAAATCCAGGGCTCTGCATACAGCTTAGTCCCCCCATCAAGGTGTCAGGGACTAAATCTTCCAGAAGGGCCTGAAAACCTGACTCAGCAGTTCTAATACCTCTGCCTTGTTCCCTCCTCGTTCCCAGGGTCGAGGAGCTGAAGCCTCGGGTGGCGGCCCACGGAGCCTGCCCCACACTGCTAACATCCTGTTTATTTGTTTTGCAGAGCAGAGGCCCACATTGGTCCCAGGAGACACCCGCTCAGTGGTATCTTAGGAGGTGGCAGCATTAATGGACCCAGGGGGACAGAATGGAGGTTTGGGCACAGTCCTGCCCGGAGGCTGGCAGTGAGGGAGCCAATCCTACCCACATGTTCTTAGAACTGGGCCTCCGGTGTGGAGCACCCTTGTCTAAATGCAGGTTAGATGGAGTGTGCTCTGCCTGGTTGTGGGATGTGGGGAAGTGGCTAGCCAGTCCTCCTAGCATCGGGTGGTTTATCAGTGCTACCCAAGGGTCCACAGTGCTGACCCAGTGCCATAGTCTCGTGGTTGCAGCAAGTGTCACCTCTCGAGAGCATTGATGTTTGTCACAGCTGAAATTTCTGACCCAGGGCCGGAACCCTCTGGAGCCTCCACATGTAAGCAGTGCACATGATGAGAACAAACTTTAAAATCCCAGCTAACCCTCACTCTGCTCCCGAGCAGCACTGTCTAAACACTGCTTCGAAAACTCCGCCTCCCCAGCCAGTGTAGAGGCGAGTTTCCAGCACTCTCTGTTTGACAGCCATCGCCCCCGGAGCTCTGCACAGCACAGCCCCTTTTTGGCCGCAGCAGAAGCTGTTACTCTTCCACAGATGGGTTTCTGACAGCAGTGTCGAGCACCCCCAACCCCACTGCCACTGCCAGAGACCCCCAAATCCCATCCTGCCACTGCCACCTCACAAAATATTCATTTGCCAGGAGAGACAGAGACACCTTGGGCAGACTTTTTTTTGTGTGTGTGTATGCAAGCCTGAGGATCTGAGTTTGATGCCCAGAATCCATATCTATGACTAGGTAGGGTAGATCTTCTGTAATTCTAGCACGTGCCTAGAGCCCGCAGGGTAGGCAGTCTAGTTGATTCGATGTGCTCCAGGTCATGGGAGACTTTTTCTAAAACAAGAATGGATGATACCCAGTCTCGATCTCTGACCCCACCTCTTCCTTACCTTCTCTCTTTCTGAGTCTCTTTGCCTCCCAAAGATTAACAGACATGCATGCCATGTACTAGACACTGTCGAACTTTTTTTTTTATGAAGTCAAGCAACATTTTTAACTGCATCAAGGGAGGTCCTGGGCCAGCCCCACTTTACAGATGGGAGCACTAGCTAGATCTAGTCTGCCTGAGTTCTGGGATCATACCTGATAGATCCAGTCACATTCCCCTCCTGAAGCAGCTGTGGACTCAAGGTAGACAACACTGTTCTCTCTCACATATGGAGACCTCCAAATGAATAACTGGTGGGATGCTGGTTGTGGGGACAGGAACGGGGGCTAAGTGCGTGACCTGTGCAGACACAGACTCAGCACACTCTCTGGGACAGCACCAGTTAGGAAGAGTTGTGCAGGAAAGGAAGCCAAGGCCACAGGATGTTTGCAGCACTTGACCTATGCCAGGTGAGGCTGAGGGCAGTGGGTTCGGCAGGACTTTAGGTAGAACAGAAACATCTACTTCTAAGGCTGCCCTGTCGCCCCTTCAGAACTGAGGCATCCAAGTCCCAGCTGCTTCTACTTCCTCACTGTCCCCTTGGTCACTCTATCTGCCTCTAGATCTTATGTGGTTCTGTCAGAGGGAAGGGTGGCTGGGGAAGACGTAGCGTGAGAATTTTAGCTGGTTGGTTGCTGCTTCCCTGTGTCACAGTGTGACATGGTTATGTGTGACTTTAATCCACCTCAAAGGTCTTCAGGCTGCACGAGAATAAGATTTTTATGGAAGGGCCATTCTGGAGAGATGTTCATACAACCAAAATAAAAAGATTGCTTGCAGCAAATACCTTGCATCATCAAAGAACACTGACTTGAAAACAGGCTTTCAGTACTCTGGGAATCGGGGCTAGTATCTCCTGTGGATGCGTTTTATAAATGTACATGGAATTATGAAGACAATATCCACCCAGGGATCATGCAATAAACCGAATTTATTAAAATGCTTGCAAAGCACCTCCAGAGAAGAATTTTTCTTGGATCCAGATTTAATGTGGGTTTTATGAGCATAATGATCTGTATGTAACAAGAGTCACCCCTGAAGGATCCAGTTTGCCACCAGCTGTGCCATGAATCCCCTTCATTGTAATTCCTCGGATATTTAAAGCAGATGTAAATGACAGTATGAACTGGAGGAAGGACAAGAATGACAGGATGTGCACAACTGCCCGACACTTATCCAGATCTCTCCAGTCCATGAGGTTACAGGAAGTCAGGTTTCTAGATCTGGCTCTCAGGAGTGACATCGGGGAAGCTCACATGGAAATGACTGTCGTGTGGTATGGCTGGGTTCTTGCTCCCTCCTACTGATTCAAAAGTTGAGGTACCTGGGGATTATTAAGACTAGGCTAGGGTATCGGAAAATGGAGCTATTGACAGGAATGTTTTAGCCTGTGCTGTGTGGGGAGCCTTCCCTGCACAATGTGCCAGCCCCTGTCTCTGGGGGTCCACCACGTGTGTCATATGCAGGACTCAGGTACCAGGGCCAGGGCAAGTGAACATCCATTCTCTGGTAGTAGCTGTGGTCCAGGCAGAGCAGTGAGGACAGCACATTGTCCATCCAAGCCCAGAGCATCCTCCTGCCTTCGTTTGTAGAGATTCTAGGTGTTCTGAGTGGCCCAGCTCCAACGCAACTTCCATAGTTTGAACTTCTTTTCTATGCCATGTAACTCGCACTTTCCCCCATACAATTATTAGGATTTCCCTTTCAGACAAGGTCTCATGTTGCCGAGCTTGCCACATAGCTGAGAATGATCTAGACTCCAAGTGCTGGGACTAAAAGCGTGCACCACCACACCCGATTTATGCTGTGTTGTCACTGAACCCCAGGGCTTCCTGTATGCTAGGTGGGCACTCTACTAACTGAGCTGTGTCCCTAGACCTTTTTCTGGTGTGTGTGGTTTTCCAGATACACAGTATAACCTTTGCTAGGAAAATGATGCCTGCTGGTCACGAGTGCCAGGAGAACGGATACTCTATACGCTGTCTAGCATGGCCCATGGCCTTGGCAGGAGACCACCACTCTCCCTCAAAACCACACTGCCAGAAACACAGAAGCATAATGAGCTGAAGAAAGGAGAGGGGTCTCAGGAGTGAGGAACTGGGCAGTGGGCTTTCTCCCGCCTGGCGCTGTGGCTAGGGTGAAATGTCACATCACACAGACACAGCATACAGGGGCCAGACAAAGAACAAGAGCCCAAGTGAGGACAAGCCATGACCAAGAGGTTCTCCACAGGCTGGTGCTTGGTGGGGGGAAGCCTGCAGGGGTCCCCTTGTCCTGTCACAGACTTTGCGCAGGGCTGAGCGGGTGACTTCAGGACAGTGAAAGAGTTTGACCTGCTGCTACCTGGATCCTTGTTGTGCAACACCACATTCTACTAATAGAACTCTTATTTAGAAAAGAGGAGAGGCGGTGTCTACACAGTGACAGCAGCACGGCAGGGTTCTGGGTGTACGGCCACTGGTTACGTGGTGTGGCTTCTACTCTCTTCTGGGAACGGGGGTCTCAGGAGATGGGACTTGGGAACTGCTACCCAGTCAAGACACCCAAGTCCTAGATTGGTTTGAATGCAGAAGAGCCACGGCAGAAGAGGCGCAGGGAGGCTCTGAGGGAGTCTCCTACGTGCCGCCACCCAGTCTTTGTGGCAGAGGGCCTGCCAAATCAGACTTGAGTCAATTCCTAGGGAGCTTTCTGAAGGAACATAATTAGATTAGAACGCTGCGTTTGTTAATTTTTCAGTTGCTCATTAAAATTGACATGTCGCTTGATTTTGACAGAAACCTTTTTATCTTGATGTAAGGCAGTAGGATTAAAAAAATAAAGCTATATTTAGGAAGTTCTGAAATATGACAAGTGTAATAATGAAAGTGAAACCACTCTCCCCACCATTCACACCTGAGAGTCACAGCTCTGAAAAAAGAAAACCAACGTGGATAAAGGTCCTTATTAAGCCTCATGAAAAGAGTTCACCATCACCATGAAAGGCAATGCTGGTAGTGCATCTGGCACACAGATGGGCGAGTTCGTGCCCCAAGAATTTCAGGAAAGCTGACGGAAGGGTAACTGTGCAGCCCTGTTGGCAAAGTTGGCGTCTCTGGGTCCCCTCTAACACAGATGCTGAGTGCCCTGCTGACATCCCAAGAAGGGGACAGAAGAGACATAGGGAGACTCCAATGAAGTATGGCTGGAGCCACCTTACATGACCTCAGGGGAACAAGTGCATTGCTTGAACCTTCAGCTGCTTCTCTGTGACATGCTACCTCCCTGACCATCACGCTGGGTGCTGTCCCTCAAGGGCCAGTGGGGACAGTTCGATTGTTCTGGACTATGGCTTTAGCTATGCAATGCTGGTCCTGCCTGCAGGTGGCCAGGAGACCTGTGTTGTCTGTCACCCACGTTTCTTCCACCTCAGCAGTTGGGCAAGAAAACCTGAGGATGGGGAAAATGAGCCTTTGTCTCAGAGGAGGCTGGGAAAGGAACATAAGAGGTGTCCGTGATACAGGAAAACCACCACTGGCCAGCAGTCCTTTGTTGAAGCCGCTGACCAGAGATGGCACTGAGGTTCTGGAAGGGGCTACACTGTCACCATTCTGCTGGCCTTTGCTCCCCTGCCCTCTCTCCTGTTCCTGTCTCCTGGCCTCTGAGGGTCAAGCACTTTGGCAGAAGAGGTTCTGAGACACAAATAGGATGGTTCAAGGGACCACAGCTGTGTCTGAGCACCTTGTGCCTGGAGAGTGAGAAGTGACAGGGCTGTGCACTGCAGAGTGCAGAATGGAGCAGAAGATACCAGTCCCCAAATCCCAGCATTCAACATGTCCAGCAGGGCTCCATGAAGGTGCTTTCAGCACTGTGGCCTCCCTCTGCTGCCCTGGGGTTTTCCCCACCAAAGCTTCCCACTCAGTTATCTGAGAAGAACTGAGCCAATAGGCATCAGGGGGAGACAGGGATCCCTGCTTTGCCTGTGCTGGCAGTGGTGTCACTGAGCCCAGGCACAGGAGAGTTTCCTCAAGGACGATGTAGCTGAGTCGGGTTGGCCCGGCAGCTAGAGCTGGCTCTGAGATATGTGGTTTTCCACTTGGTGCTGACCTCCACAGTGGGGAGAGGGCTGGTCTGTGAGGAAGATTCTGGAGATGGGGAGGGAGAGGACCCACTTTTTGTGTGAAGACCTACTCTTATGACTTTTGCATCTTGAGTTAAAAGACAGATCTGGGAACCTGAAGGTGGTTCAAATCAATAAGTTTGTCCATAAGGGTATCATGTGAGGCGGGAATGTTTAGCCCCTGGAGGCCGCATGTGGCTGAGGCTATCCATGAATGTGACACAACACGGGAGCACAAACTTACTTAAAACATTGTGGGATTATTTTTTCATTTATTGGTGATGATGGTTGTAACTTGATTGTATGGTTCTTGAACACGAACCTGATAGATGGCCACTGTCACGTTGCACTCTCAAAAGTGCATGCCTGATAAGGACAGGACATGGAATTTCACAAATGTCTATTAAAAATGTCGTGTTTGATATCATTTTAGACTCTTGGAGGTGGCGCCATCCATCTGGGGACTCCTGGGTGTTTCTCATCCAGTGTCCTCCAGGGACAGTGCAGGAACTGACAAGGACACATCAACAGAGCAGGACATGGCGGGTGCTAATGAGGCCCTCCTTTTATACAGCTCCATCTAATAGAGTCCATTCTGGAGACATGCCTCCAGCAGGGAAGCATTTGTTCCTAGCGAGACGATCTTCTCATGGCTTAAGTGCAGCGGCTTCAACAGGAAGGAGCAGCAGACGCTGCCACAGCCTACGAAGTGCCAAAACTCTGAAGCTCCAAAGCTCTGTGGGTTTGTTTGTGCTGTGGCTTTAAGGAGCAGTGTTACGGAGAACAGAGGTTGAGCTGGGCTTTGGGTTTTGAGAAATCCTGGAGGCTGGCTTGTAAGCAGAAGGCACACAGTCCCCTCATCTGTCACTTGGGGGACAGCACTGGACGCTCTTCTGGTGAGCTCCTGTGTCTACTGCACAGGCAGGGGGTGTTTCTGGGACTCCAAGAGGTAAAAACAGCAGCTCTTGGAGCCCAGACAGGCCGGTCCCAGCCGCCTTCCCCTTTCCACAGAGTTGTCCTTTTAAGGTAAAACCCGATTTCCCAAAACTTTGTCGACTGCGCTTATTAGCTGCAGACTTTTCACGTGTTAAAGCTGGGTCCTGTACCCCAGCTGTTCCTGAGCCCGCTCTTTCACCTGCCCCGCTTCAGGGCTCAGCTTGGTTAGCTGAGGTTTCCTGGGCAGCCTCTGCTTCAGCTGCCATCAGTCCGTCCCTCTGCTCTGCTCTCTCAACACTGCTCACCCAGGAGGTGAAATGGATCCACATAGTGAGATTTGCCAAAGACGTAACAAGGAATGAGAACCCCGTGTTTGAGGATGTGTATCTCATGTCTACCTGCCTGGGCACAAATGAATATCTATCTATCTATCTATCTATCTATCTATCTATCTATCTATCTATCTATCTCCATAACCTTCCCATGTCTGCTAGGCAAACCCTCCAAGACCTATAGCACAGGCTAATTTTGACCTTCCCTTGGTGTTCTCAGCACCTGTCTGAAGCTTGTGCTAAGCATGCAGCCTGTGGTGAGAGGTCCCCGGCAGCACAGCCCTGTCCCCAATACACTGATTTTGTCATGGAGCTCAAGGCGCAAATGTAGCCTTGATTTGACACATATTACCAGAGGGCTCCTCCTCCTTCCTTGGTACCCACAGATAGTAGAAAACAGATCCTTTGGCCTTGGCCTATCCTGGGCTGAGTCTCTGGCCGGTAGTGTGCCTCCGTCAAGCAATGTAACTAAAATCATCTCTGCCCCACTCACACACATGAGGGGGAGGCCCAGGAGGACCCAGTGAGTGTGTTGATGGCACAGCATCCCACCAAAGGAGGAGTGGGGACCAGCCAACCTCAGGGATATTCAAGAAGCCATTTCTGAGCGTGCTTCCCATCACCCACCTCTGAGGTACTGCTGCCTCAGATTTGGGAATTTCTGAAATAGGGTCTTGTGAAGGCAGAGCTGGGCATCAGTGCCCCACAGAACAGGGGCAGAAAACGGACACAGGGATGTTGCCTGCATGTGCAGGCCAACTGGGAGAGACTCTGACTTCTTTCTGTGAATCTCACAAGCCAGGACTCATTAGAAGAACACGTTCTCATAAACAACAAACAACAACGACTACAACAACAAAAACCTACTACAAACTATTCAGGAAAGCATTCTGGGGCCGTGTAGAAAAGGAGGCAGAGAAGGAGAGGGAAAACAAGAAACAAAGCGTTAGCCTCAGGAATCTCACATTAAAGTACTAATCAGACTTTATTCTTTCTTCCCCCCTCTCATGTAAGTGCTCAGAAGTTGGAGGGTGGGGCGGTCTTGCTGTTGTGTGCCACACGGCAACAGGCGCCCACCAGCAGCTGCCACAAGCTGTGTTTCCTGTCCCTCTGACCCCCATGAAAGGCAGAGATTTAATTAATTTATCAGTGTTTTTCTTTGTTCCAATTCAAGTTCAATTAGCTGGATTAAACAGAATAATGGAGATGAAAAAGCTTTGAAAAGAGTTTAAAGTGCGGCGTACATAGAAAATGTCATTATGGAAACCATGGAGAACCATTTGTCCAATTATCATTCTGTGGTATTCACATACATATGCTGGGGCCTTGCTCACACGGGCTTCGGTACCTCCATGTTGGGGACATGTGTGTCTCTGCTACAGGAGAATATGCGGTGTTGAGCCTGGAGCAGATGCCAATATCACAGACAGCTTGACTCCAAGTTCGAGCCAAAGTACCTTCCATGTCTCTGAACTAAAAATGAAGTTGCAGTTTCCAGACTTCTTGCTTTTTAAAGGGGACAATGCAAATTAAATGTCTGGTTTTGCCCTGGCACCTGTCCATCAGTAGCTGTTTGTACAGTTCTAGTTCAAAATGTTCTCACAGCTTAATATGTTTGAGCACTTGATCCCCAGATGGAGGTACACATGTGGTGTAGCTCCCAGAAGTGGAATCAGCCGCTCTGGGAGCTTCCTGACCCACTGAGACTGAAGAACTTCTGCCTCACTGCAGACATAACTCCCCAACCCCTCAGGTCCACCTCAGATACAAAGGACCAAAGACCCTGACACTGTGAGCCAAAATAAACTTTCCCTCCCTGCAGCCACTTCTGTCAGATATATTTAAAAATATTATAGTCATAATAACTATTTGTATGGGTGTTTCGTCTATGTATCATGTACATGCCCATGGAGGCCAGAAGAGGGCATCAGATCCCCTAGGATGAAGTTCTAGATGCTTTTTGAGTGACTATGTTGGTGCCGGAAACCTAACTCTGGTCCTCTGGAAGAGCAGCCATTGCTCTTAACTGCTGAGCCAGCTCTTCAGCCCCAGTCAGATATTTTGTCACAGTAACAAGGTAACTAGAGCAGGTATTGTCATTAAATATGTTTTCCAATAATAGACATTTTGGGGCCAGGGAGGTAACTCAGTCAGTGAAGAGCTTGCCAGGCAAGTGTGAAGATGTTCAAGTACCTAGTAAAAAGCTGCACATGTGCACTGTGGAGCCGGAGCCAGGAGGTTGCCTGATGTTGAATGCACAGTCAGTCTAGGCAACCAGTGAACTCCAGCTTCAGGGAGAGACCCTGACTCAAAACATACATGAACACATATGTACACCACTCAGGGACACAGTTGTAATTATTCCATATAAAATGATAGGGACTTTCTGTTCAGGAAAGGGACTCAACAGTTAAGAGGTGACGAGATCTCCCAGGACCCTGCCACACCAGGCATTTGTTGCAAAGGGAACCGATATACAGGTGTGTGAGTCCTAATTTCTGTTGCCTGTCTCCTACATCTGAAGCCTGGCCACCCAGGTACTCATCAAATAAAATTTGGGTTGGCGCTCCAGGTCCTTAACCTACAAGCTACTGGAAGGAGAAATGGCTTCTGAATGGTCTATGTGTAGAGTTTTAGGAGAGGTGGAGACGGGGGTGATGGTATCTTCTCTTCGATGCAGGGGAATGGAGGGAAGGGCTCTCTGTGTGAGCCCCCTGCTCTGTGGCTGGGTCCTTGCAAACACAAGATGGGTGAAAGCAGCACCTGTCCTTCGAGGGGCCTGCCAGGTGGACTGCAGGCTCTGTGTGACCTGACATCCGTGTTCTGCCCAAGGGCCACCGGTTTTGTGTGCAATTCCCCACAGCTTAAAGCAGCCTGCTCTTTAAGGGCCCTGCTCAGCTCAGATGAGAGTATGGCTACTCAGTTGGCCCAGGCCCTCTGAAACTAGAGGAGGGAGTAATAGGCTGCCTGCCCGCACCTGGCAGTCATCACTGGGCAGCTGCCTTCGGTGGGGAGGGCAGTTACATGTGTGCAGCCTGGGGCCCAAGGCTAGCCCAGCTGAGGGGGAAAATGAATCAATTAATAAAAACAAATTACCTTTTACCCAGTTAAATAAAAGCTAATATAAATGAAGTCTCCGTGTGCGGGGCAGATTTATGCTAACTATAACCATTCCATTCCAAGATGGAATTGCCTTAATGCGATATTAAAAAAGATCAAATTAAACTTTAACGAATGTGACACTTGGTGTCAGAAAAGGCACTGCAGCCCTTCCCATGTTTTTACTGAGTTCATGGATGAGAATCTACCTGCCTCTAATCTTCCACTGCTGTGGAGGGGCAGGACATGTGGCTAAGTGGAACCTGTGCTTAGGTCTTAGGGGCCCCTCACACCCTGTGGGGGCCCTTTCCCCAGGCCCTTGACGACACTGCTATGGGCCCAGGTAACAAAACAGTACAGCTGTGCCTGGCCCCACTCTTAAGGGGCACGGAGGATGGTGTGCCGAAAGCAGGTAGGGTACAGCAGTAACCCAAGCTGCCATGACCATGATCTGGGATACCCAGGCCTGTTCTCACCCACCTCAGCCTTGAGCCTTGTCTGAGCCTTCAGAAGTGAGCAGTCTGAGCTTGGCTGGCTCCCGGGATGGGAGCTCACCTCTGACAAGAAGAAAGGTCTGTGGATACACTGTGGGGCTGTGGGGCTTGGAGGAGCTGGGACAGGCCCCTGGGAATGGTGGCCAGCAGCAGAATCGGATCTGCCCACGACTTGTGTAAAAGAGGAAAATATGGTTAGAAGTCAGACAATGCCACAGCTCGGCAGGTTTACTGAGTTTACTTTTCCATGCTTCGGTTTTCCTCCCTGTAAAATGGAACGACCCTCCTAGGAATGAGGCTATGTTGTGTGTTCAGGAAGCTTTCTTGCTAAGAACACGGAATGTGTTGTTCTGCCCTGAGCATAACGTCTTCTTCCTCAATGAACCCCCTTCTCGGCATCAGAGCTGATGTCTCCTGTGTCCCCATTTTACAGCCAAATTGTTTTAGTCGGTTGCCAAATCCAGGGGCAGGAACTGACCTCCACTGGACTGGCAGCAGTTGTATCCCACATTCAGGGATGCAAGCTCAGGGTCACCAGAAGACTTATCCAGGGCTCTCACTGTAGCCCAAGAATAATGCCCACAGCTGGCAAAAGGCTCAGCAAGTCTTTTCCCAGGGGACACTGAAGACACAGTGAGAAGCTACACTCTCACACACTGAGCCTCACAAACAGGCAGGAAAGAGCCAGTTTACCTTCACTTTAAGGTCAAGCAGAACTCATCTAGAAGGTTAAAGTTCAGACACCTGATTCTCCCCACTCATCCCGGGGAGTGGCTGGAAACTACAAGGGGCTCAGGGTGCTTTCTTCAGGGCAGGCCTTGTGTTGTCAGATGTGGTGCCTGCCACAGTGGGGTCCCTGCTGTCTGCAAACCAGCTGTGTGTTGCTCATTTGTACACTATGTTAAGCGACCAACAATAAGGAGGATCTTCTAAATAGGCCTCCCTGGAGGAGCTGAAAGTGGAGGTGGGGACGAAGCTCTGTGCTCCGGTCAAGATGAAATGTACTGAGCAACAGGCTCTGGGTAAGGAGGCCTACACCACCTGCTTACATGGGAGCTGGGCTGAGCTAAGGGAGCCCAAGCTGTGGCTGGGAAACACTGCTTACAAGCCAGGCTGTGCTCTGACCAGGAAACAGTAGCTATAAGCCTAGAGGAGCCCATGCCCTGACTAGGGGAACATGCCTACGAGATGGTGGAAGCCTGTGCTCTGACAGGGGTGAGATTCCCTCTCCATGTATTTTTGGAGATGTATCTGGTGCTAGGCCACATTTTCCACTTTGTCCCAAGTCAAAGCAGCAGCTCTGTGATTCTAGAGATCTGGGCTCTCCCAGGGTCTGCCGTTTGCTTTAAAACAGTTCAGCTGTTGAGTTCTCTGCCAGATGACTGCAAATTATTTTCCATGACGCCGTGATGCAGGGACATGGGCTCCAGGAGCATTTTCAAGGGTGGAAAGAATGTAGATCTCCCATCAGGGCACTCTGATTCCTGGCCATGGAGGGGACAGGGCCACTCATAGGACCCTCCTGGTTAGGTCTTCATGCCTCCCCATTCTGCTGTGTCTGAGAGCAGAGGTGGCATGGCAGATGGTTGGGTGACAAGGAGGCAGGGTCCTCCACAGTGAGGCTGTGGAGCACTGGGTTTGGGGCAAATAGTTCTGTGGGATGACAGAGGAAGAGGGTCTGGAGTCTGGCCAATCAGGAAGGGGAGGCACGCTGCAGGGAATGCAAAGGCAGATGGAACTATATTAACGGGGACAGTGGCAGGCAGGCCACACTGGCCTACTGTAAGCAACGGTGGCTGTGAGCTTCAGGGCTTATGCTCCTGTCAGCCTGTTGCTGCATTGGCCCTTGTGACAGGCTGTCTTCTTGGTTAAGGGAACAGCCAGTCTGGGTCTCCACTGCGTCACCCACACGAGGTTTCTCAAACCCTTTCTACTCACTCATGACCCCTTTACACTTAGGAATTTTCACATGACTTTGGGTATGTTAGTATATGAAATTACTGGAATTTGTTTTGGGCAGGTATGCAAAGCAAACATTTATTGACAGAAAATCAAAGACATTCACTTGCAAACAATTCCTTGGTATGTGTAGTATTTTACCATCTATTACAGATGAAGGCAAATTTGCACACTAGTAAGATGAGAGCTTGTTTATTTTTAAACAAGCAGTAAATCTTGACTGAGTATTTGATATAGCAGAAGAACACAGAGCATCTTCCATGCTGCTCAGAATTGATTGATACTGAGATTTTTATAGTCGTCAATGCTGAAAACACTGTGCAAACTATGTCTAGGGCCATCTCAGAAATTATTAGCAGTTTTATTCTTATCCGAAGCCAAATTCATTTAACAATTTTTAAAGAAACCCATGACAACAACTTAAATGTCAGTTTTTCAAATCAAACATTCTGGCACAGAACAATCCAAAGATAGACTAACTTGATTCCTCCATGCTGAGGAGTGAGGGTGGGAAAATAATTGAAGGTGTTTGTTTTCTGTAATTAAACCGTTCTGTTTCTATGAGAACAGAAAACTCTATGTTCGGCACAGACACTGCAGTTCATATCACAGCAGTCTGAGCTGGTGGGCTTCAGGCAGCAGTGATGTGTCGTAATGACATGTGCAATGCAAAGTGCTCAAGTTGTGTGTCCGGAACCAAAACTATAGTCAAACAACATAACCTGGGTGAGGCTGTGGGATGCCCCTGGGTGAGAGCTGTGGGACTCCATTTGGGGTCATTACACACCAGGTTTCGGACTAACCTTTGTTCTGCACATTTAGGAAATCTTCACTGCCATTACACTTTTTTGTAAGTCTCATGTTCATTTATGTAACCTCATACGGGGCTGCAACTCGCAGTGTAAGAAACAGAATATTGCATGGAGCCTGCAGAGCCCAGCCCTGGGCATTCCATGCATCTGCACTTGCAGTTTCTCTGCCCAGAGGCCTTCCACTTAAGAACATCTGGATGGTACACGGTTACCATCTCCCGGTGAAAAATCTTCATGATTCACATGGACATGGAGGAAGCTCCTGCTCCCATTTCTGTGGGGTAGGCCTGTCTGTTTGTCTGTCAGAATTCACAGCCCAAAGGAATTTGTTCTTGGCAGTCTTTACCTCCTGCGTATTCCCGAATCACATGTGTGTCTGGATAACGGTGTCCATTTTAGATCTGATTGTCAACTACTATGGGTCACCCACTAGGCCAACCACAACTGACTCCAAAGGAGGCCCTAACATGGTATAAGAAGTAGACAGCAGGTGGTGATTGTGGTCAGTAGAGGGGGTGAGCAGGGGTCAGTGTGCTGTGGGAAGTGGACAGTGGATGGACAATGGAAGTCACGTAGTTGTGGTGGAGCAGCAAATGGTGGCAGTGGGTGATGGGCAAAGGGTGGAGGGTGGTAGACAGTAGACAGCCGATGGTGATGTTGGGAGGACAGTGACGATGGACAGTGGAAGGTGAGCAACAGGCAACAGGCGGTGTGTGGTGAATAGTGGGTGGTGGACAATGGAGATAGCCAGAGGGTAGCAGAGAATGTAAAGAAGATGGTGGATGAGGGTGAACAGTGGCTAATATGAATCCACATAGGGATGGATTTTACGGCTTTTCCACTGTTTGCTCTAAGTAGAAGTGAACTGCACAAGAATCAGACACTGGTTTCCTCTTCCACTGGCATGATCTGCACAGGACGCTCTGGGGAAGGCTGGGGAAAAAAGTGTCTTCCTTTCAGCTGTACTCCAGCCCCTGATCCAAGACACGAGACCATGTGATGGGGAAGGGAGGTTTGTCCTGTGCCTCTAGCAATACCCTGGCCTCCTGCCGCCCTGTAGCGGCTGGCCATGAGCCTCTTGTCACCACCATAGAAGAGTCCTCTTTGAGACCGCCTCTGGCCCACAGTACTCCCAACAACACTCATTTCCTGGGGGCAGAATTAATCTCTGGCTCCCAGTTCCAGTCTACCGTGGAGGGCTAGGTCTATATATTACCTGCCAACCTCACAGCCAGGTAATACTGGATTCCAGAGAAGATTTGGTCATTCAATCAGTGCCCATAGCCCTTCTCAGCCCAGTGACAAGACCAAGGTCAGCTGGCAGCCGTGGTGCAGGGGCCTGGCCAGTTGCAAGGGTCACAGCCACACGAGGACATAAACTAAGGTATTCAGAGTTTTCAAAATGGTTTTTAAGAGGGAAAAAAATCTGATAGTTTTAGAGATGGGATTTGCTTAAAGGTCTCACTCTCACACACATACAGAAAGAAAGAGAGTGTGTGTTTACATAAGAAAAGCCACAGTGGAACTTTAAGATAGAGGGTGGGACCTAGCTCTACCCTCGATAGCTGAGCCATCCTGGTCACCATACAGTTCCCATGCTTTAGTGTCTCCCTGTAAAATGGGCCTGCGGGGAAATAAGGAGGCTCAGCATTACGGCGAGTCTTAACTGTCAAGTCAAGGGGGTGATGAGCGGCCTCATGCTCCTGCTGCTGTGCCCTCACCGCCATGAGGGACTGTACTTGAAAACCGTGAGCCAATACAATTCTTTCCTCACTCAAGCTGCTCTATCAAGTGTTCCGTTAAGTAATGAGAGAAGCTCCTGCTGCACACAGACAGATCTGAAGTAGCACCTGCCCTCTGCAGATGCTCCTCATGCCTGGGGGTGGAGAGCTCTGACCTTGGAGCTAGCACCACCTCTTCTACCCTTGGCCCTCCAAACTGGCCACCCTAATGCCCTGTATACCCATCCTCCAGACCTCCTCTCAGGTAACATACTGCAAGCCCTTGGATGGCAAGACTCAGAGCTAGGGTTCCAGCCTCAGGAGAGCAGCGCCAGTCTGGGCAGAATTCTAGCCGCTGCTGTACCGTTGTCCCTTGGGAAATGGACAGTGGGCAGTTGGTGGTGGTGGGCAGTGGGCACTAGGTAGTGAGCAAGAAGCACTGAAATTGCTCTACTGACCGACAGTGTAGCTTATGTGAAAGCCTTTTGAACCAACAGGTGTGTATTCTTTAAAAAATGGGAAGGAAAACCAGTTTTCAGCTCCTACAACAAAATCCACATAGATCCTGACGATGGAATTTTCAGCTGACCAAAACGAAACTACCTCAGTCCATCCACATTCCCAGCCCTTAGGCATCCAGAGAAATCTCCCTGCATATATTTCACACCTGTGAGCTTCCTGGGAACGGAGAGCCCTGGCAGGCTGCTTCTGTGGGGTGCCAGCTCTTTGTCACGTGCCCCGGGCTCACCCTCACAGGTCACGTGTTGGTACTAAATAGCTGTGGCTGACCTGTGCCTCTGGCTCTCCCTCTCTCATCTGCTTAGCTAATCCCCAGAAGCTGCTGCTGTAGTGAAGCATTTTTAAGTGATTGCTCGTGGACCAGCCCCGTCACCCGTTTATCTCTCTGGCGACCCACTTTTGGTCTTTTGTGCAGTGGCAGTTGGAGAATTGGGTCGTGATGTGCACAGAGCTTTGGCCAAAAAAAAAATGTTTAATAGACTTGCCATTTAGCACCCCATCCTTCCAGGCCTCAGACAAAATGAAGCCTATTACAGGCTGGAAACTTGCAACTTAGAGGAGGGAGGGTCAGAATACACGGCCAGGTCTCACTGTCCCTGGCTGTCTTTTCTGTAGGAACTCTGAGGGCCTCGTGGGCATATGCAACTGTGTGAACGAACACACATGCACACCCAGTTACTGCTGTGTGATTTGGGCACGACCAAACATGCAGGGTTGATGAGATTAGTCCCATGGCAGGCAGCTGGTGACCAGCTAGGGTTGCTTAGGGTCACAGAGGATCCAGCTTTCCCACTCCTGGGCATATACTTAAAGGACTCTGAATACTCCAACAGAGATAGCACACACTCACATTTATTTTTGCACTAGTCACAACATATAGGAAATAAAAAGCACTTGGATGTCCATCAACAGGTGAGTGAGGAAAAAAAAGTGTTACATATACACAATGGAATAGTATTCAGCCAGAAGAAAGGATGAAATAATGACATTTGCAGGAAAACTATTGGAACTAAAAAGTATTGTTAAATGAAGAATGTCAACCTGAAAAAAAGATGAATACTGAGAACTTTCTCTCATGTGAGAAGCCTAGATTAATACAATGTAATAAAAATACTCTGATATAATATGATAAAATGCATATATATTCTTGGAGATGGAATTTCCTCAGATATCAATAGCTGATATCTATATGTCTGGCTGGGTTGACCAGACATGGTTTATTGTCACTAGGAGCTTGTCTGCATCCCTCAGTGACAGGGAAGACGTCCCCTGGAGGCATGTTGCTTCTGTCTGCACACAGAGGCAGCTGTGTGGACTTCCGCAACAGTGCGTGACAGCTCCCCCAGTCATAAACAACGGAGTTATTAAATGGCTGGGTGGGGCATCTATCTTAGATCTACAGGGAAGCCAAGGAGACTTCCAGGACGATGTAAGGACTGTGGACCATACACCCAGCCAGGTCCTCAGCTGCCTACACACCCACAACTGGCATGATGAACAATTGGGTACCACTGCACCACAGTTCACAGCAGTCCACACGTGGTGTTGTGTCCTTAGCTGCCACCTGAGGTACTTTATCTGCCTGGGATAAAGTTTCTCAGATTCTCCTTGGTTTTAGTGACCCTTGGGGTTTGCCGAAAGTGGTCAGGAGTTTTGTTTAGAACACACTGCTCGTTTTAGAGCGCGCCACCACACAAAAGCTGGTCTCTGAGCCGAGTGAGGCTGCCTGTGCAGCTGGCTTCCCCTGAACCTCCTTCTGCTGCAGGAAGCCAGCACCTGGGAAGAGCCCGGGCTGCCCTGGCCCCCTCCCCATGCAAATCTAAATCTCATTTGGATCCTGGGAAGAACTAAAAATAACAGCATCCAATGGCAAGCTAGGAGCCGAGGGAGGGAAGTCATCCCCAAGCGCTCCACAGACACCACCATCAGCAGCTGACTCTGATGGCCTCTTAACTGCTAGTGGTACCTACAGCTATCCTGGCTTTGAAAAATTACAGGTGGAGACAATGAATTTATTTGTAAGTGTCTCTCTGTGTATTTTCAGTTGTTGCACTTAACCGAATAAATACACCTCCCTCCCCCAAACAGGCACATATGTCTCATAATATGTGATTTAGGAAAGAGTACCCTGAATTCTCACTGTGGCTCCACTTCCCTGGCACTGTACGGAGTCCTGAGGGGAAGCGGGGCCTCCTGCCTGGGCAGATGGATCGTGCTGCCTTGGGACTTATGTTCCCTGACAGCTGTGTCCCACCATTCCTCTCTAAGCAGCTTCAACCTTCTCCCAGCCTCACCAGAGGCAGTTGGGATTGACAAAAAGCCCTTCCATGGGGACCCTGGGCACCTTCTGGAGTCACCCAGGTCACAGGTAGCCCTTACATCAGCTGCTGATCCTCGGTGTCACCTCCCCCACCCCTGCCTGAGAAAAGCTGTCAGGGCCGGGTAAGTGGTAATAGGCCCCGACTGAGTTCTTGGGCTTACTTGAGTTAGTCCAATGGAGGCTTCATCTCTCTGTAAGGGTCAAAGAAAAATAATGATATAGACTCAACATAGCATGTTCAAAGGCCCCTTCTCTCAAACCCCCAAAGCCAGCTGTAACTGGAACCAGATCATCAGAGAGACACAAGGATGGAGGACTGTGAGAGACTGCTCTGTTGAAGCATTTATCTTGCATTCACAATGCCCTGCATTTGAGGCTGAGCTATTACTGTAATTTGATTTTAATAAGGCCAGAGAATTGTCTAGAGCTTCGCTTGCTGCCTGTACTGACGTGAGGAGGAGGCCCATGCTCTACCACCCTCTGCGATTGTGGAAGTTTCCGAACTCGGACCCTTGAAAGGGCTCGCTTCTGTTGCCAGGCATCGGCCTTTCTTTGCTCCCACACCACAGTGTTCTATGCAGCCATGAGCAGTAACCATAAACCACTTGCTATTTGCTCTTAGTCACATTAGCCATTCATACAGGGGACAAATGATTCTGAAGTCTGTGCAGCAGATCGCTTTATGATACTTTAATTGCACCTCTGTAATTTGAACTCCATGTTTTGAGGCTGTCTCTGGACTTCTAATCAACCAGGCAGACTCTGTGCCTTTTGGAATTCCTTCTCAGCCTCTCCATAGGTGGCCAAACCCATCTTCTCTCAAAGCCAGCTGAGGACTGGGTTTCCCTGAAACACACAGACCTCAAGTTAGAAGTCGTTAGCTCTTTTTTCCTGTGTCTTTTTCTCAAATCGGTGCACTGAGCACCTTTTGTATGCTTGGCGATTAAGCACCATTTGTGTGCTCGGCATTCTAGAGGAGAACAGAAATAGCCCGCCTGTAGCCTGGTGGACTTTGGCTCCTACAGGGAACATGTTCTTTGGTCCATAGGAACAACAACAGGATCCTTTGCACCACAGAAAGCCCAGGCCACCGCCTGTGCTTTTCATTTCATTTCATCGTCTGTGTGTTCATTTCCCTAGCTAGGAGCATGGGAAGATCCAGGACTTGGGGGATCCTTCAGGATCATCTGCTCCCACGATTTTACACAGGGCTTCTCCTAGCTATGTTCTGCCCTCATCCCAGAAGAGAACCAGCTGAGGCTGCCTCTGTCTCCTCTACCTACAATTTGTTCTCAACCCAGTTATTATGTTGTATTTTTAAAGACAGGATTGCAGGTAGCCTCAGCTAGCCTCAGATTCCATATGGATGATCTTTAACTCCTGACACTCCTACTTCTGACCTCCAAATGCTGAGATTATAGACGAGCACCACTGAGTCCAGCTCAGGCCGTGCTGTGCTGGAACCCAGAGTTCCTTACATTCTAGACAAGCATTCTGCCATCAGGGCCCCATCCCTTCCAACCAACTTTAGAGTCCAGTCAACCATCATGGCTCTCCACAGTGCTCTGCTTACTGCCCTCTGAATGTAGCTCTCCATAGCCCCAGCCTTACAGAAGACTCACAGCACAGACCTGACTTCCTGTGTACGAATGAAAGCAGCCATGCACTGAAGAGTTATTTCCACAAGAAAACAGCCCTAAGCCCCATACCATAAGCAGAATGTTAAGCAGTAAGGCAGTGACTATATGAGGGAAGAGCACTGTCCCCAACCCGCGCCACACTGTTGCTTCCTTATCCTCCACCTGAGCTGTGCCCCGGCTTCCCTCATGCATTGTCTTCTCCCACATTAAGTCAGAAATTCCTGAACCAAGCCCTTGGGGAGGAAGCGGTGTGATGTGAACACGGACTGGGCTGAGAGCTGGGCCTTTGTTGAGATCGAGGGTACGTCACCATCCGGAGACTCTGGGGAGGAATCAGAGTAATTAGTTGTGTCTCTGGTTCCAGTTAGGACATCAGTCAGATTTATACATGGCAAGTGCAAGCAGTTGATACATTGGCCTTGGGCCTGGCCCAGTGATAGCACTGGGGATCTGAGGAGAGGTCAAAGTTCAGGGGGATCTGAGGAGAGGTCAAAGTTCAGGGGGATCTGAGGAGAGGTCAAAGGTCAGGGGGATCTGAGGAGAGACCAGAGTCTGGGATCCTGTAGGCATATGGCAGGAGTGGGCCACTTTGTACCATGTGGGCCTTATTCTGGCTTCCGTGAATCTCAGCAAAGGACTGTGGCACTGGCTTCAGGGTTAGGATGAAATTTGGGAATATTACGAAGCTCTCTGAGCCTTCATTTTCCCATCGGAAGCAGTGAGAACCACATGAAGCTCACAGGGTGTGGGCCGTGTGATCTGGCAGGGAGAGAGATCTCTGTCACCATCCGTGTCCTTAAGTCAACATCTGTCTCTATTCCCTCAGTGCTACCCACATTGCAGAACAGGGGCCCTCCCGATCTCCACCCTGTCAGCGTCTAGGTGAGGTTGTTTTAGGGGACTGCTCTGCTTTCACAGGTCAGCAAAGAGCTTCCTTCACTAGCAAGCCGCTCCTACAATGGTGACCATAGCATACTTCCAGACACTTCCAGTGCCCCAGAGTTGATGAACTCCCAGCCCCAAATTAAAGCAAGAAGATCCAAATGTTACCACAAATAACGCACAAGTGAAAATCAACTTCTGACGGAGTCCATAGACTCCCCTGGGTATCACCTCAGGGCTCAAAGTATCAAAGGACATTAAGGAATAATACAAGGCATGGAGTCTGCACACCTAGCAGGCACCTTGAGAGAAGTATCAAGCCAGACTCAGGTGACAGAGTCAGGGATGTCCTGGAGAAACCTCAGGGGCTGGGGTGTCCCAGCCCTGTGATAGCTCAGGCATAGGGTCTACTCAATGATCTTGCCTTGGCCATGCGCCCCAAGAGCCTGGGAAGCATGCTCTCCCTGCCATCTGGTGATAACTAACCCTGGATCCTAGGATAGAGGTGTGTGCTCTGATGAGGACATAGGTCCCAGCCCCAGGGTGGCAGGTGGGAACTGGAGGGTGGCCCTCGCCTCAGAGCTCGAGGAGACAATGGGTGAAGAATCTCAGCTGCACCGCAGGGTGCTCTTAGCCAACCTGATCACACTGGATTTTTCCAGCTAAAGTGAGCCAGACAGTTCAGAGACAAACGCTTGCTTATCACGAGAACAGCGCCAGTGCATGAGGGAAAGAAAAGACAGCTTTGGGCGCATGACCCAGGCTACTTGCCACAATGGAGAGAAAACAGTCATTAAGCACGCACTTGAGATTTGTCATATCCTAGACTCGTTTGAGGCTGGGTTCCAAGTTTGCATCCAAGATCAGGAATGGTGCATGACCTCTGACCCATGACCCATGTTCTTTCCTAAGATCCTCCCCAGTCTCCATGACACATTCTCCTGGATTTTGTACAGCTAAGCACCACTCTCTGTGCTGCTTTCCCAAAAGAAATGTAAGGCTCTTAGTGGATTAGCTGTTATGCTGTCTCCCTGTCTCCCCTTGTCTGGTCTGTGTTAGCGGGGACAAGGTTTGCACACTGTCAAGTCTGGAGCCACAACCTAGCCGGTGCCTGCCTGGTACCTCTTCCCTCCACCTGAACCCTGAGTGGATGCCTCCCTTGGCCTCTACCAAGTTGTTTTGCACATCTGCACCCCTTCTTCCTAATGCCAGCTGTTAATTCCAGGATGCGGTAGGCCCATAGCAGGCCATGTAACAAATGATACCAGCCCTCATGTTCTAGAGTTGTCAGTGCTTCTGTCTTCAGGGTGCTCTAGAGTATCTTTCCAGCCACTGAAGGAACCATTAGGGATGGTCCCAGTAAGCCATGCTATAATGTCACAATTGTGTTATGAAATACATGGAACAGGCAAACACAGGGGGCCCTCCCTGTGTTCTCTCCATAAATCTTGAGAATATGATTCATTAGAGTAGTGCCTTTAGTCCATGCTGTCTAGACTATTCTTATGGAGAGAGAGTTATTTTTAGTATGACTGAATCAGGAAGAGCACAGCAGCAAAACAACAACCACCACCACAACACCGCCCTCCAAACAAGGAAAGAAAGCAACGATGCTTTGAGATGTCTGCAGCTATCTTATCTGTGCCTATTTCCCTCTACCCATGACCACTGAGAAGCTTGCACCACGTGGTGATCACCTATGGTGTTTGGAGGGCCATCCTGTCACTCGAGTTGTGGGTATACTCCTCAAGACCATGCTTCTCTTTGATCCTTCTGACTGCACATGTCTTTCCTGGCATAAGGTGGGTACAACTGAGCTAGCACCATGACTGTGGGAGCTCTAGAAGGCTAAGCTTTTTTTTCTTTCAGATAATATCATAATCTTATCCATAAGCCATGAGAGACAAGGAATGTAGTTATGATTTTCACGTTATGAGCAGTTACCAAGGGGACACTTCTCACCCACACAAAGCGACATCCCAGTCTTCTTTCCAGCAGACAATGAGACTCCTCAAGTGTTTGCAACAATTCCTTTAACCATGAATACCACAAAGCCATTGCGGCAAACAGGAAGCCCTTGGCAGCCTGATCAGAGTGCCAGGAGACCAACTTATGGGAGTAGAAACAGATACCAGCTCCATCCCTGGGGCTGCTGAGAGCAGGGAGAGCAGGATTTGACGTTCACATTAAAATGTTGCCTCATCCGGACTGTTCTGACTCCAGGCTGGAGTCCTCTCATCATTTTATACGTGAGCCTCCCAAGCTGGAAAGCCCACAGCAACTGAATTTTACGGTTCACTGTTCAGCTATGTCATCTTTACCCCTTCATTCATTTGTACTTGTTAGACCAAGATATATCAAGAGATGCCATCACAGACTTGGAAAATGTGACCCATGACCCTCACACACAAACCAAGGATCATCGGCCTGGACGCACTGCCGGGGTGGCTCTTACTGTACACGGGGTCTTCACTCACACATGTCTGAAGCCAGGAAGTGGGAGGAGCATTCTCGCTGGTGTGACAGCCAGTCTAGCCACATGTATGCTCAGCTTTAGCAGGGAGTCACTTACCTAGAAATAAGAGGAAAGCTTTGTGAGTTGAGTATAGAGCTCCTCCCATTGGAGTCCTGTCCTAGTTACTTCCTGTTGCAGTCATGAACTTTGGGAACAAAAAGAACTTGGGGAGGAATGGGTTTACTTGGCTCACAGGTCACACAGTTGGTCACCAAGGAAAGCCAGAGCAAGAGCCTGAAGCAGAGACTGTGGAGGTACATTGCTGACTGGCTTGCTCACCTCCCTCCCCCCCCAGACTTGTGTTCAGCCAGCATTCTTTTTTTTTAATAATAATTTTTATTTTTATATTAATCACAGGTTATTTACTTTGTATCCCAGCCATAGCCCCATCCCTCATTCCCTCCCAATCCCACCATTCCTCCCTCATCTCCTCCCTGCCCTTTTCCAAGTCCACTGATAGGGGAAGACATTCTTATTTAAACCAGGGCCGCCTGCCCTGAGGTATCCCGCCCAAGTGGACTCGGCCCTCCTAAGCCAACCAGTCATCAGGAAGATGTTCCACAGACTGGTCCACAGGCCAGGCTGGTTTAGGAGATTCTCCAGCCGAGGTTGCCTCTTAGCAAGTGACTCTAAGTTCATGTCAAGGTGACGAATGAAACTACGGCATCGCCCTAGTGAGCGAAGTCTGATCCCTGCTGTGACAACTAGTTCTCGGACACTTTTTAGTTAGATAGTTAGTTTGCTTTGTTTGTGTCCACAGCTGTAGGAAATGTGCTCTCCTGCACCCCATGCCAGGTGAGTCCATGTGTCTGCCCTCAGTGAGCACATTCCTGGCCTGATATTACCCCAGCAGTTTCCCACTCAGGGATCACTCTGTGTATCCAGATTCAAGGAGGAGCCTTTGGAACTGGATCATGGAGAAATTTGGAAAAGTTTGAAGACACAGGCTGGAGAAGGCTTGGGGGCCTGTTTACTGTTAATGGGTGACTCTGCGGAGGCTCGGAACAACGAGATGCCAACAGAAATGTGAACAGTGATGACTGGGAGCTGCGTTTTGGATGGAATGAGGAGCTTCGGCAGTCATAGTTCATTCCTGTTACATTCTGGCAAATAACTTGTCAGAATTTTGTCTATGTCCCGAGACTGTAAATGAACTCGGATTTTTAAAAGAAAACCTTAATTAATCTGGCAGATAAAATTTTAAGAGAGTAAGGATTCAGGGTGTGGCACGTTTTCTTTAAGCTGCTTTTAGCGATTTTGGAGAGCAAAGAAGAGAGCTAAAAAATCTGGGGGTGGGGGAAGGGAAAAACAAGGTTCAGATTAGCCAGAAAAAGAGGTGATTTAATGTTGGAGGGAATAATTGTTATAGAGATTAACACAATTAATTAAAAGGAAATCACATGCTTTGCACCTGGACAATAGGAAAGCTGCTTTGAGGCACTGCCAGAACTGGCCAAACCCCATCAGGTCACAGGGAAGCCATGATGAATGTTTCCCTGGGCTCAGTCACTGATGGCAGTTTTGCAAGTGTGGGGATGTCGGACTTATGGAATCATGGAGGTGTCACCCCAGATTTCAGAGGAGGGTCTAGGAGCCCAGGAAATGTGTGGCACAGCCAGAGTTCTGAAGGCCACCTGTGAAGCTGTGAAGGTGGAGACATCAAGGCTCTGCTGGGAGGAAAGCCACAGGCCAAGAGTGGAGCCAGCCCAGGAGAGAGGGTGTAGGGCTAGGGTTACACAAGCTTCCTGGAGCTGGCATCACGATACCATAAGTCCTGGATGCTGGATGTGGAGCTATAAGGTAATGTTTGCTCTGTGTGTTTTGGTACTGTTCTGGTTAGAACCCCTACCCGATCCCTGTTCTCAACCATTCTACCTTAGATGTATGCATCCCACTTTCTGACTTTATGAAGTCTCACAGCCAAGAGCTTGCTTTGGGTCTCATAAGAGACTTCCAACACGGTTTTGAACACAAGTGGAACTCTTTGGAGATGTAGGGAAGATAAACTTAAATGCATTTTGTTTTGTGAGCTTACCATGACCGTCTTGGAGCCAAGGGTGGAATGTTATAATTTGAAGGTGAAATGCTGCCCACGGGCTTGTGTGTTAAGTGCTTGGTGGCCAGGCATGGTGCTATTTGGGGAGGCTCAGGAAACTGGTAGAGGTTGGGTCTGCCTGGAGGAAGCGAGTCATGGTTTCAGGTATTTGAACATGTCCTCTTTCTGCTACCATGCGAACAGCGTGGACCACATGATCCCGTCCCTGTGAGATGCTACATCCTAGGGGCCCAGAAGTATGAGCCAAGAAACCGTGTACCGAACGACCAGAGAAGTGAGCAAAAGACATTGCTCTCTTGTCTTTCTGCCAGGTGTCTGGTCACAAATACCTGCGGCAACCAGCACAGACATACAGGTATTTTTCTTTTCAGGGTTGTGGCAGGAAAGACTACAAACTCTTCTTCATTTCCCACCTCAACACACACACACACACACACACACACACACACACACACACACACACACACACACACACACACACACAAGCACAAGCACAGAGAGAGAGAGAGACAGAGAAAGAGAGGAGCCCAGACCAGGCAGATGCCAGTGAGATGAGGCCTCAGGTTTATATTTCTCTCTAGCCGCCATGATGAAGAATTTTCATGAGTAAATCCTGTGGGCTCTACCCCCAGTCACATATTTTAGTTCAGTCTGCAATTCCAGATGTGCATGTGAATAATGACTTTTAATCTGTAATTACCGTGTCCGAGTCCTCCTCAGTGTGTACCCCTTTTTTTATTACTACCATATACTCCATTAAAAATTTAATCTCCATTTCTGAACACAGCCTGTAATATTCCCATTATTTGACAAACAGAACAGTAATGTAAACAAATTACTGACACACACACCCATGCTGAAGCTCAGGGGGCCCCAGCTCAGCTATCTCTGAGGATACCCCACTGTTCCTGATCAGACAGAGAAGTGACTGTCCTCATGCTGATGGCTGTTGTCTTAGCAACAAGAGCCATCAAATGTTAACAATAATGATTCTAATGGGTTAGTCAAAGACTTGGTGACATGAGGCTGTGCCCAGCATCTTTCTGAGTGCGCTGGGTGCTGGGCAGATGCATCACTGACCCTCTGCCACCCTCAGGATGGACAGTTTTCACTTAACAATTTTGCGCAAGCACCAAAGTTTGGAGGCGCTCAGCCAAGGTCACTTGAAGAAGGTCACCCTGGGCATGGATAAGGTAAGAGTAGGCCCCTATCTGGGTTTCTACCATCTTGCTCAAAGCCACTGGGGGCAGTGACGTGCTCACAGAATGGCTGTCTGAGAATCTCGCCTACCCTGAACTGTAGGTAGCCGTGTGAGGACCCATGAGATGGATCTGTCATGTGTCTGCAAGATAAGATTCCAGGCTGGTCTTGGGGACAAGGCTTAAATCATGTGTGCCCGGGCATAGAACTGGTCACCCATGAAAAATACTTTATGACCCAACACACCATGTACTCCTCTGAAAAGCATGGAGGAAGACGAGCTGTCTGAGAAGGAACAAAAGCACATTTCCAGTGTTCTTGTGTACTGGGGAGGCTTCCCTCATTGCCAGAAGAAACATGGCCAGAGCAGAAGGAAGCATTAGATTTTTAGGTAGGGAAACTGAGGCCAAGAGTGTGGGAAGGACCCATCAGAGAGAGACAGAGGGGAGGGCATGGGCTTTCCCAGAGCCCATGCCCAACCATGCTCATGTGACCCGTGGTGTGAAAAGCAGTGGACCCATGCACAGATGTGTCCATCATGACCCCATGAATGTTGGAATGGAGCTGTGGAGGCATGGCTACCTGAGCCACAGTAGCTTACCCGAGGTGTCTGCTGCTGCTTTTCTGAGGTTGGTGTGGACCAGCCCATGTGCCTCCCCAGGCATGTTAGGCTGAGCAAGCTGAGGCACCCTCTGTCCTAGAGCCTGCTGAGCGAACTCCATAAAAACCACAGACTTGGCCACTCTACCCTCTCCTACTGCTCAGGGATCATGGTGCAGTGTTCTGCTCACTCTTGGGGGGAGCTCCTTCAGAAATGAGAACCCTGGAACTTCACCACAGGCTACCCTGTTCCTTACCGAAATGGAGATGAGTAACAGACACTGTTAAAAACTACGGTATAGCAGCACACACCTGTAATCCCAAGCATGTTATACTTCTTAATTACTGGATGGTGTCTTTTGCAAGTTTCTTTCTAGGTCAATGGTTCTCAACCTTCCTAATGCTACAACCCTTTAATACAGTTCCACATGTGGTAGTGAACCCCAACCATAAAATTATTTTGTTGCTACTTCATAACTGTAATTTCGCTACTGTTACGGATTGTAATGTAAACATCTGTGTTTTCCAATGGTCTTAGGTGACTGGAGTCACCCCCAAAGGGGTCCCGATCCACAGGTTGAGAACCATTGTTCTAGAGCATATGCGCTTACTCTGGGTCCTGTTTCCTGATCACAGCTCTCCTTCTGGAACCTGCCCCACACCTATGATGCAGCTATGAGTTTGAACGCACAGGCAAGTGAATGAAGCTAAATGGTGTCAGGTCTGAGAGGACCACATGGTTATTTGCCAGAACAAAAGATGTGATTGTGCCTGGGCTAGCTCCCCACGTAGGCCACACTTTAAACTCCGCCCCTGTTGTTTCCAGCTTTCATGGAGGCTCTCAGGATTGCCACAAACCTCAGTTTCCCCAGTCTGAACAGACCTTGGCTCCTAGCCGGTGACAGATGTCCATCAAACAAGAAATGATGGGTGGATGTCCACTTCACACAGTGTGTGCATGTGTGTGCACACATGCATGACTGCATTCATGCAGATGGACACAAGACCAAACTCATGTACATTCTTCATATGTCATCTAACTTGATTTTTGAGACAGGATCTCTCATTGGCCTGGAACTCACTCATTAGGCCATTCTGGCTGGTCAGGGACCTGCAGGGATCCATGTGTCTCTCTGCCTTTCTAGTGCTGGGGTCATAGAGGCTTGCCTCTCTCCCTCTCTGTCTGTCTGTCTCTCTCTCTCCTGGAACTGGAACTTTGGCTCATAGGGCAAGAGCTTTACTGTCAGCCACCTCTTAAGGCCCAGTTCTACGTTTTGACTAATCCCAGCACTCCAGCCTGGCATCTTGTGTAAGCAAGCGATTTCCCAGTAAGCCAGAGATGGAACCAGCGAAGCAGGGCCTCACTGAGCCCCCTCTCTCTGCTGTGCTTTGTTACCCCAAATTGATGTCTTTGACTGGATGTCTCTCAGAGAAATTCTTAACTGCTATGCAATAAAATCTATTAGAGATTAATTCAAGTTCTCCCACATATAGATTTTTTTTTTGTAGATACAGAGGTTTTAGAAGAATTATTCCCTCACGCATATTTTATTAAAAAGTCGGGTGCTAAACATCACTTTTCTTAAAACAAAATTACTACCTGCAAGGAAATAGCTGTTTTTGAAAGAAAGAAAAGGGCGGAGGAGCCCTTCCAGTGAGCCTTCTGCATTGCACTCCGAGTTGTTTGTTAAGTAGGGAAGGAATAATGGGTAGACGGCACATTTGTTAAATGACAAAACTTCAACTATAAGGATTCATTTATGGCTCCCTTTCATAGCAGCGTATGATTTTCTAAATATGTTCAGGGTTATAGATTTTAGAGACTTGCACATAGCATGTGAGAGTAGAGGTGGAGGGAAATTTTGTTATCAGGTTCAGGAAAAAAAAAAAGGATGAAGTGACACTTGACCCAGAACTTCAGCAAACTCAGAGGATGACTAAAGCCAGGAGTCGGGGCCTGGAAGTGACCTCACACCATGCCAGGGCTCAGAGGGGCAGGCTCAGGAGCAGCCTGGGTTCCCAGCTAGTCCAGCTCTCAGGGATTACGCCTCTGGCAAGCTTCTGGAGTCTAGTTCTATGTAATAAACTGTGGTCAAACTGTCGCCCGTTTCCTGCTTCCATTTCTCTCTGGACAATTCAGCTGGGGCTTTGTCAGCAGAGCACACTCCTGAGTCTCACTAGGCTTCACCTTCAGGCCTTTTTAGGAGGAGGAGCAGGGGCACAGGCTGGGGTATCTGGCTCTCTCAGCCTCCTGTGGATACTCTGTCCTCCCTGGGGATGTCCTCTCTGGTAGGAGCACTATCTAGGGGTGGAGTGGGAGGAGGTCTAGATCCTCACCCTAGAGTCATCCCCAAGAACCAACATGCTTCGGAGCCAAGAAGCAGAGGGGAAAGAGGAAGAAAGGGGATGTGGAAAGAGAAGGGGAAGGCAAGGGGAAGGAAAGTACTGGGGGTGGGGAGGAAAAGTAAAGAGGGGAGGGAGTGATGATAAGTCAAGTGGGGGGAGGGGAAAGTGAAGTGAAGATAGTAGGAAGGCTGGAAAGTGGAACCCAGGACATTATTTCCAGACTTAGGGAACATGCCTGGGTGTTGAGGGTTTTCCCACCCTTGCTCAGCTCCCAGTATGAGAGGGTAGGAAAGGAAAGGAGCAGGGAAGGGGAAGTGGGGATCTAGGGTCCTGGTACAGAGAAATGAGGAGGGAGAGGAACTGAGGGACTTGAAGAAGGTCAGCTTTACCCCTGTGCCGGCCGGTCACCTAGCTCTTAGGATAGAGTGGTGCCACCCTCTGGGGTTACCTATATCCCTGTTGCCTGACCCTGCAGGGAGCCACACAGGACCATGTCTGTCCCTCACTCTGGTGAGAAGAACCAAATCATGGATAGAGTTAGAGCTGGAGGTGCTTCCTGCACCATCTTGGTTCCCTCTTTCTTGCTTGTTTTCAAAGAAGAGATTTTTGTGGACCAATGGGCGTGTTACACACAGGGTGGGGTGTTGCTCTACTAGCAGCAAAAGATTCAGAGACCCCAAAACTGCTCCTGAGTCTCAGCCAGGATGAGAGCCAGCTCTGTCAGGAAGGCAGGGCGGTGTAAGCGTGTGGATTATAGGCTTCAGGGAAGCTAAGGGCCAGTGGAAGGTAGGCTGGGAATGAGGGTATTCAGCTTCTCCTTAAAGAAAGCAAGATGAAAATCCATTTCCAGGGCCACTCACAGCTGAAATTCGACTCTGGAGATGAAGTCTGAGGCTTGGAACTTAGATGCCCATCCTGGCCACACACCTGCTACAGAGCAGAAGAAACCCACTCACCAGAAGCCTCCTCCATGGAATGCTTCCAGCATGCCCCGACCTGCTACCCTTTCTACCCCCTGCACTGGCTCCTCCACTGCATCCATCCAAAGCTTCTCTGCCTTGTGACCCCTTCCACCCTCCACGCTGGCTCAAATCAGGTCTTCCGGCACTGCCTCGATTTACCAGCGGTCTGAGCAGCCGACTCTTTCATCTCTTCTGCCTCCCACCCCATCCTCCTCCCAGAAGGCAACTCTATCCCTCTCAGGAATTTGCCCTTGGAGACCCTGCAGTGGAACTTCTTTTTCTGCACTCCGCCGTAGAAATATCAACTTAGGTACACAGACCGACATGTGGCCATGTGCTCAGTGCCATCTTGCCCACAAAGTGGTAGGAGGCAGACTTAGATAAAACCCAAACCAAACCAAAGGCTCACCGAGTATTCACTGAATGAATTATGAGATGGGGTGGGTGGGTAGAGAAACCCCGCAGACGGCTATTGATGGCTCCCCAGTACCTTAAAGCGGTTCCCCAACTCTTGAGCAGAAAATGTGTCCCTCAAACCGAAAGCCAAGCAGAGAAACGGCACCCGCTTTCACTCTGCCACACACCCGAGCCCTCTAACATTCACGGTGGCCCCTGAGCTGCGGGTACGCCCTCAGTCTTCTTTGGGACATGTACAAGAGGGAAGAAGCCACTGATTTCAAAGATGTAAAGTGAAAACAAAAGGGATGCAATGGAGCTCATTAGTTTTGAATTTATTCCTTACTGGAGCAATATGATTTTAGTATATTGAATTAAATACAGTGCATTACTGTAATTAATTCTACCTGTTTCTTCTCATTTTTTTCCTATGTGGCTCCCCGAAAACACGGTTCTAGGACACCATTGCTTCCTCTTGGGCAGCTCTTCTTGGTGCAGAGTGGCCTTTGTGCCCCGTGGACAGAACGAGTGGTGCTTTACCTTGAGCCCTGCACCAGGACTCCTGCTTCCGGGTAGCTCATCTCTTCCCCATAAGTCTACCCAAGAGCTCTGCTTGAGTTTTGGCTTACCATGGCTTCTCCAAAGGAGGCATTCTTGGATTTAGCCATGCTGTTTGTAGTCACCCTTCCCCAAATTCCCCGTGCACTGTCAATGTTTAGATTTAGATTTTGTACTTTGTGCATCTTGCTTTCTGATACTGTAATTCTTCGTTGACTTGGTCACTACATGTCTGCCCTTCCTCTCCTTCTCCAGGGCAGGTGTCTCCTCTGACATTTTCTCTTTAGTATCTCCAACCCAACTTTGATTGGTATATAATAGCCTATCGTTATAAAAGTCAAAATGCCATAGGATGCTCCCTTTAAAAACCTACCGCAGCAAGCACCAGCAATATAAAGACCATCAATAATATTGATACCATCACCAACATCACCACCAGCAACAATATCAGTATAAAAATATTAACACTTCAACATTAATATTAACCCTACCAACAACAGTATCAACAATGGCTTGACTACCAAAACAAACACTACTAATATCAGTATCTACACAAATAACATCAATATCACCACAAAATGCATATATTAGCATCAAAATATCAACACTGATATCAGTGCCACTATAAGCAGCATCAAAAATTCCAAGAACACCAAGAAGTCCATCAACATTAGCATCAATTACGTTGATAACACCATCAAAAACACTGACACCCATTAAAAAATATCAGTACTACTGAGAGCAGGCACCCTGATATCAATTCCATAATCAGCACCAAGGCCACCAGCATAAATTCTACCAACACCAGCATCAATAATACCAATATCATTATTCACCAGCACAATAACATCAAGCTTACCACCATGAGGGTAGTGGTTTAAATGAGAATTGCCCCCATAAACCCATATATTTGAATGCCTGGCCCACAGTTGGTGGAACTGTTTGGGAAGGATTGGGAGGTGTGGTCTTATTGGAAGAGGTATGTCACTAAGGGTGGACTAAGAGCCTGTGGCATTCCCAGTTATGTCTCTCTGCTCCATGATTGTTATTTCAACATGTAAGTTCTCAGCTACTGCTCCAGAACCATGCTCCCTGCAATGATGGTCATGGGATCTACTGCTCTCTGGAATCAGTAGACCAAAATTAAATGATATCTTTTCTTTTAGTCACCTTGCTCATGATGTTTTATCACAGCAATAGAACAGTGACTAAGACATGCAGCATCAGCAATTCAAATGACCATGATGAAAAGTACTGGCAATCAGCATTAATATCAAAATAGCAATAGCACCAACAATACCAACATCAGCAATACCAGCACCTTCAACATTGATATCAACCTCACCACCAGTAGCACAAGACTACCAACATGAACCCCACTGATATTAGCACCAGCAATATCTTAGGCAGTATTCTACTTCTGTGAAGAGACACCATGAGCAAGGCAACTCCTACAAACGAAAGCACTTAACTGAGGGCTAGCTTACAGTTTCAGAGGCTTAGTTCATTATCATTGTGGTGGGAAACATGGTGGCATGCATGGCGCTAGTGCAGCAGCTGAGAGCTACACCCTGACCCACAGGCTAAGAGAGAGACTAGGCCTTAGTGGCACACTTCCTCCAAGAAGGCTAGACTTCCTAATCATTTGAATCCTTCTCCCCGATGACCAAGCATTCAAAGACATGACTCTATTGGGGTCATTCTAATTCAAACCACCTTCCACTCCCTTGCACCATAGACCTACAGCCATACCATAATGCAAAGTGTATTCAGTCCAACTTCAAGAGTCTTCATAGTCTATCACAGTCTCAATACTGTTTAAAAGACCAAAGTTCAAAATCTCTTCTGAGACTCATGGCAGTTTCTTAACTGAAATTCCCTGGAAAATCAAATAAAACACTTTTAACATACAGTACCACAGAACAAACATTGTCATAAAAAAAAAAAAGGAAAGAGGAAATACTGGACCAAAGCTGAAAACCAGCTGGACAAACTCCAAACTCTGCATCACCATGTCTGATGTCAAGGTGCTCTTCACATCTCTAACTACTTTCAGCTTTGTTGACTGAAACATACTTGTGTCTAGGGCTGGTTCCACTCTCTGTTAGCAGCTATCTTCAGCATGTATCCTATGACTCGGGCATCTCCAACATCTTTCAGTCCCCAATACAATGCAGGTTTTATCATCACAGCTTCATACAATGGTCTGTCTAGGTCTCCATGCAGAGACACCCTAAACACCCACCTGGTCACAGCAGCTTTCCTTAGATGCAGAGGGAGGTTCCACAACCCCTGTTTTGTATCCCTGACTCCAAAGCCAGAACCATGTGGCCAAAGCTACCAAATTCTGCTGCTTGATGGGGCTGGAACTTGGAGCCCTCCTTCAATTACAATTGTACCACCTTTCTGTTATTGGTGGTTTCCTTCACTGCTTAGGCTTTTCTTTAATTTCTTTTCACAAGTTGAGAGCTAAGATGGTAGAGTCTTGCCCTGAGGTCACCATGCCCTTTATTCAATTTAGGATCAGGCTTTTCTTTAAACTTTATCTCTTTGGGCAAAGGACTTGGCTCCAAGAGAACATTTCCATAGTGTCCCTTTTCTCCAACATCTTGCATTTTTCCTTGCTTTACTTATTCCTTTTCATTGTAGCTCTGCATAATAATGACCAGTAATAAACACACAACACAGTCAATATTAGGCTGCCTTGAAATTTCCTCTGCCAATGTCATTAATCCCAAATGCTTTAATTTAGCCTCAGCCAGATTTTTGGGAGATGGGCCAGAAGCAGCCACACACATTGTCAAACTATCATAAGACTGGTATATAAGCCACTTACTAATTCTCTTCCCCTCTGAAACCTCATGGACTAGGCTGTCTTAGTTCACATCATTCTCAGCACCAATGTCCATGCTTCTACAAGGATGGCCCAGTAAGTTCCACTTAAAATATTCAACCACTCTTCTAGTCCAAAGTCCCAAAGTCTTTCATATTCCTCCAACAAACAACTTGGTCAGGCTAATCACAGGAATACCCCACTCCTGATACCAACTTCTGACTTAGTCATTATTCTATTGCTGTGAAGGGACACCAGGACCAAGGCAACTCTTATGAAAGAAAGCACATAACTGGGGGGCTTGCTTAAGATTTAGCAGTTTCATCCATTATCATAATGGAGGAAAGCATCGTGGCACACAGGCACTAGAGAGAGCTACATCCTGAGACAGAGACTGGGCCTGGCATGGTCTTTTAAAACCTCAAAGCCCTTCCCCAATGACACATTTCCTCCAAAAAGGCCACACCTCCTAATCATCCTAATCCTTCTCAAGTAGTGTCACTTTCCTGATGACTAAGTCTTAAAAAATATGAGCTTATATGGGTCATTTTTCTTCAAATCACCACAAGCACCAATAGCATCAATATCCCCATCAACAACGCCAACATCAGCTCCAAACACCAACACTATTAACACTGATATCAACTGTATCACCAGCCCCAGCCATGCTAATGTCACAAATATGAACACCACTGACATCTAACAATATCAACAACACTATCAACACTGGCTAAATCAATGGCATAAATAGCAGCATCCCTGACAGCAATGTCAACACCACTATAAATACTGCCACTACCACCACCACGAACAGCAGGATTATCACTGCCAGCAGCAACACCAACATCGACAAGGTTAAACACGTCATTGACATGAACGTCAGCATAAGAACATTGACACCGCACAGCAACATCAGCACCGCTGTTCCAGCCATTAGCACCACCCACCATCACCATCAAAACCACATCACTGTCATTAATATCGTGGCATTAGCAGCGCCAACATCACAGCCTACACTAATACCACCAAGGGTAACCACAGAAACACCAACAGCCCCACTGGAGATAAGGTACTATAAATAGGATGAGACAACAGAGATACAGTGACAAATTCAGAAAATATCATTTTATCTCTTAAGTCTATATCACAACTAAAAAAAAATGTGTGTATGCGTGTGTGTGTGTGTGTGTGTGTGAGTGCATATGTGTGTGTATATGTATATATGTCCGTGTCTGTGTGTGTATGTGCATGTGTGTGCATGTGTACGTGTAGGCACACACTGTGGGATGATGGACATGTGGGGAGGTCACAGAACATCTCTCTGGAGGTTTTTTTTTTTTTCCCAGCACCTTGTGGTATCCAGGGGTTGAACTCAGGTCATTAAGCCTGTACTTAAGTCTCTAGCCACTGAGTTTTCTTGCTGGTTCCACTTCAGAAATTTTGAGGATCTTTAATATTCCCTACCTTATAAAAACCTCTCCATGTCACACAGCTCCACACAACACTCGGTATTGCCTTCTTTTCCCCATCCCGTTTTCTGCAGACTCTCCGCTGAGCTTTCCAACCTCTCTGCTCACATTCAGCCTTCTCAGAACACGCATCCTGTAGGGGGTCTGCAGGTGAGAGGACTTGATAGTTTTCCTTGGTATGAAGGTTGGGGCACTGAGATCCAGTTACAGCCCAGGAATAACCCGTGTGGGCATAAATGCCATGTTAACCCATGTGGGCAGAACATGCCATGTCCCCACTTCCTCAGCCTGACTAACCACACAGGGCATTTCTGAAGACAAGGATGCTGCCCCTGGGCTTTTCCACAGGAAATGCCCACAGGTGACTATGTATAAAGAAAACCCAGGCTGCTCTAACAAGCAAGGTCCGGCAACACCATGTGTTTATGTCATGTGCAATGGAGTCAGTGACAAAAATTATGCTATTCTTTGACAAGACTCTTCCCAAAGACTCAGGTGGCAGAAGGATGGTAAACTGTCATTCCAGTGTAGGTAAGAAATTCTGATTAGTGAGATTTGCCTGGAGTGTGGCCACTTGAATCTTAAACAAATCGCCTGTCATCAGACAATTAAAGTACAATCAACCATCCTTGTTAGGCTTTGATTACTTTGAATGAAATTTTATATTTCCTTAATGACTCAGGGTATATTTTAAGCTCCATGCTTTAAATCTGTCTCGTGGCATTCGTACATCCATTTGTTGTAGGCAGGGCTTGCTTCATCCACAAGCACCCAGAAGTATGATCTCAGTATCACCAGTGTTGATACACAAAGGGCTACACAAACAGTCCCTGACGATGTGCTGGGAACAAACGCACTACAGCAAGTGTGTTGATAGCTGGTGGCAGTGACACCCAGTCCAGATCAGCCATCTTCAGTTACCGAAATCTCTAGGCCTGCCTTCTCAGAAGCAAAGATGTTCTTTCCCAGGCTTACCTCTGGAATGGGATATCTTCTGATGTCACAGACTATGGTTCTGCTCAAAAGTCTATGAGTCACTGGCTACATGGTCAGTACCATATTAAATAAGAGGACGCCAGGAAGCAAAGGGCAACCACTGACAATCATATTCACAGAAGTCACCTGGGTCATGTTTAAGGGCACTGGCAGCCGTTCTGCTTGGCTGTTGAATATGCCATGTGATCCTGGAGCACAACGGAATGGGGAAGGGTAGATTCTCTAGAACAGCCTGCAGCCCTGTCATGTCCCATTTAGAGAGTCTTATTAAAATAACAGCAGTTTTTAGGTGTTTGAATCAGTGCTCTGAAGAAATGGTGGCAACCCTCATCAGAGCAATGGAGCTCTGACGGCCCCCAATACACTCAAATGTTAAACTCAAGTGTTACCATCTGGAGCCCATAAACTTGAGTCTGCACTGGACCCACTGCCCTGCCAAATTTGCTTTTCCCAGTAGCAATTGTAAGCAGGACTCAGAAATAAACCTTGTCAAAGGCCAAAGCACCTGTAGGTTCCAAGGGCTTATCCATGAGGCATCATGTGGAGGAAGTCATAGGAGATGTCTCTTCAGTTCCATAGATTGATGCTAGCTATTCCTTCTCAGGGCTAGCTGTTTGCCTGGTCATTATCTGGAAGATAGTCACTGCACTGACTCCAAGGACAACAGCAAGGGTTCCACCCCTGCCGAAGTCAAGATCCTAAGCAGCCTAGAGTCACAATGACACCATCATTTTGCGATGATGCAGGACAAGCCTTTTGGTAAGAATCTTACTGTCCTCCAACACATCACTAAATTTAAGTAACTGTGCTGTCAGGGAAGCTCTATGTAAGAACGGACCACTTTGTTCCTATCTGTCTATAACAGACACATCTATAACCCTACATATTTCAGGTTAATTGGTTTGTTTTTATCTTTAATGTACCCATTCATTTGGAAAGTCAACGTATTACATGTCTTGCTCTGGGATATATCCATTGTCATCCCTGAGACTCAGAGCAGAGCATCCCACATTTGTTTTTGGGGGCCTCTGGGTACTGATTTCCCACCTACTATTGGTGACACAATAGTCCCTTTTGTATCACTGTGACAGACTGCATGACAGAAAATATGGGCAGAGAAAGTTTATTTTGTCCCACAGTTTCAGAGGGTTTAAGTCCATCATGGCTGGGAGGTATGAGAGAGCAGGTCAGCTCATGGCAGTGTGAATGGGTTGGGAAATACAGCTTTCCACATCGTGGAGGGCCAGGAAGTGGAGAGAGACAGGAACCAGGCTTGGCTAGAAGCTTCAAGGTCCACTTCTAGTGACTTCTACCAGCCAGACCCACCTCCTAAAGAATGGCACTGTCAGCTTGGGAATGAGTGTTCAAGATACAAGCCTGTGGGGAAACTTCTAGGATTCAAGTCATAAAACCATATTTGCTTCAAAACCTATCTGTCTACCCTTTGAGCCCCCATCAACCCATCAGAGCAGGCCACTCCCAGATACTTCAGCAGGCACTCCCCGAGCAAGGTTCAAGGTTGATGGTTGGTTCCTCATGCCAAATGCTGGCACATGGAGTGAATACCTTGCCTAAAGGGTGCACAGGTGCATACATCTTCGCTGTGTCTGCTGAAGGGCTGTGACAAGAAAACTCCCTGCTGATGCAGTTTGGTGCCTATCTTGGACCACCAGAGGATTCGCTCCTCTCGCAGTCAGTGTGTACTGAACCTAGGCCTTTGTCCATGCCAGGCAAATGCTCTGCCACTGAGCTCCATTGCCAACCCTCTGATACCTTTAAAAAAATAACTTATTTTATGTGCAGGAGTGTCTTGCCTGCATGTGTGTGTTTGTGTGCACCATGTGTGTGTGCCATGTGTGTGCAGTGCCCATGGAGGCCAGAAGAGGGCACCCGATCCCCTGGAGTTACAGACACTTGTGAGCTGCTGTGTGGGTGCCAGGAACTGAACCTGGGTTCTCTATGAGAGCAGCAAGTGCTTTTGACCACTAAGTTGACCCTACAGTCTGGGTTGATTTCTAAAGCTACGGGTTAGTTTAGCTCCGCCCTGAATGCTCTATGAATGGTCCTATGCAACGAGCACTGCCTGGCACCAAGCTCCTTCCTTGCTTTTTCAGGGTCCTTCTTAGGCTCCCCTATTTCTGCTTCACAGTTTGCTCTTTCACGTATATATGCCTGGCAGTCCAAGGTTGGAGGAACCCATTGTGTGGCTCATCATCCGGTGTGTGGCTCACTCAGTGATCGTTCTGCTGTGGAAAATGTGTGAATAGTCTCCTATCCATTCTTCTTTGTTCCTCTAGGTAAAACCCAGAAAAGGAATTCTTTGGCTACTGGCTAAGGTGAGCCTCTGCCTCCCCCTCCTGACTACCACTAACCATAATTTGTTTAAAAGCTAAAACCAAACCAGCAGCTCCCAAGCTCAGCCTTTTGTTGAAATTCGAAGAGATATTCCAAACTGTGGGTCTCTTAGCCTGTCTCCCTCTCCCTCCTAATCCTCCCCCTCACTCTGAGCTGTAGCTACAGTCAGACCCCCTGACATTTTTTTATAGACTCACACCTCTTATACTTTGGAACTTATCCTACAATTTAAAATAAATCAGCACAGTGTAGGTTGCGCTGCACACATAATTCACACCAAGGGAACTGATCCTAACGCAGTCACCACGGCAGGAAGTCTGTCGGGCAAAGCTGCTTAAAAAGATCCTCTGCAGAGGCCCCACGTGGGCTCCCAGCCCTTGTTTACAGAGATCTGGGAAAAGCAGGTTACTCTGGAATGCTCTTTTAAAAAAATTAAAAAAAAAAAAAAAAAAAACCCTCTCGGGTCATTAGAAAGGTATTACTGCCTGGACACCACCCCACTGTATGCTTTTTGAGAGGTAGGCTGTGGGGAGCGGGCAATCACAGATCTGCCCGTTGGCCCTACCTAGAGTGGTATGAACCAGCATGGCCACCTGCATAATGAATGCTTGCTGCTGCCCAAGCTGCCACCTGCTCGCCCACCAAGCCAACCAATGTATTATTTTCTCTGGACTCTGAGTGGACCGACCGAGCTAGCCCGTTGACTATGGCTGTAGAAGACCCAGGTGTTGCCAGAACCTGCTCTGGGGACTGCCAAGCTCAGCTGTGGTCTTTAAGGCCGTACACAGTTATCACTACAGACTGGACTGCAGTATCTTACTCTGGACATTATCCCAGTGACAAAGAAGACCGGCATTTAGACAAACCCTCTGGGGTGAGCGTGGCAGCTGGGAACCAGATGCTGGGCTCTGTAGATGCTTTGGAGTGGTGTTCAATGGTGCCGAGCCATGGCCTGGAGAATGAACCTGTAGAAGGCTCCTTGTTAGCTTGTATTTCACCTCCTCCCCGTGCCTGTTTGAGAGGCATGGAGGAGCAGCAGGCTGCTTAAAGGGCAAGCTGAAATGCTAACCTCCATGTCCCTTTCCCAGGAAACCACTTCCTCAGGAAGCCACTTAGAGGGAATGATGGATCCAGGTTTGAGACCAAATAAATCAATGCTTACATTTAAGTTATGCTCACAGTGCCCGCCAGCAGGCATGGTGGATTGTCGATGATTCTATCCCAAGCTTTGCTCTTCCAGCCTCATCTCCCTAGGACCCTCTTGTAAGTCACCTGCTTACTCTATGCTGACAAGATGCTTACCTTCTTCAGGGAGCTTCCCCACAACACCACAGTTCAATGTGCTTTTGAGAAGGAAGGCACCACGGAGGGCAGAGGGCGGCCTTTACAATCAATGGTGATGAAACAACTGGACAGACTGCCCACCCTCATGCAGCTGCCTCATAGTACATCAGAGATTCTAGGTGACCCTAGAGTTGACAATGCCTTCTTAGGTAAAACACCAAGGTGTTAATCATGAGAGAAGAGATTAAGAAGTTGAATTTCATTGAGAGCAATAATCACTGATTTTGTGAAGAAGGTGTTGGGAGAATAAGGAGATACACCACAGACTGGGTGAAAAATTTGGTAAAAACACACCTGAGGGACTAGGAATCTAGTTCAGATCGAGTGCACCCCCAGGGTGGTGCAGGAAGCCTTGGATTCCCACCCTAGAACTGCATACAGAGGCACGGCAACACATAGTTATCACAGAACTTGAGAAGTAGAAGCAGAGGAGTCCAAAGTTCAAGTTCACCCTTGTCTGCATAGCAAGGTGTAGACCAGCTCAAGCTACACGAGACCCTGACTTAAAAAAGAAATATATACCTAAGGTATACTCAGTCCTGCTGAGCCTCAGCAGTCAAAAAACAAGTGACTCGGGATGGGGCACTGGCCTCAATGGTCGGCAAAGAAGCACCAGCACCAGGTGCTGCAAGCTTGGAGCGCCAGTCACTGAGCACCTGGTAGGTCCGGGCCAACAGGAGTTGTCACTCACAAAGGGCTGCAGACCTGTGTAGGTTAGCCCTCACTTCCCATCTGTCCATGAAACAGTTAAGGCAGCAGGACTCGCTCCTGGGGCCTTCAATATTGACTGACAGGGAGAAATGTGCAATCAGAGGAAAAGTATTGGGCTTTGCTGAGTTGAGGGGGGAGCCAAAGAACCAGGAGCTTGTGAACAATTTGCTGACCACCCACACAGCTATAGTTGTGGGTGAACTTGACACCCCCCAGAGCTGCACTCCGAGAGGAGCTGGCCCAAGCCTGGCTCCATGGTACAGAACGGTAGCAGTCCTATTTGCTCTGGATTCACCCTGCCCTAGCCCACTGGGAATGTTGTTCACTATCACATCTGGGACCAGCCTCCTGTGGCCCCACAGAACTCTCTGAGCCCCCACCCTGCACACTGCAAGCCCCTCTCACTGGGCCTGATGGGGCATTCGAGAGGAAAGCATGCTACATGATGGTCTACAGTGGCTACTCAGAAGAGCCAGAGGTCATTGGAGAGTGAAAAGACACACAGTTGGGTGGACTTTCCTGTCACCCAGTCATACTAAAAAGTGACTCGAGGATAGTTCAATATGGTGCTTTCTAGAAGATTTTGCTTCTAGTCCTTCTGTGATGAGACAGGGTGTCCACCTCTGTCCCAAATTTCTTGGCATCGGGCTGAGGACGGGTGCATTGTTCATTTCATATGGCAAAGCTGCCTGGATAGGATATTTATATCTTAGAAGGGAATAGCTTTGTCATGTTAATTTTTCACGCTAAAGCATACATATAGCAGGACACAGCAGCAACATGATGGTCAGACCTCATTGAATTGTCATCTGAAGGCTTTGCAACATGGGTAGCTTCTCTCTCTGTTGAGGAAAGATGGATAAGTGTAGCCTGTTCCCACCTGTAGGCTGGTCTCAGGACAGGCTGAGAATGTCTCCCTGGGGTGCATGCCAGGAGTTTACCCGCCTTTACAGCACCAGCCCCACAGCAAGCCATCTATGCCACTATGGCTGGCTGTGGGCACAGAGGACACCTGGCTGTGATAACAAGGGACAGAAGCCCAGCCCCAAGGCATCCAAGGTGAAGACTAATGATGCTGATGGAGCACGGCAAGGCGGAGGCCAAGTGTATAAAGGCAAAACTCTAGCCCAGCTTTGCCCAGAAGGCCAGAGGAGCAGTATGCCACACACACCTCACTCCAAAGCTATCCAGAGAAGGCCAGAAATCGCCCTGTACCTTCTTCTGTAACTGGGCATCAGGTATGCAGAGACTTCTCACAGATGGTCAGCAAAAAACAGAGTGCAGGGCTGGATCTGGCACATGGCACAGCTACTGTTGCTATTGGTGTCATTTTGTTTCCAGCAGGGGTCAGTGCCAATCTACAGACGTGGGTGGAAGAACACTGATTGGTTATTTGTGTCACAGGACTATTTAAAGGGAATCTACTCCTGGGGAGGACAGGGGTCTGCTCAGCAATCTGAGGCTTTGAAGGGGTGCAGTGGGAAGGGGCAGACCACTGGCTCAGCTGTGGGGACATCTGGCTAGAATGCAGGAATGAGCCATTCTGAGGCTGGAGATTTTGTTTTTTCCAGAAAGATCAAAATATGCAGTCAAATAAGACTGATTGCTTTAATAATTTCCTTGTGAATAAAAAGGAGGTGCCAGCTGGTGACTGACAAGAATGAACATTTTGAGAATGTTTCTGTGGGTGCACTTCCAGCTTCATTCCCCTTGGTTCTAATGATGCCATGAGGTAGACGTTTGAGGGGACCCCACTGGACCACACCCCTGTCCACCTGCATTTTACAGATACTGTGGCAGGCGCAAGGCAGGCACAGAGGACCCTGGCAACTTTAATAAATGGGGCCAGGGAAAAGGAATATCCAAGGTCTTGACTCTGTAAAAACGGGCCACATTCCCTGATAAATGAAGCTGTGACCTTCTCTCAGGGTCAGCTGGCACAATCACATGAGCAGGAAGGGCACAAAAACCAGAGTCATCTCTGCAAAAAGCAGAAAGCTGTGGCCTAGGCATGAAACAGAAAAAAATATCTCATAAGGGAATATTTTATAAGTAAAAATTTATGGTCATTTTACTGTATTTGAAAACCGTTTGCTGAAGCAATTTGGTCCCTGGAAAGGAAAAAATCTCCATCATATATTTTGATGTCCTCTTACATATACATCGAAATGTATAAACACCTTGGGCAAGAGGCAAAGAATGAGTTTTCCACATCGTTACTGCATCTCACGGCCCTGGAGTGTGCTGCTATGGGGGCCTCACCCATCCCCGTGTGCACTGCTATGGGTGACTTTTCTGCAAGGAGCAGCCAGTCCTAAAGAGGATGGAGCCTTTATGTGATCAGACCCCACACACTCATGAAAGAGAGTCCTGGGTGTTGGAACAGTGGCTGAAAAGAATGAAGTGAGGCCTAAGCTTGTCACGTTTGCTTCGAGGAAAGTCTCCAGACCAGGACTTAGGAAAGAAAACCCTGAGTCTCCCTCAGAGGAGGAGATGGAGTAGGGAGTCTGGAAGAAGAAAAGGGGGAAGCTCTTAGAGATCAAGAGGCAGAGAGATGAAGACAAAGAAGAGAGCTGGAGATGGAGCGATGAAAAGAGAAAGTGATGAAGAGAGACACAGAGAGAGAAGGAAAGAAAGACACACAGAGACAGAGAGAGACAGAGGGGGAGGGAAAGGTAGGTAGATAGATAGACAGATAGATAGATAGATAGACAGACAGACAGACAGATAGATAGATAGATAGATAGATAGATAGATAGATAGATAGATAGATAGATAGATAGGAAGAGAGAGAGAATAGGGAAGAAACAGTGAATGTGGGAGATCCAGAGAGAGAAAGGGAAAGACAGACAGAGAGGTGAACAGTGCATGAGGGTCTCTTTTTATCTTAGGCTGAATTCTGATCATACTGACACATTTGGGGGGAACTCATACCTGGAAAGAACCTCCTCAAATTAGGGGGGACACAATGCCCATGGCTCACCAGAGCTGTGACTTGCTGGCCAAGAGCCAGCTTCGCACAGCACATGGAACAGAGAACTCAGCAGCAGACAGACAGACCAAACCTGTGCAGTGGTTTGGATGCTGGGTGTCTCTCCTGGAAGGCCCAGTATTGTTGGGCAGTGGACATTTTAGTGGGCAGGGATCAGAGGGACTTTTTGGGTCACTGGAACATGTACTTGAAGGGGTTGTAAGACCACCTTTTTTTTTTTCTTTGATTCCTGGATATAAGGCGAGCAGCTTGCTCCTCCAGGCACACCCTGGACTTCCATCTTAACCCTTGGAGGTACAAGGTATGTATCTATCCTTCCCATCTTGCAGAACACTGACCTAATCAGCCCTTTATTTCACAATAAATCACAAGCGATTGTCTCGGGGTTTCTCTACAGTGATGGGGAGCTGACTTATGCATTCCTGAGCTGATGCTCTCCTTCAGTCCTGCCCGATAAAGCAGGATAAAGATGGCGATATGCAACTCCTTTCAGGGTATCCCCTGTTCCTACAGCTGAGATAGAGACTCCCCCAGGCTTACGAGAATGCCCACACCTATTGAAGTAAAATCCACAGCACTCAACTTCCAATCAGAACACACCTCAACTAAGAAGATGTGGAGAAGACAAATCAGGAGCAGAACGACTGACCAAAAACAATCTAGATGATGATGAGCAAGCGCCAATGTTGTTAACACTCCATGCCATGCACAAATGGGAAGAGGAAAGGCCAGGGTCCTGGGAATCCCAAGCAAGGTCTTTAGGCGTGAAATGACAACGTCCAAACGAAAATGCATCGAGCAGGATTAACAGCAGGTGAGGCACTGAAGAAGGGAAAAGAATGATTATGAAGAAGCAACAGAAAGTATGGGAAATGAAACAGGAAAAACAAGGACTTACATGAATAGAAGATGAAAACAAAACACCCAGCCAGTGGGCTGGGTGCAATTTCAGGCATCCTGATACATGTAATTAGAATCACCAAAGAAGATGGGAGAAGAGAGCAGAAATTATCAAAATAATGAGGACAATTTTCCAACCTTGATCAAAACTATACATTCAAGGAGCCAACACACCGTAAATGAGCAAACCAACCAGCGAGCAGAAAAACAGCCCAAGACAGCTTATGGTCAAGTCCGTGATAGAGAGAAAAACCCCAAGGGCAGCCAGCGGCGGGGGGGGAGGGGAGCGCGGAAGCATTTCATCCAGAGGAACAAAGGCAAGGATGTCGGCAGATTCCTCATCAGAGACGGTGCCACAGATGGAAGACTGTGGCGCCATATTTTTAAAGTATTGAAGCAAACAACCAAAATCCCCTTCAACTTAGCATTCTCAAGCCAGCGAAAACATCTTTCAAAAACAGCAAAATGAAGATTTTTCTCAGAACGCTGTCCAGGATTCATCACCAGCAGACCAGCAGTGTAGGAGCATTTAAGGAGGAAGTGTCACCAGACAGAAGCCTGCCTCTTTACAAGGTGAAGGTGAGCACCCGGGAAAGCTTCATGGGAAGGGTCCCTCCTTCCATTCTAACTCTGTGGTGACTGCGGGGGAAGCCTAGCTTAGGCCAGCTGCACTTTTCACGCCACCGTGATGACTTGCTCCTGGCCGTGTCCTGGAAGGATGTCCATGCAGACTCATTCTTATTCTGGCAAGAAGCGCGTGTCTGGCACAGGCTGCGTATGTGGTTAACGCCCAACGAGACGCCCTACACCACGATGGCCCTGTTCACGTTGTACTGGAATGTGAAATGTGAGAGTCTGGGTATGTCCAGTCCACCTGTTACAGATGGTGGTCCTCTGAACAAACACGGCTGCCGCCTTCATTAGATCAGCTGTCCCTGTTTGCAAGGGTCCATCCCGATTGAGGAGGCTTCTTGACTGCTGCAAAGCACATTTGATTCCTGCCATTCCCTCATGGAAGGGTGGAGTTTGGGTCATTGAACCCTCACCTGAGATTCTGGCTGCTCCTTCTGGCAATTTACACGCAATTCTGGCCTAAATGTCTGTGGCCTCAGGGTCCCTGGAGAGTAGTCTGGGGGAAGTTAACTGAAACTGGGCTCCATGTGTGTGGCTAAGGGGAGGCCATCCTCCATGCTGGTTGGAGACTCTCCAGGGTGGCTGCTTTGGAGTCACGCTCATTTCCGCTAGTAGCTCCTCATCCATGTTCTGTAACTAAGCTTGATACACTCCTGATTCCCCAGGTTGAGTTCTGATGGAACTGTGTATTGGTTTGCCATTGGATCTAAAGAGGAGGGCATAGATACTTTTTATGTCTCCCCAGGGAAGGGGTTCTCACAACACCACCCAAAGGCTCATGTGCCAAAGGCTTGGACCCCAGCTGGTGTATACAGTCACTGAGAAGAGACTGGATCATGAGGGCTCTGACTTAACCATGGGTGTGGGGCCTATGTCGAAGAAGCAGGTCACTGGAGGTGTGTCCTCAGGGTCTCCATCTTGTCCTGGGTCCCTCTCCGTCTGCCCCTGCTCCCTGTCCATTATGAGGGCATATTCCTGCCACACCACTTACTTCCTGTCTGCCCCGGAACCATGATGCCCTGCCTCACCACACACAGACCCCAAAGCAACAGAGCCAAGCGGCATGGACAGAAACTTGTGAAACCATAAGCCGAAGTTTACACTTTCTCTTCCGAGCTGCTTTTCTTGGATATGCTATGTCACCCGGACACATTTTCCTGCCTGTGTGGGAGTGTTGCCCTGTGCTGGGTAGATAAGCAGATCTGGCCCTCTGTAATCAGATCCGTTTCACATACAAATGTGGGAATCAATGACAGCTGTACATGGTCACTGCTGACTTGGAGTGTTGGCATGAACTGTTAACTGGACAAGATGTACAACTGCCTGGGAGGTGAGGCTCTGGGTATGCCTGTGGGGAGTATCTTGACTGATGTGGTAATACCCATCTTCACTGTGTGCAAGACTATTCCCTAGGCCGGGATTCTGGCCTGTATAAAACCAAGAAAGCAGGATGAACAGGAATGTTCCCCGTTTTCTGTTTCTGGCCATGCTTGCGATGTGGCCAGCTGCTTCAGACTCCTGCTGCCTCAATTTCCCGGCAATGGTAGACTATAACTTTAAACTGGGAGCCAGAACAAACTCTTTCTTCCTGAAGTTGCTTTTGTCAGGGCATTTTTATCACAGCAATGGGAAAAGACACCATGATGCCAGATGACAGCTGCTAACCACCGTGAGATTAAGCATGTATCCTTGTTGGCCACAGGGCTCCTGCTGCTTCTCAGGCTATCTGTTGTTTCTGTCCTAGCACACAGGCAGCTGGTGATGCGTTCTCTTCCTCTAGTTGACCTCCTATGCAGGCTGTCACCACCACTCAACAGTGTGGGTGGTGAGGGGAATAGAAGTCCTACCTCTGTGGTTTTGGGATGCCTGCTTGCAGTTCCCAATTTAGAGGAGTTTTTTTTTTTTTTCTCTTCTCTGAGCATTTTTGATCTCTGCCAGTCATGGGAAGAATTGCTCTTCCTCACTGTCACACAGCTTTGAGCTCACCTCTTGCAGGCATTGCTGGGGTTTTATTTTAGACAATGGAACTCCATCTCTAGGGATGGCGTCTCAGCCATGAACCCTCTGCAAGGCTGGATGCTTTACTGAGAAAGTAACCGAGCAACAGGGCTGTCCCAGAAAGAAAGACAAGCAATGGGTGGGAGGGTGGAGAATGATCTGATGCTCCTATATAAGCCAGAGTGTCTCAGAACTCCTCACAAGCAGGCAGGTTAACTGCAGGACCACACAGCTGCAGCCTGAGCCACTGGCAGAGCTGATGAAAGAGGACCCTAACCCTTGCTGAGCATCACACCCTCAGCCTCATCTTCCAACCACCTTCGGTTTTAGGGATGCATGTGGTGGCAACTTAAAAACGCCTTCAGCACAAAATCATATTGTACACTGATACATCGCCATCTTCTCCTCCCCCTCTTCCTCCTTCCTCCCTCTATCTTTCTCCATCTCCTCTTCTTTCTCTCTTTCTCCTTCTCCTTTTCCCCTTCCTCCTCTTCTTCCTTCTACACGCCTTCTCCTTTTGAGACAGCGTTACACTGTAGTTCAGGTTGACCTGGAACTCACTATGTAACCCAGGCCGGCCTCTAACCGGCAGTAATCCTCCTGCCTTAGTATATTCCAAGTGCTGGGGTTCAGGAGGTGATGCAACAACCCTGGCAAGAAGCCTTTTCCAGTTTACGTTACATAACGAGGAGATGGCATCTGCAGTGTCACGGTGCCCAGCGCTGCAGTGGAGCCGCACCTTCCCACCCAACGTCCTCTCAGATAATTTACATCTAAATAGCTGTGTGCAGCTGGTCCACCAGGTGGGGAGGTGCGGAATCTGAGGGGCTGAAGTGAAGGGGTGTGGATTTTGCTCTGGGCCCAGTGGATCTGTGAGCTCATTTTAGCCTCACACGGACCTTCCTTTATGTCCCCAGAATCAGGACTTTCAGAAACACCGCCCTGGGTGTCCCCTGTCTGAGCTACATGCATCCCTCCAATCCCATGTCCCATGCTTGCTTTCCCTGGAGCCGCCCTGCTCACCCAGACACTGGGTTCACCACCTGGACACCTGTTCTTAGCTGTCTGATACCATCACCAGCGCTCCCTCACACTAGCCAGCTTGAGCACACTTTCCCTACCCACAACCTGAGCCTGTAAGGAGTGCTGTTCAGGCCTCATCATGAACACACTCAGAATGACCTTTGTCCTGGCTGGATTGACATCACTGATTCAGCTCTGTAGTCCTGACTATGGATAATGAACATCCTAGCCCCAGCTTCAGTTTGTTTGTTTGTTTGTTTTGAGAAAGGCTGTGACACCCAGCACAACAGCCTGGAATTCCTGGACAAGCTTCCCGGTGCTCCCTGTTCAGCTGTATGACTATACCCAGGCCCTGCAGCTCTGGGTCCAGGCAGTGCTCTGTGGCTCCGTTCCTTTATTTCCCCAGTGTCTGCTTCCTCAGCTATCAATGGGGAAGTCATGGAGTCCTCATAGCAGTACTATCAAGATTAAATTTCATATAAGGATATTAATAAATGCGTAGTTATCACACGTCTAAACTTAGAAAGAGCTCTCACTACCTCTAGGCTCAGAGCTCACACACTTCTAAATCAGAGTTGCCGGCGAGGATGCTCTCTGGGTGTGAGCCTGGACTTCTACCTCTCTCAGAACAGGGACTGTTCATGTTCCGAGAGTCCTCGTGCTCCAGCTCTTATTTTAAAGCATGAAGTATTCTTGTGGATCCTTCTGGCACCATCTGGCCATGGCTTTGTCCCTCATAGGATTGCCATGGAAAGAATAATTGTGGAATCAGAACTCAAAAGAACTAAGGTGCAGTGTGGAGACTGGAGCTGGGGAGAGACGAAGAAGCAGCTGAGAGGGAGGTTTTTAAGCTATGGTTAGTAGTTTAATAAGGAAGGACTGGGCGTGTCACTGCTCATGGGGATCACACACACGGGCTACAGCAAAGGTGCAGCAGGTCCAGCAAGCCTGCATCCTTGAGCTCAGATCCCTAAGCAAGGCCACACCCAGCAGTGCAGGTGCCTGCAATCCCAGCACAGGGGCGTGGCGACAGGTGAAGGCTAGAGACTCCCAGGACGGCTTGTCTGCGACCGCTTCGGCAAACAGCTAGGAAGGGGCTTCAGACAGGCTGGATGATGAGGACCCACACCTGAATGTGTCCTCTGACCCCACATGTTGTGGCACGCACACCTGTGCTCATACATACGAACACGTGCATGCATCAATCATGACCCAGAAATTACAAAAGAAGAACGAAAGCACCAGAGCAAGGGGTCAGCGGCTAAGAGCACTGGCTGTTCTTCCAGAGGACCTGTGTTCAATTCCCAGCATTCTCAAAGCAGCTCCTAACCCCTGGGGAGATGTGATTCCCCCTTCCAGGCTTCACAGGCACTGCTCGAACACAGTGCACAGAGTAACACGTAGGCAAGTACTTACGCACATAAAAATTTAAAAATCTTTTTGAAAAATGGAATTAAGCGTACACACACACACACACACACACACAATGGTCTGACATTTCACTGTTCATATTATTCATCCAGTAGCCTGACCTATGTGTGTCTGTGCGGTGGCATGTAATGTGGCTATGTGGCTGTGTGGTGGCAAATACGTCTCTGCTGGGAAGAAGGCCAACTATGGCCTAGGAGTTTTTTCATGGGTTACTCTGGCATTCCTTGGCACGTTGCCTTTGGCCATGGTTCTCACAGGCAGAAGTGGAACCACATGGCAGAGAAGATTTCCTGAGAAATCAATAGGACATGCCGCAAAGTTTTCTCATGAACCGTGTTTATTTATAGTCTCATAAAACAGCAATCTACAGCGAAAGTCACGGCAGAACACAGGAAAGTAGGGCAAAGTTGCCAGGCTGAGTGGGGCCACGTTCTGCTGCCGCCGCAGAGCCACAGGGTGTGTATGTGGAGACTGACAGGGCCAGTGAGAGACAGAAAGAGACAGAGACATATATGGAGAAAGGTATAGGAAGCGACAGAGATAGAAACAGAGAGGGACACAGAGACTGGCACTGAGAGAAAAAGATAGAGAAGGGCAAATTCCTTAGGGGAAGCTAGTGTCTAGGACAGATGGACAAATGGCTCCTTTCTGGACGTTGACTTTTGTGGTTTTGGGATGCTCTCACTATGGAGACCAGGATAGCCTGGGACTCACAGAGATTCTTCTGCCTCTGCTTCCCAAGTGACTTTTTAAATCAGTTTTTTCTTTTTGAATGGCTTGGACCCTTGAAGGAGGCCTGAGTGGTGGAAGACACTTCTAAACTTGGCCTGTGTGTCGAGAGTGTTTTCCTCCAAAGTCAATAGACGCAGCCATTTTCTGGGTGTGTGCTGGTTGACCCTGTGCTCACAGCAGCTGTGGGGAAGTGTACGGCACACACTCGCCTTGTCAGGATTCTCACAGCCAACCATGCAGGCAGTCTCCTTGCCTGCAGTGGGCCACCCGTCACAAAGTGCGGGGACCAAACTTAGAGCTGAGCGAAGCTATGATCTACTTAACATCTCCAAACCCTGCAAGCAAGTTCCTCCCCAGAGCGGGCTTCTGTACCAGCCACAGCTGAGTTCTACAGCACCCACTTTGATATCGTGTTCCAGAGCAGTCCACGATGCTGTAAAACCCCGTCCAAGGCAGAAACAACAGACGGCTCCAGGGTATTTGCCGCCGGCATCTGCCGTGGCAGGGATTTCCTTCATAGAGCACTGGAAAATGCCCTGGGCGGTATCAAAAAAGGAAAAGGGATGAAAAGAGAAGAAGTTCTTTCAAACAAAGAGGACCGTAAGCAGTGTCCATGTGTTTCAAAGGGGTCTTCGCCCAGGCCACAGAGCTTACGAGTCTCCCCACTCTCAGGAGAGACTAGTTTTCCTAATAATCTGAAACCCATCTTGCATTTCTGGACCCTTGTGAATAGATGACAGTTGCTCCCAGAGTCACCAAGTGGCTTTTGTATCAAAGAAAACAAAAACAAAAACAAAAACATGAAAATGTGCTACCCCACCAGGAAGAAACAGCTTGCAGGCACTTGCTCCCCACAACTCAGACTGCCCCAGGAGGATGCAGCTCAGCCCCTGTGGCCTTCAGCAAGGCAACCTAGGTCCTCTCTGCAAGCCCAGGAGGCCCAAACCACGTGCCATTCTCACAGTGGAACCCAGAGAGCAGCGCTATAAGTGAGAAAGGGGACCGCAATCAGAGAGGCTCAATGGCTCCAGGGTGTAGGGACATATCCAGATGTGACCAATGGAATCTTCCTTCTTTCTATCCTGCATATAGATATCACACACACTCATGCTCTTGGCCATGACACACTCAGCTCAGCACTTGGTTGAAGCCTTAAGCAGAAAAGCATACAGTCGCAGAAAAGCATACATCTCCCCACAATGGATCATTCTTAGACCACACACCCAAGAACTAATAAGCAATCTGCTAAGTGAACCAGAAGTGCAAGTGTCGACCCATGAGTGACTTAATGGTGCCTGCCATCAAACCGTGAACTCCCCAAAGAGGTGTTTCTGAAGTAAAGATCAAGGTTGGCGGAAAGGTGTGCTCACTGCTATGAGGGTGTTGAGGACCTCTCTCAGCCAGGATACAGAGTGTGCTCCTACGATCCTACTGGAGCCTGTCCTTAAAGGTAAGCTGTGCCACTGTTAGGAATTAAGTGAAATGGACCCACAGTGAGCATATTATATTACAAACAAGGACAGCAGGTGTTCAAGCGTCTTACTCCTCATGACTTCCTCATGAGTGCCCCATGCTCACGGAGGTTATTCAAGCTACTTGTGTCTACATTAAGAAATGTCACGACGGGCTCTTTTTGCCTCTTCCCAAGTCCACAGGCAATGATGCCATGTTGGGGGAATTCATCTTGACACAGAGCTGTATTTTATGAATTGCCAAACGTCGGCAATCAGGGCTCCCTCTATCCCGAGAATGGGTACTCTCCTTTCCGTACTGTCAATCAGCATTCCCTTTCTTCAACTCAGGAATCAGGACTCTCCACACCCCATCCCAGGAATCACTGATTACAACAGTTTACTGAGGAACCTGATACAAGTGTGAGTGCACACGTAGCAGAAAAAGTATTAAAACCACCGAGAACAACATTGCTTCAGCAGGGAAGAAAAGAAAATCCAGAAGGAACTTCATACTTGAATAAAAGTTTCCAGTATCTATGAAGAAACCAATATTAGCCAGAAAGTATTAATTCTTTTGGGCTTAGGTGGTGTGTGTGTGTGTGTGTGTGTGTGTGTGTGTGCACGTGCATACATGTATGTGTATGTGAAGGCCAAAGGGCAACCTTGGGTTTTTGAGACAGTGTCTCTTGTTGGCCTGGAACTAAACAGGCTAGGCACCAGTTACAGCCTGTGCTTTTCTTCTTTCCCTCTAGGGAGGTCTTTGCTGCTTGTTTCCTTATAACGACAGTGTTTCTGTCCACTCTCAGCCACGGCAGGAGGAAGTGTTATCTCACAGGACTGCAGGGAAACCACCTGCTCGCCTAGCACTAATCCAGCTGTGGCGGCATATTGGCAAACATCTGGAGAGAAATGTAGAAAAGCATTTGCATCAACGTGTCAGAGGTTGGAGTAAAGAGCTCAGGGCCCCCGAGGGCTCTTTGTAAATATCTACCGCACTTTGCAGTTCAGTGGCTGCAGGGGCAGGAGGGCAGCCCCGGGAAGAGGTAAACACGCCTTTACCGTGGAGTGGAGCACACTCCATGCAGCCTGCACTGCAGTCGAATTTTGATGTGCCCTCAGGATGGAACTCTTCAAAGGGGAGCTCTGACCCTCTGCTTCCCACCCCAAACAAGACCCTTTCTTGTGCCCAGACTGCACACGAAGTCCCCTGGAAACTGGCTTAAAGTCTAAATTCGTCCAAAGAAACACCAGTGGGTCATATTTTACTCCCTGCGAGATAATATGCTACACTGGACCTGTTGTTCTTGCTTCTGCTTTTGAGCAGTTCACTAAGGTCAAAATTCAAAGTAACCCTTGCAAGTTAAGAGTACAAGTTTGGTTCCAAATGTGTAAGAACAGGGAAAAAAAAAAAAAAAAAAGAAAAGAAAACCCGGGATAAAGATTTCAAATTCATGGCTAGAGGATGGCTTAGTGGTTAAGTCCATTGTATTACTCTACCATGTACTAACTACAGGGGGATCCAGTGTCCTTTGCTTGCCTCCACAGACACCTGCTCTCTCTCTCTCTCTCTCTCTCACACACACACACACACACTAAAAAAGAAAAGAGTCTGACTTCAAGGCCGGCAATTACCTTTCCTGGAGAGGAAGGTTCACTGATAACATGACTCCCTTACCCCAGGTGAAATCAAAGCAGACATGGTTTTACAGAATGGCCCTACATGTCAACAACGGCCCCACGGCACCAAGGCTGGTAAGTTCTAAGAAGTTAAAGAGGATATCTTTATTATCACGAGCCAATGTATTTTGTGCGGAAATACCTGACATGTTTGAAACAGAGGGCAAAGGAAAGGTTTTAAAAATTCCTGCTTTGAAACCCTCTTCCCCTCCCCGCAGTATCACAGCTCTGGGAAAGCCGCCTTCGGCTCACAGTTCCAACAGAGACCTCCTTCTCCTTGCATACTATGTGGAGCACAGTAGATGACAGATCAACTAAGGGCAGAAATGAGTACAGAGCTCCACCCAGTCCCCTACAGGTGTTAGAAAACCTACCTCACTTTCCTCGCCAGGGTCCTTCTATAAATTCAGATCAAAATCCCTGCCAAGGGGTACCTGGCACTGGCCAGTGTGTGTTACGAGAGTGAATACAACCTCCGCACACATCTGCAGACCCTTCCCACACCCTCAGTGCCTGCATAATGCATAATAAAGGGTCCAAATTCAACACTTTCAGCTTTTTCTTTTCAAAATGCATGGTCTGGGTAAAGAGCCATTCTCAGCAGGCTCTGGGCTCTCAGGCAGGCCTCTTTGTTCTCAGGGAAAATTAATTTGGTCACAGCTCCAAGGCCAAGTGCAGGGTGAGGCTGTCCCTCACCACCCCACAGACGCTGGCAGGAGTGTCCAGCTTGCTTAGGAAGTCTTGGACTCAGCTCCTTTGAAGACTGGCTTGCTTTTCACTGTGAGGACAGCAGGCACAGCCAAGTTAGTCACTGGAAAGTTAATAAAGCTGGACCCGAGGGTCTCTGTGGTCCTGTTGGCTGCCCCAGCCTTGGCTCCCAAGACCTACCTCTGCATCCAGAATCATCCTCTATCAATTAACCTTCTATAGCCCTGGTCTGATTTGGGGACACATGTTGCCACAAAGGCGCAAAGATGACTTGGCCCCTCAATTTGCAGGACTCTCGGAGGTGGTTGTGTGCAAGATATTTGGGTCAGGAGTTTAATATCAGATCATCATTTACAATGGGAATAATGTGGGCATGGGAACTTCTCCCCCAACCCCTGGAAGACAGCCTAGAAAAGACTGCAAACTCACTTACCTTCTGTGCCTTCTAGACTCTAGTGTAGGTCACTAGGATGCATCCATTGTGGTTATATAGGAAATGGATATTCTAGGGATTTCTGTGTTCGTTTCCGCCTGCGTATTCTGAAAATGACTTACACAGAATTACTTAGGTTTCTGTGCCAAACTTGTGCCTTCCTTCCAGCAGACCTCAGCACCGAGGCCCCTCTCTGCCTCTCTTGAGCCTGAGCTTCCAGGCCAGACCCCTGCTTGGAGGAGGCTGGGGAAGGGGATAGGGGAAGACACAGGCCTCTCTGGACATATCACAGTCCCTCCCCAGGCCTTTCTTTGGTTCCGTTCTTCATCCATGACACTGACTGGTCCTTCCATGAATCCAGACAGGAACAAGCGTCTTTGTTCTGTTGAGGTCTCAGGACACAGTGTGAGGCTTCGCAAAGGCACCTTCTCCATCCTGGTTCTTTGGTGTTGAAAGCTTTCTTCCCCGATGACGGCAGTCTTGCCCTACTGTGAGTTACTCCCTGTTGTGTAACATGGCGGCTTTTCAGGCTGTGTCTTGCCTTGAGGAACTCTATCTACATGCAGCTTTTGAAGAAGACAAACTGTAGGTCCTGATGGGGGCTTTATCACCTGATAGTGCCACACGATGCACCAGCTCTCAGGCACCGCCCATCCAGCACAGACTGACGAGCAACTCATTCCTGGGTGTAGAAAGAGCTCTGCCATATAAGCTTATGGGGGGGAATTGAGAGTGTGGGGGCACATGAGTGTACTAACATCATATTAGGTATGAACAGGGGCAAGAACTTTTGGGACATTCCAGACAGAGGGGAAGGGGCACTGTGTGAACCCCACACAGTGGTGAACACCTAACGCTGAGCCAGCGCGACCTCACCAACCTGTGATCTGAGCCCTGTGTGAAGGTCAAGAGCTGAGGGCTTCCCAGCCATTCCTGGAACTCCAGCCAGGCTCACCCTCCTGCTGCTAAGTTGATCTCCTTGACCGTCCACCTGTTGGTACCTCTAAGCTGTCTGTCACTTCCTTCTCCTCACCCAGTTCGGCCCTTCTCCTGGAAGCCGAACCCTGGAGCTTTTCTCTCAAATCTGACTGAGAAGCTACAGCAGCAGCTGCCTCTCCACACTGGCCCTGCTCTTTATCAATACAGACTCTCTCAGCCCACTTCTGAATCCTTGCGAACTCGGCTTCATCCTTTGTAGTCATGTGAGAACCCAGAGATACAGAAACGTTCACTGTGTGCTTTGAGCTAATATTGGTAATTAAGATCGGAATAAAATAACCTGTATTTGCTTTGGCCAGGTTACAGAGCTAGACAGGTCACCTGGCAGATTGCCGCCACGGAAACCGTTATTCCTTGTGAATTTATTATTGGCTAACTCCTGACAGACACTGTGGAACAAGACAAGCAAGTTCGTTTATGTTTCTGATACCCCCTTACAGAGGCCCTGTGGCTTGTACTGTGATGTCCACCCACCTTAGGGACCCTCTGGCTCTGCTGATAGCCTTGATGGCCTTCTGCTAAGATGGCCTCTCTCTCTGTGGTGCCAGCTGTCCTAATCCATTACCTATGTCCTTTCATTAAGGATGACTTGGAACCTCAACAGAACCAAGACACTTGTTCCTGTCTGGATTCATGGAAGGACCAGTCAGTGTCACGGTTGAAGAACGGAACCAAAGAAAGGCCTGGGGAGGGACTGTGATATGTCCAGAGAGGCCTGTGTCTTCTCCCCCGCCTTCCCCAGCCTCTTCCAAGGAGGAGTCTAGCCTGGAAGCTCAGGCTCAAGAGAGGCAGAGAGGAGCCTCGGTGCTGAGGTCTGCTGGAAAGAAGGCACAAATTTAGCACAGAAACCTAAGTAAGTTGTTTTCAGAACACACAGGTGGAAACGAACTCAGGAATCATGGGTCAAGCAGAAAGATGAGAATGTGGGTAGGATGTGACCTCAAGATTATCATACAAAACAACACCCCCAAACACAAAGCAATGTCAGAGGAAGACTGGTAACCAGCAAGGAACAAAACAGCTTGTGGGAGAAAATCCAGATCTCCATACGTGGAGAGAGTGATGTAAATGACCAATGATAAAAGGTCAGAGCCCAGAGGGTCCTGGTTTTGACCCTGGTGCTTTTCCCAGCTCCTGAGCCCGCTATTATTTTCACCAGTGATTTTCTTTTTCTTAATAAAGTGCCTCTGTTTCTCTCACTATCCATGCATCCCTTGCCAGTATCTTTGTTCTGGGACCCAAGAACCCGGAGACCTCAGAGTATGTCCTCTGGACTGATCCTAGCCAGCAACACAGAGTAGTTGTCTGTGTATCTGGGACTCTCCTCTGCCTTTGGAACTGCTGTGCTGATGGACCCTGCCCCAAGGAGGACCCAAAGGCACCGGAGGTAAACAGTGGTTGCAGAGGAAATTGGAAGAAAAGAGTGAAATGAGAAGCTGTGGGAGGCTGGCTGGAAGTTCTGATCCTCAGTAAGGCTTAGCATGGCCGGAAGAAGGCACAAACACCCTGGTATCACACACCTCATCTGCCAGCTCTCACCGTGGAGCCTTCAGCCTGGGGTTAATTTCGGATTTGTCCCTTAATCCAGCTAACAGCCCTTCCCTGTCAACTTCTCTGTCAGAAAGCCTCACAGCGGCTTCATGATTAAGTGCATGCTCCAATCTGTAGCCTGAACAGGGAGAATTAAAGTGGCAATTCTTTTGTCAGCTCAATTTTTAATGGGCATCTTAATTTTTCATGGACCTGGTCATAGGGTTTCAAAGTGACTTTTTGGCCCAGCAACTCCCACGTATACCAGTGCTTTGGGCAGCAAAGTGCTGAATAATCTCTCTGATCCGTTGCTAGCCAAGTGGAAAGAGCTGGGCGCTTGTTCAATAAGATTCCCCTGCAAACATCCTGTGCCTCCTGCAGGGACCATTCCAGGTCAGTGCGCAGGTTAAGTGAACAACTGCACAAATTCAAAAATAACACAGGAGGACAAGGCTCCAATTCCAGAGAAGAGAAGCCCAGAATCAAGCCCCTCCCCAATGCCAGCCACCTCCCTAGTCTGTTTCCTCAGAACACAGTGCTACCCAGCATCTGGTCTGAAGCAGGAGCCACAGCCCTCTGCCTAGTCAAGAAATTCCAGCTTCCAAGAAAAGATGCCCCGCCCAGCCCCGACCCAGCCCTTCTCCAAGGCTCTTCTCTCCCTAGTAACTCCAAGGACCCCATCTCTTTCCCAGATTTCACCCTTTCCTATGGCTTAGGACCAGTCCTCGGTCTCAGTCCTCTTCCTAGGTCCCTTCTTAGGCCCCACCCCTCTCCAAATCCAGGACCTCTTCCTAGGACCTAGACCCCTTCCCCAGGATCCAGAATCACCTCAAATCCTTGCTCTTTCACCATGCTGCGCCCCTCCCTCACGCTCTATCCCCTCTTCTCTGGCCTACCACTTCTCGTGTCCCCAACCCCTGACCCCCAGCCTTGTCTAGGACATCGAGGAAGTTGCTTTCCACTCTTACTAAGATGCTCTTCTGTCTTCCGCTGCCAGACTGAGGACTGTAACTGTGCTGAGAAACTATGTGGCTCATTAGCCCCAGAGGGCGGAAGATTAGCATGTGCAACTCTGCCTCCAGGACCCCCTCTGCATGGTGTACCAGAGCAGAGAAGGCCGCTGGTCCAGTTTTTCATTACAGCACCTGAATTCTCACAATTCAGGTGCAGGGCCAAGTATGTCTGAAAATGTGGCTAAGTTCTACAATGGGATCCTAGTACCCAGTTAGTTCTCATCTTACATCCCAGAATGCAGCAGGGTTGCTTCTGAAAGAAATGTGGACTACAAGCCAGCCTGTTGTTAGGGGTGGGTAGGTGGGAGAGGCAAAGAGTGGGAGAACAGAGCAGGGGTTTGTGGAGACTGAAGAAAATCCCAAGCTCATAGGAGACTAGTCAGGGAAGCACAGGATTGTCACTCACAAAACAGCCACTCTGTTACTGAGTCAGACTCTCCCACAACGTCTTTCCACAGTGAGCCCCTGGCAGCCAGCCCAGCAGCCTACTGTGCTGCCCCTGAGGGTCTCCAGGACACCCTGTCATCCTTTCCCTTCCTGCAGCCACTACCCTGGCCACCTGGGGACACCTCCATTCAGGCCTGGTGTGCTGGCTAGTTTTGTCAATTTGGCATAGGATGGGAACCTCAACTGAGAAAACACCTCCATGAGCCTGGGCTCTAGGCTAGTCTGTACAGCATCTTCTTAATTAGTGATTGATGGGTGAGGGCCTGCCCACTGTGAGTGGTGCCATCCCTGGGCTGATGGTCCTGAGTGCTATAAGAAAGCAGGCTGCAACAGCCAAGAGGAGCAAGCCAGTAAGCAGCACCTCCCAGCGGCCTCTGCATCAGCTCCTGCCTTCAGGTTCCTGCCCTTTTTAAGCTCCTGTCCTGACTTCCTTCAATGATGAACAGTGCTGTGGAAGCCTAAGCCAAATAACCCTTTCCTCCCCACCTTGGTGTTTTATCCCAGTAATAGGATCCCTAACTATGATACCTGGAGAGGCAGCCTGGATAGAAACCTTTTCAATGAACTTCCTCCTGGCCAGAGTCCTTGACCCTCAAAACCCCCTAGGAATTCAGGCTGTGCCCAACAGGGCTGTGGACCCACTTGCTGCACCCACTTGCTGCAACAATGAGGTCCTATTCCCTCAGTTATTCCAGGGAGGCCAGGCATCAAGGAAACTACTTGGGCCCTGGGAATGCTGGGGAAGCAGTTATTACCCTCAAGTGACCTGGGGACACTTGTAATCTTAATAGAAGAGTATCTCTCCTGTCTTACAAGTTGCTGTCTGTCTCCCCTTGGTAGCGAGTGGAGCTGATTTCTTTGTGTATATGTGCATATGTTAATTTGTGTGCATGTCATGAGGGAATGTGGAGGTCAGAGGTTGGCATCAGGTGTGTACTCAATTGTTCTTGGTCTTATTTTCTGATACAGCGAAGAGGGCTGTTTGGCTCAATGTGCTTGGGTTGCCTGTTGGTTCTTGAGCATCAACAAAAGGAAGAGACTTAAGGACACGACTCTTGGACTTGTTCCTTGCAGGATGAAGACAGAAATCTTGATGATCCCTGTAGCTATAATGTCCTCCTAACGGACTTCTTATTATCTGTCCTCTTCTTTTCCATTTTTCCATCTTGCTCTAGGGGTCACCTCTCTTGTACACAGGTTCCCAGCATTGGTGGGTGAGGCATCCTCTTAGGAGGTAGATGAATGGCAGACTAAGGGTCTAGAAGGCTCCAGCCTCTGGCTTTCTAGATGATTCCAGTTCCAGGGCTGTGGTCCTCTGTTGGTCCCTGCATCCTGCCTGTTCTGGCTGGAATCTCACAATCACTGAAATATTCAAACTCCACACACCGAGTACAAGGGGTTCTGGCTCTGCTCTCACTGGTGGCTTCATGTCTGCCCACCACAAACTGGGATACAGTGATGCCCAAGCAGCTCACAAGACAACCCTGGCAGAGAGAAATGAAAACAACTCAGCCTGCAGTGGACAGTCACAAAGACCAAGGTAGGATAGAACCACTGGGGACCCTGTTTTCACAGGACAATATGACTTCTGAATTTTAATCAAAAAGCACATGGCCAGTGGAAGGTTTAGGTGAGAATATTACAGACATAACTGAAAATGCAAGGACTCTGAGCAGCTTGCTGACTGGGATGAAGGAAGCGGGTATGGCTGGGGATAGGAGAGATGCAAGAGGGATAGAAGTGGAAGAGATGAGTCACGAAGTATAAGTGAAAGAAGGTAAAGCTCACCAAAGAGTGAGTCTCTAACCGTGCCATTCCTATTCTGTCTGCACTGCTATCACCTCATCACCACTATTGAAACTATCACCTCACTCTGTCACCATTATCACCACCACCATCATTACTGCCACCATTACTATGGTCATCACCATTGTTGCCACCACCCTCACTAACACAATTACCATCATCACCACCAGACTATCACCTCACTCTATAGATCATCATCATCATTATCATCATCACCACTACCTACCACCACCTTCACCATCGTCACCACCACTATCGCCACTTCCATGACCACCACTCCTATCTAATCACCCCCAACACTGTCCTCCATCACAGTCGTTACCATTGTAACTAGTATTGCTGTCACCACCACTCTGAAATGACAGCTATCACCAGGTTTCATCTGCTTTGCAGGCTGAAGTTCTCAGATGGTCTAGATCTTGAGACATCCCCGACTCCCTCTCTCCAGGTATCACCTTTAACAGAGTTACTGTGAAAGAATAAAATGAGCCAACGGTTCGCTCTACACAGGGAGGCATTACACTGTGGTGTGCAGAGAAATTGGCTAGAGATGTTGCTAACTTCCCAGGTAAATAGAATAAAGGACTGTAACAATGTCACAGCGGGTGATCAGTTCTGTCACCCAAAGGCCTTGTGTGGTCATGGCAACGCAGAAGCTGGTTTTCTACTTCTTATCCTCATTGTCTCCCCTGCTTGGGGTGGATACTGTAAACACAGGCTTGTTTGCTCTTAAGGAAAATTCACACTCTGGAAGGAGAACTCAAGCACAAAGCATCTCTGTCATTTCAATAATTTGCTGACAAATTAAAACACCGGTTCTTCTTTGTGGAGTGAGTTTCCATTTGTGACCCCATTGTGCATCCAGTGTTCTCATTCTACGTGCGTTAACTTGTTCATCCCTAGTACAGGTCTCCCTTTACTCCCAGAAGTTTTGCTGCACTTCCCTCACAACTGGGTCCTCACTAGTAATAGTTCACAATCCACCCACTAACTCACCAATTCATCTAGCCTTCTAACTACACACCTGCACATCCATCTGTAAATCTAGTCATCCACCCACCCTTTCTTCATTCCATCCGTCCATCCACCCATCATCCATCTACTTATCCATCCACCTACCATATATATATATATGTATATATATATATATGAATTTTAATCAAAAAGCACATGGAGCACACACACACACACACAAACACACACACACATATATATATATAAAACTATCCATGTACTCATCTAGCAAGCCATCCATCAACTGTCCATATACCCACCCATCAACCATCCATCCATCCATCCAACCACTCACCTTTCCATTTTCTAGTATAACTACCAACGCATCTAGCCATCCATCCTTTCAGTAGTCACCCACTCATGAATCTATAGCTACTCATCCGTGCACCATGCACTGATCTATCCTTTTCCACCCACCCACCATCTATTCTTCATCCATCCAGCAACCTATTCATCCATGCATTCACCCATCTACCCAATCTTCAGTCTATCTACACACCCACCTATTCCTCCATATACCCCTTCATCCACACAGATGTGTATATCTACTCACCTACCCATAAATCTTTTAACACGTGGATCTTTACAATAATCCATCCATTCATTTTTCCATATATCCACTAATTCTCCACTGTAGCTGTCCAGACATATACTGATCTACCCACACATGTAGCCATGCACCCGTGACACCCTTCAGTCTATCTATTCATGCATCTAGTGATCCATCCATCCAACAGCCACTAATCCATCCATTCTTCCTTCCTTCTAGTCACCCTCACATGTGTGTGTATTCAGTTACTTCATTGGGACTGGACCCAAGTTGTAGATGTGAGATACGGCCAAATACAGGATCTTTGAGGTCCTTGTTGTCAAGTTAAGTTGGTCTCTTGGAGAGTGGTAGAACTTCAATGGAAAGTTTTGTAAGTGTAGATGTCTAATTTTCACTACTTAAATATCTTGGATGACATTTGCATCTTCTAGGCATGAGCAAGGGATGCCAGAGCATCCCGAACGGTGCAGAGAGGCCATGGTAGGCCTTTGCTGGCCCACTGTATGGTCCTATAAGTTTAGAGTTGAGTCTAGATTATGGTCGGTTTTTTTTATAGAAGAATCTTGCCCATCTCTGCAAGGTTGATTAAAATCTGACATGAATCTTCCTGGGGTGGGGCACGGGAACTGCCTTATACATAGAGAGAAGGCCTCCTGGGATCTTCAGAGACTTCTTCACCAGCTAAAAGAACTGAGCACAGACACCATGCTAACTGGCATTGGGAATCGACCCCGGGCCTATGAGTTCGGTGGGTGTCTACTTTGCAGGGGCCCTGAGGGCGGCCCCAGATCCAGCACCTCCACAGAGCTGTGTGAGCAGGGTAGGAGGTGTGGGCTTTATTCCAAGGGCAGGTAAAGAACCGTTTAAGGTTTTCCTTTTTTAAAACAGCTTTATTGAGATGAAATTTACATACCATAAAATTCACCCTTTTATTGCAGTTCGGTGCTTTTTAGTATATTCGCAGTTACGCAACAACCATCGCTACCTAATTATAGAACGTTTTCCTCACCCCAAAAGCTCCTATGGAATTTATGTCGCATGTAGATTTGTGTAACCACCACAGCCGAAGTTCTGCATTGTTCCCTCTCCTAGGTGAGTGTTTTCTAAGAAATCTATTTTCTACACTTTTAATGAAAATATAATTGTATCACACACACCCCCTTTCCCTTTAAGAAAGCAGTATTGAGAGAGATGTCATGCAGAGGGTGACAGCTGAGTGGCTCTCAGTGTACAGCCCTCACGGAGGTACTGGATCTGGGGATGCCTTGCAGGGATCTCTTGCAAACACCCCTTACTTCCCACATCTGGAACATGGGCAGCCTGTGATTATCCTCAGGCTAGAGGCAGAGAGAGCACTGGCAGATTGTAGAGAGTTCTGGTCAGCTATCTAGGGGCTGTTGCGCTGAGCTGTGACTGGAAGGCAGCAATCACAGCCCCGACTGCTCGGCTCTGTCCCCCTAGGAATATGTACCTTTGAAGTGTGATCAGAGACTCCTTTTCTTCTATACAGTGGGATGTATAACCCATCCGTGCCACCTTTCCCACGACAGAAGATGGATGCTTCAACTTGACAGTTTTGAGAACTACAAATTGTTCTTGTTCCTGGATATCAAATGGTGACATTAAAATTACTTAATTTAATATCCTCGATATATTCCTTGGCTGGCTTTGCCCCCCCCTTTTCAAATTCTTATGGCTTATTATAAACTGATATAATTACTTCCCAGGAAGTTTGATTTTTCATTTCTTCATCTGCTCCTTAATAAACCTTTTCTCCACTGCTAAGTTGGGAGAAGACACGTCACAAGTTTAACTTTTGAGAAGTTGTGAGACTGAGAACTGGTTGTGCTTTCTCTCCAGCGTGTTATTATCAGTGAAGGCAGATCGGTTAGAACTTAGGGATGCAGGTGGAGGGATAGATGGGGAAAAGGTGAGAAGCAGGATAAATGTCACTCACTCCCCCTCTCACCTAGTCACCTGCCAATCGCCTCTCCTCCAGCTTTGCTTACCTGCAGGAAGCCCTGGTGTGTCTAGAAAGAACGCAGCCTGCCACATCAGCTGTGAAGCAAACAAATAGATGCCCTTCCTCTTGCTTGCTCTATTTTACCTCTCTCAGTGCTGGAAAAGTCTTCAACAAGTGCCAAAATTTAAAAGCCAAATAACATTCGGATGGCAACCCTAGCAGATAAGATGCTTCAAGGACCAACTCTACCTTTGAAATTCATTAACTAAAGCAATTTGCCGAGCCTGCTCCACAATGCATTTATACAAGAAGAGCCGTATCTGATAATTATGAAAGCGTGGCTGCACGGGGACTGAAGGCTTTTACAAAAATCCCCACTAGGATTAGCAATCTTTTCAGAAATCAAACCGCACACACAAAGCTACTTAGAGTTGGCTTTCCCCACCATCGTGCCGTGTAAGGAAATCCTTAAATGGGGGACTAAGATCTATTACAGACCTGTGGAATCAGGCATCATCTTCTATAATTTCCTGACACATGAGATAAATTCCAAAGATGCTTGGGACTCTACATGTAAATCTGTTCCCCTCTGAGAGATGAAATGAGATGACTTCATTACTGCCCAAGCACAGCATCTCTGTGAGCAGAGAGGCTGCTGGCCGACCCTTTCGATCAACCGCCCTCAGACATATGGACAAGGGCTGACTGACTGCTGAAGGGCACAGAATGCATTGGAGTCAGTTGACCATGTGGTTTGCACGTTAGGCCATGAAGTTTAGATTTGGACAATTAAATGAGTAATGATTTCTTGGGTACTCTCTCTCCCTCTCTAGGCCATTCTGAGGGCCCTGAGTGACAGGCTGGGGTGAGCTGTATGCCCAGTGATCTGTGACAGGTTGGGGAATTCTTCACACTCAGGGGCCTGGAGGCTCACTTTGTACCTGGGTTCGGGATGCCCACTGCCTCAGCTCTGCCCGAGGCAGGACTCTGGTGGTGTGTCTCCCCACTCAGGGTCTCCTTTCGTTTCCTAGTCTGCAATGGGGGAGATGCTAATATTTATACAGCGTGCATATGACTGAACCCATGGCAGGGTCAGGTTGGCTGTTGGGGCTGCCCTGGTTGGAACATTATTATTTCCCCAGGAGCTTCTAGCTTTCTGACCGACCTCAGCTTGTGTTGGGCCAAATTCAAGTGTTCCCTTTCACATGCGCTGGGTTCTCTGACTAGAAAATCTTCATCCTTGGGTGTAGGAAAGCAACTGCCCCTTAATGCTGGCCTGGCGTCTTCACGCTCTATTTGCTTATTAGAAAACAAAACAGGGGTCAGAAGAAAGTTCTTTGCTCACCTCTGACAACCCCACAAGAACATTGCTGTGCTTATCAATGAACGTGCTGGTAACTCACTAGGGAAGAGGCAGCTTGAATCCTGACTCAACCAGTAAGTGACTCAATCCTCACTGGCAGGGTCACTGACACTGTCAAAATGAGTACAATTCAAGCTCCCACCCTGTACAAAAGTCTGAACTGGTCCTAGGGGACAGTGCAAATGGCCTACTTTTCTAATAAATAATCCCTGCTGGTGTAACCAAAGTGATGTATGTAAGAATGCTACTCAAACAATGACCCCCTTCTGAAATGGGTTATGGCACATACCAAGGAGCACCAGGGAGTCTGACTGAAACACTCGATCAGCATCTGTGGTGTTCTTAAAAGTATAGCTAATTATTCACAACGCAGGAAATCACTGGGGTAGAGGAGTAAGTTGTGGAGGGAAAACAAAATCATTTGGTGACATGTCACTTTCGTAGGTTTAACAGGCTAGAAATGATGTCTGTTGAGCATGATACGAACAGCTGTGATTTCATGCTGAATCCCAGCCATCATCAGCATTTCCTCCCACCAATACACGCCACTATTCAAATAGTTTTTAGAAAGCAACAAAAGTTGTTAAAGTCCTTTCTCTATGAGAGTGAACAAAATTACCATGTAAGCAGGAAGTCCCCATGGTTATTGAGGCCCTACCTTGCCCGCTACGAGATGCAAGGCTTGGGGACAGGGGCAGATAACCCTTATTAGCAGAGGGACTCAGGGAGCAGAGTACTGTACTTAGTGTAGAGACTGGAGTCTTGCCCAGACCCAGGAGAACGGGAAGGCTGTGGAGTATGCAAATTAATGGCTTTAATTTCCCCTGTCCTTGGCTCTAGGGCAGCTGGCCCTGCTGTCCATTCTGACCTTTGTTCTAAAGTCCCCTGCCCTCAATGGAGATGAATGCATAAGCCTTCAAGGACAGTCCTGGCTTGGGTTAAAAACATAGAGCTGGCTGGCACCAGAGCCCTCAACACAGTGAAGAATAAAACCTGGGTGTCCTTTGGCACAGCACACCATGTGGGCAGCAGGTGCCAGCTCATTCTCAACTGCCTCCCTGGAGGTAGTGGAGTAAAAAAACCCAGAAGGTAATGAGAATCCGATCTTTGTAAACTCGTAGAAAATAACATTGCACATTCAGGACCTCGAAGCCCCGTATTGTGACCTATGTATATCAAGTCACTGCAGCTGTCTGCCTAATGGAAATTTAAATATTACAGGGCTTTTGAAATTTTGTTTTATTATTTTGTGTTGTTGTTATTATTTTTATTGCCATTTGTCCATCACTAAGCTCAATGATTGGTCTAGGGGGTAAAAAAAAAAAAAGAAAGAGAAATAAATAGCATTTTCTGAGGCCAGAAAGAGCTGCTGGCGCACAGGCGCCTGTTTGTATATTCATTAGGCAGAACAGCGCATCCACGAGAGGAAAAGTTCATCAGAACAAGGTTTAACGCAATTATGGTTTCCGAGGCTGGGTCTATTTAAGTCATTTCCTGCCAGCAGAACGGCGATAATGTGGTACGTGAAATTCCTCTCGCACCTATCACAGAGCAAAGAAGCCCGCATCCGAGTTGCCTTTGTCCTTTCCGAGATAGCCATTATCTTCTCCAAGAACACAATATGTGTTTATTTTACAAACCCCAACACAAATGGAAATAAAAAAAGCACATTACAGAGACTGGGGAGCCTGCAACACGATGTGTGATTAACTGCATTCCACAGGGCGGACAGCCGGCTCTCCTGGTTTGTTTCCTCCATTCTCTGGTTAAATGTCCACAAAATACCTTTCCGATTGGGACGAGCATGGGCTTAACAGAAATCTCTTACAAGAACAGCTTCCCAGCCAACGGAAAACCAGCCTCTCTCCCACTGCTCCGCTTCCCGAGGAAGCCTGTGTGTGTCGAGGGGGAGGGCTTCGGCCTTCTCTCTGGAGACCTGTTGTGCTAAAACAAGCCTGTACAGCTGGGGTGACTCATCCCCAAATGCATCCCATATTGAGACTAGTCTGGAAGGTACCTGTGAAAGACGGCTAGAAGCAAGAATGCAAGAGAAAGTCCCGGGATCCAAACAGAGGAAACTCACTCTGAAGTCTCAGGAAAGTGAGGGGAGGAGGAGGAGAGTCTGAGAAAAGGGGTTGTAGGAAGCAGATGATAGGAGAGACAAGACCTGCATCTGCATTGCCACTGATTCAGAGGGGGAAGGAGGAAGTCTCAGCCAAGAAGGAAAAACCCAGAAGACAGAGGCAAGACCAGAAAACAAGGCTCTGAAATTCCGGGAGGTCTGAGTGATACCGCACCACAAAGGACAGCAAAAGAAGATGGAGCACCAGGTAAAATTTCAGTGAGGGCAGTAGAGCAAAAAGTGGGCATCAGACACAGACAGAGAACTCCTACAAACGAAACAGGAAAGACAGGAACGTCAAGAGGCCAACAGAATGGTGGAAACAAGACAAGGTGAAACAAAACAAAACAAAAAACGGGGGAGACAACTAACTTCTAGGAAAAGCCAAATTACTATCCAATAAGTTGCAATGAAAGCTTAGCTTCACAACGCTTTAATGATTCCCCCTAACAAATTGGCCCAAACTAATATATTTGCTAAAGCCTGTGGATGAAAACACAAAACTGTGAAGACTCCATTCTGGATTAAGGTGACACAGGCTTGCTACCCACACAAGCTTGTGAAGGAATGTGTCTTCTGAAGCATGGTGTCCCATATACTAAAGCGTGATCTACCCCAGTGCTTCGGTCTTGTGCGGCAGCCTCATGGTGAGACACATGAATAAACACACGGGGAACGTGCATTTTAGGGTACTTTCCCGTGGTTTAAAATGGAAAGCGCCTTGCTTTTGAGCAGGAAGGAGGCAGCAGTGAGCAGCCACTCATGGAACATGTATGCTTCCAGAAACTTCCGATGGTGCGGATCAGCATAAGACCACAAGCAGAATAAAAGTATTTGTTTTAAAATTCGACTCTCAATTTGCCTGAAAATTGCTCTAATTTCACACATGAGCATGATCAAAGTGTGAGGGCTTTCTTTCTGGAAAAGCAATTTTGTGTGTGTGTGTGGGGGGGGGGAGCAAGACAATTAATCAAGTATTTATTCACGTAATATTAAATCTTGTTCTCCTACTTATTTCTTAGTCTATAATTAAAAACAAGGTAAATTTATGGAAATACTTTGTGCACAGACAGGCAGGTGGCCATTTGGATTAATAAGTACATTTTAAAATCATGGTCTCGGCCTAATGGAGTCTGGCAGGTGCTTGGCTCTCCTGTTGACAGTTAGATGGCTCCAAGACAGTCTTGGTGACACAGTGTTCCAAAGCACAGCACAGTCATCTGTCTCGGCATGCATCCCACTGCAACCTTCCACGCTCATACGGAAAGAGCTGGGTAATTGATTGTTTTGTTTATTGAAATAACTTCCCTAGTTAAGAATTTCTAACACTGGCACTGCCTTTAAGTGCAGGGAAATGTAAAATCACTTCCTTAGAAAATGTCATAGACTGTCATCTTGCCTCCTTAGTTTTCCTTCTCAAATGACACCTAGAGTCATCACCCCTGCCCACGCTGTCCACACATCCCCAGGTCAGTCACTGCCCTGGCTGCTACACTGCCACCAACCGTGGGATGACCAAGGGTGCCAGATGCTCAAGGGTTGGGGTTCTGGAGAGAGAGAGAGAGAGAGAGAGAGAGAGAGAGAGAGAGAGAGAGAGAGAAAGCTAATCATTTGACCTCTGACTGCCAAGGTCAGCCAGGGAGCATCACCCACAACCCTCTGTCAAAATATGTGGTATTAAGGGCCCAGGGCAAATGTTCTCCATGACTGTGGGATGGAGTGTGGCCTGCAGGAAACACCATTTGTTCTTATAAGGTTCCCAACACCCTGCTTTGTTCTGTTCCTTTAAAAAAACAAAACAAAACAAAACAAAAATAAATAAAACAAGAGAACAGCTAAATATAACAGGGTCTGGGTGTGCCCAGAGGGTGCTGAGAAAAGGCCGTTTCTGCAGGCAGCAGGGTGGGCACAGAAAGAGTGTTCACCTCTTTTGGTCCCTTAGCAGCTGGATCAGTAATACCTGTTTCCTGTTACAGGCACTTCCTCACTGTTAGGACCTTTGCTTTGGATTCTTTGCACAGGGAAGCACAGCCAGCACTTTGAAGAGGGTGGCCCAGGGGCCACCAACTCTGGACTTTGCCTTGCCAGCTGGACCTCTCTCCATGGACCACAGCACTAATGCCATTCACTGTGTGGGCCGGCTGGACCTGTGGTCTCCGTATCCAGAGGGCAGTCATGGAAAGTTGCCCCAGCTCTCCACAGCCTTTGGTCCCTACTTACTCTCTCGTTTGTTCCCTCATTTCATGGATTCTGGAGTCTTTGACATCACTGGATATGTAGCTCGTTCGCCAGACAAAGCTGCAGTGAGAATATGTATCTCCCACAAGCAGAAGGGGAAGGAGAGAAAGAAAGACAGAAGCAGGAGGACATTTTTTCCAGGCCAAGAAGGGAAGAAAAGTGCTTCCTTGACACACGTGTGGGTGCGCACGCAAATTACACGCTGCATAGAGAAATACACTGGACACACATAAATGCATAGGAACAGAGCTACTTGCAGGCACATATACATACACACATGTAGAAATACACACATACATACACTCAGGAATACACATAGATGTGTGCAGACACACACAGACATACACACACATAGTTGTAGAGGTATACACAGATTATACATTCGCACATAGAGACACATGGAACGTCATAGGTACATAGAAACAAAGATATCCACAGATACATATACAAAGGCATACCCACAGAAACATACACATATGCATGCAAAGATATACACATTTATGCACAGACATACACACAGAAACATGTATAAATACATACATATATGCATGCAGAGAGATACATGCAGGCTTACACACAGAAACACACATGCACATAAAGATACACACAGGAGCACATTTACAGACATGTAAAGATAAACACAAACATACACACAGGCATATATAAACACACACATGTAGAGACAATAGACAGACATATAACATAGAAACACATACATACATGTAGAAATAAGCAAAAAACTTGGAGATGTACAGATACAGAGACACAGCTACAAACACATCAGCGCACACAGACAACACACACAGAGCCAGGGAACACCCAGTCTGCATGTCGAGCCCACATTTTAATTCCTACGAGGCGCAGCCCCCAGGGCTGTGAGTGTTAATAACTTAGCCAGACGTCTCCTCGACTTCCAGCTTTTCCTCATGAAAGGAACAGCAGATACCAGGGAAAGGGCTGTGGCGCTCAACTCCGGGTACCTCGGCGTGACAGCTGTGTGATCCAGGAAGAAAGGTAGACTAAGACAAAAGGAATAATTAGAGTGAGCTACCAGAACCAGCCCCGGATTTAAATGTTTAAATGTTTTAATTTAAAAGAACAATGGCTCCTGGAAGCATGTTCGCAGCCGGGCTGACAACCTGCCATTTATTAATCAGTGTTAAGTAACCGCGGCTCGGGTTTGACACCAAACAGCAGATGATGTGTGATGATCCCTAAAATAGCAGCCACGTCTCAGAGCTGATTTCCAAATGACTCCGGCATAACAAGGCAGGCTCCGGAATATTTACTGAGCCAATTAGCGTGCATTAGGTGCACGGTACGTGGCAAGGGTGCAGGGGCTTTAGGGGTAAGGCACGGCCCTTTTTCACACTTGGGGTGTGGGGCTCTGGAGCACATGGTACATTAAGAAGCAGTCAACAGGCAGGAACACGCTCAAAGCTTCCATTCTCAACCGGCCCTGGCAGATACGTGCCACGTCTGGAGATAGCCGAGACAAGCATTACTAGGGGTGAGGCATGTGAAAGGGGCCAGATCCCAGAGATACGGCCACACACACGACAGTATAGACACATCCTCGCCGCAGAGAACCGTCACGCCGAGCCTGAGGAAACTGCGGCAGAAGGATTCGTCGAGCTGGAGAAAGGCCTCCCCACAGTGTATGTCTTTGTCTGTATAAAGCTTGTGGCTACTTCCTTTATCTAAAGACCTGGGGCAGCACATCCCCTGCCCCGGTACTCTTGCTTCCCACAGAAGCTGTTGAGCCATGCGGCTCAGATGAGGACTGATGCGTGTACATTGTGTTCAAGCACAGTTTAATGCATCACCCCGAAGTGAAGGCTCTGGAACTGAGGGGGCTGGTGCCACTCAGCAACACCACTTTGATTTCCCGCTGGGCTCCTTGCGCAAGCACTGCACTGAGCTCCCTCTCATTGCTGTTTGTTTTGAGACAGGATTCTTCTGCTCTATAGCCCAGGCTGACCAGGAACTAATTGTTAGGCCAAGGTTGGCTCAAGTTCACGGCAGTTCTTCTGCCTCGGCCTTCGGAGTTGGGATTTTAGGTATGAGCCATCATGCTTGGCTTACTAGAGTCTCGAATATCATACACAATGTATGTGATGATGTATATAGGTTCCTATATGTCTGTACATGTGTGTGGAGGCCAGAGGTTGACATCAACTGCCTTCCCTGTTGTTCTTTATTTTATTTCTTGGGCTGGGCTCCTTTACAGAGCCTTAGAGGTCACTGATTGGCAAGGCTGGTTGACCAGTGAGCTCCAGAGATCAACTCCACTTGTGCTCTAAGCTTTTCTGTGGGTCCTGGGCACCTGAACTTACACTTGTGAAGAGGCCCTCTACCCAAAGAACCATCCCCTCAGCCCTGAAATCTCACTCTCTAATCCCTAAGCACTTTCCTAACGGAAGATTAGCATCGGGAACGTGAGGCTTTTCGTCCCTGTGACATGGGTGGAAAAAGTTTTTCTTAGTGCCAGGCTCGAGGGGGAAAGTGTGGGGACACACGTGGGTCGGGGAGGAGCTGCCTCAGCAGCATGACGGCTCTCAAACCAGCATGGGCACGCTCTACTCCCAGGGTCGGGGTTTATGAGACACGCACACACTGACCCCCTTAAATACATCTTGAGTAAATCCTCCTTGAATGCTCAGTTTAGCAGGGACGGGTACAATCCATCATGCTTAACAGACACACTAGGGATGCCCATGACTGCTCCAGAAGCATGCGCTGGACTGTCGTTGGGGTTGGGACGCCTGGCCTTCAGGTGTGGGTCAGCTTCAAGCTCATTGTCTTTCTGAAGCCCACACTCAGCCACCAGGGTGGGGTCTGACCCTGTGCGGTTGATTCTTTTTTGCTTGTGTTTTTCGCAGACTATACCCCCTAGTAAGTACCCAAGGAAGGCCCCTTCCTGTCCAGCAAATGAAACAATCCAGTCATACACGCTGCCCACTCTGTTCTGATGCCACAAGAAAATGCGCTAGACTGGATAATTTCTAAACCCAAAAGCTGTTTCTTGTGGCACTGACCGGTAACCTCAGCGACTTGAGGGGTTGAGTGAGGAAGATGGCAAATTCAAGGCCAGTCTGGGCTCCAGAATGAGTTCAAAGCCAGCCTGGCCAACTTGAGTGAGACTCTCTCAAAAATTAAAAGTAAAATTGGGACGGGGGGGAAAATAGCTCAGTTAGTCAGTGCACTTGCTGCTTTTGTGGAGGACTGGGCTCAATTCCCAGCACCTGCACGATGGCTCACTCAATGTCCATAACTTCAGTGTCAGAGAATCCTACCCCCTTCTCCGATCTCTGTAGGCACTGGACACACATGGTGCAAAACGTACATGCTTCAAAACACTCATAGCATAAACTAAACTAAGTAAATCTAAAAAAAGAAAAAGCCAAAAAGAGTGCCTAGTAGGCAGGAGGCCCTAACAATGCAGAAAAAGAAGAAAAAGAACCGAGAACACAGCAGTCGGGCTTCCTTGCCCCATCCCCGAAAGGGACAAAACCTGTGTTCAGACCTCACGACCTCACTATTGCAGAACAAAGAGAAGGCAGAGGTGGTCGGGAACTTTAAGATCAAGGCATGGGCAGATTTAGGTGAGATAGTGCCTCCTGATCCCCCTCACAAACTACAAATAGGCAAGGCAACTCCCCAGGGCCCTTTTTATTTTTATTTATTTTATTTTTTTCAAGAGCTCTAATGCCATGAGCCAGGATAGACCCCGCTGACCCAGTCACTTCCCAGAGTCCCATCTCCTAACTCCACTCCCTCCTCGGTGAGAAGGGTTCAGAGTATGAATTTGGAGGTACATGGCATTCACAGCAGGGCAAGTAGCAGAAGTGTGGCAGAGAGAGAGAGTGGCTTTCCTCCCAGGTGGAGTGAGTGTAACTGGCAGCATCAACAGAAACCTGGAGCCTCGGCCTGACCCAGCAGGTCCTGCTCTGTCACCGTCTCTCCCAAGTCAGGAAAGCCCACTGCGGAGTCCAGTCTTATCTAACCCTACTTTCCCAGGAGAATGGACAGTCTGCTGCCTTCAAGGCAGGTTGGACAGCAGCAGGGCTTGCTCACGCAGGCCGCACCTCAGGCCTGCTGTTCCAGAAGCTCTGGGGTACTGTTCCTGAGAAGCTCCCAAGGCCCACATCTGGAAACTCAAAGTCTCCTTCCTCTGAAATGTATGAAGAGCTGCATCGTTTTTATCCCAAGTCTGAAGGCAGGGACAGCAATATCTTTGAAGTTACATCTGAACTCAAAAGAAACTTCTGTTCAGACTCAAAGTCTCTGCTGATTGTTCAACGCTTTCCACGAGAGTGGTCGGCCTGCAGATGTGCTGACCTGGACTCTTCTGTAACTACACATTTCCTGAACTTGCTATCCTGTAGTGGCAGCGCTTAGCCACAAAGAGAATGCCGGATCTCCTCCTTCCTTGTCCCCATCAGGAAGGCAGCATTGAAGCCAGAAGCACCTGCTGAGAACTCTCATGAGAGTCCTGGCACATGGGAGCCAAGAATGAGGGGAAGCCAGATTTCCAGCTGCACTGGCGGGATCAGAGCCTCAGAGATCCCATCACTGAGCCCTCAACTCTGAGACACCAGCAAATTCACTTGCAGCTGGGGTTCAAGGCTCATGGTAAATTGGGTAAATTGAATATTGGCTTAGTACTTCATACAGAAAATCAAAACTAAATTTTATCAAAGATGGGCATGTCATATTTTATATCTAATAACATTTTGGTTATTATGGCAACTAGAAGCTAACATTTAGAAGAAGAGATGAATCAAGGAGAGACCATTTCCTCTGGCTAGCTGCCTACAAAAAGCACCTGGCATCAGAGGGGACGCTGTCATAGATTGTGACTCACAGAGCCCTACTGTCAAGAGTGGTTATGGTTACTTCCTGAATGTATGCTTTTATTTGGTCATGGTTCCAATAATTATCTTAATGAACCCCCTCATTCCCACTGCTGGATGAACAGATCCGTGGTCACCTGTCTGGATTCAGCTTCTTGGTCATCTCATGGCGGTGGTGATTGCAGCTCTTAGAAGCCCTGCTGTCACCCTTGCTTTTAGTTTAATTTTTAATTTTTTATTTATTACTGTGGATGGGTGGCATGACACAGGCAGCAATGTCAGAGGAAAGTCTGAAGAGTTAGTTGGCACAAGCTGGGTGACTTCTACCATGCGGGTCCTGGGGACCAAACTTAGACCTTCAGGCTTTGCACCAGATGCCTTTTTCCCATCTTGCCATTCCCAGGGGTCACCTCTGTGGCATCTCACACTTGCCTGTTTGCCTCTCACTTTGCGGTCACTCTATGCGCTCTGCAATATAGACAGGCACAGTAAAAGCGGCTGTTAAGCTTTAGATATGAATGTCATCCTGAACTCAGGTGTTGGAGGCTTGACCCCAGTGCAATGCTAAGAGTGGGGCTTTGGAAAACGACTGTATCCCAGGCTCTCCTGAACCACTGTGTTAGTCCACCACTGTTACTAGATTTCGTTATTGGGGAGTGGTGGGAACAGGAAATGGAGCTTGGTTGGAGGGAGGAAGGCACTGGGCCCACCTCTCTTCAGTCCCTCTTGCCTCCCTTTGCTTTCTGGCTACTGTGAGGTAAGCAACTTTCTTCCAAAATGTCTGCCCATCATGATGCTCTGCCCTATCACAGGCCTGGAAGCAGTATATCTAGCTGAGCATGGACAGAAACTTCTGGGTGTCTGAGCCTAAATGAAAGAACACAGGCTAGTCACAGCAGGAACAAATGCAGGCCCAGTCTCAAGGTGGGGAAAAGGCATGGGAAATTCCAGGTAGAAACAGCCTGGATGGAGCCCGTCTCCATCAGAACCATAGGGGCAGGAACGGCTGTTGGAAGGGTCTGTGCTTGGACGTGTCTGTCAGCATATCCCACATCTGCAATGCTGTATCCTTCAACACTGCGCTCCAGCGCTTGTTTTTAAAAGGCAGACCTGCATCGTCAAACCACACCACTTCAAGTATTGAGATTGTTTTGACCATTTTGACAAAAAGTCAAAGTATTTTTCAGAGATGAGACAAGCCTTCTAAAAGTTAAAAATATATCCCATCAGAGCAGTCAACACAGAGGCCTGTGCGAGTCTGAGAGGAAAAACAAGAAAATCTCTAGAGAGCCCCCACCCTCACCATGGAAATAAATGCGGCTTGTTCATTGTGGAGTGGGCAGTGCCCGTGGCCTGCTCCTGTACGCACGGGGGTGCCGTCAATTTCCTATGGCAGCAGGATCTATCTTTGCCCAGCGTGAGCTTCTAGGTGCTTTTTGTGGCCATGCCAATTATCATCCTCTCAGTACTGGTTACAAAGTTTTCCCAAAGTTATTTTTTTACCCCCTCCTCCACCCCCAGAACATCCATTTTTCACGAACCATGTTTTTGGGAATACTTTCCTCAGCTTTTCCACCCAAACAAAGCTCTGACACTCAAATTTTGCATAAACAGTGATATTCAGCCTCCACAGCTAAGGACTGTGGCCAGCTCATTATATCCACAGGCATTTTGTACTTCCACAGACCCTGGATAAAAGAGAGAAATCTTCGAGAAAGTACTCCACACATAAAATATTTCCTTTATAGCGAAATGTGTCCAATTGATTTACGAGGCTCTCTCAAGGAGAACAAAACATGCACCACAAAGCCGAAACTCCACAGAAAGGCTTCCCAGCTTCTTCAGAAGCAATGCTGCCAGACTGCACGCCACTTGGGTTTTTAGTTTCTAATTTGGGGTTCTTTGGGGGAGCTCTGTTTTCATCCTGCTGGGTTTACTGATTTTTATGAGGGTATAATTGATATGCATTCATTTTATTTATTTGCTTATTTGTGTATGTGTGTGTCTGGAGCTCACACACATGTCACAGTGCATGTGTGAAGATCAGAGGACAACTTGCTCAAGTGGACACCTTCCCTGAGTCAGTCTCTCCTTCTACCACGTAGGTCCCAGAGTTGGAACTCGGGCTATTAATCTTGACAACGCCACCTTTACCTTGACACTGAGCTTTCTTGCCAGAACATAATTATCTTTCAAAGTAGTGAGAATTCTCCAGGTTCTTGGCCTTGATTCCGAGGCAGAGGTGAAACATTTTGATCCATCAGGGCTATGTGTGGGAGACTTGCCTGACTTGGGACACCTGGATCAGAACCGTTGAAGGACCTAGCTCAGGCTTGATGAGCCACAGCTCTGAGTCATCTTTGGCCTAGCCTTGCTTAGGTAATGCCAGTGTCTCACCTCTCTGCCTGTCTAGCGTGGTATGATGGAAGCATGGCCCCCAGGCCCGTTCAGACTGGGAAGCCCTTCATGGGACAGTTAGCTGACTTCTGCTCCATCTGGAAATGGCCACCTCTTTGAAACCATCATCTATCATCTGTTGTCCAAAGGGGAGCTCCATGGACCCAAAGTGCTCAGGCTGTCCCAATAAAGCGGGCGGAGCCACCCAGGAAGTTTTTAAGGGGCATCTGGAGATTTAGTCTCTTTAAATTGTGCTAAGTTTCATAGCAGAGGCTAGGAACATCACCTGGAGAGCGAAGTACAGCTGCCTGGTCCGATTTTCTGCACATGCAGAAGACCCAGTTTGAAAAGCCAGCTAGCCAGCACATCTCTCTTCTTCGGAGGTCCCTGCTGCTGAAGGTCTGATTGCAGCCCCTCTCAGATGAGATGGCTGGAACCTACATAGCTTATTTAGTAATCAGTGCCCGGCATGAGGATGCCTTGAGCCCACGGGAGGGAAATCAGGTGCTCTGTGAGCCACAGCATTTTGCTGTGTCACCGGAGAAGACAGCTGCTATTTCTGCGACTAAATGCTATCATTGTGAGCACCGTTCCAAAGAAAACAGGTATCTTGCCAGAGGAAAATAACATATGCCAGGAAGTAGGGGTGGGGTGGGGGGGAGGGAGGAGTACGTGAAGGTAAATAGACGGGTTTCTTCCTCGGGCCTGGGATGCCAAACAGCCATTTCCCTGCTGGAAAAGCAACAGAGAGAGCAAGAGCTATGGCTGGGTGTGGTGGCGCATGCCTGTAAACCCAACACATGAAAAGCCGAGGCAGGAGGATTGCTGTAAGTTACAGGCAAGCCTGGATTCCATAGTGAGTTCCAGGGCAACCTGGGATGCAGAATGAGACCCTGTCTTGAAAAACAAACAAACAAACAAAGTGAGAAAGGGAGGGGTTGGTACACACTGGTGGTCTTTCCACAATGCAGACACGTCTCACTGGCCAGCGTGACCTGTCTATTTCTGGCCGACTGGCTGCCTCCTTTGAATACTAGTTTTAGGGAACAGCACCCTGTGACAGGCTCTGTATGTCTGCCACCGGATATGGAAGCATATCTTCCTGGTACATATTACGTATGACAGGCAAGTGGGAACACACACACATAAGCAGGAATACGTGATCATGCAAGTTGGGGCACAGGGAGCACATAAGCATGCTGGTATGTAGGCCCTGCATTCAAGTGAAGTATGTATATGTATATAAGTAGCTACACGTTAATATTTGTAAACATGCAAATATCTATGAATGTAGGCCTGGTGTGCTTGTGTTGGATATGTGTATAGATATAAGCACGCATGTGTGTATATAGACCAATGTACACACAGAAGTGGCAGGATCTTGCCTTCCTGAGCTCTCTAGAGGGCAAAGCAGGCAAGAAGGAAACAGCTCTGCTGTTGTGTCCTGAAGAATTTGTTCTCTGTTCCTGGGTCCTGGCATGAGCTTCCACAAACCCTTGAGATTTCCTGAGAAGTGGGAGTGTCTTTGTTATGCTAATGAGATGACTCTCTGTTGGTTTGGGGCTGGGGGCTGGGCACAGGAAGACTAACCCCAGGCTGGCAGCTGGAGACTGAGCCTGCCTGACTCCAAAGGCTGATATTCCCTTCCACCCTGTCGGGAAAGCTAACCAATCTTGCCTATGTGATGGAGCCCCTGGGAACTCTGGATGCTGAGGCCCAGTGGAGCCTCCTGGCAGACAAAGAGGAAGCCAACAGAGCCACCGGCCTCCTGTGCAAACCCGGCCCTACATGGATGATGAAACAGTCAGTCTAGAGTGTTTCTGAGTTCTCTGTCAGGTTCTTCAAGTTTAGCATACCAGGAGGACTGTGGGAACTCCCAGGTTTGTAACCTGTTGTTCAGAAGTGAGAGGCCTCTCTCCGTCACTTTCCCTGTAGAGTGCCAGAGACTGGAGTGAGTGGGAAGGAGGCCACAGCTGTGCATCATGGTGAAAATGATCCCCAAGGTGGTGTTTTAGGAGGGATGAGATAGAGAAGTGATGGGAGGTGAGATAGAAAGGATGGACAGGGTAGGCCAGGCCCTGGAAGGGTACTGAGGCAGAAGGAACAGAACCTGCAGAAGGACTGGGGGAGGTTAGCTAGGGTAAGAGTGGGGGTGCAGAGGAAGGTAGGTCTGCACCTAGAACATGCCCAGCTAGAAGAGCTCCAGAGACTCGGGGCTGTGGGTCCATTCTAGGGACCAGCACTGGGCCAATAGATACTCAAGTCACACCACCAGGGCAGCTAAAGTTCTCAAAATCCTGTTCATGATGTCTGTGGCCATGTCCTAAAGACTAGAGACAACCCCCTGCATCCCCCCCACACAGTAGCTTCCCAGAGAACGCACAGGATGCACAGGCTTCTGGGAGCTGAGAACCCATCATACCTGGAGGCCCCACAGGGAAGGTCAAATCTGTGTGAACAAAGGCTTAGCAGCCTCCTCAGCAGGAAAAAACAAAACAAAACAAAACAAAACAAAAACAAAAACAAAAAAAACAACCCCCTCATTACAGGAGACTTTTCAGGAGCCAGAAGACAGCAAGATATCTATGGATCTGTGACAAACGCATGTACCAGGTTGAGAGCTGTGGATCCTGCCCTGCTCTCCTCAGACTCTGGCTCTGTTTTCCATCTAACATGGTTTCACTCTTCTGCGGAACTTGCTGGGAGCCCTAAGTGCAGCTGAGTTGGTCAGCACCCTGGAGCCAGTGGCTCCACTGGGGCAGGTAATCTGCATACCTGAGCTGGAGCCTCGGATCTGCGCCTCTATGTTGCACCCTCCCTGCACCCCCAGCAGTGGGTCCAAAGCTCCTTCTCCTGCCTCTGGCTGCTTCTCTGGAGCCACACGCTGCCCTGGGGGAGCCCTAGTGTTCTGTAACGTTTGATGATGTGACTCGCTGTCTGCAGAGATCATGTGTGCCCAGTGGGTCACAGTTACCCACTGGGCTCACACAGTCACTAATTTCCAGCACTAATTCCCACTAATTCTGGGGCTCCAAGAGGAAAAGCCCATTCCCCACCACCGGGCTTGAGTGAAGGGCACATTACACAATGTGAGCTTGGGGGTAGCTGCAAGGGGCAGCATCTGAGGAAAGCGGAAGCCGGATTAGTGGTTTCATTAGTTGCACATCCTCATGGAGTCAAAATTGTAAATAACCCATGGGGTGACTGCGGAGAAGTGCCGGGAGGGCAAGGCAGAAAGCCAGCAGGGGAGAGGGACAGGCTTGGCTGTGGCAGGTAGCAGCTGAGAAACCTGCTAAACCTCACAAGAGTCCTCTCCAAGTTGCTGGCTAGGAACCACCAGCTGCAGCTTGGCCAGTGTCCTCTGCCTACTATCACGCCCAGCAGTGAGGAGGTGGGGCTGGGGCTGGAAATTAAGTGTTCTTTGTGCCACTTAAACCTTTATGAAGTTCACTAATGTGTTTAGAAGAGCACGAGGCAGGTACCTGCTCCCAGGACCCGAGCCATGAAAGCAATTTGCAGCCTAGCTTTTGCTGCTTAGCGCTCCCTGATGCTTCTACTCCTTCCCAGAGGAGAGCTGGGTTACACGGATGCCTTCTCCGAAGCAGCCCAATCGGGGCCTTGCCATGCGCTGCAAGCTGCAATCTATCTCATAAATGGATCGGAATGTTCTACAAATTACCCACGTTGGTCCCCAGAGGTATCTTTAACTGGGGGCTTAGAGTTGCAAATGAATTCTCCTATGGATGTATTATTCTCTCAAATAGCAAAGAGAGGGGACTAGCTTGTACAATGTCTTCATAGAGCCTGGCTAAATTAGATCATGCAAAATCTAATGAGGCTCATTCAGTGAAACTAAGCAGGTATGAAAGGCAGGGCAGCCCTGACCTGGGCTGCCATCCAAGATGAAACTCCCAGGTGAGTAAATTCTAGGCACTACCGGCTGGTGTGATCTTTGACACCTGAGAGGTGGAAGTAACCATGGATACCAGCATCAGCCACTGGGCAGAGCCCCTGGAGAGCGTTTGTTCTCCCACATATGTTCCATCTGTGGCCTGTGGGTCACATGTTAATTAGGACAGCTAGGGCAGATTTCTGCAGCTGTGATTAAAAAAAAAAATCAGGACAGAAGGCAACTTAGGGGAGAAAGGGTTCATCCAGCTTAACATTGCATGGCAAGAACTCAAGCAGCCGGTCACATGACACCCCAATGATGAGCAGAGAGATATGAGTGAGCTCAGCGGGCCTGCTTGATTCCCTGTTTGCTTGCTCTCGGCTAGCTTTCTTCTCTCCCAAACTATTTAAGAACCCCTGCCTAGGGAATGGTGCCGCCCACAGTGGGTTGGCTCATCTTACATCAATTAACAACCAAGGCAATCCCCCACAGGCCAACTTGATTTAGAGGACTCTTCATTAAGACTCTCTCCCCAGGTGAATCTAGGTTGTGTTAAGTCAGCAGTTCAAACTAACAAGCACGGCACCCTGGCGTCATTATAGACCGCAACTTGATGCTGCAATGTAAACACTCGTTTTCAGAAGGTGGACCAGTCTTCTACTGAACACTACACCTCTTACAGGTCATTACGGTGGTGGGGCAAGAAAGGCAGTGAAGACAGGCAGGAGTATGGCTGTGCAGGCCAGGCTCTGTGAGGCTCCGCCGCTCACTGGGAAACCACACTTCCTCTAACCCCTCCCATAAGCAGGCCTTTTCATATACACTAGGGTCAAGTAGCCCAAGTGATTAATGAGAGTGGGCAGCTGCAGAGGGTCTCCAGTCACCCCAGAGCTCTCTCAGACACCTTTTCTTCTTTTTCTCCCCGGAGCCCTGCACCCCAGTCTTCCTCTTCCTTGTGCATGGTATCCATACCCAAATGGTTGCAGGTTGCATTTTTACTGTGTACTGAAGTGATTTTCAAGAGAGATCTTGACATTCCCAATCAAAATTCCAGCAGGTTTTATTTTCTAAAATTAACAAGAGGATTCTGTAATGTATACAGAAATCTAAACGACCTAGAAGAGGCAAAGTAATTTTGAAAAAGAAGTAGCAGGACTAGCTTGTCTCAAACCTCTCTGGGGGGCAGAAATGCAGGCAGGAGCTGTGTATAGGGGAAGGCACCCAGACAATGTGCAGAAATGAAGTGAGTAGAGGCCAGCCACACACAGGAGGCTGGCCAGGGTTCAACAAACCTGAAAGGGCAACCCCGTAGGTAAGAGCAGTTTTTCTAACAAACAGGACCTGAATAATTTTCTGTCCACATGGAGAATGAAAAGATGAAAGCATGCTGGGCCATTAATTCACACCACGCACTAGGTACAACACAAACCCTGGGACTGAATATACATCTTAGAGCGGAGATACATGGGCTGGGAAACAGGGAGAAGAGGGGCCGTGACCTTGGAGTACAACAGAGTTCCCAATCACAGCACAAAAAAAGCATGAACCACCAGGGGGGAAAAACAAAACAAAACAAAAACTGGATATGGACTCCATTCAAGCTAGGACTTCCACTCTTTAATACATAGCCCTAAGAAAATACCAAGACAAAATACAGATGGAAGAAAAAAACCCTACAAAACAAAATTCCAAAATGTGTATGCATCCTTCCTCTTGTCTCTTGAAATATTTATCATCTGTCTACCTACTTACTATGTATCTACTTATCAAAAATTCATCTATAGTCTAATCTCTCAATCAATCATCTATCTCCTAATCACCTGTCATTTATCTATCATCAAATCTCCATCTGTCTGTCTGTCTGCTTTCTATTATCTATCAATCTCTCTATCTGTTTAATTATGTATAAATCAATCAATCATCTATTCTGTTATTGTCTCTCTGTGTGTCTCTGTCTTTCTGTGGTTTGAATAAGAATGGCTCCCGTAGGTTCATATATTTGAATGCTTAGGGAATGACACTATTAGAAAGGATTAGGAGATAGGGCCTTGTTGGATTAAGTGTGTCACTGGGGGTAGGCTTTGAGATTTCAAAAGACCAAGACAGGCCCAGTGTCTCTCTCTTCCTGCTGCAGGATCTGGATGTAGAACTCTCAGCTACTTCTCCAGCAACATGTGTTCCCATGTGCCACCATGCTCCTTGCCACAGTAACGGACTCAACCTCTGAACTGTAAGCCAGCCTCAATGAAATGGATTCGTTTCTAGGAGTTGCTATAACCAGTGTTCAGTAGAAGACTGGTCTACCTGCTGAAAACGAGTGATCATGGTGTCTCTTCACAGCAATAGAATAGTTACTAAGACACCCCATAGCTTCAAGCATTTACTTGGCTCACAGTTGGTGACACTGTTTGGAGAGGCTTATGAGGTATGGCTTTGTTGCAAACGATTTGTCACTGGGGGTGGGTTTTGAGGTGAAGGCCTCAGCTACTTCCAGTTTGCTTTCCCTCAACTTTGGGCTTGCAGTAAAGGGTGTGAGCTTCCAGACTCCTGCTCTGCCTTCCATGCTTCCCTGTCATTATGGTCGTGAGCCCTCTGGAACCTTAAGCCAGGTGAAAACTCTTTCTTCTGTGAGTTGCTTTGGTCATGGTGTTTATCACTGCAACAGAAAGCAAAACTAATACACTCATAGTATGTCTCTAACAGACAGTGCAGTTTAAGAATGGGTGAAATACTGAAAACGAAAACTTCACAAAAGAAGATCCTCAAATGCCCAAGGAGACCATGGGAAGTGCCTGATCACACCGTGAAGAAGGAGGTGGGAACAGACACTGCTCTGAGAAGTCTGGAAAACCACAGATGGTTCTCTGAACATTCTCTGCTTTAAACCAAGCTATCACACCTAGACACTTGCTCCCAGTAGGGAAAACACCAGGAGTGTGGCTTATATATGAACACCAAGAGAAGCTTTATTTACAGCAGTAGAGAGCTACCTAAGAGAAGAAGGGTGTGTTTTGGTTCCTGATTTCAGAGGGATCAATTCACTGTGATGAGAAAGGCCCTGCAGAGTTCGTGACCATGGGAGCACAGAAAGTCATGTGGTAGCGGACTAGGAAGCAGGGAGATTGGAGCCAGAAACATGGACTAGGCTACAACCTCAAAAAGGCCTGCCTGCCCTAGGTGCTTACTGCTTCCCTACAGGTTCCACCTTCTAAAGATTCCACAGCCTCAAAAAACAGAACCAACAGCCAGAAAAGTGTTCAAAACCTGAGCCTGTGGGGCCATTTCTGATTCAAACCATAACAGCAGTAACCTGGAGCATCCATGGGCAAATGAATGTATAATAAACACATGCAATCAGCGAAATAGACAAGTATCTCAAAAGCCAAGATTTGCTGTACAGAAAATCTGCATGTAACTTTTTAAGACCTGCAATAATTGTGTGTGTGTGTGTGTGTGTGTCTCCATCTGTGTGCATGTGTGTGTTGGGTGGTGGCATCTGATTTTCAGAACACTATTACAATGAACATTCAACTTTAATATTCACTGTTTTTCTTTTTCAGAGTGGGCTCATGTGATCCAAAATGGCCTTATAGCTGCTATGTTGTTGAAGCTGGCCTTGAACTCTTGATCCTCCTGCCTCTCCCTTTCAAGTGTTGGGATCATAGGTAGGTACAATGGCCAGCTCCTGACATGCTTCTGTGGTCATATCATTGTTGACTAGAAGCATGAAGTCCACATACAATGACCAGGTAGGAGAAAGCCCCAGCTATACACAAGGTAGGGCTGAAGGTAGCACCTGTCTCCTGGGAAGGAGGGCAGAAGATGCTTGCCACTGAGGGCAGAGGCAGCTGGATACCCACGCTTTCCAGGGGACTGCCTGAGGCATGGGGTTTGTTGGCACAGAGATACCCCAGCTTCCTTCTGTTTCTGAGCCCATGGAAAATAAAGAACACACTTTTTTAGTTAAATGAGAAGTGAGGCACATTTGGGAGGGGCGCTATGAATTATATGTAGACCACCAAATAAAATTCAATTTTCAGGTAGTGTGAGGGTGTATTGCAGAGGGAGCAGCTACTTTGCATATCACAGGAGACAGTGGGTAATAAGGCAGCAGGCAGGACAGGACTGATCTGTGGCCAGTGAGGCTGCGATTGTTTCCTTCCTCCCTCCTCTAATCGCACCATTGCAGTGTTGACTCAGAACACGGCAGCCCATGAAAAATGTCACTGTTCTGCCTATGGTGTGCATCTGCTGGCAATTGCAGCGGGTTGCGCTGCACAGGAAGGGTGAGAAGGCAGCCCATGCCGCCATGCTCAGCAGGCTTCCCATTTCCTCCTGCAATTACACATCAAACTGTTTTAGCTTCACAGGCCCTGGCTCTATAAATGGCCTGAGGCAGAGAGCCGCCAGGCAGCGAAGGAACTTCAAAGCCAGAGTGGGGATTCAGGTATGAGGTGCTCTGTGGAGAGCCAAGTCAAGCCCCTGGCCTGCAGGCACACCCCAGGCAGCAGGGCATTAAGATGTGCCCCAGAAAGCACCCTCTACTTATCACTGCTTAATGCAATTAGCAGAGGGTTTGGGGAAAGTGACTATGGTTAAGAGATGATCAAAGACATGGCAGATCTGCAAGCCCTTGCCCCTTGGTGCAGCCCACAGACAAGCAGTGGGCATTCCTTCCTAGAAGCCTCAGAGAGTCAAGGTCTTCATTTTGGATGTCTGTCTCAAAGCCATCTCTGGGTGAACAGCGTGGCTCCAGGCTGTGTGGTGGTTAGTTTCTGGGCTTTTCCCAAGGATCCTTTTACTTCAGATCCAGACAGGCTCAGAGGACACTATAGAGGCACAAGCTTTTGAGAACTCTCTTCATTTATCTGTCCATTCATCTACTCAGCCACCATTTATACAACCATTCATTTATTCATCCACATGTGCATTCTTCTGTCTTCCATCCATCCATCTATCCAGGACTCATCCACTCTCCCACCTATCCATTGATCTATCATTCACCTATATCTACTTTTTTAAATATCCACCTACTGTCCATCCACCCATTTATCCATATACCCATCCATTGATCCATCCACTTACCCAAACATCCAAAGCATCTGTTTTTCCACCTGTCCACTTATTCATCTAATCATCAAACAAATATCAGTTACCACTCTGCTTTTCTGACCCAGGCTCTCAGCATTGTTTCTTGCTTGGTATCTCCAATTCTCTTGTCCAGGGGACATGAAGCCTAGGAGTTGGCACTGACCACAGAATTTGTTACATAACTACTCTTACTTGTCTATAGTTCTGTCTCTAGTCCTAGCTGCTTGGGTGTTTCCAGGTGCTTACAAAAGCCTTTTACCCTGTTTTCTTTCCCTATTTTCTTCTACCGCATAACCTTTGCTTTTTGGTGACGTAGTCCAATTCGAGCTACTCTGCTACATTGGAGCTGGAGTCACACTAGACACTGAGGGCAGGGTGCTGCTAAGAGAGAAATGCAGGACTGACTGGGCATGACGGGGTCTGGAGTTGGCATTCTAGGTGGGGCACAGAGAAGGGCAGTACAGCCTAGAGGCTCCAAACAAATGATCTTGATGAGGGCACTAGACAAGTGACATGTGATGGGGAGGAGTGAGAGATGTGGCTGGATGGGATGGGAGTTGTCAGGTGGATCAAACTAACAAGCAAACTAATTTCAGTCAGGGATTTGCTGCAGGTGACAGATGCAGACTGCCATGTGAACATGGCCCCAAAGTTTATGTAATGGCTCCAAAACCCAGGAGAAAAACCATGGATACCTTTGGCTTTTGATCTGCTAATGTGAAAGAGAGACTCATGCTCTATCCAGGCCTGCAGAGAAACAAGCCTGTGAACCCCACCAGGGTGACTCCGCGCATGCGGGATGGCACTCGGCAGGAGAAGCCAGGTGCCCAGCACAGTGTAGTGCAGAAATGTCCCACAATCCAGAGTGCAGACACCGATGCCTGTCTCCATCTCAGAGCACATGTCAGGAGGAGATGTGGAGGACTTCTGCATGGCTTTTAATTTCTTGTTTCAAAGACACTGGCTCAGAAAATGCTTACTTCCTGATTTTTCTTCCTCCTAATTAGACTTGGAGAGTCTGTCACACAGAGTGCTCATTTCAGTCACAAATGAGTGGCATGAACGTTATTAAGGAAAATCATCACCTATGTGGAACACACTCCCCAATAGCAAAAATCGCCTAACAGCTCAGGACCACACAAATTTGCGGGAAACATCTCAAACAATAGCCTTTCTGAGGTGGTCCATCCTGAAGCATCAGACAGAAGCCTCACACTTGAGCCTCAAGTCTTGGGAGGAAACTGTTGGGTCAAGCCTTCCTCTCTTTTGGATGGAGCCAACTTCAGTGTCACCTCTGAGGAGCAGGCAACACTGCAATCTAGAAAAGCTGGGGGGGGGGCGGCCACACTTGCACCCACAATTACGGGAATTTTGTAGAGAAACTGCACGATCCGCAGACGACACCATATCATTCACAGCTAAAACTTGGAACTGAGGAAGAGGCAAGGGTCCTATAGCCCCAACCAGGGACACATGGGTCCACTGCCACCCTATTCGTCCCTATAATGTAGGTGCATCCTCACTGCCACCTGATAGAGGGGATTTACCACAGCTCATGTGATCCCAGGCATGTCATGGCACAGACGGTGTCTTATCTTTGATCCATTAGATGGTTTAATTTGACAAACAAAGTGCCCACCCATGAGATTACAGCACTTAGCTGTGTCAAAGCATGAGGTCGCTCCTTTTGTTGTCAGATCTATAAGAACACATGCACACGAAACTGGAACCTTCCATTAGACCCACAGCACCTCTCTCTCTCTGCAGTCATCTCCGTCCCTGGTTGCTTTTTTCATAAAGATTAATTCCTCTCCCAAGCCTTTACCTGCAGAGAGTGTGTGAGCTAGAAGTGTGACTCCCAGCAGCTCCCCAGGAGGGAAGCATTTAACCCTTTCTGGCTTGTGCCAGGCCCTGATTTATTGCCGGGAGATGTTTCTGCAGTCACATAGCCCTGGCCGCCAGCAGGTCGGAGTAGAGGAGACGCTTATTCTCTGCCAACCTGCTCTGTGTCCAACAACTCAGGCTTTGGTGAAAGACTGGGGACACACCTGCCATCTGCCTGTGTGCTCAGAGAGACAGGTGGGCAGGGTGTCCCTAGGGTCGCTGCTCTGACTCATGTCTGTGAGTATTCCTCTATGGTGTGACAGCCCCCAATCTTTGTTCTCACTGTCACATGAACCCTTCCTGTGGAAATGTCATCATCCCTTTTCCCCTTTGCAATGTTGGTCTTTAGTGAGGCCCACTGTTGCCAGTCTAGAATGGGGCTCTGCCTACCTGAGGGCATGCATTTCTCCCAGGAAGGAAGTGAGTGTCTGTGTCACCACACATGTGCAGGTTTTCTCCCAGAAAAATGGAGCTGATTTCCAGCCCAAGTACATGTCGATAGATACGTAAAAGCATCTTGGCCATGATCAGGGTTGGATTTGTTAACAGTTGGTCATTAGCGGCAAGGAAGGTGATGTGATCCAGAGGCTAGGCCCTTGCATCTGCCATGCTCGTGCCCACTTGTGGTATTTTTAGAGACAACAGCTGGTGCTTAGGCGTGGGTCCCTCAGCTCATAACTGGCTCAAGGCAGAAGAGGAAACTTCAATGTGTTTGTTGGAAGTAGGAGAAAAAGAAGGAAGGAAAGAAAGGGGTCGGGGGAGAGGGAGCAAGAGAGAAAGAAGAAGGGAAGAGGGAGGGCCAGTGGGGAGGGGATGTGGAGAAGAGAAGGAAGGAAAGAGAATGAGATGGGGGCAGAAAGAGAGGAGGGAGGGCACGAGGCTCTGGAGGTATGGACTGCAAGTTCTCCTAGGACGCCTCCTGAAGGCGGAACAAGGATCTGCTCATCCACAGTCAGCTCTGCCACCTTCCTGTCCCCCTGAGCAGTGGCTCAGGCCTCGCGTAACTGCCCCATCTCCCAGCCTGTACCCCTACTGGTCTCCCTAGCTCCACCCTGCCATTCATTGTCCATGCTTGAGACTGATACCATTTTAAATTCAGTTACACAAGATGAACCCAGTGGAGATGTATCAAGAGCCATATTATGAAACCACAGTCCCCATTTACAGGATGGTGTGAAATGGAGAGGAACTGGGTCAAGAACACTAAATTGGCGAAAGCAGAGACCACATCAGCCTCAGTGCCAGGGTGGGGCTGGAATGTGGGAAGATGGACAGATACATTAGTTGGTGGGTAGACAGATGGGTAGGTGGGTGGGTGGCTGGGTGGCTGGGTAGATTGGGGAATGTATAAGTAAGCAGGTATATGGGTAGATGGGTAGATAGGTAGATGAATGGTGGGTAAATGGCTAGGTAGTTGAGTAGATAGATTGGTGAATGTGTGGACAGATGTGTAGATAGCTGGACAGATGGACGATGAATGCATGCATGCTAGGATAGAGAACAGATGAATCACTGAGTAGACAGATGGAACAGTAGATGAATTAATGAGTAGGTAGATGGATACATAGATGAATACATAGCTGAGCAGATTGGTTAATGGATAAATAGATGTTAGGTAAATGAATGGGTGACTAGGTGTTTGTGTGGGGATGGATGGATGGATAGTGCGTGGATGAATAGATGGATGGATAGATAGTCATCGATGAGTGAGCGGGTTGATGTATGGGTGGATATGGAGATAGGTGGACTGGCAAATTGATGAGAAGGTGTATAGGAGGATGAATGGATGGGTGGATCAGTGCGTGGGTAGATAGAAGGAGAGATGGATAGGTGGTAGGTGCATGATAGATTGGTGGGTGGATCTATAGATACACGTACAGATGAGTGGGTAGATGGATTGATGGGTAGGTGGGTGAGAGGGTGGGTAGATAGCCGGGTAGACGAAGTCAGATATTCTTTCTTCTAATAGCTCATGGGAAAGACCTTGTACTACCAGGCTGTTCGACAATGCTAACCTGTCCAGCCTGACCATCTAGTCAGGCAGCCCATTGTCAGTTCTGACTGAAGCGCCAGTCTTTGCCTCTCCCAGAGATGCACACACTCTCATGATTCATTTGGCTTCTGTGAGGCACCTCACTCTCCTCTAGAGAATGGTTGGAGATGCCAAATCAAAGGGCCAGGGCATTTCATTCACAATGATCTATTTTTTGAGAGTTTGAATATTCTAAGAAACTTGGGTTTTTGTCTCTTTTTGTCATTTCCATGGTGGGAATACTAGAATGCCTCAGACATTCTCTTGTTCCTGGAGATGGCAGGATTATATAGACCCAAAGCAAGTCTTGGCCCTGCTGATTCCATGCTCAGCATCCCTGGCCTGCATTGGTTGTACAATACTTTTCACCTGCCTCTTCTTGCAGCCATTGCTGAGATGGGCAAGATTGGCACCAAGGAGACACAGACTCAGTGAAGCTATGGTTCTCTAGTGCCATGCACCTCTCCAGAAAGGCACCATTGCTCTCAGGTGACAGTCTGTCCTTGAGACTGTACATAACATATAATGTATTATGAACCTGTACAATGAACCTGCTTGGGGTCCTTATGGTGAGGTGGTAAACCCCTGCTTTAAGAGTGTTTTCTCCATCAATCCCAGCTGCCTTAACACCAAATCTCATGCCGAAAGCAAGCAAGGGAAAGCTCAAGGCAGCAGTATAGCTCTTGTGGTAAGACAAGAGTCTCACAGTTACCAAACAAAGTGTCCCAAGCCATCTGATGTTGGCATGGGGCCTTTGTATGTGAGCCACCTCACATACAGAGCTCTGATGGCAAATATATTTGAGCACATCCATCCTGCTTTCCACCTGGCCCATTCCCAAATCACAGGTTACAGGATCTAGATGCCATGCAAGGCGAAGGGCCCAGCATTGGGATATGAAGGCAGGAAGAAATGAGGCCAGTCTGGGCTATAGGAGGGGAAGCCTGCCCAGGGTTGGCACCATGGAAAGCATGCATGCACGTTGTCTCCATGTCCCAGTAGGTCTCATTTGCCTGGAACGATCCAGCTGGAATCCAAGAAGACAAGAGAGGTGATAGACACTGATGAACTCAGAAAGTCTGCCTTTTATACACATTGTAAGAGGATGGATCTATTTAAAAAAGTGGGTCAAAGGACCCATTGCCAGGTGTGCCCTGCCTCAGCCTTTTGACATTGCAATAAGATATCGCAGAAATGTTCCTTTCTGAGAACCCTGTGATTAAATTATTTAAAAAAATTGTTAAATAAATACAAACTAGCTGAGACTCCTAACAGTGGGAGATCTTGGAGCCTGAAGTTGCCACCTCCTGTAGCCAGGTGGGACTTCCAGTGGAGGGAGAGGGACACCAACCCATCCATAAAACCTTTGACCCAAAATTTGTCTCACCTACAAGATGTGTAGGGCTAAAGATGGAGCAGAGATTGAGGGAATGGCAAGCCAATGACTGGCCCAACTTGAGACCCACCCCATGGGAGAGAGCCAACCCCTGTCACTATTACTGATTCTCTGCTCTGCTTGCAGACAGGAGCCTAGCATAACTGTCTTCTGAGCTGTTTCACCCAGCAGCTGACAGAAAGAGATGCAGAGACCCACAGCCAAACAATAGAGAGTGTTTGGGGAGTTTTGTGGAAGAGTGGAAGGAGGGCTTGAGGGAGCCAGAGGGGTCAACGATACCTACAGAGTAAGCTAAACTGGGCCCACAGGGGCTCACAGAGACTGAACCATCAACCAAAGAACATGCACGGGCTATACCTAGACCCTCTATACATAATGTAGGAGATGTGCAGCATGGCCATCATGTGGGTTCCCTAACAATGGGAGTGGGGCTATCTCTGACTCTGTTGCCCGTCACTGGATCCCTTTCCCCTCGCTGGGCTGCCTTGTCTGGTCTCAATGGGAGAGGATAAACTAAGTCCTGCTATGACTTGAGGTACCAGGGTGAGCTGGTACCGCGTGGCGACCTCCCCTCCTTCTATGAGAAGAAGCAGCAGAAGGGAGAAAGGGGAGGGGAATAATGAGGATGGGAGTGGAATGAGAGGAGAGAGGAGTCTGAAATCAGGCTGCAAAGGCATTAAATGAATGAATGAATGAATGAATGAATGAATGAAAAAATAAAATAAAACATAACTTTCATTATACCAAGAAGCTGCATTTATGTGACAAGTGGCATTGAGTCTATAGGTGTGTGCGTTCATGTGTATGTGTGTGTGATGAACATGTGTGCTTAATGAGCGCAGTCAGTGTGGGAACAGACAGAGTGGGAACATGCACTACAGGACAGCTAGGCAGAAGCCAGCCCTATGCCTGGAGCAGCAAAAGGCTTTAACCTTCCAGGACCACAGGCAGGAAGAGATGCTTTGGGTATATGCAGACTCCATCCCAGAGGGCCAACCCCAGCTAGGAAAGGCTTTGGTGCATGTGTAACAGCACCAGGAGAGGAAGGCAGGTTTCCCTCAGCCACAACATTCCCCAGAAAACAAAATGTGAGAAAGGACTCAGTGGGCAATTTGGCTACACAAACACCAGCGCCCAGCTTCCCCATGGCATCTCCTGGCCCTGCGCACCTGTGTCAGGATAACCAGGCTCTGGAGTAGATGCTCTGGGTCACAATGCAGACACAGAGCCCTGGGTCTGATGTGAACGGTGCACAGAACACATCTGCTGTCACTGGAGATGCCAGAAAAATTAAGAAGTGTGGAATCTGCTCGATGCCCTAACGCCCCATGTGCCACCCTCCTGGAGGAGAGTGAAAGGCGTGAAAATCTAAGCAATTAACCCACCTTCCCAGAGAAGCACCATTGCTTAGGAATTGGACAGCTGTCCTTGCTTCTGGGAGTAGGCTCAATCAGGCATAGCAGGGAAGAGCTCACGAGCACAGGGAGGCTTCTTCCCGAGGGACATGATGCCCAGACTGGCCCTTGCCACCAGCCTCAGTCCCAGCCCCTAGGAGTCTGAGCTGCACTTTGTGGCCAGCAGTATGTGAAAAGATGGGAAAAATGTGAGCTTTTCATTAGCACTTAACTGAGGCTGTCAGTCACCTAATTGCTTCAATAAAATATAATTAATTAAGAATAACATGTGGAGCCATTCACATAAGCTACAGAGCGCACACTGCAACCTCTGGATTCTTTTTTTTTTTTTTTTTTTTTTCCTTCTCATGAGCTGTATCCTGCCAGACACTGCCTGGCTGTAGTCGAAAAAGGAGGATCAACACTTCCTCTTTTCAGCCATGTCATGTTTTCCTTTGAGTGCTGGAAATAAAGATCATTTTAATGTCTGCTATCTTCCATGAAGAAAGTATGCCTGGAGGAATTGGGGAGCAAACTGAGGGTCTCTGGGGAGCTTGGACCAGGAACCTCAACAGTGACAGCCCATGCAGGCATCTCACCGTTTGGAGTAATGCAGAAAGCAGCATCTCAGGGCAGGCAGAATGAGGGCATGTGTACAGTCTTTCCTAGTCTTGGGAGCCTGGCTACCTCGGGGGATTATGCTGTTGTTGCCTTGACATGTGGGGATGGGGCAGGAAGTGGTCACTGCAGAGTGTCCAATCCCTTGGAGAGGTGTCCACATACCTTGGTGAGTGAGGCTTACCCCACAAGGAGAGACATGTCAGGGACTCAGCACACACACAACTCCCACGGCTGGAAGGAACAGCAGTTGCTCAGCAGGGAGGGCTAGCCTCAGGTGTATATGTTACCACACCCCCAAACTCATCAAGGTAAAATGAGGCCCCCAAGTTGCTAGTTCAAGAGAACTATAGCAGTTGACATGACACACGGCCAGCTTCCTTCTGTTTCTCTGCATGTTCTCCTCCTTCCAGTCTCTGTCTGTGTCTCTCTCTCCTTCCCTCCTCCTTCCGTGTGTGTGTGTGTGTGTGCGTGTGTGTGTGTGTGAGAGAGAGAGAGAGAGAGAGAGAGAGAGAGAGAGAGAGAGCTTCAATCTTACTTCATGGTCCAAGGCAGCTGACTCAAGTCCAGCCATTGTTTTGGAGCTCTATACATCTACTAAGCGGGGAAGGTGTACTGGGCAGAAGGGAAAAAATAGGGGAAAAAAATCATTTTTTGAAGACAGTCTGCCAATTATTTCTGCTTAATTGCAGTGGTCAGAGCTTGTTCATGGAGCCATTCCCAGCTATAAAGCAAGCCTTGGACATAAACCCTTTGTCTGGATAGATGGTTGCCCCCAAGAAGATTTGTGGAATTGTAGGTGAAGAAAGAAGAAAGATATTCATGAACTGTACCTAGCCTCACTCCCCACCCCTGGGGAGATGCAGAGTGACTTCCCGCCTCTTTACCTGTAACCCAGCCTAACACAGGCTTCAGGCCCAGTGCAGACTGCTCTACAGTGGGTGCCTGATGTTGATATCCAGTGTCAGAGGAATCTCCCGTGTCTACACTCCAAATAAAAGACAGATGATCCCTGGCATTTCCTGGCATCTCCCAACAGCACCCACACGGCTGCCAGCTGGCCTCTCCAGTGTGTCTGTGGCCAAGATGGCTATGAAGTATGAGATCATAAGTTCTTGAGAGTGAGGGCCAGCCTTGAAGGATCTGGGATGCTGAAGACTTGGTCTTCACTATTCAGCACAATGAGCCCTTCTTCACAAGGAAGGTGCAGCCACATTAGGGAGCTCTGTGGGGTGAAAAAGGCGGGCGGACAGCACAGCCCACAATGACCGAGAAGGGTGGACCACCCGCCTGGCTGACAAGACTGCTGCCCTGTAAGCAATGGCTGGAGCAGGGCCCAAGAAATGAGGAGAGGTGGTTGTGATGGTCATTAGGTTTGCAAGGCTGTATGAACAAAGAAACTAATGCTCCTACGTTGTTGTGTTCTAGAAAGAAGGCCTTGGAAGAGAAGGAGAGACACCAGGTCAGCACCCACAGTGGACCCAGAGGTTCCTGGAGAGGCCACTACCAGCTGCCTCTCCAAGGAGCTTCTCTGACATCATCTGTGATCTCTAGGGACACAGCTTCTAGCCTAGACCTAAGGCAAGGACCAGGACCTCCACAACTGTGAGTAAAACCAGACCGTTCTTCCAGTTACAGGATTGTCTCAGGCCTTCTTACGTTGAACAGCACAGCTCTGAGTGAGAGAAACCTTTCCTCCCTATGAGCTGATGTCTCTGCCTTTTGTTATAGTGCTAGAAAGCTAGCTAACAGCGAACGGGCCTCGGCTAATCAGTCTTTGCTTTAAAGACAGCACACTACAGCCAGCCTTAGCTCAGACTGGAGCCCACGATCTTCCTGGCCTCTTCCAGCCACACAGGCCTTACTTATACTTTAGACTCGCCAGACCACCTAATCGTTTCCCCTTGGACATGTGTCCTGTGGGGATGTTTTCATGGAGAACCCCAGCTAGCCAAATCTTGCCTTGCTCATGTCACTCTGGTAAGTGACAGTACTCAAATACCAGTAAACATTCTGCTTCCCTCCCTCTGCCCTTGGGCCAACAGTGTGCTCAAGATGCCATGACTACTGTGCACAAGCCACACAGCCAGAATGGACGTCTCTCAAAATGCAGAAAAAGAGTCCACAAATATTTAGTTTGGGATGTTTGGAGGCTCACTATCAATTCTGAGAGATGCACCCAAGACAGGTACACCCGGATGCTTGCTCAGTCCTAGCCTGGGAATTACGGCCTGCAGAAGAGCTCAGTAAGAAGCAGGGACTGAGGCAGGCTGTTAGGCAGCCTCTGCCATGGAGGTGGACATCGTCTGACCCTTGATGATAGATGCTGGGAGGAAGGACACAGTTCACAGGAGGGTGAGGTCATGGGTATAGGGAAAGTACCTAAGAAAAAAAAGACACTCCCAGAAGTTCACCTGGGACTCTAACCCCTCCAGGCAGCTGGGGTTGTGGCCCTATGACAGGGAACTTGTTCCATGCTCAGGACTTCAGAAAGTGACAATAACAACCATTGGACCCCTGCAGCGTGAGAGCAGCTGCCTCTTCTCTCTTGTGTGTCTCTACCCCAGGGAGCAGCTGTGGTGTAACATACAGGCAGTGCCATGTAACATGTAACACCTGAGATCACCATGGTGATGATGATGATGATGCGGATGGAGATGAGGTCTGATACCCCACTGGGTGCATTACAGAAATACTTACTAGAAGAGGAATACACAGGTAGGGCAGGCCTTTCACAGCAGCAAAGGCAGGTGCCACAGACCCTCACCAGGGGGTGTTGTGGGGCATGGCTGGTGGGGTGGTCTCTAGCTCTTGAAAGCTTGGGTTTGAATCCATGCTCTGAGCTGTGCAGTCTCAGTCATGCTACTTAACCTGGCATAATGCATACATGACTCTGAATGTTGGCCATTTGTTAGCTGTTGGTGGCTGTGCTGGAAGGAGTCCTCAGTTACACACAAAGTCAGTGAGTCTCACTTCAGGGTGGCTCCCATCCTGTCAGACCCTGGGGCACCATGTAGACACTTCTGGGTGATGGTGGTCCATACTAGCATCACAGTCTGTCTCAGGCACATGAAGATGTTCTTGCTACCCCAGATGAGTCCGTATGAGGGCCAATTCATAGTGCTGCCTCTGTGGCAGGGGCCTCTGTGTAGCAAACGTGAGCTTAGGTTGCTGAGATGATGAACGTGTTCTCCTACAGAGATACAGCTAAATGGCTGCACAAGAAATTAATAGGAAAATCAGCGGTGTTAATCACCAAGGGACCAGCAGGTAGCCAGCATGGCGCTGCCCAGCTCGGGTAGCAAGGGCATCTTCATGTGCCTGGGACAGGAAGTGAAGGCAGCATGGATCCCTCCATGGCAGAATGATGCCCAGGAGTGAGGCTCAGCCATGTCTCATGGGCACTGGCTGTCCACACTCTTCTCTGGTAGGGTCGCCACATTTGCCACGTGGTCATTACTGAGCGGAGAGATGGGTGGAGCTGGGACAAATGGAAGACTAATGTACTTGACATTTCCCGGAGCTGTGGGGAGTGGGGAGGTGCCCGTGAAATCAACACGTAGTTTTGTTGCATTTCTGGTGACAGCTGTGAGAAAGTCCAAGGGTCCCGGAAAATGTCAGATTTAACAGCATGAGGAAATGTCTTTTGAGTTGGAAGATGAGAACTCGAGGGAGTTAGATTAACAACATGGCCCAACATTTTACCAAGTAATAGGACCATATTTCCCCTTTATGGGACGTTGCTCAGGGCGATATTTAATCCTCTGAGCTTAATGAACTTTTAAAACTACCCGATGAATACTCAAGGCTGTGACAAGCCCTGTCATAAGATAAATCCAGCCGCACTTCAATGGACTGTATCATTTTTGTTATTAAAAAAGGTTAATTTTAATACCCAAGGAACTCACTTCTCTGGAAAATCATGCCAGGGTCTGGAACGTTCCGTCCTGGTGGCTCCTTGTGACAATGCATACTGAACAGGGTGACAGTGAGCAGCTCTGTGTGAGGTGCATCTGTCGTTGGAAGAATCTGGAAGTGGACAGCAAAGCTCACCCATGAGAAAACCACGCTGGGACCTGATCATGCCATGCCTTGGGCGCAAGGCGCTCCCAGAACTTCACTGCTGGTGAGGGCAGTGAAGTGCAGGTTAGCAGAGGGAGGGGCGTATCTGTCAGAACAGAGTAGTTAAGCCTTCTACCCATCACCCTCTGTGCTAAGACCTTTGGTGTTTCACAGAAGGCCCTAGGTGTCCGTGCCGTGAACCTCGCAGGCTCCAGAGCACATCTGAATTAGCTTATTTTCTAGCTGCTATTAAAAAAACAATACCTGACAAGGACAGCTTGAGGAAGGCAGGATTTTATTTTGTCTCACGATTCCAAAATCCATCATGATGAGGAAGTCATGGCATCAGGAGCATGGCACAGTTGATTATACTGTGCCTGCTGTCAGAGAGCAGAGTGAGATGAAAGCTGGCGTTCAACTCATTGTGTTCTATTTATACAGTTGGGGACCCCAGCCCAGGGAATGATGTCACCCATATTTAGGGAGGGTAAAGACCCACCTCCATCACCTTAATCTAAAAACGTCCTCACAGACACAATCAGAGTTTTGTCTCGTAGGTGATTCTAGAACCTCCCAAGATGACAGTCAATGTTAACCTGTTAGAGTGGCCAAGAGGTCACACAGCTGCCATGTGCTCAGTGATCCAGTCTTCACTGACCAGGATGACCTTATCTCATGGAGCCACTGGGGGCCTTCTTCCTCCCCTCTCTCACTGTTAGCTTTCCACGGAAGGCAGGAGTGGAAAGATGCCAAGTAGAAACCAATTCTCAATCCTGCAGGTCTGGTCCCTGTAGCTACTCTGTGTCCCCAAGAGCCTCAGGAAAGCTTCTAGTGCAGGCAAACTGGCACAGGGAGTGTAATGAGGGATGCTGTCCTTCTATTGCGATTTCAGCCCATCTTCTGCTTGCATTTCCTAATGGAAATAGAGCAAGCCACAGAAGCCAGGTTGGGGGCCATTCCTACAGGCAATGAAGTGTGTGGGCAGTGTCTAATTGCAGTCCTCAGGCTCCACAGAGAACTTTCTGGAACTGCCAAGCCAGGCAGTAACCTTGGCACAGTCACTCTAATCCCGTGAGGGAAGGGTTCTGCCAAGTGGTCACCAGTGAGGCCCCATTGTGCCTAGCCATCCTTCTGCCCAGGTGTTAGATCCAACAAGTTTGTATCCCCAGCTGGCACAGTCTAGCTCTGACTGGCTCCAGGTCCTGGACCCAGCCCTCCCTCTCTTTCCCCCAGCATACTGATGTATAGATTTGTATAGATACTTACACTTTCTCCTTTGGGAGCTCTGAGACTGGGAACACCCCAGGAACGCTTTCTAGAACATTCTTGAAGTGTCTAAGTGCTCCTAATCTTAAAGGCAAGGATAGATATTCAAATTTGCAAGAAAAAGAATTCTGTATGTAGAACCAAGATGCAGCTGGAGCAGTGTGCTGGGTCTGAGTCCCTCCTAAGAGCCGCTGCTGACTTCTCCCAATATTGCAGTAGTTAGTCATACTTTTAATAAGTAATTTTTAACTGTAGTATTATCTCAGAGAACTTGGCAAGACGAGATTACGAAGTCAGCTCTGAGCTAAAGAGTTAGACTGAGGTTTCTCAAACTGGCATTCTTGGCTGATGGCTCCAGAGTGTGGGCCTGGGGCAATGTGTGTGTGTGTGTGTGTGTGTGTGTGTGTGTGTGTGCATGTACATGTGTCTGTGTCTGTGTGTCTCTCTGTGCGGATGTCTGTGTATGTGTGTCTGTGTATGCATGTATGTATATGAGTGTATGTCTGTGTTTGTATATGTGTGTGTCTGTATACATGTGTCTGTCTCTCTGCATGTGTGTGTGTATGGGAGCATCATGTGTGGTGGGATATTGAGCAGTGTTCTTGGCCTCCCTTGCATCTACTGGATGGCAGTGCTACCCAACATCCTGTCATGACAACCAGAAATGCCTCCAGACAGGGCCATGTATTCAGGGGCCTGGAAGGAAGCCTGAACCTATGTGAACACTGACATGCTACGATATCTCCATCTTTCATGATGCATTTATCAATCGAGTCATCAGTGCATATATGAAGCAACTACTATGTGACAGGCATTAGATGAAGCCTCAAGGTGCTAGTGTGAACAGGAAAGTTGTGATCATACTGACCAATGGGCTCTGTAGCCCAGGGAGCTAGCACATTTATAAGTCTTGCATGGTGCCAACAAGATTTTGGCCAGGCATGGGGCGGCATGTGACAAGGAGCACAAAGGACAGGCTTGCTGGTCACCAGGCAGCCAGGCCTGGAGTCGAGTGGTGGGAAGAAAAGAGAGGAGACCACGTCCCTGTCCCTACTTCCTCAATGCCTGCAATTGCCACCTATCAGTATACAGCCACCAGCATGCCTGGAATGACCAAGGACATCTGCCCACGTGAAAGAGAGCTGTTTTGTTTTCCAGCAGGAAACAGAAGCAAAAGCCAGCACCAAGGACCTTGATCAGTTTAACCCGACGTGAAGGAAAACATCCAGTAGGTTCTTTTGACTCAACACTTTCCATTTTTAAAATACCTCTGGAGGGGATAAAATTCAAATGCAGAATAATTCAACAAAAAGATTGAATGTCAAGGCTGTTTATACCAAAGCAATTTATAATTGTGAAAAGCCAAAAGAAAACACGAAGCATTAGTTACATGTGGCCTGTGGCAAGGGGAGGTTTTGAGCTTTGGGTGAAGCTTCATTTCTTGGAACAGCTCCAGGGAATGTTGGTACATGGAAAGAGCAGAATACAAGAATGAAGTGTGTATGTAAATGTCTGTGAGTGTGTGCACATGCATGTTGGTGTATACACACACGCACACACACAAACACACCACCATCAACAGCAACCTTTCTAAGAAGTCCAGGATGTATTTAAGAATCAGATTCTAGCACAATAGGCAGTGAGAATGTTAACAACAGGGCTGGGGGTGGCTCAGTGGATAAAGCACTTACTATGCAAACATGAGGACTGGAGTTTGGAGCCCAGATAAAGAACAGGGATCCATAGCAGCCCACCTAGAACCCCAGCGTGCAAGAGACAGAAATGACATCTCCAGGACCAGCTGGCCAGAGAGCAGTCAGGTCAGCAAAGTCAACAAATAAAGTGGAGAGTGACTGAGGAAGATACTTGATGCATGTGCACACGTGTGCACATACATGCTCGTTTGCATATGTGAACATACAAGCTCATACAAGAAACAATGTAAGAGGGAAAAGGTTTATTTTGGTTCAGGGCTTCAAAGGGGGTCCAGTCTGTCATAGTTGGCAGAGTGGAGTTCACGGTTCGGTGAGTATGTGGCAGACACCTCTTACCGGGAGGGGCCAGGCAGAGGAAACTACACAGGACTGGAGGTGGCGATCACTGTCAAGGCCTGCTTCCTGCCATCTGTTTTTACCGTCCAGGCCCCTCCTGTGAAGGACTCTTCAGCCTTCAAAATGATACCCAAAGCTGGGGATTGAGTGTTCAAAACATGAGCCCATGGGGACACTGCAGATTCAAAACACACAGTGAAACATAGACAATGACATATGAAGAGATGTTGACACTTACGTGCTGTTAGGAGCATGTGAATTGAAGTCATATGCCACCTTACCCACACCCACCCACCCACCAGAGGACTCAGGGCAACAGGCCTGGAACTGCCAGGCACTGCAGAAACTAGGCTCCCCAGACAGAGCTTAGCTGTGGCTGCAGGGACCTCAAATCACTGATTTCCCTGCAGTGACCACACAACATGGTAGGATGCGGTATTACACACTCTGGACCTTGGATTCTGACCAAGGGAGACAAATCCGTCCCTTTGCAGCCTAAAGTAAGGCGGGGCCAGCCCACACCACACAGAAAACTCAGGCTTCAGCCTGGGGTAGTGAATGGGTCCTGGCTGACAATGGGAGGCTGACCAGAGGACAATACCCAAGATGAGGGCCGTAACAGTGGAACCCCTAACTAAATGCAGCAGCTGGGCCAGGCACACCTGTGTTGATGTATAGCATTTTGATTGAAGGGGCGTTACATACTGTGAATGCAAATCTCAGAGGACAAGGTCAGGGGTGAGGCAGAGGATGACAAGGAGGTGGAAGAACATCCCAGGCAGTGAGCATGGTGCCTGTGAAGCTCCTCAGGCTGGGCACCTGGTGTGGGAGGGACTGTGGTTAGCCAGGGAACCAGACTGCAGGCCAGGCCATCATGCCCATGGGGATGCCACGCACGTGTTCACACCAGCACCCACCACTGACAGATCTATGCACTACATTAGACAAAGACAAGCAAGGAGACAGCCAGGATCCATGTGTTTGGCCAACATGGGGATATGATCCTTGTAAAGAAAAATCGGGGCTGGTTGAGAGGAAAGAGAAAGCATGGCGCTCTCTGAGGTGGGATCAGAGTGGGAAGCTGCCCTTTGTGGTGTTATCGAAAGGCAATCCCAATCTTCCCCCTGTAAGCCTGGGTGAAGGTGGCTTCCTGGAGCGTTGAGTGTAAGTCCCAGAGGCCACAGGGCCACATCAGCCTCTTCTCATGGTTCCAACACACCCCTTGGTCTGAATTGTCAGTGCTCCAAGCCTATCAATGACCAGTGTAACTCTTCAGGGGCCATAGGCTCCACCCTGGTTTTGAGGAGTTTTTCACCCGTGTTCCAACTTAGCATAAAATATACCTGGATGATTAAACAACCATGCAAGGTGTCAAGGTAGGGTGATCTGGAGCAAGTGCTGGCTTCAGACACCCAAATCCATCTTCCTTTCTCTCCCATTGGTTTCAGCGTGATAACTGTGCCCTTCTTTTCTTCACCTAGGGTTACAATGCTAAGAATCATAGAGCATATGATATCAGTTTACAATCCATGCTCAGGATACTGAGATACTCATGCTTATCATGTTCAAAGGTTCCTGATTAATGAACTGGAAATATTTGCAAAGAACAGGAAATAATTACAAAAATGAACCAAAGAGAGCCATGACAAAGAACGTCAAAACTTCTAGGGAAAGCTTGAAGGTGGGATTTAGTTGAGCTGATGCTGCTAAAGAGAGAACTGGCAAAATAGAAGGCAGGTCAGAGGAAATCTTAGGATAAGAATTGGAGAGAAAAGGTCCCAAAACACAGAGGTGAGGCCTGAAGCTGTGTCTAGAGAGCTATTAAGAGAAGGCTCTGGCACCCAGAATGAGCCCCAGCTCCTAGATAAATAGCTGCATGATGAATATAGACCCCATGCTGGGTGTAGCAGTCTGCTCTCTTGCAGAGACTTGGGCTGCAAGAGACAAGGGCTGCCTATTAGCAAAGCAGCTGGGGGCAACTCTGGATTAAGGCCTGGCCTGTATTCCAGGTAGCTGGAGAACTGCCTCCACTCTCCTTGCTCACCCCAGTTATCAGCTGCAATTGCCACCCCCATGGCACTAGCTGTCTTTTCATGCTTTGTTTTTGAGGCAGAGTTGCACAATGGTGTTCAGGCTGGCTTTGAACCTGTGACTCTATTTTTCCCCCTCAGGTTTCAGCACTAGGACTACAGGTATTACTGTATGACTGTGTCTTTATCTGTTGTTCTGGTTTCATTTTTGCTGCTGTGATAAAATATCCTAGCAAAAATAGCAACATAGGGAGAAAGAGGTTTATTTCAGCTTCTAACTCTAGGTTACAATTTGTTGTCACAGCAGCAGGAGCTTGAAACAGTGGGTTCATATCCACAGCCAAAAGCAGAGAAAAAGGAATGTATGCTGCTTGCCTCTTAGCTTGTATTTGTCTTGGTTCCTAAACTCTTGGACAGTTCAGGGCCTAAAACCAGGGGATAGTGTCACCCACAGTGGGCTGGATTTTTCTACAAGATAATCCCCCAGGCAGACCCAAAGCTCCCATCTGGACAGTGCCTCACTGAGACTGTCTCACTGACCCCAGGTAATTTCATGTTGTGCCAAGCTGACAGTTAACACTACCACACCTGTGACTCCGACATGGGAAGGTAATCTTTGCAAATTTAACTGGTTTAAGGATTATGGGATTCTGGATGGGGCCCAAGTCTTTGACAGGTGTTCTTATGAGAAAAGAGGAAGTTGAAGATACATGGGAAGAAAGCTACATGATCATAGATCAGATTGGAGCGGTGCAGCCGCCAGAGCTAGAAGAGACAGGAGGAACACACACCTCCTATCAGCCTCCAGAGGGAGCATGGCTGCCCACACCTTAATTTCAAACCTCCCATTACTTCTCTGCATATCCTATCAACACTAAATCGTGTTCCTCTGACTGACATCAATCTGTCTGCCACACTGATCTTTGTAGAGCCTTTAAAATGCTCATTACGGACAATTTACTGTTGGACAATTTATTGTTGTTATTTTTTTTTAATTAGGAAAAATGTCTTTTTACTCCTCGTTCCTTATTTTTTGCATCTGAGCTTCCAAAGAAGAGGACTAAGTTGCCATAGGTGTTAGGCATCTTTCCTCTTTGATGCCTTTTAAGTAGGTCTTTGTAAAAGTTGGTTTTGATGATCAACTTGCCTTGATTAAGACATCCCTAAGGCACTAGTGAACCCCCAACTTTGTGTGTGTCTGTGAGGGCATTTACAGAGAGGATTAACTGGGAAGACAGATATCATCCTGATTAAGGCAGTGCTGCCCCATGGGCTGGGCCCCCACACTGTACAAAACCAGAAGGAGGAAGCTGGCTGCTTCCTCCTTTTCTCTGCTTCCTGATGTAAACAAGCAGCTTCCCACTCCTGCAGCCACAAGACCACTCTCTTGACACTGTCCTGGACTGGTCCCTCAAACCGTGAAGCAAAACAGACCCTCCCTCCCTTAAAGCTGGTATTGTCAGAGTGATGAAGAAAGCATCCACTAAAGTCTCTGGGGTAAATTATCTGGTTAAGGTTTCCCCATCATCCGATTAAATAAAGGCCAGATTTCCAAAAGAGAGTGCACTGCCATCATTCTTCTGGGTCAGGGGCTCGGATTTTCAATGGGGTCCATCCTGTGAAACAGTGTTTCTCACAGCAGGTGGTGATCCAGCCTCAGGTATCCTGACAAAGGTTGAGGCACCCATGGCTGGGGGCAGGGTCGGACAACCCCCCATTTTACTTCATTTTCAAGCCAAGGGCATTTTGTTAAGTGGATGCTTTTGCTTATTGTAAACTGTGATGGACTAATTATTTCTGCAGAGCCTAAAACCAGTTCACAATAATTGTGTATAATTGTTTCCATTTTCCATTTGTTTTCTCCCCGAGAACTCCCCAGTCTCTGACTGGGCTCAGGTAACAATCATGTTTGAAAACACACAGTGGCTCATCCCAGGAGTCTATTGCCCCATCTTGGTAACCACACAGCCTGTCCAAGGTCAGTGATTCAAAGAAGAGTGAGCCAATCTTGCTCTTTCCTCGTCCCCTCCCACTCAAACACACAAAACACCAGGGCCTGGGCGAAGGTTCGGTGGATGAGGTCTACACAAGCATAAAGGTCTGAATTCAGATTGAAGGCACTGTACCTCAAGAGATAAGGGGGAGGGCCAGAGAGATGGCTTAGTAGCTAAGGCCGCTTGCCACCAAGCCTGACAGCATGGGCTCAGTCTCCAGAACCCAGTTTTTGCAAGTTGTTCCCTGACCTCTAAAAGTGTGCAATGGTATGTGCACTTCTGCAAAAACTAATAAATGTAGAAAAGTAAAGTAAAAAAAGAAGCCGGTGTGTGACTGAAGAAGACACCTAACATTTAGCTCCGGCCTCCATACATGCACCCATGGAGAAAACCAAGCAACCATGTGATTACGAACAAATTAATCAACTAACTAAATCAACTGCTCTACCTTCAGAAGGGGCTAGCCTTCCCGCAGAGTGCGGCTCCGAAACCCCACCTGCCACCTGTGGATGCAGTAACATACTGCACAGGTTGGAGTCTCCGAATATTTGCTGGATGATAGAGGAAGGCTCTCCAACGTTTTCAGGACATAAAAGCGGCTGCGCCTTCCTTCTCAGGACAAATGCTTCTGAAGACGACTTCCACAGGTGCGGGAGAGGCATTTCCAAAGGAACGCTGGGTAGATGTCATGTGACTTTGTAGGCCTCCCTTCCCCCCAACCTATCCTTGGTTAAAGTCCTGACTGGCCCACGCTCATATGGTGGTGAAAATGTTTACACTGCACTAACCATGAAGGCTGCCAGGGCAAGCCAGTTAGCAGTTCCTGTGGTCTTTACAATGCAGATTGTGTTGACAGGGTGTGTGTGGGGTGGGGGTAGATTTGTGAATGACAGCTTTCCCATCCTCCCAAAAGATATTATTCCTCCTGCCGTTGTGACATAGCAACAATATCTTGAAAGATAAAAGGAGGGGCAAACATGGTGGGTGGGGCAGGGGCAGACCCCAGGCTGTCAGCCCCGGGTAGGAGGTTACAGGGAACAGTTTGTGAGCCGGGAACCTATGAGTGACAGGTTTATGCAAACCTCATAGCATGTCTGTCCACAATATACAGACGTGATGATGTTATCAGGACGCCATCCGGAAGTGCCATCGAGATGGCAAGAGCTGGCGACAAGTATGATGAATGTGCCGGTGGCGCCTGTTCACCACCGAGGCAGGAAGGAAGGCGAGCCACAGGCTTGCAGGCTGAGAGGGATTGCTTCCTACCAGCTCAGGGTGGCATGCCCTCAGTGTGGTACATTAAAATCATCCATTGCTATGGAGAGATAGCTTAATGAGACTTGAAGTGTCATGCACCCTCCCCAGGAGTGTGTGATGGAGTGGAGCAGGCAATGGCTGTCACTGAGCACACATTATGCAAAAATAAAACTCTTCCTTCCGGCCTCTACCCCCTGCGTTGTTACTTCTGGTGAACAGTGGCAGGGACGTCTTCCCAGGATGTTGCCGGACCGGTCTGTGCAATGAAGAGCCAACCTCGAAATTATCCACACAGCACTTACCTGAGCAACTCACCCCTTTAGACAGAGGTCAGTAGTATTCTGATTCTGTTTGAATGACTCACCCCTCTCTGAGCACTGGTCTCTACCTATCTACCGTGAATGACTTTTCTTCCTGTTTAACGCTCCTCAATGGGATTCTTCTAGAACTTGCAATAGGAATTTAAACAAAGAACATTCAAGAACAGGGGTGTTCAGTAGAGTTTGCTGCTGGAATTTTCTTATTTCTCTTTAGGAAAACTCTTCCTCAAATTAGTTCAGGTGTTCCAATAATCGCTGCGTGATAAACAGGAAGCCTCCTGCACTCTGCTGTGCACTGAGGAATTCGAGGAAGTAGCATATTCAATCCTCAGCCTTTAGAATTGGGAGGATGGGGCTCTGGTGACCCTTGGTGATCCTCAGAACTAATCCTATGCAGACCTCACCATTGGGTTAATGCAAATGTAAACTCTGGCTGTTCCAGACACTTGGCTTGGTGTTTTCCAGTAAGGAGTACTAGGTTGCTTTGCAGGGCTGACTACCGATTAGGACATTGTCATTTTATTTCCCCATATGGTCCAATGCCAGAGCCAAGACCCCACCCGACCCAGTGCGGCAGCCACAGTGCTGGAGTACACACCTGGGCTGCTAGGAATTTGCACACTCTGCTTTGCCACCTACTAGAAGTGGCACAGGCTAGGGAGGCCAAGTGCCCAGAGCTCCAGTCCTGCCATCTCATTGGATGTTCACAAACACCTGGTATGGCGACAGGGTGGGAGGGGCACACGGGGAAGTGAGAGTCGGGGTGGGGTCCTCACATCCCTTATACACAGTAGAGAACAAAAACCGAGGGCAGAAACATAAAACAATGTTAAGTCACAACAGGGTGGTGGTTGAAATACAGATCTCTCTGATCTCCAGTTAAGCCTCCAGGATACAAACAAAACAAGACAAAACCGCAAAGACAACTATTTCTAAAGCTGTGGATTATGCCAAAGTCAGTAGATGGCTGTAACACTGGACTGCAGGTGACAAGGTCGATATTGGAGAGGGACACTCCATACTCTCTGTGCCTCCATTCTGTGAACCTGATTTTTTTTCTTTTAAAGAGACAACATAATTATGCTAATCCACCCTCTGTCCCTCTGCCCACCCCTGCTTACAGTGATGGAGACAAGGGCCTCAAAGGCGACTCTACAAAGTCACAATTTCAAATGGACACTAGTCACCAGTGACACCTGGAATTGAAGGGTTTTGTACTGAATGCATAAAGTGATGGAAGATGCTAGAACACTAGGGTCCAGGTACTCCCTTGGCCATCCAACTGTACCATCTTTCTGGCATGTAGACCTTGAACAGGACCTCTGGCTGCGTCAGAGGTCAGGAGCTTCCAAAGGTGATGGTCAGGCCAAGCCTCTAACGAGCCTCTCCCAGTCCTTGTTTCTCTGTTCTTCTCCCCCACGCTCTGAATCTCTTCATTCAGATAGGGCCACAAGCCTTTCAATAATCACAGAGTCCTGCTTGCAAAAGACATCATTTACTGTCCCTTCCAAATCCCCAGTTTCCTTGGCAACACAGACATGAAAGGGAGCAGCTCCGGGCACGTGCTGGGGGCAGGTGGACACAGGATTTTGGCCTTCCCATGGCTTCAAGGTTGCCTGGTACTCACTGACTAGGAAGAGAAAGGTAGTCCCGAAGACTTGCAAAGCAGGCTCTCTGTATGTGTGCCCATCTGTACCAGATCTAGCAGGAGAGGGTCAGACAGTTATTAGATGTGGCAAAGTGTGAGGGAAGAAATGGCCAGGTGTGTCCTGCCTCAGACAGACACAGTCCCTTGTGCTGTACACTTACCTGCATGTGATCAGGTTTGTCACAGAGCCCATGTCCTTAACCTGTCAGCATGTGCTTTTCTTCTGGGTCCACCCGAACCTCTGTGGAGGGCCCCACAGTGCAAGATCCACAGGTACAAACCACTCAGAGGCACCAGCAGCGGGCAGCCACTCCACACACACTGAAAAGGTGTGCATAAAGATTCGTGTCCCAGGTCAACCTCTCTCCTGTGGCTCGTTTGAACCCCAGGTGGACACTGCTTTACTGCAGGGCTTCCCTGGCCCACACTCTCTCATTCTATCCCTGCTGCTATTCATCTCCTACAGAAGAAAGCATCCTGGAAGATGTCTCGGCCACTCCTGCCCCTCTTTTCCTAGGACCTCCCCAGAGTACTTACTCTAGACCACAAAGTGTACTGTAGCTGTGAGGTCTCAGCTCATCTCACTGGTGCTAGTGCAGACAGTCAAACATGACCATCGACGTCACCGATGTCAGCCCTGCAAGTCAATAGCCCCATCACCACCCTACACCATCACCCCCTGCACTGTAAATACCAACATGACCACCATCAACAGCACCAGCTTCCCCCACCACTACCACCATCAGGCTGTAGACAACAGCCCTGTATTACCAATGATGATCAAACCCTACAACTACATCACCAACACCATCATTCCCTGCCTCACCAATGAAGCTGTAGGTAACAGCTCAGCATTACAGGCACCACCATGACCACTCCAGTCAAAAGTACCATTGCTACCACAGTGTCATCACCACTGAAACCACAGATGCCAGCTCTGCATTGCCAGCCCCAACACAACCTCACAACTGTCAACAGCATCACCACCACCACAGGCATTTTCATCAACACCAGCATGGCGACATCTATATCCCTGTCAACAGTTACTATCATACAGTAGTCCTATATTCTTTCTGTGATGATGACTGACCCATCTTATAGCCCAGAAATGACCTGGCCACTTTCTGCTACTTGACCAAGGTCACAAGAATGAAGGTGGAGGACCCAGCTCCTGAGTCTAGAAAGGGTAGCCTCTGAGTCAGCCATCTAGGACCTCAGATGGCCAGTCCTCCCTCTTTCTGAAGTCTTCCCTAAGATATACGCAGGATAAGCCTCTGTTCTGCCTCTGACCCTCCTCTGTACCTCGACACACCTAGTTGCCACTTTGTGCTCTGAGGTAGTGAACTTAGGGAACAGGGTATTGTGAGCTGCAGAAGTCACATACTAAGCCCAAATCAGGGGAAAGGTCCTATGCATGTTAGGCATCAGTAGACTTAAACTGGACCCCCAAACTCCCATACTTTTGTGCCCTACAGCAGAGCTCTCTTGCCTGGGACTGAAAGATCATCATACCATTTCCTGGAGGGATTAAGGGTCCTGTGCAGTTAACGGGACTGGGGCAAAGGGCTTGCACAACCCCCCACACACCTGCCTCTTTAACTGGGAGTGAATCAAGCTGGGCACTCATGTACCATTAAGGTTTTCACACGCCTTTCCCATGTTCTCCAACAGCCATTCAAATCACATCCAAAGAAGAGAACGGCCCCTGTGTCCTGCATCTGACAGAACAGCCTGCTTTCTACAGTGGGTCAAGGTCACTCCGGTGCACGTAAATGCACACCTGCCCATGGCTCTTCAGCCCATGTGGCTGGGCAGCTGGAAACACAGGAATCCTACAGTTTGATTTGCTGCTTTTTCCTCCATTAAGTCCACGGGACCTGAGAGGCCCAGGGGGCCATTCATTACGGGCAATGTAATAGAATCTCGGCCACATTATCTCCATAGAACAAAGAATATCATTGCTGTTTTCAGAACAATGAAAGAGCCTCTGAATAAACCTCTAAGAATTCAAAACGAGTAGGGAAAGGCCTTGCCCCTGTTCACTCCCCCATGCAAAGCAGAGCAAATGCCTTCCTCTCTCTCCTGCCTCGCCCCCCAAGGCTCCCAGCTGGGGGCTGGCCACAGTGACATCTTGTGCAGAACAGAGGCCAGGAAGGATATGTGGGCTGCTGAGGCCTGGGCTAGAATGGGAACAGAATGGTAGGAGCCCAGCACCCACAGCCAGCTGCTGGGGACCTGCTGGAACATGAACCCTGACAACCAACTCTTCCTCTCCAGTGTTTAAAACCTAAGCCTGGAATTGGAATTTTCTTAAAAAAAAAAAAAAGTTACCAAGAGTTCGCATCTAAACTTTTAAAAATCAGAAGCAGAAGTTAGGGAGAATAAAAAAACAAAACAAAACAAAAACAAAAACAAAACAAACAAACAAAAAAACCCCAAAACGACGGCATGGATGTGGCCCCTGGCTGAGCTCACGACAGCCTGGTGATGTTGAAGGTCTCAGCCCTTTGTTCTCATCCCAAGACTTGCAGTGCACTCTAGGGAAGATTGCACAAACCCTTCCAACTAGCAGCCACATCTCTCTGGGTGCCAAGCTAAGACCCAACTTATCTTTGCAGTTCCTCCCTGAGGATTGAACGCTGGTTCCTGCCTGTGGGTTGGTAGGGTGGGCCCAGTGCCTGGAGGTACCTCAGGAGGACTCGGTGACCAAGATCTCTGTGGCCTCTCCAGGACACACAGCTGTGGATTGTCGCAAGGGCAGTCCGAGGCACTGAGGTCTAGCAAAGTCTGAGGACCAGTCCTGAAACTGCTGTTTATTAAAGTGGATCTGCAGGTGCCATCTGATTGGGGCCCTCCTGCATCTGGAGAGGGATGTGGACATCACATGCAACCCTTCCCCCCTAACACATGTTCCTCATCAGGGAAGCATGAGGCTAAGACTGGGGTGCAGGGTATGTGTGTTCAGACACAACCCTCAATAGCTTCCATATGAGATAAAGACTGAGCAAGGAAGGCTGGGTACCTTGTCCTGATGAAGCTGCGTTATATTTGAGTGTGACACATAGGCCGTGCCACCACTCCCCGACTTCCAAACAGGCAGCCAAGTCACAAGCAAGGGCTGGGACATCAGGAAGACGTGGCACTGGGGCCTCTGGGGACCATCAGTCAGCCAAACGGTTCACATGCTTAACTCTGAGGCCAAAATGCCAGCCCAGCAAAAATCAATTGTGACTTTTATGAGGAGAGAAAGGGAGGGAGAGATGGAGAGAGGGAGGGAAGGATGGAGAAAAAGAGAGAGAGAAAGAGAGAGAGAAAGAGAGAGAGAAAGAGAGAGAGAACTTATGAGTGTGAGGAAAGAGAACCGACAAGGGATAAAAACATGATGCCATCTCATGTAATCCCTTTAGAGAGAGTTAATCTTTGGTCTTGAATTGGTACTGTTAATAAACCCAAGCCAGGTCTCTCAGCAGATCAAAGAGATATTAAATCACCTCCAAGCCCAGGCTTGGTGCCTCCTAGCCCCAAATGACATGTGTTTGGCCCTGCAAGGAGCAGAGGGATTTCTGCCAATGTCTTCCATTCAGCTCTTTGCAGCATTGCCTTGGTTGACCAGAGTCCCACCAGGGGCACATTGTCCCCTTCTCCAGAGGTGGGTCCTGGTGACAAAACTGATGGCATCCTAGTGTGTGATTTCAGGAGCCTGCCTGGTACTTTCAGAGTGTGGGCAGTGCAGACTGAGCCAATAGGCTGGGAAACAAAACCAGGTGTTAGAAGATCTGCCAGGTAGCACATGCCAGCGTCGTTCTTTTTCCCCCAGGGCTCAAACGGAGGCGGGGTGAAAAGCATCCACAGTGTGTCAGGTTCCTGAGTGGAAAGGGAGGCTGTCCTCCCTTTCCCTGCTTGATAAAGAATGATTCCAGAAAAAAAAACAAGACTCCCGGAACAGCAGAGCCCCAAGACAGCCTCCGTGGCAGCTACTGCACAACCACAATTGATCCCATGACCAAGGGGCTGAGGGAGGAGGCCTGTGGACAGAGAGGTGCCCACCTCTCTCGCCTGCCATCCTCTGGTGCCCGGAGGCTGCCAGCACGGTGCAGTCTGGGCCAAACCAATCACGGCTGTTCCGGAGGCTTGTGCAGGGCTCTGAGCACCCGGCTGCAATCAGATTACACGCACCAGCGCCCAGCCCTGCTCACTCCAAACAGAACGAATCCATTCATTAACACCAAGGCCAATTAAAAAGTAGGCATGCTACCAATAAAGAAATCCCCCAGGCCAGACATTCTCAGCCTTTCCCAGGAAGCCTTGCTAAGCGACCACTGCCCAACGCAGCATGGCTCCTGGGGGACAAACGGGCAGAGGGAAGGGAGAGAGGCTGGACAAATAGCCAGCACTATTCCATTTCCCTAGCAATGACAAAGGGTTTGTTCATAGGCTCCCTGGAACCCTCACAACATTAATACAGCATTAAGCCCCACACAGCTTGCTTCAGACCAAGTTTTATAGAGATCCCACTCATGTATTTTCATTAAAGTGCTTAATATCCAAGTGACAGAGAGAGAGAGAGAAAAAAAAAAAAAACCCTGCCTTCCCATTATAGGCTCTATAAAAGCAATATTGTAAAAAAAAAAAAAAATTACCATTGAGTTATTTACACAGCCAAAGATGTAATCAGTATTTAAACAGTCCCTGGGAAGACACATCTTACGGTAATGCCAGTCACATCAATAGCCAGATAGGCAGCTAGTATTCAAATTCTCTTGGGATCCTAGGACACCAGGCTTCTTTTGTCAAGGAGAAAATCCCAGGGCCCCCTTATTGTCATGTCCCCCAAGGGTGAGGACTCAACATACATATGGGGAGAAAGACTCAAGCCACAGCAAGGAGGCCCTCTGCCAGAACTCACACGGTGTGCGTGTGTGTGCGTGTGTGTGGGTGTTCTGCTGTATCTGTAGTTCATTTGGTGTGTCTTACCCAGTTGGATTATCAGTACGTTGCCTATCCAATAGTGGTTTTTAATTTCATTATTTGTCCTTTATTTAGGCCAGCTTCATGGCACGGCTTCATGATCTTAGTTATTCAACAGCTGATGTCCATGGTGTCTATGACTTACCCCTCCCTTTAATTTAATTTATTTGTTTATTGCTGAGCGATGTGTGTCCACATGTGTACCATTGTGGGTGTCCTAGCCTATTATTTACCGATGCGCTTACTTAGACAATATCTCTAATTGACCCTCAATCAGCTGGACTGACAGCCATCAAGCCACAATGAGCGTCCTGTCTGTATCACCCACAGTGCTGAGGCTTATAGATCTGGTTGGCTACATCTTTTTTTGTTTGTTTGTTTGCTTGTTTTTACATGAGTGGTGGAGATTTGAACTTGGGTCCTTATGTTTGTGCGGCAACCACCCTTACTGACTGAGCCATCTCTCTGACTTAAGTAAGCCAGGGAGATGTAAGAAGTAAGCCCATCATGTTTACTTCTGAGGCTCAGCTTTCTCCAGATTGGGTCGGTGGGAGTCTGTGAGCAGGCTCCAGGTGCTGCTATCAGACCTGTCGCTATGTGAACACACACGTCCCAGCTGTCTGCAAGGTTCTTTTGTTGCTTTAATTGGCTTCACTTATAATTAGCTGGGGTTCTGTTGCTTAATCACTCCCCCTCCGATAGTATCTTGCCATTGGCTTTGTTCGTGGCTGAGTCTTAAGCCTCAGAAACGGTTCAAGTGCAGATAAGCACTTAAGAGCCATTCACCCATTTTGAGGGCACTTGGCGGGGAACAGGCATCCATGGGCATTTCCGTGGGCTCTCCTGGTGTCCAGCCCTTTTCTGGCCCCAGGCTCGCGCCCTCTCCTGCGCAATTCTGGCTTGTTAGTCTCTCAGAGAAGGTGTTATTCCTATGTTCAACTGGTTCCGGGGTGGACTGGGCCAGCTAGGGGGTACCCCCAGGCTCAGCTTTCACTAGCCCTTCAGTACTGGATCCCGTTGCACAGGCTGAGTGCAAGCCGCTGGGGAGAGAGATGATCCTGAGAAACAGGGCACTGTAGCACTTTCAGCTGCTCCTTGCTGTGGCACACTTTGTGTGGTCCTTCAGAGAGTCCTGGCATAGAGCTCCAGATGCCCACGGCTGTGGCCCTGCTAAGGCACACATTGTCCACTTTCGCTCTCTCTTTTTCTCCCTAGTCTTCCTAGTTTCATCCTATCACCCTCTCCTTTTCTTCCTTCTCCTCCTCCTTCTCCCCCTGCCCTTCTCTCTCTCCCTCCCTATTATTATTCTTTTTCCTTTTCTTTGGTCTGTTTTGGAGACATAATTTTACTCAGCAACTCAGGCTGGGTTTCAGCTCACCATCCTCCTGCCTCAGCCTCCCCAGCAACAGGATTATAGGCATTTACTACAGTGCCCTGTTTCTCAGGATCATCTCTCTCCCCAGCGGCTTGCACTCAGCCTGTGCAACGGGATCCAGTACTGAGAGTCTGTAATCCAAGATGTAACTCTTTAGGAAGCATGATTCTCTGCGGAAGCCTAGAGAACTGACTTGGGGCCACACTTTGGCCATCTTGGAGGGGCTTTGGCTTCCTGGAGAACTGAATAGATGCAGACAAAGCCTGCAACAGAGCCATGCTTTGGCCATGATAGTGTCCTAACAGTGAGTCAATGCTAGCCTCCCTTCAGATCCCTTCAGCTCTGGCAGGAGAGCCTCAAGTTGCATGGAACCCTCCCGAAACACCAGCTCCATGGCTGCATGTCTACCTTGCACTGCACCAGGAGGTTCACTGTGCTTAGCTTTTATTCTGATTGTCCAGGCCTTGTCACTGGAGAGAGCAGCAGCATTTCTCCCTGCTTTGGCCTAATGCCTCTCACCTGCTGCTGCTCTTGGTCCCGGGGCACTGTCTGGAAGCCCCTCTGACTGACAATGACTTTATAAAGAGAATGCAGATGCCCTTAGCATAGCATGCCTTTCATTCCCATGCACCACCAGGACTCCCCAGTGTTCTTAATCACTTACTGAGCTTGGCCCTCAGGACCTGGTTCTGCAGCTGCCACCCCAAAGCTACCCTAAAGCCCTTCTGCATCTCTCTGGTGATTCAGAGGGCTGCTCCTGCATGGTTCTTGTACCCTGGGCACCCTGCATCCCCTGTTAACTGTGAGTTCTCTAAGTGCACGCCCTTGGCATATACTTTTCCTGAGAAAGAGAATGGTGTGAACTTGTGCTTGTGTCCTTGGGTTTTTCCTGTCCAGAGCTGGCAGCCCTCCCCCGACACGGGACAAAGCGTTCGTGTTAAACTTTCCAGCTCTCTTGCCTCTGTGGTATTAGCTCTGCCAAGGTATGAACTCTGCCAAAGTGTGGGGGAAAAAAAACTTCGTACAATGGGTGCCATCTTGAGCCTTGAAATAGGCCGGAGAGTTTGGCTTTGAGTCAATTCCCCCCAAAACATACTATCTACTTTTCTTGCAGATTCTCTGACTCCAGTTCTGCCCAGAGAACATGGAGAGGAGGAAAGTGAGGGTGTCCATCACCTCCGTGGCCTTCCAGCTCGGAACCTGTAAGAATCTAAGGTGACACAGCAGGAACAGCCTAAGAGAGAGGCATTAGAGGAATGGAAGCTGGAGACAGACCAACAAGCCTAGGCCACCATGCAGTGCTGGCTGGTGAGGGGAGAGGTGAGCTAAAACAGAAGCATTACTGGTGTGACAAAGGCTCAGGCGGAGACAAGCAAACTGAAAGGATAGAGAACCGAAGGAAGGGCTTGCACTGGCAGATGGTCAGGGCAGAGATGCATACAGAAGTGACACTTTTCAGTATGACTTACAATTAGTGAGGGCTAGCATGCAAAGAGGGAAATCAAAACAGCACATACAGAGGTCCTGGAGCAGGAGAGGACAGAGGATGTTGCAGTCAAAAAGATTGTCAGCTTGGTGTACTATAACCGAGTGTTTGGAAAAGGCTGGATGGTGTGGTCCTGGCTGGGATCCTGTACTTCAGCACTGCTCTAGCTGGTGACAGGCCTGGGCGACAGCAAGAGAACACGGGGAATAGCTAAGCTGTGAGGCTTACTGGCTGTGTGTCTATGCTCAAGGGGATGACTTCCAGCAAGTACAAGTTTAGGAGACTCTAGGCACAGGTCCAGTGTGTCACACTCAAATAGTTTCCTAGAGTGCTGGAGCACGTGGTATAGTGTGGTCTTGAAATTACAAAAGTGGGAGAAGAGGGAGAGCAGGGGAATGGGAATGGGGCAGGGGGCAGGGGAGGGAGAGCAGAGGAGGGGTAGTGGGATGGGTAATGGGGAGGGGTAATGGGGGTGGATAATGGGCAGAGCGGCAGGGGAGGAGGAGTAGGGCGTAGTCATTATGAAAACCCACTAGCCAAGCAGTGAGCCATGCGTCCCCGGGACTAATAGAACTCCAGAGTCACCTCCAGTGTGTGTCTCCAGCTGCCCTGCCCTCTCTCTCCTCTAGGAAAGACAAAACCAGTGCTTTGACAAAGGCAGTTTCTTAATTAACCTTTGAACACAGGATAGGGACAGCAGGTCTCCAGTCACAGAGGAAGGGAGCAGAGAGCACAGATATCATTCAAGGAACAAGAAGCCAAGGACAGGTGTACCACCAGGGGCACTGAGGGCAGGCAAGAGGGTTTTTGTTTTGTTTTTCCCAAAAGTACACACAAAAGTGTCACAGTGGAATCCCCTTTGTATATTATCCAAAAAGCTAGAAATTAAAACAATTAAAAATCATTTTCAAACATTTAATATTGCTTTATGGATGACAGGTGACATTCTCATGTCTCAAAAGCATGGGTCCTTTCTTCTTTCTTCTCTTCTCTTCTCTTCTCTTCTCTTCTCTTCTCTTCTCTTCTCTTCTCTTCTCTTCTCTTCTCTTTTCTTTTCTTTTCGTTCCTTTCCTTTCTTTTCCCTTCCTTCCTTCCTTCCTTCCTTCCTTCCTTCCTTCCTTCCTTCCTTCCTCTCCTTTTCTTTTTCATTTTTCGATTCAGGGTTTCTCTGTGTAGCCTTGGCTGTCCTGGACTCACTTTGTAAACCAGGCTGGCCTCGAATTCGCAGAGATCCACTGCTTTTGCCTCCTTCAGTGCTGGGATTAGGTATTTTTCATCAGTATTTTTGAAAATCAATTTACCAATGATCCTGTAAATCATGTTTAAATTTTCTATATTTTTCACTTTTGGCGAGGCCACAGAATGTAATGCTATAATAATTGTGTAAACATTTCTGATAGAATGCTCAATGTATATAAGATTCTGTTGTTATATAAAAGTCAAAAGAAAAACCAAACAGATGAAAAATGACTTGACAGTTGAGTGATTCGTCTTATGGATTCTACAACTATCAAAAGACGAGTCCATTACCAGCAGCCCTTGCTTGCACGCAGAGCACATGGGCTCAAGTGTGCACACATCCATACAGCTGGAGGCCGACAGGCAAGGCAGCCGTAACACCCTACAACAGGGAGAGGAAGCACACTACCGGTCTGTGTTCTGAAGCAAGGCAGCCTTAGTACTAAAAATCAAGAAAAAAAAATGACAGCAATATGAAAGGCAGACACTTTTAACTCTAAGTCCAGTTGGGCCTAATGAAGGATCTGACATGGCCAAGCTGACTTTATCTAGGCAGCATGAGTTGGGTCCAACTGCAGAATGTTCATTAGTGTAATTTCCACCATCACTGCTTAAAGAGAGAACTGCATGGCTATCTCACAGAAAGGGGAGAATCCTGACAAAAGTTTTAGCAAAGTGAGATTGGCAGGGCTTCCAGCATTTCATGAGAGATGTCTTTAAGAAATTTCCAGCAAACATCACTTGCAATGATGGACCATCAGAGCCATCGCTTTTTAAATTAGGAACAAGACAGCTATCCACTATTAATTTACACCTCTATTTAACATCGGCTAATGAACAAGAAAGAAGAACCAGTGATTAGAGAGAGATAATTAAGATTAGCATCGCTCATAGATGCTATGATTCCCCTCCCCCCTCACTGAAAAACTCCAAGCAATCTACAGCTTATGAGAAACCAGAAGCTGAACAGCTTGGTAGATATGAGATAAATTTACAAGTATCCACAGCATTCAACACAGCAGAACCGGGAGAAGATTATTTAATAAGAAATAATGTGTGGAGGGCTTACAGAGCACCCAGGAGAAAGCCCAGCCAGGGGTATGCAAAGAGAAAACAGCCCATTACAGGACTCCTAGGACACATGCACTATCTGAGAAACAGCCTTCTCATAAATATGCAGGTTCTTAGTTCTAACTTAATTGGACCAAAGTTTCACAGAAATCCCCATCAAAGCTTCAGGTTTTTTGTTTTTTTTTTTTTAAAGCAGGCATTTCCAATTTTCTATGGAATAACGGAGGAATAGGATGGGGCAGATGGACTGGGGAGAGCGGGTGGGAACCTGCCAACATTTTATCCAGTGTAAGCACAAGAGGAGGCAGTTTCCTACTGACACCTGCATGGTTGAGTGCAGAGATCAGAAACCTGTGGTTTTTGCTACTTTTTCCTTGCTGTGACCTAATAGTTCACAAGAAGCAGCTTGAGGGAGGGTCACCCGATAGCTGCCTGTCTCTCGAATGGTAGGGGAGGCGTGGTGTGTGAGAGGCTCTTGGCTTGGGGCAGTAGGGGCCCGAGGCTATTTGCACATGTCTCAGCAACTTAGGAAGCACGGAGGGATGAGTGCTGGTGTGTCCATCTTTTCTCTGACTTGATCCACTGGGGATCCTAGCCCATGACCTGCTGCAGTTCATGTTCAGGGCAGTTCTTCTTGTCCATTAAAGCCTCTGGATAAACCTTCCCAGACACAGGCATAGGTGGTTCTTGAACTCCAGAGAAGGTAACAATCAAAACCATCAGCTGCCCATGCACAGCCATGAGAAGTGCACATGGGATTTCACGTGCCTGGTGTTGGCAATCTGAAGGAAATGGCGCTGCTGTTAAGTGAGCTAAGGGACACAGCCAGAGACCCTCACAGATGGCATCATATCAGACGTCTATCTCATTGCTCCCCTTATCAATTTTGGAAGGTTGAAATGACATAGATGCACCAAAAGCAAGGGCTCCAAGAGAAATCTTAGATGTAAATGTGGTGGAATGTTCATATGACCTTGGGTTAAGGGAAGATCTCTGAAGTGAGACACAAAAGCCCCTGTCTATACAGAACATGATCGATCGCTTCCCTGCACTCAATTAAGAATGGGCGTTTATCTGGAGACATCGCAAAGATGCTAATGGAAGGACAAGGTGCTTATTGGAGATGACAGTCGCTGCATGCAAACCTAATAAAGGACTTGAGTCCAGGGTATGTGAACACCTTTGCAGATAGTACAAAAACGCCGACATACAAGTGAGTGAAATAACCTGACTGGAAACAAAACAAAACACAAAAGAGAAAACACTTTCGGCAGCTATGGACTGGTGTGAACTTCATTACAGTCTTGGAAAGCAGAGTGAAATCACCCAACTGCAAAGCACAGCATTCCTGAAGTCTCTGACGGAAACACTTAGGCTGGGGAGATGACTTGGTCCCCAGGATGCTTGTAAAAGCTGTTTGCACATGTCTTTAAACCCAGCAATGGGGAAGCAGAGAGGGGAGCATCCCTGGGGTTCATTAGCCGGCTTAGGTGAATCAGCTCCAGATTCAGTGAGAAACCCTGTCTCAAAAAATAAAGGGAGGGCTGGAGAGATGGCTCAGCAGTCAAGAGCACTTGACTTCTTCCAGAGGACCTGAGTTTGGTTCCCAACACCCACAGGGGGTGGTTCATAACTGCATGTATCACACACACAAGCTGAGGAAAGGAAGGTATTCCTGTCACGAAGTAACTAAGTCTACTGTGATATCACAATTGAACCCCCAGATTCCGGGTGAAATGGCTGACAAACCGGTGTGGAAGAGTATAGTAGGGCAAAAGGTGGAGACAGATCAACTTTCCATCAAGGGAAGGACGGATAACGATAGTAATTATAGAAAAACCTCTGTACAGCTGTGAAAATGGGTTAACGGCTTCTGGCTAAAGCTGAGTGAATACAAAACTTAAAACCTCCACATATGCTGCACACCCTGACCCACAGCAATGCCCCAGGAGCACCAGCAATGCTTATTTCACCACAGAAGAGGGTGCTGAGGCATGAAGAGCTTCCAGCTTGGATAAGCACTCTGGACCTCCGTGTGTGTGTGTGTGTGTGTGTGTGTTCGTGCAAACCTAGGAAGGGCTTCTGAGGCATCATGGGACCCTTTTCTACTCTATGTCCCAGCAATGTAAGCGGAACTCCAAGTCAAAAGTCAGGTCGTGTGCTCCATCTTTATGAAGCCCAATATAAGATGAAAACAATGTGTGTAAAAGGGAAGTGAGAGCTCAGCTGTAGGGCAGGGAGTGGCAGGATGAACAGGGGGGCTTCCATTGCACTAAGGGGTCAAACGAGAGTCTCAGCCTGAACTCTGGTCCTCAAGGCGGTCCTCCTGGGGTTTGGATGACATGGTCCTCCAGATAGTCCAGCTGGTGTTAGAGATAGAGTGGGTTTTGTTCGGCCCTGCTGGGCCGTGATCTCTTAAACCTTACTTTGAGTCACAGCCCCCCTGAGGCAGCTGGTTTCTAAGCATGAGCCATTAACTCAGGGACTTGAGGCAGAGACTGGGATCTGCATCTCTAGCAGGAACTGCTGCTGGTCCTGACACCCTGAAATCCACAGCAGGGAGAATGGCTCTGCCTGGAGCAGCTCAGTCCCACCTGACTGTAACCAAGGCCTGCACACCTAGCTTCAAGGAATGCTCACAGGACTAGGCTATAGGCTGGAATCCCATGCCAGCATGTCAGTGAAGCACAGTCATGCCCTACACAGGTGCACACACCTGCAGATGCCTTTCAGCATTGGCCTGCAAGCCAGGAAAAGGACAGGTAGTGCGGGAAGGAGAATGGTCAGGCAAGTACCCTGCTTCCTTGGCACCCCTTCCTGACCATATGACATAGACAGTGGGCAGTACCTGGTAGAGGAAGAAGCTGAGCCATGCTCGTTCAGGGAGGATCCCAAGCTCAAGCAGGGTCATGAATATTCATGGCCATATCTAAAGGTGTGAAGAGTCTTTAGAGCAAGACCAGGCTGAAAGTCCTTGAGAACTCTATCTGCTGTGATTTACAGTGAGTGTCTGGAGCATGTGTGCACGTATTTGCCCTGGGAGACAACTTTTCTCAAAGGCCTTCCACTGGACATGACCTCCAAATTAAATAAGCAAAGAGGGGACCAAGGAAAGGGGGGCTGCCCAGAAGACCTTGCTTCAGATAAGATGTTGGTTCATGGTTATTCAATGGGAGGGTGTAAGAAGCTGAAGCTGTGAAAAGTCTAGCTAGGGGCCATTTAGAGACATGATTCCTGCTTCTGGCCTTCCAACCCACACTTCCTCACTGACCTTCCCTTCCCTGAACAACCCTGAGCACTGGCCTCATTTCCTTCCTCAGAGGAGCAGCAACACACACACACACACACACACACACACACACACACACACACACACACAGAGTTGCATCTGTGTGGACACTGGGTCATCTCTGGCAGACTCCATCTGCTTCACCCTTTGGCGAAGCCTCCCCTGTGGCCCCCAAAGCACAGCTCAGCACTTGGTGAGCGGATGCTGAACACTATTCATTGAATGAATGAGTAGATAGCTAATGAATGAAAGAGGGAATGAGGGTACCCTCTGTCCAGCAGCAACCCTCAAAACCTCAAAAGTATTAGAAACCCAGAAACAACTCTAAGGCTTAGATGTAGCAGGTTTCACCCCTATGATGATAAAGTGTAGGCATGGAGAAATCCTGGGTCATCTTTACTTCCTGTATGAGAACATCAGAATTCAAAGCCATTCCTCAAGCTTCCAGGACCAAGTAACAGATGTGCTGTGTGGCCATGTACAGAGGGGCCTCACTGTTAACACTTTGGCAGTTGGGCATGAAATCTCTGGATTCCCACTCTGTGAGGCCCGTACTCTCCAGAACCTTCTTTTATTTGTAGCGACCTGACTTCAGCCCCACCCAGGAGGTAGACTGCCTGAGCCTCACCCCAGGAGCCTCACTCTAGGAAACACCCTGGCAGTAACCCAGGACTGAGCTGTTGTCACTTTAGGCATTGGCTGCATTGCTGGCTTCCTGGTGACCGTGTGCTCTTTTCTTAGCTCCTTTCCCATCCCAGACAGATCTGCTCTCCCTGCCCTGCTTCTCCCCATGACTCAAAAGACCAATACCCTAGGCACGTACCTCTTCCTTAACTTCATGTCTCGCACTGTCCCTCACCTGGCTCCTTGCTCCTCTAGATTCAGTCCAAATGTCTGCCCCTGCAAAGGCCTTTGCTGGCTTTGCTGAAGGCGACCCAGCAGCCTGTCCTTTTCTACACAGTGGCTACTTTCTTCTTCAGCTTCTGCCCCTGTGAGCTGCTCATGTTGGATGGACATTTGCTTTGGGCTCCCCTCTCTTGCCCTAGAAAGTGTGGGCTCCACAAAGACAGGTACCTGGCTTTCTTGCTCTGCACTGATACCTGGGGCTTTGAGCAGGGCTTGGGCACAGGAGGGAGCCAAATGCTGGGCCCGTTCCTCCGCAGGGCAGAGTCACAGGTACCCCAAAGCTCCATCTATGGACCCTGAACCCCATGCCTGAGTCTGGAGATGATCAGTTGGTGCTGTGGTGATGGGACTCATTGCATTCTGTCCTTGGCTTCATACTACAGACAATAGCAGTTTTCTTTCTCTCTCTCTCTTTCTCTCTGCTTAGCTGATGCCTGCACAGGGAGGGAATAGGGTTGGCCTGCTTCATGCTTCCCACTAGCCAGAAACTAATGTTAATGGGGAGCATCACCTGTCTCCGAAGACAGCCAATGGCCAGCACTGAGCAAATGGAGGCCTGGGAACATGACTGAGAATTAAAGCTACATCCACCTCCCAGGAAAGTCACACCCCGCAGCCCAGAAGGAGCTGCCTCCTTGTTACTAGAAGGTTCATGCTCCATGTAACTGGAAAGAAAAGGAAGGGCTACCCCCAGCTCCCTCTCTCTAAATCTGTTTGTCCATCACACTGTGATAGGCCATGGCTCCCCAAAACCCTACTTTTACCCTGAGAGCATCTTCTTTATCCAGCTCTCAGTAAGTATCAGGAATCAATCATAATGGAAGGAGGGACCAGGATACAGCCCAGCCCACAGCTCACATCTTCTGTTCCAGGAACACACATTAGTCTATCGCTGTGGCTTCCTCCACAGAACAGGTGTGTCCACCTCTGCTGTCTGTGTCTGCTTGCACTTTGGAAGCTCTTTCAGATTCTGAGCCCACCAGCTCATCTCCTAACTGCAGGAGTGCCCGGGCCAGATCTCTGCTTACAGACAAATCCAGGATGCTCTATTCCTGTAACCCCTGGGCGCCCAAGTCCCACATGTCACCTGTCCAGCATGCTAAGTGCACAGAGGTTGGACACAGTAGTCTCTCCTAGGTGTTAAGGACTCAACCTGTCTCTTGGGTTAAGTGACAAGAGGAAACTACACAACCCTTTATAAACCCCTAGGGCCATTCTCCTGTCAAGAGTTCCTGGTTTCATCTTAAGTTATTATTTGATATTCCTTCCAGAACGGTCTGGTTTCTGCTGTCTTTCCTTCCAGTATTTGTATCCCCCTGCTAATCTCATTTATTTATGGGTCATTCTCAACAAACAAACAAACAAACAAACAGATAAATAAATGGACAGACAGATAAATAAATTACTAATTTTCTTGTGGCTGGAGAGATGGCTCAGGGCTAAGACTGCATACTGTTCTTGCAGAAGAGCCAAATTTGATTCCCATCACAAATGTTGGATGACTCATAATCTCCTGCAACTCCAGCTACAGGGGATTCGACTTTAGCTTCATGGACACCTGCACTCACATGCACATTAACCCCCATGCATTTTGTATATATATGTGTGTGTGTGTGTGTGTGTGTGTGTGTGTATACACATATATAATTAAAAATAAAATCAATCTTAAAATAATAAAAAAAAAGATTTTACTTTCCCAGGCTTTTCCCCCCAAGTGCCACAACCTGACAAAATCACCATCTTCTCTGGATTTCCCTCCCTCATGGCCCACTTCATCTGTGCCCACAGGGCACAGGGCAGACACTGATGGGCAGTTAGAGCACCATGCTCCCCTTAGAGTTTTCCCTTTCCTCCTTCTTCCTGGGGAAAACGGAAACCTGAAGGGTGTGGGAATGGAGAGGATGCTTCTAAATCCCTGAACAACAAAGAAAAGAGCCAAGGGTCTGCAGTGGCGGGGGTGTGGAGTCCATGCCTCATTTGCTACTTTGTGGGACACAACAAAGGCTACAGCCTGGACCCCAGTTCTCTTGGGACCTACCACTCTGGGGGTGGTGGGAACAAACCGACCTTGTCTTTTCAGCCATTACTGTGTGGGGAAGTACGTATTACATGTTAGCCAGGCATGGGGGCACATGCCTGTGGAGCCAGCACTTGGGAGGGAGGGAAAGGAGAATCAGAAACTGAAGGCTATCCATAGCTGCAAAGTGAGTTTGAAGCTAGCCGGGGCTACAAAAGAGCCTGTCTGGATAAACAACAGAAATCACATGCTCTTGGTGTGATCCTGAACTTGGACCTGTGTGCTTCATACTGTGGTGTTCCCTGGGCAGGTAGATATTCACAGAGGTGTACATGTAGGGATAGTGGGACTGACCATTGAGGGGCCCCCACCACCGGAGACCCCAATTCCTGTGCGAGGGAGTAAAAAGAGTAAATAACTCCTCAGGTTTACAAGGCTTTCTGAGGTCTTCCTATAGTGGGTATGTGTGAACTCACTGCTTGTATGAACAAAAAAAAAAAAAAAAAAAAAAAAAAAAAAACAAAACAAAACAAAAAAAAAACCCAAAAAACCAAGATGAGAGGTCAGAGACCCGGAAACTTCCTTTGAGGTAACGAACTCCAGCTGCCCAGGAGTGAAAAAACGGGCATGAGTTTTGCTGTAAGATTTCTGGGCTTCATTGCCTGATCTTTCAGCCTCCTGACCAACCAGCCAGCTTTTTGACAGGCGTGAGTAGTCTCCTTAAGACCCACTTTGCCCCAGGCTCTAATTCAGCCCGTTCTATAGCGGATTCTGCTGCACCAAGGAGCAAACGTCTCCCTCCCTCCTGCCAGACCCTGAACTGAAATTTATGGAAAGCAGTCTGTAGGACGGCTCCCCATGGAGAGGAGGTTTTGTACAGCTTTACGGGGGCTTCCTCTCCTTCCTTCTTGCATTAATGGGATTGTTCCCTTTGGTAAGAATTACTGTCTTCGGCCCCAGGCCAGGCTCCCTGTTGCCTGATGCTTCTAAACCCAGCCCGTAAAAACAGAAGCAAATCTGTTTCAAGGTGAATTTGGCATGAGGTGTCCAGTGGACCAGGAAGACCGAGAGTTCTGCCCTGGAAGCCGCGTAATGAACGTGTGCATACCTGTGCCCAGGGGCTGGGTTTCAGGTTTTGCTAATTAACAGTGCACTGCTGATTGGTTTAAAACATTCTCTCCTCTAGACTCCAAAGCAATGGAGAAAGAGGCAATGAAAACCGTCATTCTGCCTTTGCTCAATACACACGGATGACATAGTTACTGGGCTCGGGCCCTGGGATGCTGGGGTGCAGCAGGCACTTTGTCAGGTATGGGCTGGCCTTCTGGGGAGCCTAGAGTCCATGGATGTCACAGGGCCTCAGGGTGAGCTTTCCTGAGGCCCACCATATGCTAGGGCTTGGGCTCAGCACTAGGAGAGGTACTAGGAGTGTGGGGTACAACCCTGATGAGCCCCCAGCCCTGGGCTGCAGATGAGGCCGAGAAGCCAGTCACTTGTCATTCCAAACCAACCACCCAGAGGAGAGCTTTGCAGCGAAATGTTCAGGAAAATGATCTCGGCGGATCAGCTTGCAGGAATCTGTCAAAGTTCCCGCTCTCAGACAGAGGAAAATGAGAACAATTCTTCCTGACGGTCGTTAGTGTGATTTTTCTGCCGCAGTGAGCAGCTGGGGCGCACAGGGCTGTATAACCCAGCACCGAGCCTGGTCTTAGAACACAGTAGAGACTGAATGTTTCCCCCAACCCCAGTACTTACTAAGGACCACCAAGTGGTCAGAGAAGGACCTGCTGTGAAGGACACAGTGACAAACAGAAAGCACTGTCACTGACCTCAGGGACTGAATCCATGATCTGAAACTGCAGACTGATTTCTGGGGGCTTATGGCTTGGCAGGACCAGCACAGCTACTGAAAATGTTAACCCTGTGGCCCTCCCTTCTGAGATTAGGAGGTGTCACTGTTTCTCCTTTCTTCTGGAAATATGAAGATTGCCAACACTGCAACTCACACCTGCAACTTTCTGTGTCCCAGGTTTGAAGGGTCAGGCCTTCGGTGGTGGTGGTGGTGGGTCAGGGAGTGGGATGGGCGGGGGCATAACTGCCAGGTTTATGTTGGAGGGGGAGTTTGGAACCAAGAAGAACCAGTAGAAAAAGACACATAAAGTGTTAAGGCCGGAGGGTAAGGAACACCACGTGAAAAGGCAGGGGGATGCAGGGTCAGAGCAAGAGTTTCCCAATGGGTCAGCACTATGGCAGCACAGTGAGGTACCAGCTGGTCTTGGACAACCATGCCCTGTTCTTCCCAATGGAAACGGCATCTCCACACAGGCTGGGGAGACCCTCAATGTCAGGAAAGGCCCAAAGCCTGAGCAAGACATGGTGGCTAGCAACTCAAAGAAAAAAACCAAAAAGCCAACCCATGGGAGGAGGAAGCAAGAGGTCAGAAACTCAGAGTGGGACAGAACTTTCTAGCAGTCTTCCCCATGGTAGCCCAGGCTTGCCTCCATCTGCAGGCTCCCACCAGCATGTGGAGAGGGCAGGATATGGAAGTGGGAGTAGCAATGATAGGCAGGGCACATCCCCCTATGCTTACCCAGGGGAATGCAGCCAGCTAGACTGTTCTTACCTTTACAACACACTCTCCCTAAATAAAGTCCACCCAACCCTACCAGAGCTTCCACAGGAGGAGGCGAAGTTCAGCCAATCTCTGAACTTCAATTCCCTCTTTTCAAGTCTCCTCAGCCAGTCCCTATCAGATGCAATATGCTGACTACAACAGTCCGAAACTGGCTGACTTTTTTTTAGTTGTTTTCCATTTTTTTTTAAGGAATATTTCCTAATAGATGAAAAAAAATTCCTTTTCATGCTTCACTAATGCAAAAACAGCTGAACCAATTTAGCTCAAACTTTCTCAATAGCTTGTTACAATCCTAATTAAAATATTCACATACGGCACAAGCTTTGGGGAACATAATATCGTGCTGTCAGTCAAATTCGGCCTGAATATTTACAGCCAGCTAAACAGAAAATCAACAGCATGGCTTTTGCCCTTTGTTGCCTCTTGAAGAAAATGAAGTCAGACAATTAACGGTGAACAGATAGAGGTGCAGAGGAGGCATGGCATTTCTTCGCTTGGCTTAACTCAAACAAAGGGGCCTGGGGGCTTTCACTCGTGGCTGTGCATTGGGCAGGTCAGAGCTGTGGCCTTCATTTTCATGGAGCCTGAGGTGGTGACTGTCTACCCAGGGGTGGCTGGAAGTGTGTAAGAGACAAAATGAGCTGAAGCCCAGCTGCTTCTCTTGGCTGCAGCACCTGGGTGGAGAGTGAAGCCCCCTAGGAAACTGAGCATTCATCTGTGGACAGGAATAACAAGAATTTCCCATGATGCACTTTCTGAGGAAACCTCCCCCTGACACCTGGCACAAAGTCAGTGCCCTACAAATGCTCTTATTCCATTTAATTGCCCTAGGACCACGGAATGACCTGACAAAATGAACATTGGGAAGAGAGCTGAGTGTGATGGCTCATACCTGAAATTCTAATAGTTGGGAGAAGTTTGAGGTCAGTCTTGAAGAGAGAGGGAAAGACAGAGACAGAGAGAGACAGAAATAGAGAGAGACCCTATCTCAAAAACCCAAAGCAAACCAAGTAAATAATAAAGAACTAGGAGGAAAACATTTTACCTTCTAGAAGAAACTATTTCAAAGTCCATGATAAGCATTGTATACTTGAAACAACCAAACATTCTCTCTTGCCCCTGATCATTTCTAGAACAATCTAGAATGTTTCATGAGTCTTTTGGTTCATCCACACCTTAGACCTTTGTGTCCTGGGCTATGAAGAAGGCAAGCAATTTTTCATATGAAGTGTCTATGGCTACCACTGCTCAGATCTTGTGACTGTAGGATGTTTGAGTATATGCTAACAGATGGAAGCCAGGCTCAAAGACAGTGTCCATACAGACACACAGCTCTGTCCATGATGCCTCTCTCTGCTCAGCTCCCAGCTGCTGGCTCTCACATGTGTGCATCCTACGCAGCCCAGATGCTTCTCCTGAAGCAGAAAGCCAGATTGCTCACATGTGTAGCAAGGCCCATACAATGTCAGGACAGACTGGGTGGTTTCCATCTCTGGTGCCCTTCTTGTTTCTGCTTGTCATAGATTCCTAAACTTCCACAAGAAGGACGCTGTGCCCACCATCTCCTTCAGTCCTGTCAGGTCACAACTAGGTTCCAAGGATGTTAAGAGCCTGTGGGTGGTTGGCTTTGCTTAGACATTGGAAATACTTGGAAATAGTTGGACATCTGAGTGTTTGCTCTCTCTTTCTCTCTCTGCCTCATCCTTCCTGGATGCCCGCTTTCTTGCTCATCTGCTAGATGCAGAGCTCATCTGAGGTGCTTTGATTCTTCAGGGCAAGTGTGCTCACTGCTTCCTGCTGAGAAACTAAAGGAACTAAAAGAGAGGCACTTTCCCTCCCTGCTCAGTGAATGCGAGCACATTGGAGGGATTTTATTCCCACAGTGACTTTGTTGGAAGTGCTGAGTGAGAAGGGAAACCCCAGAGCCAGCAAGAATTGCGTTGGCTTTGCTTTTCTTCAAGAGAAAATGGCCTATAAAATGATACATGTGGCTCCCACGGTGGCTGACAACGCCTAATTAGGAGGGTGCTCTTAAGCACGGGGAGAGGCGGGTGGGGGGAGCAAGTCTCCAGACAGATGGAGCAACACTCCTGGGCTCTGCCCCCTCCTCAAAGACCATTTTCCTAGTCTCCCAGGCACTCCCATGGCCACTGACAGGAAAGCATGACACAGAGGGTCTGAGCAAGTATGGAACAGTGAAGATCTGCAGGGGACAAAGTTCTGCTCATGTCCCCTGGCAGCCCAGCCACAGGGATCCAGGCAGATGATGGAAAGGAAGGAGTGGGGAGCACCTTCTCCTCTCTTGAGTTGTCTAAGCTTGGGTTCAGCAGGGACTTCCACTTTGGATGCCACCTGGATAAGCCCTAAAGAGAAATTAGCTCACTGATTCTCACAGGACCTACCAATTAGGAGCACGTTACCAGAAAATGCCCAGGAAGGGTCAGGCCACACAGAGACAAGGCAGGGGATTCTATATCTCTTTGACTGAGCCAGGATGAGCCCCAGATATTCTGATGATGTGTTCTCCCAGCACAGTTGCAGGAAGACAATTCCAGTCCATAGACAGTGATGCTCTGGGTCTCCTCATGGGGCTGGAAGTGTCCTGTTTTGCAGTATTGAGTGACAGCCAGTGCCACCTCTACCTGTGACAAGCAAGTATTTTTAGAGGGCAAAGCTGCTCTTTGTTGAAATTTGAGGATGGGGGCTGCACAGTTCTCAGCATTCCTGTGAGGCTGGCTTTTTGTAGCCTTACACTGAAGGCGGGTCTTTTAGAGACAGGCAGGGAGAGGAGATGTCTTCTCTATGTGCTCCAAGACAAATTTCACCAAAGCATCCAAGCCAGGGATAACTGTCATTCTCACGTGTTTCTGAGGCAGCACAGAAGGAGGGAAAGGGAGAATTAGAATGGAAGCATAGAAGGGGAGGAGGCCAAAGAAAGGAGAAGACTGAGAGAGGAGCATGAAGGAGTAGGGGGAAGGAGGAGGGAGTAGAGGAGGAAAGAAATGAAGGAGGAGGGAGTGGAGAATGAGGGGGAGAAGGTGAGGACAGAAAAGAGAGAGAAAAGGAGTAGAAGGTAGAGGGTAGGAGGAAGAGGAGGACAAAGTAGAAGGGAAGAAGGGGTGTGGTATAGGAGGAGGAGAAGGGGAGGGAGAAGGGAGTAGAGGAGGAAGAAGAAAGGGAGATGGAGGAGGGAAGATGAGGCAGAAAGAAAGGCGTAAGAAGTGAATGAAGAAGAGAGAGGAAGAGAAGAAAAGGAAGAAGGAGGAAGAGAGGAGGAAGAAGAGGTGGAGGGAGAGTAGAATTTACCTAAGTGAAAAGCCAGTCTTCAAGAAGTGATTAATTTGAAAGGTGTCCACTCTCAGGACTGTGGCATACAAGCTCGCCTTACGGGAAGACTGTCTTCCAAGGAGCCTCAGTATATTAAGGCAGTTTACAAGGTAATGAGTTTGATAACGGCAGTGGAATGGATTTACAGCCCGAGCCGCAGCCGTTACACGATCCGTGATGGCCCGGCACATTGCCAGAGATGGTGAAATTAATTTTAATAGAAGAGGAAATGTTAGTCAGGAGACAGGCTGCTTCAGGGAGGTGGGCTGCCACCTCAGGGTCCCGGGGCCTGGTGCCTTTACTGCCATTAGTGCCACCTGTAACCTTGAAAGTCCCACCTCAACCACAGCCTAACACTGTGCAGGGAAGTAGGCTTGTCATTTACAAGCTCGGGAACCCAGGACTTAGTAGGACCCTGCAGTGAAGTATAGCCAGGCACAGGGGGCAGTGTGCAAGTGACAGCCAAGCTGAGAGTTGGAAACTTTGGGCACCAAGAATGGCTCCTTTTGTTGACTCCGAGTGTGGTAGAGGGAAGAGAGGAGTGCTGAAGTCCTGCGGAGACATCTGGGCACCCTGTATGTCACACAGGGTGAAGTGCTCTGCCTTTGCCGAGATTTCCAGCGTCCCAACCTTTTGTGCCATGAGAGAAACAGAACTGTTTCCTGCTCTGTGTCACACATGCACTGAGTGTCAGGTCATTGGACGCTGTTCATTTGAAGAGCTAAGGAGGACAGGAAAAGGCCTAATAGCAGACTGCCAGAAGGCAAACGCAACATGAGACAATCTTGAATAGATAAAGAGCACCCACAAATCAACAAGAAGATGCTAATCCACTGAGATGGTTGGTTTTAACTGTCAGATTCAGGTTGGCCTATGGGCACGCCTGTGGAGGAGTGTTTTTATTAAGTTAATTGGAGTTGTCCACTGTGGGTGGCCCCATTCCCTGGGCTGGAGACTCGACTACTCGATGGTGGAGAAAGAAAGCAGAGCTCATGCATTACTCCATTGCTGCCTGCTCTTGGCTGTGGGTGTGATGTGGGAGCTGCTTCAAGTTCCAGCTGCCTGACTTCCTGCAGTGATGGACAGCAGTCTGGAACTGTGGGGCACAAACCATTTCGAACCCACATTTATTGTCAGGATATATTATCACAGCAGTAGCAAATAAAACTCAGACACCTGTATAGAAATACAAAGAGTCAATATAAAACATTGGGTGATCTTGTCTGCCAGTTACTGGAAAAGTAAAAATTAAAACAAAAAACCACTTCTCTCCTGTAAGCTTTTGTCTGACATTCAAAAAGCCGAGAATACCAAGTGGTGCAGATGCCGGATGGATGGAACATGGTAGGACTGTGACAGGGCATGCAAGACGGTGCAGTGATTCTCAAGTGGAAAGTGACAGCCTCCATCACAGCGCAAAGCGAGCTAGCCTCTGCAGGTGAGTAACTTCCTGAGAGATGTCAACACGTGTCTGCTCACCCTATTTGGAGCGAATAGATACAGGTTCACTAAACTGAACTAATTTTACAGGAGTAACACCACATCACCAACCATCCCACGCCAGCACGGTGCTGACTCAGGAAGGCTGCATCATTGGAGCTCCATGCACAACTTGCAGGCAGTTCCACCAGAGCTGCCTGCCTCCACACACACCCTGAAGTTATCCCTAGGCCCATAGCCTTGGGAAGGGCTTTGTGATGCTGTAGGTTTCATGAGTTTCCTGAACCTGGTAAGTTTTCTTAGCTTTCTGGGTCTCAGTTCAAAGGAATCAGCTGCAAGACAACTGATTACATGGGTGTTGGGTATATTTAAAAATACACACTGGCAAGGAAAACTGCCCACCCTCCACTCTCTCTTGCCACACTTCAAATGGGGATGTGTGTGTGTGTTATTATAGCGGAAACAGGGTCAGAAGTCATGGCGTCCCAGGGTTACCATGCCCCGTAGAAAGTATCCCCCATGGGAACTTTGTGTGTTTCAGTCCTCCCTGTAATGGTAAAAAGCGCTGGCCTGACTGTGCCCTCTCACAGCTATGCCCAGCTCACGGGCCTCCCACGAGAGCTACGAATGTGACAAAAGCTCACAAACTTACTTAAAACATTAGAAGATTTTCATCTCTGTGATTATTTTTGTGGTTTGATTATGCAGTTCTCATGGGTACACATTCCATAGATGACATCATGTGACAATGCTGGAAGATGGGACGCAGCTGTGGGGACAGAGTCCGTTTCATTCTGACCAGCAGACTCTGCCACCGAAGTGTCACCCAGTGCTCCCTGCAGGAAGTCCTAGAGTTTTAGCTTTGGTTGCACACTCCTGCCAGTCAAAACCAGCTGTCGCCAGGCAAAGGAAGGAACCCACATCTGACGGATGCTCCAGCTGGGCTCATTTTGCCTACTAAACACCTGCGATCCTGACTCAGGGAGTGTGTGCACCCAGGTAGGTGGCGAATTAAAATTACCTCGAATGTCTGTCTCCACGTTTCTTACTAGAGGGGAGCTGCAAAGGTCTAATTCATTTGGAATAACACAGACAGCTGTCATTAACGATTCCTTCTGCGATATGTCACAGATATTTATATTTAGATACCACAGGAAGAGCCGTGGGAGTCGGCATCCTGCTACATTCTCCCCTTCTTTTGGGAAAGCCCAACAAGAGAAATGTGTTGACAGGGTTTTCTTTATTCTTTTCTTTCCTCTTTTTCCCCCTTCTTAAGGAAAGTCAGAGGAAGAATGATCAGAAGTCAGAGGAGAAGGCTTTCTACCTGGATGCCAGGAAGGACTGTGGGTGCCTGTTCAGACAGCCACGCCCAGACTCTGTCACCGCTAGCACACCCAGGGAGTATTTCACCAGGCTGAGGGATGGGCTGTCAAAGGGTTAAGTTCAAGGTCACATGGGGCATGACAACCAGAATCAATGGCTGAGTGAGTGAGTCTGTGACATGAGGACTCATACTGGGGCAGTAGCTCTGTGGTGGTGGGGTGTTGGCACATGGGGGGGGGGGCCTTGGTTCAATCCCTAGTTGCTGCAAAGGAAGAAAAAGAACAGAAAAAGAACGGTAGCTAAAGAAGGCTTGGAGAGTCCCAGGCTGAGGAGCAACCAAGTGTGGATGAAGCAGTGGACAACACTGGGAGGTGTGAGCTCCCAAATCTCCATGCTGCAAGGAGCAAAAGCCCCTTGCTTTGTGTGACAGTGATGAGGGGACCAGACTGGCTTTGTGTCTGTTTCCACTCAACTTGGCTCCTCCTGCACAAGGCCAGGAAGCGGCTGTGATCTACCTGCCACACAGCAGCGGAGGAGTCCACTGCCACAGTGACCCCCTGGAACCACTGTTCCTCTGAAGAGCCCCTCAACAGCCTCCCCAAGGCACTGCCTCTCAGACATACTGCCAGCTCTGCACTCCTGCCTCTGCTCAGGTGCTGAGCCCTGCTCCTTCATAAGGCCGGATTCCAGTGGCAGGCCCTCCCGGCCATTCTTCCACAGCTTTCCTGTCTTCCTGTATCAGTCACTCCCCACCCCCACCCCACGCCACTTCCTCAGCCATCAAAATTTACTTCTGAGGCTTGGCCAGATCAAGCGACTGCTATGCTTCTAGGAGCCACCTGTCTGCTTCCTCTTTGAAGGAAACAGCTAGAGTGGCCCACTTTGTGCTCTACTTTTCTTGCTCGAATCCAGCTGTGCTGCTGCTGCTGCGTGTGACCAAATCCAGCTGTGCTGCCATGTGACCTGTTGAAATTCTAGAAGGACAAGGAAATGGTATCCTCCTGCAGTGACAGGTTTGTGAGCCAGACCCAGATTGCACTAGGTCACCCAGGATCTGGAGCCTCAATTCTGGCAGCTATGACCTCCCCACACCCATGTTGAATGATGGGACCAGTGAAGAGCCACGTTGTCCTTGGGTGAGGGAAAAGGGGAGTGGGTCTCTATACTTTTTCTCACACAACTCAGCCACCCAGAAACTGTTTTTCTAGATGCAGGACAACCACTGGACAAGATCTTGGTTCTCTGTTCTGATATACAATTCCCCCTCCCCAAGACACACTCACCTTCTCATTTAATTCAAAAATTCTAACTCAAAATTGTTCTTTCCACGTTTTTGGCCCCCAGCCAATCTTTGTGAATAAATGTGAACGAAAGTTACTTTTTCTTTGGCAAAGGCCACTAACCTGAGTTTCTTTTACCTTAATTCATTATCATTTTGTGTCTCATTTCTGGACCTGTGGCAGAGATTCACCGACTCACCCACAGTCCATTTGCTGAGCAGAAGAGCTCTCCAGAGGAGATCAACTCTCCAGCTGTGGTGCCAGCATCCTCTGCTGACAGTAGCTTCGAAGGCCCCACAGGACACCATGCGCCACCTCTCTGATTGCCCAGAGAGGTTATATAAATATGAAGGGATCAGAGAAGCCAGTTTGACCTCCTTAGGCCCCAGGTGGGCGACTTCAAAAGCACAGATGGGGGAGTCTTGAACCCCTCAAGTTCTTTTGTTTAAATGGACGGGGACAATGTTTAGTTAAGATGTTGTATTAGTTACTCTCCTCGTCGTTCAGATGAAATTCTGACAAAAGCAACGAAAGGAAGGAAGGAAGGAAGGAAGGAAGGAAGGAAGGAAGGAAGGAAGGAAGGAAGGAACTGGGCTCACAGTTTTGACGTACAGTCGGTCCATCGTGATAGGAAGACAACCCGCTAGGAGTGTGAGGCGGCTGCTCCCGCTGCGTTGACAGTCAGGAAGCTGAAGTAGAGAGAGATGGGGCTGGTGCTTGATCCACTTTCTCCTTTTCTATTCGTTCCAGGGTTCCAGACCTGGAAATGGTGCGACCCCCTTCAGGGTGGGCTTTCCACCTCAACCCACTCTAGGCAGCTCCTCGCGCACATGCCTGGAGGTCTTCGTCTTTGGTGATTCTGCATCCTCTCAAGCTGACCAGTATTAACCATCACAGATGCTGTTTCTGTCTGTTCTTAGTGACCTCCAAAAACTTTGGAACAGAGACTTCTCACCTTGAATTCCTTGCCTCCCTCAATGGGTTCTACCACCATCACTTGCAGTTGTCTCCCAGACAATATGAGCTCTGGGAGAGCAGGGTCAGCCCTCCTGGCAGGACAGTCCATCTCTCCCTACCACAGCAGCATGAATAGTTGGAATCCTCCCATCCCGGCCTCTTGCCCAGTGCCCTCCCAGTAAGTAAAGGGCCAGAGCTCTTCAGACCAGATATGCCATAGTGTGTAGGTCCTCCGGCTTTGCTGACCCTGGCCCAGGCTCTTTGTAGGAGGCAGGCTGAGTATCTCTCTCCTGCATCACAAGCAAGCTTCAGTGTGTGCTCGTCGTCCATAGATTGGGGGCCTCCAGCAGGCTTTGTGTCTCCAAAGCCTGCTGCCATGCAGGCTTTCCTGCCACCTCGAACACTCTTTGCATTGCGAGCAGCCATGAGGATGCCGTAAGCAGATGGGCCAGCCATCTTCTGCCAATCTCCCGATTACTCAGCTTCCTATTAATAGCCCACGACAATTAATCAACAAAGGTGTTTATCATCTGAGGAGAAAGCGCCTGTGTTCTGCAATCAGGGCGCCCGCATCTTCGCATCTGCCAGCTCTTGAGCCGTTAAGAAAATCCAGTCCCAGCTCCTTCCTTGTTTTATTATCTGAAGAGGTGAGTGGTGTGTGAAACCAAGTGGTCCTTTCCTGACACTATGGTCGATGGTGACACCATGACACTATGTATTCGGGGCTTGACTGCTTTGCAATGTCCAGACTTCCTTAATATCAGGCCACGGCGCTACTGTTTTTGTCACTAGAGTCACTTATCTCTACTCCAAGTTTATATTTGAAGTGACACTTAGTAAAAGTGGCTGTAATGGCTAATGTGTCACGGTTGAGTTAGGAGCTATGTGGAGAGCTCGGGGGCTTACTCCCTTTCTGTCTAAATTCCAAAAGTGTGTGACACCTTAACTACATTGGCCTTGGGAACCAGGTAGGTCCTTAGAGCCATCACAGTGTTCCCAGATTGGTACTAAACAGTTAGAGTCACCTCATCTCCCAGCAGGTAAGACAGGCTCCTGAGGAGGCTAGCAGGGAGCAAACATACAGAAGGAAGGGTCCTCGGTGCTGGCCTGGAAGCCCTGCTTTATGCTGATGGCACAGTCACTTGTGTTCATGAGGTCTTCATGAACATAGGCCTTAACAGGCCAAACACTACAGCTGAACATTCTTTGCACACTACCAGGGGCCAAGAAACCATCCTCCAAATGGTGCATCAGTCCATGGTATGTGCACCTCATGCTGCCGAAGGTAACTATGAATGAAACCCAACACAAACTCATAAACTTACTTAGAATATTACAAGATTGGTTCACGACTTTTTCTTTTTTTAACTTGATTTTGTGACTCTACAGCGTGAACTATGTCCTGTTACAATGTCAAAAGATTGGACAGGCCTGCTGGGTCCAGCCATTGTTTTGTAATGAACAAGAACAAGTTCAATAGAAATCACCACAGAATCCCATTTGGAAGGTCCACAGAGCTGCCTCCGGGAAGAGTCTATAGCAGTAGCAATAGATGCCGAACTTTCCCTATGCTCCCGAGACAGGGGCACCCATTTGTGGTAGGCAGCTGTGTGTATATGCAGGGGCCTGATTTGGGGAGGCGCTGGGGGCGTGGTGTGTCTGACCCATCTGGATGCTCTCCTAAGACTGTCTCCTGGTACCTCAGTGTATCGTGGGCTCAGGATGTTTGCATCCTCTTCATCTCCCTAAGTCTGTTCTCTACTCGCCTGTACTCTGCCGCTCAGACAGCTCTCCCTCCCCAGCCCCGCCTTGCTGATAGGATTACTTGTTTTATACAGTCAGAATGGTATCTCAAGCCTCCTGTTCCATTTAAGGTTCCCAACGATAGGATTACACCTACCTGGGTTTTAAAATTATGTCAAAGAGGCTTTCTGGGAATTATAATTCCTTAATTAACTCATCTTATGCACAGTAATACCCTTCCTGTTCATAAAAGGAGCTTGAAAGCAACGAGGTGGCACTTGGAATGGGCAAGCCAATAACCCATGACAGAGATGCTTCATCAGAGCCTCTCCCTCCCGCCCTCCGCATTGGCTGCTGCATGTGGGGTGCAGAGCATACTCGTCTGACTGGCACATAGTTGGGGAGCGCCTCTCAGTTGCAGCAGAATATGGACCCTGCTAAGACACGCACTGTCAACTGTGCCCCGCAGGGATTCCTGCTTGGAGGAACACCCGTTAGCCTCCATCACGGGACAGCATAAAGGCAAGAAGCTGACAGGATGCTTGTGTACCTGTTGCTTGTCAGTTTCCACAGCCCTGTAGCCTCCTCATACCTCAGTGCCTGGCACTGGTTTTATCTGGAACCAATAATTTTGTGTGTGTGTATGTGTGTGTGTGTGTGTGTGTGTTTTCAGATATAGGGTTAGGTGAAAATCATTATGGCCATTCCTCTATCAAGCCCACAGCTGGATGAGCTTTATGAGATGTTTCAGATCCATAGAAACATGATAGCATATGTGCACGTGTATGCACGTGCGCACACACACACACACACACACACACACATATGTACATACCACTGAACCAGAAGGTAAGGGAGAGCACTCCCCATCTCTGCCCTGGACTCTCAGGAACGATCATGCTGTAGGGACGAACACTTGTTTTCCTCCTGCCCTCAGTGCTGGTCCCTCCACCCATGGTAGAAACTTGGACTTGGAAATTAGTCTGCATGTCTGTTCATACTCCTGTTTCTACTCCTGAGCATAAACAAAAGAAGTATTTGGAGATTCTTAAAGCACCACATGAATGGTATCAGATCTTGTTTTGTCAGTGTGAATATGCAACATCTTCATGCCTCCCTGGTGGAGCTTTCAAGGAGAGGTTGTGTAAGGTCTCTCACAGAGCGTCACCACAGGGTCATGCCATGACTGTTCTGCTTGTCCCATCTGGGGTGTCTTGGTTTGCCCTGGATGCCTGTCCTTGCTATTATGGATGGCACTGAAATAACTTCCTGTGCAGCCTCCATGGAATCTGCTTATGAGCATCACTGGGCTTTTGATCCAGAAACAGCCACCCCCGACAGCCTTTGTAGGCATGTGAAGTGCCCAGTGAGGTTTTCTCCAGAATTCTCAGCCCCCCAATGTCATCTTCGCCCTCAGGATAGTTCAACATTTAAAAGAATAAATGCATTCCGGGGAACCATTAGTATAATTGAGCAGACTCGCTTTTCAATTTCAATTTTTATCTCTGTGCTGGGCAAATGCTGGCTATTAGAAGCAAGGATACAGGAACTGGTCAGTAGGGATTGGCTTCATCTGGAGGGTGAGGGAAGACCAGATGAAGGAAAGGACCACTGAATTTAGGTTAGGAGTCAGGAAAAAGCAGAGAGGGGCAATAGTTTGGCAAGAGAAAGGGCAAGAGATGAGCCCACGTCATCCTGGTGGGTTCTCTAGCCCCCACAGTTGATGATAAACCAGCTGGATGCCCAATGCTTTCCTTAAACTCCTGCTTGAGTCCCATTCAGACCCAGCTGCCCTGACACAGGGCACACCCCTTAGCAGTTTCTTTTCGCCAGTCTTTCCCCAGCATCCTCCTTAAAGAATCCTGATAACCGGGGCTCTGGCTAGTGCGGTAGAGCCCGGTATGCAGCAGAGGAGCAGCTGAACCCCCAGCATTTCACAGCAACTGATATGCCTCTCCTTGATCATACCAAAAAGGCAAACTGAGCCCCAGGCCTCTCCGTCTGAGGTAAGAAAGGTCATGCCAGCAATGCCAGGCTCCCCCTGGTCCTGGTACTCTGCAGTCCCACCAAGCCCTGTCATTTAGAGCACAGAAGATCCCAATGAAGGGGAGGTTTTGCGCATCTGCCCAGTTAATAGGAAAACTGTAAATGCTATTGTGAGGAAAGCAAACTAATTAACCCCCTGCAGCCACAGAAAACTAAAAACCCCAGGGCAGAAACTCACACCTCTCAGAATTACCAGGGAAAGAAGGAAGCGCCATGCCTGTGCTCACAGCAGTGCACGTCACTGGCACAGGCTGAGAGAGGAGAAAACCCCATCAGTGCAAGCCATGGCTGTAATAAGTGGAAAGCATGTGGACCATAAAGGCTATAGAATGAGAGGTGGAGCTTTTCAGACAGGGACTCGACATGTGTGAATTAAGGACAAGGGCTCTGAATGTGAATGCTTGTTAGACTCACACATGGAAATGTGGAAGAAATCACAGGGCTAGATTCAGAAGTCAGATCACTGCCACTGTCATCACCATGGTTATCATCTTCACCATCATTGCCATCAGCATCCCTACAACACCATCAGTATTACCACCTGCAATATGGTCACCATTATCCTTGACATCCTCATAATCCCCACCTTTATCCCCATCCTTACCAACATCTTCATCACCATCTTTATTATGAGTTGTCACCTTACCATCTTCTCCATTCTCATTATCAACATTCATTATCTTTGACATCATAACTATAGTCATCATCGTAATCCTCACCATCACCTTCATCATCATATCATCATGTTTGTCATCATCACCACCTTCATATTATAATCACCTTATAATCACTTCCATCCTAATCCTCACCAGCATAATTGGCATCAGCATCATTCTTCTTATCATCAGTATAGTTATCATTTTCATCATTATCAAAACTATCACTACTACCATCTTCATTATAGTCAACACTATCCTTGCCATCATCATAATTATCACCTTCATAATCATCATCACTGTCCTTACAGCATCTTTATCACCACCTTCATTATCATTATCATAGTTCCACCACCATCTCCATAGTCATCACCACCACCATCAGCAGTACCAGCAACATCAACATTATCAGCTACATTGTGGTCTTCATCATAATTATCATCCTTACCATCATCTTGATCATCAGTCTCCAACTTAGCACCATCATCCTATCACCATAATATTATTATCTCCACCATCATCAACAGCATCACTATCATCTTCATTATGGTCATAACCACCTTCACCACCTCCACCATCACCATCACTTCTACCACCACTATCACTTCCACTATCACCATCACTTCTACCACCACCACCTCCACCTCCTCTACTACCACCATCACCTCTACCACCGCCATCACTTCCACCATCACCACTTCCTCCACCACCTTCACTATCACCTCCATTTTTGCTATTACCTCCACTGCCACCATTGCAATCATGGTCCTAACAACACATTCTACTAAACACACTCAAGGAAATAATCATTAAGCTTTCAGACACCTCTGGGACATCAATGCCTAGACCACTGTCATTTTAGATCTGTCACTCAGAGATGGTGTACTTGTCAGGGACAGATCAATAAGGAATAGTGAAGGCAGGGTTCCATCCCAGGCCTGACTCTGTCAACCCCTTGTTGTGAACTTCATAGTGAGAGGGAGGTGAACCCTGGACAAACATGGAAGCCATCAGATCCATTTTTCCTGATCACTTATGGCCCAAACCTCCTCGCTCAGGCCCTGTCCTTCCTAGAACATCTGCGGCTCTGTCTTGTGAGTCTGAGATGATGAGCCTCTACTGGGGATACTGCTGCCATGGAGATACAGTGATGGCCACACTTACAGCTCTTCTCCATAATTTCCAGGAGGGAATAATACAGTCGTGTAGTCAGACCCTCAGGAATTCTGACATTGACCTGACTCTTAGTGATTACCCAGCCTGCCCTTGAAATATCTGATACAGCCTCCCTATACTTTACCCAACAAAACAAGCATGTTCTGGCCAGATATCTACAGGTTTGGGATATGGGAAGCACTGGGTTCTCCTGTCAAACACTGAGGACCTACCATGTGGGTGGGTTTGGAATTGATGGAAAGACACTGAACAATGGCCATGACAAGGTCTTCTGCATAGGAGTCATTAAGGAACTTAAAGGTGATCCTGTATTGGACTGGGAAGCAGCTGCTAGGGAGATAAAAGCTCATAAGGAGAGCTTTGTGGGATGGTAGTAGAATAATTGAATGAGTGAGACACTTATATTTTAAGACAGTAATGTCAATGGGGGAAGGAGAGGAAAGAAAGCACTATGTGCTGGGCATGTGCTGTGTTTCACATACATCTCATTTGGTCTTCAACATTGAGTACAAGGCGGGCGCATGGATCAGAAGGAGGCTCTGTGAGCTAAATGACTTGCCCAGGGCCTCCAACTCACCCAGCATCTGCACACTCTTGTCAAATTAAGAAGGTCAGAGTGGGAGAAGGCACAGGGAGAAAGGGCATGTCTGAGTGGGGAAGTTGAGGGACTCCACACTTTGGAGATCAAATCTTCGTCCCTGACGGTACCTGAGGAAGGTGATCCTCTCAGGCAAGCCAGTGGTCCCTAAGGTCACCAGGTTGGGTGGGATAAGTTCTACTTCCATTGGAATATAAAGGCTCATGTGCCATCAGGTCCTCTCAGGCATTCTGCTCAGACCAGGGGAAAAGGAATCCTGGGCTGGTGTGGGCAGCTCTGCCCAGAGACACCATGCCAATAGGTAGACTGTAACCAAAGGCAGATATCAGTCTTTGGACTATGTCCCAGGGAGCTGCCCCAAACATCCTTCAGTTCTTGATGCCTGGCCAGGGGAACATCTAGGCAAGGCCACTGTTCCCTTGTCCTGGACTGGCCTGGTTCATGCACTCTGCCCACGTTCTCCTTTCTATCCAGGTTTTCACTTCCTGCTGACTCCTCAGAGAACACTGAGAGAGGGCTAGAGCCTGTCAGCATGGCGGCTGAGTAACTGCCACACCCAATGTGGCCCTCTCATGGTGCTGACAGCTCCTTTCATGTAGCAATAAAATAACACACGTTTAAAATTTTAAAATATCCATCCCTGTGGGTAGAGCCTACGAAAGCTTTCTGTCTAGCTTATTCCTACATTTTGAAGCAAAGAGACTGTAATTACCTGTGATTGTCCTCTGTGAACACTATGGCTCGGCTACATGGGCCATGGACAGAACTGCTGATGGTCCCTGCTCATTCATTCCAAATTGGCTGGGCCATTAAGAAAGAAATCAGTCTGAATACTGCGACATTTGTCAATGGCCCACACCCTGTTCCTGCTGACTCCACGCAAGCGCCCGTACCGAACCACACAAGCTGCTGCGACATTAGTTGGGATCATCCACTGAGTTGATCTCATTAGCCCCCGTGGCAGGGTGATCCTAGTAACCACACAACAGATGTCTGTGCCCTGCTCAGAGGTAAGTGAAATCCTCTCTGCAGTCAGTTTTCTCCAGAGAGGGCTGGCTGGGGGCATGGTGGGCTGTGGGAAAGTCAGCCCTTCCTCCAGGCTGAGCACACATAGCCAGGCTTCTCGGCTTCCTACCTGAGGCCCAGAGGTACCACCTTACCTCGTGTACTGTGAAGGAAACCTCAGAGGTCTCTCATCTCCCTGCCGGAAGGCGTAGAGGGTGGGATGGAGATGTGTGTGCAGGAACACAGTGTCAGGTGTGAGGTAATACAGAACTATCTATGAAGCACAGGGCAGCTCACCTACCACAGCATGTCTTGACCCCTTGACCTTGGCTAACTACAACAATGACCAATAAATTCCTATCTTTTAAAATGATCCATGTCAAAGGGTTTTGCCACAGTATCCAGAACAGACAGAGAAGACAGACCCCACTTTGACACTCATTGCTATGCGACCTTGGCTGCTGTCTGACCTCTTTGATTTGAGTCCTGCTCCTCACCAAGGAAACAGCAAAACCCAGCCATGCCTGTGTCACAGGTCAATGAGATTGACTTGGATTGGGTTTGATGTGAGAGGGCCTCTGCGAGCTTTACTGTCAGGAGTCTGCTAGCCCTCCTCATCTTGTCTGGCTCCTTTCAGCTAAAGTTCATCACCACCAGAGCTCCTCCCACTGCCCACCTGTTCCTTGGGGGAAAGCCTGCATTCTACAGTCTGGGTTGAAGAAGACCAGTCTCCCTTGGTGACCTTCAAGTTCAAGTTCACTCTCTCACCCTCTCACCCCCACTACCCTCAATAATGTCCAGGCTCTTAAATCAGCCATGGAACCCTTAAGGGGATGAGGACTCCATGAGAATGGCACCTCCATGTGATAGCCTCCCTGAGGCAGAGCAGAGTCCTCTCTGGAGGTATAGGTCCAGGACCCATCCATGGGAGGAAGACCCAGCCACAGGGGTGGTGGTGGCTGAGGCAGGGAAGATGTTTTGAAAAAAGGGAGCTGGGACCTAGGGGGCTTTGAGAAGGAAGAAAACAGAACTTTGTGCTGCTGGGTGCATAGACAGACATTCCTATGCATCTTTGCTTTCTAAAACTCGCCACTGGCTGAGCCACCAAAGTACCTGTGATAGCCTAAGCCTGACATTCTAAGTCCAGTGCCTGATCTGGGCCCTGGGAAAAGAGGTGAGGAAAAGCACCTTCCCAGGAGGGACCAGGAATGGCCAGGCTTGGATGAGAAAGCAGGCATCCTAGTTAGACAGGGGGCAAGATACCTTCCTGCTGGATGGTAGAATGCCCTCCCCAATCCTTGGAGGATCAGATTGGTACATTCTCCCTCCTGTCCTCAGTTACCCAGATACACCTTCCAAATGGGTCCCTTCCCAGTGGCTTCCCTAGACCTGTAGCCCCATGGCCCCACCCCTAAACCCTGGAAGGCAAGCTTCAGATGTGCTATGAGCTGAGCTGTATCTTAAGAGCTTCAAAGACCTGTGTCCACATCTGGCCTCCAACCAGCCCAGTGTTTAATGCTGAGGTAATGCAGTTTAATTCCCACCAGGACAATAAACTTTCCATCATGATGCACCTGCTTGGAGTATCTGCCCAGGTTTCTGCAGGGACGCATGTGGCTTCTGGTGGCAGGGGAAGGCTATGGGCCTGCTCTCCAGCTTGCCCAGCCTCCACCTGGCCCAGCTGCCCAGGCCTGCCTGTCAGCACCTGTGTAGCCTGACTGTGAGCCTCACATCCCCAACACACAGTCCCTAAACTAGACTGTGCTCACCTCTGATAGCCCCATGGCTGCTTCCATTGAACAGAGCCTTTCAATCGCACTCTGAAGCACCTAAACTAAAGTTTGATGACCTGGATTTGGCTGAATGTTCAAGAAAAGTGAACCTTCCTGGCTTGACAGCCAAGGTGTGTGCATATGAATATGTGTGCCCCTATATGCATTTATGAAATGCAGTTTACATATCTATTTTTTGTTTCCTTTCTTTATTAGAATTGCTAAAACCACCTCTGAACAGCTTCCTGTTTTGCAAAGGCCAAGACAGAAGACTGCCCAGAGATCTTGTCTTTTCCCGATAAGCAAATGTCAAAGTGACATCATAGAAGAGAGGTTGCCCAAGCTCAGAGTAGGAGGGGCTCTGTGTAGGGCCAACCTTCAGGACACTGGTGTGTGAAGGGATGAAGCCTCCCAGGGCTGGTCAGAGAGGCTTCTTGGGGAAAGCTGTATGACCATAGGCCTGGCCTGAAATAGCTTATGGTATCTGCCTACACATGAAGCCAGAGACGGGCCAGATCCACACTCTTGACAGGAACAAGAACACCCACAAGAAGGGTAAGTCCATCCTGTGAGAATTAGGAGAGCCAGGAATCTAAGCAAGGAAGCACTTAGTCCCAGCAGGCCTGGGCAATATGTCAGAGTCAAAATCAGCTCGCTTGGGGCAGGATCCTTCGGATGTTAAAACAATAACAAACACCCTCCTCTAGGGCAGGCAAGGGAGCTAAAGGCATGCTTGGTCCTGGACCCTGAACAGGCTGGAGGGGGCTGCAGCTCTGGTGGCTGGGTGAGCACAGGAGAGGCTGAAAGGATGCAAAGAGAACCCACCTTCATCCTTTAGCCGAGCGGGAAGGCAGAACTAAGTGCCCTCCCGGGAGGAAGTGGTACCTGAGGCACATCCCACCGTACCAGGAGCCTTCTGGGTTGCACTGTTATTTCTTTCTTCCCAGAACGATAGACAGGTTCCAGCATGTCTGCCTTTTGATAGTGCCGGAGACTGAGCCTGGGGCTTTGTGCAATACCAACACCAAATTCTAGGACATATGCAAGGCAGAAGGTGTGGGTGTTGCTGTGGCTGGGGACACAGTCTATGGCCTGCAACTTAGGAGGGCTTCCGGTTGCAGGGAAGCGCCCCAGCTTATTTGGCTGGATACACAAACAGGGAACCTGGGTGTCACCTTGGTGCTTCTCTTACCACGCTCCAGCATGAAAAGGACACCAGGGTGAGGCAAGTGCTTGCACGGGGGTGGGACTGGTGAAGAAGAAGGTTGCTCTGGACAAGGTGTCCTGTGGCCAGTAAGACCCCCTCCCCCCACTGCATCGGTAGCAGTGTTGGAGCCCTGGCAGAGGACTTTCCACTACTGGATGTTGGTCCCAAAGCATTGTGGGAGCACAGTCATTTGGGAGATGGCATTTGATAGCATCCACCACTGTGAGAAATGCATGTGTTTTTCTCCTAGAAGCTCGCTCTATAGATGTGCCTCCAAGGTATCCCAGAATTCTCTGGGGGAATTGTCTGTAACGGTAAAGTAGGAACACTCATCTCCTTGTCCCTTGGGAGTGGTGTCAAATGAGTGTGAAAGATCTGTGCCACAGGAGACCAACGGGTCACTGAACCACAGGAGGCTGTGAGACTCTGACCACCGTCTCATGGGATCTTCAGCTTCCAATAAAGAGAAAAACCAAGTCTGCGAGCTGGTACCTATGTGATAATCATGGTGGGAATAGGAGGGGTTTTTCTGGGGCGCAAGGCAGAGAGGCTTCCTGGCAGCGCCTCTGTCTTCAGGCATGCATGGACTTATCTGGGCAATGCTGCCCAGTCCATTGGGAAGGTCCTCAGCCTGTGACCATTTGGAGGCAGCAGCAAGCTCCAGGCAGCCAAAGCCAGACACGGTATTCTTGGAGGGAGCTGCTCACCACACCTTGAATCACTCTCAACGGAAGTGTGGGTTGCTCCTGTGGCCATCAGCTCCTCTGAAAAGACAACGCAGGTTCTGGGGAATGTAGGTAACCTCGTCCCCTGAGAGCACCTGTGCTCAGCGACCTGAGCCCTGCCTGGGAAGAATTGTCAGTTAAATACAGAATGAAGGAAAGAAGAAAGCATGGGGAAGAGGCTTCTATTCTCTGTTAGAAAATGGCAAAGCAAGGATGAACAGGCTCTCAGAGCCAACAACATACTCAACCCCATCTGAAAGGATTTGGGTGAGACAGAGCCAGGATTTAAAGGCCCAATCCTCCAGCCTCAGGTGAGCATCCTGGGTGCAGTAGTCTGCAGACACTGATATAGAACTATGAGAATCAAGATGCCTTGCTCTCTGTAGGACCAGAGTTGTGTCCTGTTGATGCTCCATGGACAAGACTAAGTGGCCCCCCGCCCCAGCATCACCAGAATGAGCAGTTATTAAAAAACGTAAATCCCACCTACAAGATGAAATTCAGAGCAGAAAAAGGCTCTTGACCCCCTGCCCCAGCTGCAGAGGGGCTGTGCAACTTTGTGAAATGGCTTCCCCAAAGTGGTATGTGCATATGTGCTCAGTATTTTCCACTGCCTAGTATGACCAGGGTCCATTCCAGTTCTCCACAAATGTGAACCTAGTAGGGAGGCTTTTTTTTTTCACCCAGGAGAAAGTTCTATGTAACCCATGAGATTAAATATCTCTTTGTCAGTGTGTGCCCCTGTAATCCCAGCAGTGGCTAGGTGGGCTGATGACAGGCAGATCCCTGGAAGCTTACTGGACAGCCAGCTTAGTCATCCTAACAAAATTCCAGGACGATGAGAGACCCTGTCTCAAACACAATGTGGAAGGTATCTGATGCTGACTTCCCATGCTCATCACTTATGTGTGCCCTATACCCACAAGTGAACACACACACACACACACACACACACACACACACACACACACACACCCAGAGCATTCCCATCAGCTGCCTGTGTGTACACAGCTCTGTTGCCACCTCAGAACCTCAGGCTCTAACTAATCTTTGCCTCTCCGATCAGTAAAACAGCAGGGCAGGCGCGATCTTAGCACTTTCAGTATATGTCACCTAAACCCTCTTTTCTACTGATATGTGTCACTTAGCCATTGTTTAACACCCTCCCCCAAACAAATTGAATGGTTTTGTTCTCATTTATTTGTGAAGGGCTCTATATTTATTAAGGAAACTTCCAAATACAAGAACTATTGTCCCCTAAGTTACTCTTTTTTTTTTTTTCTGTAAAAATTAAATGGTATGTTTTTGATCATGGGCGCCTTTAAACTTTATCAAGTCAAACATATCCGTCTTTTCTTCTAAGGCTTCTAGAGACATGAATTTTTCAGGGAAGATAGGAGTTCAAAGTAACCATTTGCTTCTAGCAGACTACTGCAAGTGACTTCCTTAGAACCCCAAGGTCACCCTCCCTCTCATCCGTTGATGTGGAATTCTCATTAGGAGGCAGGAAGTCCAGCGAAGTCCCCCGAAGCAGGGCTGCTCAGGGCACCCCAATCCACGAAGCCAGTAAACCTGTCCCTGGCAAGCAGGTGACCTGGAGATGACATCTTGGGAAGGCAGGGGCAGGTATAGCTCTCTCATCCCTCTCACTGTGCCTCATGGCCTCTCTATCCAGAGCCTGTCAGTGCTCAAAGATGGCTGAAATGAGGGGTCATAAGAAGTTACATGTCCCATATTTACCCGGGATTTTTCTCCACTTGAAATCAAATAGAGTCATTCCTCCAGGGAAATGGAGACAAGTCATTTTTATGACTTTCTCTTACGAGGTAGCACAGCAAAAGCTCTGTCCTGAAGCATCTAATCTGAGTCCCCACAACCCACGGCGGGTGGCAGCTTACCCAAATAGTCATGGCAAACCGGAGTGTCAGTGGCTCCCTGGTATTTCCCAGGAGGCCCGGAACCCTCGTGGAGGGAGAAGGTTAATCTCTAGAGTCCTCATGAGTTCTGGTTTGTTCGTTTTTACACTGAAAATCTTTGAAATGCTCCCCCACTTTCAGTGATATGTTTGAGGTCAGGCTCTCAGGTACTTGGTAAGCTACAACTGACCTGCTCCCGCCAGGCCATGGGATCCCAGGAGGGTGTGAGACAGCTGACCCATCTAAGCAAGTGTGAGGTATCTCCTAGAAATCACGTGTCTTCCCTAAGCAGCTTTTCCACGCTGCATATGCCAAGTCCTATCTGCAGGCCAACACTGTCATCTGTTCTAAATGTGTTCACGGAGTCTGGGCTTTGAACAGCCCTTTCTAAAACAAACCGGAGACGGCAGAGGTGTGGCTGTTGGCGGGGAGGATTAATGTCTCTAAGTAAAGATGATGGGCAAGGGTCAGCCTTTTTCCTCACCCCACTGCTACCTGAAGTTCACTCTGGAGACAGAAATGGGGTGCTGTCACCCAGATCTGCTCTGATCTCATAACAGGTGGTGGAAACCAGGCCCCAGAGGAACTCACAGTAACGTGAGCCCAAGCCCATCAGGCAAGTGGATATGATGAAAAGCCCAAATTGGGGTGGGGCAGTCTCGATTTCCCCATAATTCCTAGTGGTCATGTGTGTGTGTACAGCCCCACACCCACCTGCTTAGAGCTTAGAGAAGGCACCGCCCATAGTGGGCTGGGCCCTCCGACATCAGTCAGTGATTAAGACAACACCCCAGAATCGTCACAGACCAATCTGATCTGGACAGTGTCTCAACTGAGGGTCTCTGGGTCTGCCCAGGTGACATAAGTTGTGTCAAGTTGACAGCCAAAGCTCAGGATGGTGCAGCATCCGTCTCTCTGCCTGTTACGTGAGGCCGCCTCCCACTACATGTGTGTCATTCTGCATTTACTGTTCTGCTGCTCCTTGGGATAAACTTTGCCGTCAAAAGTCAAGAGAGAAGCAGGGATCAGGAAGGGGGGGTGGAGGCTGCTATGCCCCGTTATAGCAGGTAGACAGGTATGCAGTCCTTTGAGCAGAGTCAGGATGAGGGGTGGGGCGCGACCCTCGCTTGGGTCAACCGGCTACCAGTGACAACACCCACTGAAGGGGAGACACGTGGCAGACAGGGGGCTGATCTTCAGGCACGCCGACACAGTGGCTTCGCCCCACCTTGGAACTCTCGCTGTCAGCATTTGATTTTGAGGGAGGTGGGCGTGTTAGCAGTACAGCATGGGTGGGTGGGCTTAGGACCCCAGAGTGGCACTGCGGAGGAGAGCTGGCTGGGTTCTCTTTGTTCTGTGGCCTTGCTGGGGTCCCTGAGACCTGGGACCCGTGTGTAGCGTGTGTAGCGTGTGTAGCACTTTCATGGTCCATCCTAAAGAACTCGACTGCCCTAGTCTCTTTGAGGGTGGCTCCCACCCTTGGGTTGTGCGTAGCCGAGTCTCCCGGAATCCTCAGGTAGTAGCTGGACCCTGTGGGTCTCCTCACACTTCACCTCAAATCTTTCTTTATTGAACCCACAAACACACACCGCATTTTTTTAAATTAGGGAGACATTTAACAGATTAATTCCAAATTTTAATTTAATTTAATTTTTTTCTCAAGACAGGGTTTCTCGGTGTAGTCTTGGCTGTCCTGGACTCACTTTGTAGACCAGGCTGGCCTCAAACTCACAGAGATACGCCTGCCTCTGCCTCCCTGAATGCTGGGATTACAGGTGTGTGCCACTGCACCCTGCATAAGGTCCACCTTTTAAGGGCATCAGAAAAAGCAGAGATGATCAAGGTTTTCGCCGCTGTGAAAAGATGACCTTAGGAAGCAGCAGAACACGTCTGGCTGCCCCCTCCGCACTCCAGGTAGAGCAGAGAACTCCCTGGATCAATGAGAAGACTACATTTATTTCCCAGGGAATTAACCGGTCTAATTTGCGGAGTTAAATAAACGCCAGAGCACTGTGACCTCCATCAACCACTAATGAGACCACAGAGTCGCTGCCTTCCTCCCCCTGCCCCCTTCTACTCCTGGCAAATCTACCTCATGGCCATGCAAGGTAAGACTAGGTGGGTTACGGCCGCCCCACAGAGAGCTCAAATGTCAGGACACCCCTGGGAGTAGGCTCTTGGCTAAGTGGGCTAGAGCCAGCCTGGGCATACTGGCTGAACTGACCACAGAGCAGGGATCACAGGACACGTCGGAGCAGGGCAGAGAGATACATTCTCTTGTCACCACCAAAGTGACACCCTCCCCATGTCCACGTCACAGTCCTGCCTTCTCCTTACTTCTTGGTTTCCTTTCCTTCCTGTGTGTTTCCTAACACAGCCCCTCTGTATGCACCGTGCCCCTCACGTGGGCTGGGTTTTCTCCCTTTCCATCGGGTTGGCTCCCCTCCCTCTCTTGAGCTGCAGCTGAGCCCAGGCTTTCTGAGCCTCTGCGCTGAGGTTTGGTCTCTTTCTCCTTCTGAGACTGCCCCATGTATTGTGGAGTTGCTGTCCCCTACTGCTAGCTGTTAGTGGCACTCTGACCTATTTATGACAAGTGGATCCTGACAAGCGTGTCCTGGTTAGGGTGGGGGCAGGGAGGACAGGGAGCCTCTGATTTGAAGACATCCTGTGGAAGAAGCGGTTGTCCTCATTACTTATTCTAGTCCCCAGCCCTCCTAATCAGATCTGGGCGCGCACGGAGGCTGCCTGCTCAGTGCTCCAGCCGAGGCTGTGGCTCCTGGGTGAGGAGCGCTGAGTTAGCCCAGCTGTGGCTCAGGAGAGATGCTCAGGTGTCAACAGAAGAGGCAGGTGTGTGCTCCGAACAAAACAGCAGTAGGATGAAGACAGGCTCCCAGGGCTTGGCAGAAACTGAGGCCCCACCCCAGGTGGCACAGAGGGGTGCTTCCTCCTCAGGAAGCCCAGAGCTGGTACAGGGGCATTTTATGAAAAGTTATAGCAGGGCAGGAAGAGCATTTACCAGGAGGTCTAGCCTCTTGACAGCTTTCAAGTGTGCAGGAGCACAGTGCACATTGTGGCTTTGGAATGATATCACTCACCAGAAAGAAGTATCCCCGTGTGTGTGTGTGTGTGTGTGTGTGTGTGTGTGTGTGTGCATGCACTTTTGAGAGTACGTATGCATGTGTGCATGCAATTCTGACCCTCACACACCTCTACATTTCTGTGCAGAGCCAGCCTTGACTGAGACACCCAATGGCACTGCTGGAGGTTGGAGGAAGGGGCTTTCAGCTCGGCCCTCTGCATCATGCCTGTGCAGACTAGGAGGACTGGTCCCCACCAAAAGGATGAGTGAAAAGGACCAGGACCTGGAATGGACAGGCTGGGAAGGAGCATCCCATGTTGCAACTCAGGAGTAGTAGTGGTTGTGACTCAGAGCAGCTGCGTACACTTCCCTTGCCCTCCTGGAGCTCCTGAATTCCCAGCCTGTGCTAGGCAAGGGGCAGATATCCTGTTAAAAGCTATGGATCCCAAGTCCTTCTGGGTAGGAAGCAAGCTTGTGCCCCTCTGCTTTTCCTAGAGTACGAACACACAACAGGCATCCAGCTACCTGGACTCATGCTCTAAGTAAAAAACTGTCAGTGGGCAAGTTTCCCTTAGGAGACTATCAAAATGATCCTACGGGATCAAGGATTAAGAGGAAATATATTGGTTATGTTCACTTTCACATACTTATAGATTTTAAATCATTCAAAGCAGAAATAAAGGAGACTTGGGGATGCGTCCCATGATGCATCAGGGCTGGTCAGTCAAGCCCTGTGGATCCCTGCTGCTCAATGAGGTATCTGGGAGCTTATCTCCAGTTAGGCTCACACTGCAAAGATGGTTGTTTAGCTGGTACTGATCACTGAACTCTTCCTAGTATAAGCTCTGCCCCATGGCCTTGCGGAGTGGAGCTGTTTCTCTAAGCAAGACAGAGAGGGTCCCCCAGTCCTCCTGGAGAGCATGGACTCTTGGGCCTCACCTCAGCTTACCAGGAACAAGCAAAAAACGGGGCAAGCAAAACGGCGATCTAACCCCCATGGATGCTTGGTGACAAGCAAAGGCATTTTGGGTTGTCTTACAACTATATCCGGGAGACTGGCTGCCAGTGTCCTCTTGTGGGGAAAGGTCACACCATTGTTCAACATGATTAAACACATAGAACAGCCACAGGGAGTCCCCCAGCCTCCGAGTGCTGTGGCATGGGAAGCTGACCCAGAGCAAAGTCGGCTGCATGGCAGGTGGATGGGATGTGGCTACCTGCTCACAATCCACCCAGTCATGTGACAGGGGCTTCTGCATAAACGCTTCAATTCAAGCAGAGTCTGACAGAATGTACGGCAGGCACGCCTAGTTACAGCAGGGGCGCCTGGAGACACGGCCTACCGCTTAGCCTCCTAGTGTGGAAGTGAGAGGCTGCACAGACTTGCAGTGCTGTGTTCTTAGTGTCTGCTAGTTAAGGTGTGCATGTCCCTGAGGGAGCCTGTGGGCCCTCGCCCAGGTGCCTCCATCTGACCAGCATCCTCACCCAGGTGCCTCCATCTGACCAGCATCCTCACCCAGGTGCCCTCATCTGACTAGCATCTGTACACATAGACAAACAGGTGGCTGCTCCCCAGCCGTGGGTAAGGACTCAGAAGCAGGGCCCATCCATGCCCCGCAGAAGCGGAGCCCGGGCATTTTGAAGGCAGTGCAGCCCAGATCCTCTCGCAGCGTGTTTCACATGGTCAGCGTGTCTTCGCTACCAATTAGCTGATCTGTTTGATCAAATCTCACTCCCATCATCCAGCAACACTGGTGGCCTACTTAATTAATTGCGCCGAAAAGCAACTCTTTCCCTTTAACAAGCAAAGCGATTCCTGCTCAAAGTCCGAGCAGATGGTGGGCAGGGAAGAGAGAGGCTGAAACCGATAAGAAGGAGCTGACGGCTTCATTCTTCGTGCAGCCAGAGGTTGATTCCACCTCTATTGTCTTTGCTGGAGCAGCACATTTGTTCTGCACCCTGAACCTGACTGAGGAGGGACAGACTGCTTTTCGACTTGTTAGAGCCTCCAGCTTACAAAGTGAGCCAGGAGCAGGCCCCGCCAGCGAGCCCTTTCCAGCTGTGGGGACAGAGGAAACTGCTTTCCTTTCCCTAACTTCTCCTGATGAGATGGGTTTTGAAAAATGAAGATCCATCAAAAGCCTGTCTGGAATCATCCTTCTTGTTTTCTTGTGTGCCTGGGTGTGAGTGTGTGTGGTGTGTGTGAGTACGTGCGTGCACGGGCATGTGTGAGTGTGTGGTGTGTGTGAGTGCGAGTGTGTGCACGTGTGTGAGCGAGAGCAGGTTCCCACGCATAGGCGTGCACGTTACTGTGTGGGTCAGAGGATACCTCGGCTAGTGTTTCTCAGGGGCTGTCCAGCATGGCTGCTTTGTTTTGGGACAGAGTCCCGCACTAGCCTGGGGTTCACCCATTTGGCTCAGCTGGGATTACAACACTACATAGATCATAGATTGTGAGCAGGTAGCCACATCCCATCCAGCTGCCATGCAGCCGACTTTGCTCTGGGTCAGCTTCCCATAGATCAAGGCTGGTGTCCACCTCAGAAGATGAGCCTTCCTCCTCCTCGCCAGGTCTGGGATTGAAGGCGCGAACCTTCACACCTGCTGCCATGAGTCACAGTTCACACGTCTCCTGGTAACCAAATTTAGGCTCTCACCCTTGTGTATCAAGCACATTCCCAGCTAAACTGTTCCCAAGGCCCCCGAAAGCCGGCAGTATTTGGGAAATGAGCTTCCAGATCTTGGTTTCCAGGCTCCCTGAAACCTGCTGATCCCAACCCAAAGGACAGCCAAGTCCTCTGAACAGGAGAGGGCAGGACGAAGAAAGGGTGGCAGGAGGACTGGAGGAACATCTTCCCCAGGTCCACGGACAGCGACCGCTTGCCAGCCTCAGGCAAGGCATGTCTTCCTGGTTCCCTTCCCCCACTGTGGCTCTCTCTACTCGGAGCTTCATATCCCAGCACAGCAATTCCATGGAGGGTTTTCTCCTGTGGAGAATTCTGTCTGGGTGCTCCGTGCCCCTGAGAGGATGGGGTAACCTAGGGTCTCTCACTAGAGAGGGGTCACAAGCTCTGCCCTCCTCATCGGGTGCTACTGGCGGAGGGAAGTCCCCATGCAGCCAGCCATGGAGGAACCCAGGGAAGACCACCCAGCTGCAAGAGGAATCTGTCAAACAAGTCAGGCAAGCAAGCAAACAACCCAATTAAAAAAAAAATGGACAAAGAACCAGAAGAGATGGCTCTAAAAAAAAAAAAAAAAAGACATGGAAATGGCCAGCCGGTTCACAGGGGGAAGGGGGAGTGTTCAGCATCACTAATTAACAGGGAAATGCAAATTAAAAACACAAAGATCTATCATCTCACACCTGTTAGGATGCTGTTATCAGAAAGAGAGGAGTTGAGTGCTTCAGGTTGGTGGGAATGTAAACTAGTGTGGTTATTATGGAAAACAGCATACAGCTTCCTACAGAAATTAAAAATAGCGCTGCCCTGCGAGCCAGCAACCCTACCACCACTACATCTTCAAAGGACGTTAAATTCCAACCTCAGACACATTGTGTGCACTCCCATGTCCATAGACACGCTCTTCAAAACAGCCAAGAGTTGGAGTCCCCGAGGGTGCCCGAGGACGGGTGAACGAGTACACAGTGACGTTCGTCTGTCACAATGGGACGTTATCCAGTCTTTAAGAAGGAAAGCCTGTTATTTGCGATGACAACATTAGCCCGGGTGATATGCTAAGTGAAACAAGACAGAGAAATAAAAGTACAACGTAATGCCGCCCACACATGAAAGCCACGTAAGTCAAGGTCAGTGAAGCAAGAGTAGTTATAGGGGCAGGGAATGGAGAGGCAACTGTTAAATGGTTAGTGAGTTCAGATGTAAGAGGTGGAGGTCTGGAGAACATAATTATACACTGTATTCTCCATGTAAAATCTGCTCCAATGCTCTCTTCACAAGCGCAAAGGTAAATAGGTAAAAGATAAGTCAATCGACTTAATGGAAGTGCTCATTTATTGCATATTGTACGTATCTATCAAATCACTAGGCTGTGTCATCATCATTTAGCATTTGTGTGTGTGTATGCACACACGTATGTAGGCCAGAGGACAACCATGTATTTCTTCCCCAGGAGCTCTTCTCCACCCTGTGTTTTAGACCAGGAGTCTCCCTGGCCCGGAGCTCACCCATTAGGCTAGGCTAGTTGGCCAGTAAGACCCCAATGCCTCAGTCCAGGGATCCTCCTACCTCCCCCTCCCCAGCACTGGGATCACAGGTGTGTACCACCTCCCCTGTGCCTGATCTGGGCATCCACCTCAGGTCCTCAGGCTCTCGTGGAGCACATTTCACCAACTGAGCCATTTCTCCAGGCCCGATTTACAGGATCTTTATCTGATTGAATCTCAACAAAGCCATTCCAGGGTGGACAGCCCTTGCTCTGCCTGCCACAGACTTCGATGGCTTTATTCTGGGCGTGAAATTAACAGCCCTCTCCACTTGGTTTGAGAGCTCTTATGAAGAAGTTTACGCATTGGGAGAAGTAGTGTGGGGAAGCGTCTCCAGGGCACAAGATGGAGACAGGGCCTCTCAGCAAAGAAACCCAGTAGCTCACTGTGCAGTGTCTCACTCAGCCCTTCTGACTGCTCCTAGGGAAACGC